>NC_060119.1:263335664-263960664 GCF_021461395.2 Schistocerca americana | reverse complement strand
TACACGCCAAGACCGTAGGATCCTACGCAGTGCCGTAGGGGACCGCACCGCCACTTCCCAGCAAATTAGGGACACTGTTGCTCCTGGGGTATCGGCGAGGACCATTCGCAACCGTCTCCATGAAGCTGGGCTACGGTCCCGCACACCGTTAGGCCGTCTTCCGCTCACGCCCCAACATCGTGCAGCCCGCCTCCAGTGGTGTCGCGACAGGCGTGAATGGAGGGACGAATGGAGACGTGTCGTCTTCAGCGATGAGAGTCGCTTCTGCCTTGGTGCCAATGATGGTCGTATGCGTGTTTGGCGCCGTGCAGGTGAGCGCCACAATCAGGACTGCATACGACCGAGGCACACAGGGCCAACACCCGGCATCATGGTGTGGGGAGCGATCTCCTACACTGGCCGTACACCACTGGTGATCGTCGAGGGGACACTGAATAGTGCACGGTACATCCAAACCGTCATCGAACCCATTGTTCTACCATTCCTAGACCGGCAAGGGAACTTGCTGTTCCAACAGAACAATGCACGTCCGCATGTATCCCGTGCCACCCAACGTGCTCTAGAAGGTGTAAGTCAACTACCCTGGCCAGCAAGATCTCCGGATCTGTCCCCCATTGAGCATGTTTGGGACTGGATGAAGCGTCGTCTCACGCGGTCTGCACGTCCAGCACGAACGCTGATCCAACTGAGGCGCCAGGTGGAAGTGGCATGGCAAGCCGTTCCACAGGACTACATCCAGCATCTCTACGATCGTCTCCATGGGAGAATAGCAGCCTGCATTGCTGCGAAAGGTGGATATACACTGTACTAGTGCCGACATTGTGCATGCTCTGTTGCCTGTGTCTATGTGCCTGTGGTTCTGTCAGTGTGATCATGCGATGTATCTGACCCCAGGAATGTGTCAATAAAGTTTCCCCTTCCTGGGACAATGAATTCACGGTGTTCTTATTTCAATTTCCAGGAATGTAGCTTGGGGAGATGTGTTATAATTCAGCAGACTGTCATCGCTTGTCTAACAGTCCTATAGGGGAAAAAAGCCTCTTTTTTCTCAGACATCGTAGTGCTAATATTGCAAGTATTTGATTCTTACAATGTGCAGCCAGTGCTAGTACTGCAGGTCAGCCATCTCGATATCTATACTTCGTACGGATAATCTACTTCCACCAGAGTAACAATTCGCCGACTTGGATTTATGAATTTTCCGCTAATTCATGCTTAAGACAACAGCCCACCTTCCCTATTGAGGTCATAGGAGTTGGGGAAAACCCTTTCAAAATTTGAATTTGCCACCAAATTTTGAATTTTCCGCCTTTTTATACGTAGGTAAATTGGCCTTTGCAGAGGGATGGAGGGGGACAAATCCAAAGACTTATCAGTTACGTCGTCGATAACATCATAGGTGACCTCAGCACGCCAGATCCTGCATTATCTAGCTACTCGAGTTTAGTTGAGAGATGGATAATATTTGAGAAAAATTTACACGATTTTTGGTGTCATAACAATAACTTTCTCCGTTCTTTCCGCACAACAGAAGAAATCTCCCGTTCTTATCTCATTACGTTTCTCTTTCCTCGTTATGAAAATTTATCATTTGTGCTTTCCGCGTCTTTTTATATGCTCAGTTAAAATTCTTTAAACAGCCCCTACCTCTCTCCCAGTCACCACTGCTCGTTCCTCGTTCCCATTCCTCG
The DNA here is from genome assembly GCF_021461395.2 of Schistocerca americana. NCBI lineage: Eukaryota > Metazoa > Arthropoda > Insecta > Orthoptera > Acrididae > Schistocerca > Schistocerca americana. The sequence goes on along the minus strand of NC_060119.1, from coordinate 263,958,973 downwards.
CGCTCTGTCTTCCTTATCGCCCCCTCTGCCATTTGTTGTGCAATATCTGTGGTCTTTCCTTGACCGTTACAACGATGTTTATTTATAGTTTTTCTGATCTTCGAGTCACTCTTGCTTGATCATCAGAACATGTTAAGTATAATAGACTTTATCAATGTCATTATTACAGTATGGTTTGCTTACAGCAAGGTTCTTCAAACAATTGGTTTGTGGTTTATTATGTGCACTATTCGTTCCGTCGCGAGAAAAGGATAGTCAGGCAATGAGTTCATAAAATTCTAGTTATATTCCTATTCATACACAGCCTGACACGAAAAGTGAAGCTTCCAGAAAGGGGAGGAAGCAACTAAAAGTAACCTCACGCTTTAAGAGCAAATGTAATCTTATTTCTCTGATAGCAAAAGCGAGTAAAATTTCCAAAGAACGTAGAAATATGAGGCCATTAATTAATATGACTTAGCTGATCCGCTAATCTGAATGCACACATTGACTCTGATTGGAAACGTGTCAGAAACCCACTGCATCCTCTATGGAGGCGAACTGGCCTACAACTGTTGCAATTGGTCCTAGACAGCCTGTATGCTGCCACTGGGACGATGTTGACGTCCGAGCTGGTTCCACACACCTTCTATCCGAGATAAGTCAGAGGCTCTTGTTGGTCACAGGTGTTCACAGACACGCGTCATGCGTCGACGAGCATTCTCGTGCTGCAAAATAGGAACACGATACTGTCATATGAGAAGTAAACACATGACGCAGAATGACCGTGACATACCATTCTACCATCAGAGTTCCCTTTAACGTTACCAACCATAACATTAAATCATACCCATCATACCCGATGGTCCCTTACACCATAACGCCAGGAGTAACACAACTGTTCTTCTCTAATATTTAGGAATTATGGGACCTCTATCCAATCGCCATCACACTCGCCGGCGATGGTAGTGTTGTACAGAACAGCGATTCGTTGCTGAACACGATGTGACACCATTCATCAGCAGTCTATACTTCTTGGTCACAGTACCATTCCAAACGCAGCCCTTTATGTTGTTCGGTCAACGGCAACCTACACATAGGTTGGTGATTCCCAAATCCGCCTGCTGCTAGTCTTGGACTAGTGGTGCAAGATGACACCCAATTTTAGCTCCATTACTTTTTCTCGAATAGCAACAGCAGGTGTGAATGGGTTAACTTGTGCTGAGTCCACAATCCAGCGATATTCCTTTACGGTCAGACGTATGTGCCTGCTCTCACGTTCCTATGTTGTCCAACTTTGGACCACCGTGGCATCCGAATTTCCACAGAGATGTTGATACTGCACTATTCGACCGGATGGTTAAATAGAGACAGACTATGAGGGTCCTTTAGTCGGTGTCAGGTTCTGACAACGCTGACATCATAGTCGTCATTCGGCATTTGATGCTGTTCACATCCGTTATGTAGGCTACTACTAAACATGAAGACACCGATATAGCCTAGCGGCGTCCTGCCTGTTACAGAGAATTGCATGTACACTCCTGGAAATGGAAAAAAGAACACATTGACACCGGTGTGTCAGACCCACCATACTTGCTCCGGACACTGCGAGAGGGCTGTACAAGCAATGATCACACGCACGGCACAGCGGACACACCAGGAACCACGGTGTTGGCCGTCGAATGGCGCTAGCTGCGCAGCATTTGTGCACCGCCGCCGTCAGTGTCAGCCAGTTTGCCGTGGCATACGGAGCTCCATCGCAGTCTTTAACACTGGTAGCATGCCGCGACAGCGTGGACGTGAACCGTATGTGCAGTTGACGGACTTTGAGCGAGGGCGTATAGTGGGCATGCGGGAGGCCGGGTGGACGTACCGCCGAATTGCTCAACACGTGGGGCGTGAGGCCTCCACAGTACATCGATGTTGTCGCCAGTGGTCGTCGGAAGGTGCACGTGCCCGTCGACCTGGGACCGGACCGCAGCGACGCACGGATGCACGCCAAGACCGTAGGATCCTACGCAGTGGCGTAGGGGACCGCACCGCCACTTCCCAGCAAATTAGGGACACTGTTCCTCCTGGGGTATCGGCGAGGACCATTCGCAACCGTCTCCATGAAGCTGGGCTACGGCCCCGCACACCGTTAGGCTGTCTTCCGCTCACGACCCAACGTCGTGCAGCCCGCCTCCAGTGGTGTCACGACAGGCGTGAATGGAGGGACGAATGGAGACGTGTCGTCTTCAGCGATGAGAGTCGCTTCTGCCTTGGTGCCAATGATGGTCGTATGCGTGTTTGGCGCCGTGCAGGTGAGCGCCACAATCAGGACTGCATACGACCGAGGCACACGGGGCCAACACCCGGCATCATGGTGTGGGGAGCGATCTCCTACACTGGCCGTACACCACTGGTGATCGTCGAGGGGACACTGAATAGTGCACGGTACATCCAAACCGTCATCGAACCCATCGTTCTACCATTCCTAGACCGGCAAGGGAACTTGCTGTTCCAACAGGACAATGCACGTCCGCATGTATCCCGTGCCACCCAACGTGCTCTAGAAGGTGTAAGTCAACTACCCTGGCCAGCAAGATCTCCGGATCTGTCCCCCATTGAGCATGTTTGGGACTGGATGAAGCGTCGTCTCACGCGGTCTGCACGTCCAGCACGAACGCTGGTCCAGCTGGGGCGCCAGGTGGAAATGGCATGGCAAGCCGTTCCACAGGACTACATCCAGCATCTCTACGATCGTCTCCATGGGAGAATAGCAGCATGCATTGCTGCGAAAGGTGGATATACACTGTACTAGTGCCGACATTGTGCATGCTCTGTTGCCTGTGTCTATGTGCCTGTGGTTCTGTCAGTGTGATCATGTGATGTATCTGACCCCAGGAATGTGTCAATAAAGTTTCCCCTTCCTGGGACAATGAATTCACGGTGTTCTTATTTCAATTTCCAGGAGTGTATAACCATTTGTGTAGACATCTATGGTGTATGCGAGTACGGAACTACATTGACATTGGAACACGTCTTCAGAGTTGCTCACAGGGTGCTGCCAAAAAAATCGATGGTCTGTAAAGGGTGCGTTGAGCAACAAAGTGGGTGTAGGAACCCATGTCTGCAAATGGCCTCCAACGACGACACATAGCGTCGATGCTGTAGGCAATGGCAACAGCTACTAGGCGACTCCTTCGTCAGAAGACGTGAGTTTGCCCACTGATAGACCGTAGGTGGAACGTTTCTCAATGTTTTCTATTGTTAAGTGATAGCGACTGAATGCGACGATCGCCCAGTAGAGAACATACAGCCGTCTATTATGGCCTACCGTTTCTAGGCGGTTCAGTCCGGAACCGCCCTGCTGCTACAGTAGCAGGTTCGAATCCTGCCTTGGGCATGGATGTGTGTGATGTCCTTAGGTTAGTTCGGTTTACGTAGTTTTAAGTCTAGGGGTCTGATGACCTCAGATGTTAAGTCCCATAGTGCTCAGAGCCATTTGAACAATTTAGAAGATAGAGCTGCAGCTTCGTAAACAGGCATTGTCTCTTACGAATGCGACGGTCTGGTGCCTTGGTAGATGACGGTTTCGGACACTAATTTCCAACTGCATTTTTTCTCTTGTATACCAAAATCATTGAAAAATTTAGGGGGTTCCTAGAGAAAAATGAACTGCAGATGGTAACCCGTGTACGAAACCGAATTCCCCGAAGCAACAAACCATTTCATTCATAGGAGTCAAGGCCTCTCTAAGCCAGTTCCATCTTCTCCGACAGTCAGTCGCGAGCACTGAATAACAAACAACACTCCGAGACGTTCCGTCTACAGTTCTGTTATCCCTAAAAGGGTAGCCTAAATGCAGGCGCCGGCGTCGGAGATGTAACTTCGACTCACTGTAGCGTCGTTCCATGACGTTTCCGCACACAACTTTCTATACTCATTTTGTTCCTGTAGATATCGTCAACACCCCGACGAAGTCTGTCGGTACCGTTCAGTAACACACTGTAAATATGTCTTCCTTAAACGCATCATAAAGGGAGGACAACTCAGTGTACGTCAGGACTGCGGAAAGCAAACGCATGTTTTACATTATCACTATCCCCTCCATGTTCCACATTCATATACTGCAATACACTTCTCATGATGCTCGGGTTAGGATACTCTTTCATCTATATAATTTTTAAACCGAAAGACTTGCCACACATTGTATGTAATTAAGTTTATGTGAACGCAAAGACAGCAGTTCGAGTTCGGGTCATATTTAGTGGTAACACTGGCTTGCGACACCAGCATGATCACCTCTGTGCACAACTGCAATACTGTACTGTAACTGCAAGGGGATATATGGGATACAGAAGTTGTCATTCAACACGATCTATCAGTATGCTTATGACCGTGTAGTTTTGATCATATCTCCACCTATAACCTGATCATTAACTTGAGAACATTACTTCATGGCTTTCATTTTGTAGCGACGACTCAAACAGGTGTTTGAAATAGTGTCAGCGGTGAGTGCGAAGCGGTCAATCTTCTCAAGGTTGTGTGATAGCGCCTGTCCTTTCCCCATATACTGGGTGATTTCATGATGATGTTACAAACTTTCAGGGATGTCTGAGCAGGGTAAATATATCAATGGGAGACAATGAACAATGTTCCGAGAACGACCGGGTCGAAAGTTATAACGTCCTATAAGCAGGGCTTCTACAACTGCATGTCTTAGGAGCTATGGACACTTGATCAGTAGAAGAGACGAGTATCACTGAAGTGAATATGAACAAGTGCTCGTAGATCTTAAGGTATGTGTTTTAGCGCCCATGTTTATTACACATGTTTTCCTTGCTTTGGGGTATACCACTGCCCGTCGCCTACCCTACAGTCTTAGCAACAACAGTACTAGTATAGACATTCCATTTTCAGAGGCATTAGAACGATTCTCGCTTATAGCTTACGACTCGATAATTTACGGACCAATATCCCTTACCTAAAGTAAATAGATTTACCCTTTTTCACATCCCTGATAGTTGGTTACATCATCACGGAATCATCCTGTATATTACCTATCGTATAACTCCTGTAGCTCGAGTGCTGTTCGCCGATGACGCGGTTGTGTTCAGAGAAGAGATGCGACTTTAGAGACTCATTGCGAAATGCAGACCTAAAACAGAGAAAGATAATATTGTGGACAGTCTGACAGTCGAACCTAAACTGAAATAAATGAAATGCGAGCCGTGGCGCCATTAAATCAGTAGACTGTTTTGTCTGGCACCACTAGCTCAAGGGTAGTATCGACTATCCCTCTTGCGGCCTCGCTACCAATATCTATGAGGAAGAGTTGGTATCTGTGGGTTCTGTCCTCAGAAGCTCTTTGCTTGCCGATATACCGGGTGATCAAAAAGTCAGTATAAATTTGAAAACTTAATAAACCACGGAATAATGTAGATAGAGAGGTAAAAATTGACACACCGGTTCAATTCCTTGATTGTAATTGTATTTGAGTTAATCTGAACTACCAATTGTACTATGCTGTGCGTTCCTGTCTTTGAAAGACCGGTGTATTTTTAACTCGTTCCGCCGAGTGAGTTCTCTTGTAATAAGTGCTCATGCGTAATGTTTCAAAACGTTCCTTCAGAGCGGCCTTCATAACTGATAAGCAATTTAACCTTTGACTTATTAACAGCCAACTGTCACCAGGGCTTTAGTCAAAAGGGACGTGTTGGGGTACAGTCGCAACTTGTTTCGCGTTGAGATGAAAAGATTGCTGACTTTGAAGCAAGTCTTACCATTGTCATAATTGTTTCCTAATTTGTTTAACGTTTACGCATTAGTGAGCATCTTAACCCCCAACCTCTCGACATACAGTTTCCAAATAAAAAAAAATACGTCATTTGTTTCAGTAACTGGAACACTCTTGTCATCAATAGTACTTGTAAATTTTCATCTGTTGCAGAAGGGCATTTAATGAGAGAGACTGTGTCCAGCGGGTAGTAAACACTGCTGTTTCACCCGATAACGGGCGGGCTGCAGGTCCGGGCCCTTGTTATTATTGTCATGTTGTTCTTGTTTTCATTTCTATTATAAAAGCTTATTCATTTCACAAATTTGTTAATTTTGGAATAAAACCAATTTATGATTATATATTGTTAAATAAACAGGTCGTGTGAAAGCAATGTTACATTGGTGGGGCCGTGCGGGATTAGCGGAGCGGTCTAGGCGCTGCAGTCCTGGAGTGTGCGGCTGGTCCCGGCGGAGGTTCAAGTCCTCGCTCGGGCATGGGTGTGTGTGTGTTTGTCCTTACGATGATTTAGGTTAAGTAGTGTGTAAGCATAGGGACTGATGACCTTAGCAGTTAGGTCCCATAAGATTTCACACACATTTTTTGAACATTGGTGGGTCCTCCCTTCCAGGTTTTCCTTAATACCAGCAAATACCATGTCTCAAAATGCAATGCGCATAAATAGATCGAAAGATGCGATATCTTTTCATGTTTGTGAAATAAGAAGTCGCAGTCTACTAGTATGCAGGACTCTTTGATTGTGTGCGTGTTTTCCATTCGAGATCCAAATGTTTAGATTAAGTATAAAGTTTATAAAGTAACATGTAATAGGTCAGATACGTAGTGTTCGTAAAGATTGCAGATAAGATAAGTAATTACAGATATAGGTACTTTACACATAGAAGCTTCATAATCGGTAAGACTGATGGATACACACAGCTAATAATGTGTATACTGCCCAATTTAATCATACAGAGAGAAAAGTTAATGTATAAAAGCCACGTCAGTTTGCATTGGCAGATATCTTAAGACAAGTTTTTAAAAAGGTGATAACTTACACCGGGTATATAATGTATAAAAGCTGCAAATGCTTAAGATGGAACGAGATCATAGCTCTAGGCGTGTGCAACGCAAGTGTTAGACATCAATTTCCTACGATAATCGTAAGAAAGTGTAATTTACACACGACACAGATCGATAAGGAGATCGTCGTTCAACGAGTTCTTTAGTACCGTTCGTTCGTTTGCATCCGTTGCCAAGCTGAACTGAATGAAAAATAAAAAGGTCCATGAAAGAGAGGCACAATTCGTCACAGGTTATTTTCCTTAGCATAAAAAGTTTTACCGAAATACTGAAAGCGTTGCAGTCGCCAAAGTTGCATGTTAATCGATGTACGACGTGGAAAAACTTACTCCACAAATTCCCGAAACCCACGTTCCTAAATTATTCAACAAAAGCTTTACCTCCTGCAACATATGTCTCACCTAGTAACTACCACTGTACAGTTAGAGATGTCTGTGGCCAAGCAGAGGGGTAGCCGTAGTTTCATTGGCGTGGACCAAGCGCGTGAGATAGGAACCGAACAGACTTACACGAGGTACTCACCGCCAGCAACCATATGGTGTCACTCAAAGTACAGACGTACATCTGCGTCTGCATCTTCATTTACATGTATACTCAGGAATGTGCCTTGCTGTGTGTGGAGGAGTTTACCTCAAGCACCACACTCACTCCCCACACAACCCATTTGCTCCTCTTCAGGTTCAAGTCGCGAATGCAACGCCGAATGGAGGAACGGCAGCTGGCGAGACTCCGTATTAATTAGAATCTCTTGAATTTCCCCTCAGTAGTCTTCCCGCAATTTACACTTTGTTGGAAGTAACGTACTGTGCACTCCAACAATCTACGTGATAAGCCCTTTACGCAGGATGGAAAGATATGTAAGCGTGAGAGCGCAACCCAGAGTAGTAGTTTTACTTGATATTTGATTGCATTTATTGTTCAAAATGTTCAAATGTCTGTGAGTTCTTAAGGGACCAAACTGCAGAGGTCATCGGTGCCTAGGCCTACAGACTACTTAAACTAACTTAAAGTAACCTATGCTAAAAACAACACACACCCCCATTCCCGAGGCAGGACTCGAAACTCCGGTAGGAGGGGCCGCGCAGTCAGTGACATGGGGCCTCTAACACTAATGATCAGACTCACTCTTCACAAACAACAACCAAAGGGCAGATATGTCAGAAGTGCGTAACATATATATTCAGACAATAAGGAACAGTAGGTTTTCGCAATAAGGAAATGGCAAAAATTAGCCCTCGGAGGAAAATTCTCACACTTAGTCTGCACTCGATCAAGCTATGTTGTTAGTCGCAATTTACGGTACAATCAGTAATTTCATAAAAGCCAACCAATTATTTTGCAGTAGTAATAACAGTTCCTTGTACCAAAAAGCAAATATACTGTTAAAGTAGGATATTCCTCCTCTTTTTTTTTACTTTTTTTTCAGTAAATTACACTGAAATGCCTCCAGGGGATACAACGCGAAAGTAGTACAATGGAAGTTCAGGCTGAAGTCAGTCAATATAAACAGCTTCAAATAAACTATGAATCACTCATGGTCGAGAGAAGGCTGGTACAGTAGAGTTACTTAAATCTTAAGCGCTAATGATCTATATGTTGTATGTGAAAGGGTAAAATTTTTAATAAGAACACAGGCCGCAAAATACACAAGAGCTTAAGTTGCTCGTTTCAACAGATGGCCTGAATTACTGCGCGTAAGGCAAACCTCAGCACCACAGTACAAGTTAACGAACAAGAAAGCGGCCCGTAACATCGGCAGGTCCCCGCGCCCGTGAGTCATAGAGAAGTCGGCCAAAAGATGAGGCAAGTTAGTGCTGTTAACAAAAGAGAGTAAATAAAAGATGAAGCCCCTACAAGAGTCGCAACTTATCTTTAAGTCTCGTAACAAATAACTCTATTCATGATAAGAGAACATGAGAACTAAAGATCTCCTCAAGCTTTAATCAACTGGTTAGTCATAATTATAATCAGAGGCTCAGCGAAAAATACAGTCGACAACTGCAAGGCCACTAAACCGTTTATTGGCGTATATTACAAGGCAAGAAGGAACGAGCTTACCCCTACAGAACTGGAATTAAACAGATCTCACATTCTCGACGCCGTAGCGCATGCCCACACGGCCTGACTTCTTGAGAACACTACAAATTGTGGAATCTAGATAGTTTTCTTTACACGTATACTCAGTAGAACAGTCTGCTGTGGTAGATACCACACATAAAACTGCCGCTTCTCATAAAGTAACAAACTTGCCTACTCTGAACTTTCTAACTCACTGAAACCATCTCGTCATTAGCTACCGTGATACTGACGTGCCACCAGTGGCCAGCCACTATGACTGATGGACTCACAGAGTCGAAACAAAATGGAGAGACATACCCACACCTCTCGTCTAAGCTCCATTAGATACGATGCTCAATCGATTTAGTGCAACTGTTGGTGCAGAAGGTAGCAGCTCTGTATTAATTTTCACACCTTGTACAATTCTAAATCACGTTCAATGATGCATTCCTTCTCCTGCACTATATGCATACAACAAGTAAAAGCTTCAGCATTTGCTTTAGTTACTGAATACAGTACTCTTAAGGGCTAGCAGTAAGGGCAAAGAAGATGTTAGTGCGCAATTTACTTGCCGCGGTCATGATAAACTTCGGTTCTCTGGTCTATGCCGGTCCGGAGTCGTGGTGGTAGTGGCGGTGGGCAGCTGTCGGGGAAGTGGAGGGGAAGGGGTTGGGGGAGGGGGGGGGGGGCGTCGGACGCAGGTGGCCGGGGCCCGCGGCAGAAGCTACAAGGTAACTACGTTATCGTAACACGGTTGTTGCCAGGCCGGCGGCGGTCCAAGGCAGGTAACGCAGTTTTCTAGTGGTCCAACCCGCGCATGGCTCATACATCACCGCCGCTTATTAGGTTATGCATCGGCCAGGCCAGCCGAGAAGGGTGGGCACAGAAGAGACGCAACCGACAGTAGCTGGCAAAGGCGAAGCGGGCGACCACTCCTGTCACAGAGCACGCAGCACGGCAATCACGCCGCCTGCCCACTCGACGCCTGCAACCGCGCGTGTACACGACACTCCACAACACTGCCGGGGCTCTGCCGCCTCACTACCTGGATGGAGTTTCAGTAAAAATGTCACACAGGCACACCGGACTGAACATTAGTCACCCGCAGGAGACATCTCGCCGATGCAGCATCGTCTCTATCCTTTATACAGGGTGAAAAGTATTTAAACCGACAAACTCTGGGAGGTTGTAGGGGACATCAAAACAAATATTTTTCCCTAATGTCATTTTTTACTAAGAGGAGTACTTAAACCGGTAGAGGAAGATTTCTCTGTCAGCAAATTAATTAAGCCAACAAACACTTTTCGATTTTTTTTTATGACCAAGAAACGACAGATTAACATAACCCAATTTCAATTACAATAGCTTCTCAAAAATGCCTCCATTGACACGTAAACAAAGGTTACACCGTCGGCTCATGTTCTGTCTGACACGGGCAAAAACTCCAGGAGTATACTGAATTGTTCCTGCTGCTGCTACTATCCGGGCAACCAGATCCTTTTCTGATGCAACAGGAATTGCGTTAACAAGGTTGCGCATCTCTCCCCGCACAAAAAAGTCCAGAGGGGACATATCTGGGGATCGAGCAGGGCATGGTACAGGACCACCTCCGCCAATTCACGTTTCTGGGAACCGTCGGTCCAGGAATCGGCGCACGCTACGACTGAAATGTGCCGGCGCCCCGTCATGTTGGAAACACATGCGTTGTCTTGTAGGGAGCGGGACGTCTTCCAGCAATTCTGGCAATGCTCTGGCGAGAAAATTGTGATAGTGCCTGCCATTTAATGGCCTAGGAGGCAGATACGGCCCAATTAAACAGTCCTCAACAACACCGACCCACACATTAACGAAGAACCGTACTTGATGAGCGCTAGTAACTTGTGGCATGTGGGTTACCCTCACTCCAAACATGCGAATTGCGCATGTTGAAGACTCCATCACGCCCGAACGTTGCTTCATCGGTAAACAACACAGAGGATGAAAATGTAGGATGCATTTCACACTCTTCCAGTTACCACTGCGAAAACTCTGCTATGGATAGATAATCAACTGGTTCCAGGTCGTGGACACGCTGTAAGTGAAATGGACGTAACAACTGCTCTCGAAGGACAGTTCTTACAATCGTCTGATTCGTCCCCATGTTACGTGCAATTGCACGAGTGCTGATTGAAGGATCCCGTTCCACATGCTGCAAGACAGCTTCCTCAAATTGGAGCGTTCTTACCGTGCGACGGCTTCCCTGTCCAGGTAATCTGCTAAATGGCCCGGTCTCACGTAGACGTTTGGTACACAGCAGCTAAGGTCGTATGATGCGGGATACGACGATTAGGATAATGTTGTTGATAAACCCGCTGTGCAGCTCGTCAGTGTACTCACTCCAGGTGTATCGCTCCATTAGTAAGCAGAGACAATGCACTACTACATTGGTGGACAGCAATTTCCTACAACTGAAGAGCGTAATACTCCCTCTAACAACTGAAGATAGTAGTACGGCCTCTAACAACTGAAGAGCGTAATACGGCCTCCACCGGTTTAAACAATCCTCATAGGAAAAAATGACACTAGGAAAAAATTTTTTGTTTTTATGTCCCCTACAACCTCCCAGAGTTTGTCGGTTTAAATAATTTTCACCCTGTATTGGCTCCAAAACAGCTAGGAAGAGATTCTGATAGTTTATTCAGGCACGCCACCCATTGCTGACTACTTATCGTAAATCTGCCAAATAAGGTGGCCGTTCAATACTACGTTTGTAAATATGTTCAGTTAATTCATTGGACTAATGGAGGTGCGATAAGATAGTACACAGTTCTTCAAAACATATAGCCCTGTGAACACAGTTGTTATAACCGGAGGATCGAACCACAGACTGCATACTCGTCATGTAAACGAAGAAGGAACAGCAGTACTAGGTCACCGAGGATCGGGTTCATATTCTACCAAAATCAATTTTCCTATGTCATGATACGAAAAACATCGACAAAAAGTCACACAGCCACGTACCACGGATGTTATTCTCCGGTGTCGGACCAAATGCCTTATCATATTGTCCCTTCTCTTTGGGAGTGTATTCCATATGTTCCTATCCTCGCCGATTCTGTAGTCAATCTCCTAATTTCTTATCACAAACAGTCCACCTAATTTTCCACCTTCTTCTGTAGCATCACATCTCCATTCTTTCCTGGGTTTCCTACAGTCCATGTTCCCCTACTATACAATGCCCTGCCCTAGAAGTACATTATTAGAAATGTCTTCCTCAAACTAAAGGCTATGTTCGATATTAGTAGACTTCTCTTGGCCGGGAATTCACTCCTTGCCAGTGTTATTCTGCTATTAATGTTTCGCCGGCCGCTGTGGCCGAGTGGTTCTAGGCGCTTCAGTCCGGAACGGCTGCTGCAACGGCCGGAGGTTCGAGTCCTGCCTTGGGCATGGATGTATGTGATGTCCTTAGCTTAGCTAGGTTTAAGTAGTTCTAAGTCTAGGGGACTGATGACCTCAAATGTTAAGACTCATAGTGCTTAGAGCCATTTGAACCATTTGAACTGTTAATGTTCTCCCTGCTCTGTCAGTCATGGATTATTTACCGCCTGTGTAACAGAATTCCTTAGCTCGATCTACGTCATGATCACCAATAATGAGAAGTTTCTCAGTGTTCTCATTTCTGCTGCTTTTCATTAATCTCTTTATTCGATCTAGGTACAATCCATATCCTACTCATCAGAGTGTTCATTCTATTCAACAGTTCCTGTTATTTTTCTTCATCATTCCAGTCCTGAACCTTTCTACACTCCTGGAAATGGAAAAAAGAACACATTGACACCGGTGTGTCAGACCCACCATACTTGCTCCGGACACTGCGAGAGGGCTGTACAAGCAATGATCACACGCACGGCACAGCGGACACACCAGGAACCGCGGTGTTGACCGTCGAATGGCGCTAGCTGCGCAGCATTTGTGCACCGCCGCCGTCAGTGTCAGCCAGTTTGCCGTGGCATACGGAGCTCCATCGCAGTCTTTAACACTGGTAGCATGCCGCGACAGCGTGGACGTGAACCATATGTGCAGTTGACGGACTTTGAGCGAGGGCGTATAGTGGGCATGCGGGAGACCGGGTGGACGTACCGCCGAATTGCTCAACACGTGGGGCGTGAGGTCTCCACAGTACATCGATGTTGTCGCCAGTGGTCGGCGGAAGGTGCACGTGCCCGACGACCTGGGACCGGACCGCAGCGACGCACGGATGCACGCCAAGACCGTAGGATCCTACGCAGTGCCGTAGGGGACCGCACCGCCACTTCCCAGCAAATTAGGGACACTGTTGCTCCTGGGGTATCGGCGAGGACCATTCGCAACCGTCTCCATGAAGCTGGGCTACGGTCCCGCACACCGTTAGGCCGTCTTCCGCTCACGCCCCAACATCGTGCAGCCCGCCTCCAGAGGTGTCGCGACAGGCGTGAATGGAGGGACGAATGGAGACGTGTCGTCTTCAGCGATGAGAGTCGCTTCTGCCTTGGTGCCAACGATGGACGTACGCGTGTTTGGCGCCGTGCAGGTGAGCGCCACAATCAGGACTGCATACGACCGAGGCACACAGGGCCAACACCCGGCATCATGGTGTGGGGAGCGATCTCCTACACTGGCCGTACACCACTGGTGATCGTCGAGGGGACACTGAATAGTGCACGGTACATCCAAACCGTCATCGAACCCATCGTTCTACCATTCCTAGACCGGCAAGGGAACTTGCTGTTCCAACAGGACAATGCACGTCCGCATGTATCCCGTGCCACCCAACGTGCTCTAGAAGGTGTAAGTCAACTACCCTGGCCAGCAAGATCTCCGGATTTGTCCCCCATTGAGCATGTTTGGGACTGGATGAAGCGTCGTCTCACGCGGTCTGCACGTCCAGCACGAACGCTGGTCCAACTGAGGCGCCAGGTGGAAATGGCATGGCAAGCCGTTCCACAGGACTACATCCAGCATCTCTACGATCGTCTCCATGGGAGAATAGCAGCCTGCATTGCTGCGAAAGGTGGATATACACTGTACTAGTACCGACATTGTGCATGCTCTGTTGCCTGTGTCTATGTGCCTGTGGTTCTGTCAGTGTGATCATGTGATGTATCTGACCCCAGGAATGTGTCAATAAAGTTTCCCCTTCCTGGGACAATGAATTCACGGTGTTCTTTTTTCCATTTCCAGGAGTGTATTATTACCGCCATTTCTTCATCGATGTACACATTGAACAGTAGGGATGAAAAACTACATTCCCGACCAACACACTTTTTAATTCATGCACTTCATTCTTGGTCTTCCACTCTAATTATTCCCTCTTGATTCTTGTACATATTGTACAAAACTCGTCTTTTACTAAAGATTACCCCCAATTTTCGTAGTATTTATAGCATATAGGAGCGTTTGGCATTATCAAACGCTTTTTCCGGATCGACAAATCCTATGATTGTGTCTTTAATTTCCTTCAGTATTGTTTCCGTTAGCAAGGCATCATCAGAATTGCCTGTGGTGCCGTTAACCTTCCTAAAGCCAAATTGATCGTCGTCTAACAAATCCTCAATTTTTTTCTTTTTCAATCTTCTATATGTTATGTTTGTCATCAACTTGGGTGTAGGAACTGTTAATCTGATCGTACGATAATTCTCGCTCTTGCTGGCTCTTGTACTCTTTGGAATAGTGTGGATGATGTTCCTCTGAAACTCTGATGCTATATCGCCAGCCTCATACATTCTACACATTAGCGTGAACACCCACTGCCACTTCCCGTACGACTTTAAAAATATGAAGGAATGTTATGTATCCGTTATGCGGTGTTAAGCGTTCCAGAGCGCTTCTAAATTCTGATTCTAGTACTGGATCCCCTATTTCTTCTGTATCGATCCTTGTTTCTTCTTCACGTCATTTGACAAGTCTTCCCCGTCACAGAGGTGCACAACGTACTCTTTCCGCCTGCATGATCCTTCCATGGCTTTAACAGTGGAATTCCAATTCAGCTCTATATGTTAATCCTCTTGCTTTTAATTTCGTCTAACACTGTTTTGACCTTTCTACATGCTGAGTCAACCCTTCCGACAATCGTTTCTTTTTCGATTTCTTCACGTTTTTCGTGTACCGATTTTGCCTCAGCTTCCCTTCACTTCTTACTTCTTCCATTCCTAAGTGACTAGTTCTTCTGTAGGCCTGATTTTCCCGCAACATACTTTCTTCTTTCGTCGATCACCTGAAGCGTTATCCATGGTTTCCTCGCAGTTACCTTCATAGTACATATGTTTTCCTTTCCAAGTTCTGTGACTGCCGTTTTCAGACATGTCCATTCCTCTTTATCGGATCTGCCTACTGAGCAATTCATTATTTCGTTGTCAGAGAACTTCAGGCTTACCTCTTCCTTCTCTAGTACTTCCGTGTCCCAGTCCTTTAACATTAATTTTTCCTGACTACTCTTTTAAACTCTAGACTCTTAGTCATTAACAGACTGTTATTTGAGTCTGTATTTGCCACTGGAGTACGCCTTACACTCCAATATCTGATATTGGAATGTCAGCCTGACCCTGATGTGGTGTAACTGAAATCTTCCTATAACTCCTGGGTTTTTGTATTATACCTCCTCTTCTTGTGACTCCTGAACAGAGTATTCGCTATTACCATCTGAAATTTATTGTAGAACTCAATTAGTCTTTCTGTTCTTCCATTCCTACTACCAAGCCCATATCCTCCCGTAACCATTTTTCTACTCCTCCCCCTACAACCGCATTCCAATCCCCAATCATTATTAGATTTTCATCCCCCCTTTACAAGCTGTCACTGAACTATTCAGAGTAACTCACCCTCTTACCTCCCTATTCTTAATGAGTCTTACTCCCGTTATTCCACTTTCTGCTGCAGTTGATGTTTTCTTATACTCGTCTGACCAGAGATTCTTGTCATGATTACATTTTACTTTACTGGCCACTACATTATCTAGATTGAGCGTTATCATCTCCCTTTTTAAGATTTTCTAGCTTCCCTATCGCTCAAAATTGTGACATTTCCACGCCTCGAGACGTCAGCAATTCCTGACAGGTTTGAAACCGACTATAATTGACGCGGCATGACACACGTCTGCGGTCAATATCGGTTAGGATATTGTTCTTACTTCCTGTTTCATTGCAGTTGTGGGTCCCCTTCTTTTCCATACTTTTTACAGCCTGTGTTGAAACATAAACAAACAGGCACAGATGATATCCAAACACTATATCTCCATTCTGGCATTCTGTCACGTCTCCGCCGCGTCTTATTGCACCGACTTGCACGTGCAAACCTCGATACTGTTACGCAGGAGCAGGGTCACATGACCGCCTGATACCAGCACTACAGTGTCTGCACTGTACACCCCTCAGGGCTCCATAGCGATCCGTGGGCTCTTTTAGTGCGTCACTAATATTTTTAACGGTTAATTTATTTGACGAGACGGAAATTAGTTAACACTTGTGTCTGATTTTCGCTGCACATTCAGACAGTCATGTTGTTCATTTTGATATCAGGAATACTTGTAAGTGAATGTAAACGACACTGCGTCAAACGTCCTAGACAAATAATGATCAGGAGCTCGTGAATGGAAATCCAACGATTACAGAAAACAGGTTTACTTCCTAAATTTTATGAGTCTGTGCAGTACATCGTTTTTGGTGTTTGAGAAGAAATTACGAAGTAAAAATACATCCAATGTGGGGATGCATGTCCCGTTTCTGCTGTCGTTTAAATGGTTGGTCGCTCGGGTGTTTCCGCCTTATTCCACCGGCGTTGGAAGCGATTCTTAATATTTACGTCACTCTCGATGGAAATATGTGACGTCAAGACAACAGATATTTCTTCATGCTATAAATCGGGCGAAAGGCTTCCAACGGTATAAAACTACTTACTACAAAAATGTATGTTACTCAACAAAGTCTGATGCTAAGACATGACGTTGCCTCTTAACTTTTCGATGCAAATTTCCGGGAAGATGTCACGAACTTTACGACTAAATATAATACAGCAGGTACAACAACAACACGAAACTCCCAGTATGCTATGTAAAATGATACACAAAACTTAACGATGAAAGTAACTTTTGCACAATTTGTCAACTCCAAGCAACACAACGTGATAAAACTTGGACCACATATAGGACTGCCACAGAATAGTGCTGAAGGTAGCTGTGAAACACAGGTAATGAGTCAATAATGGTACTTTTATTCAAATACAATAACTATACTGAAATAATCGCGATCTGTGACGGTAGGCCTACTGTTGACATTACAAACGGCGGGACTTTAATAGGGTGTGTGTTCACCAAGGACGACCATGTACGCTCTGTTACGTGCCCCACGGACGGCCACAAGGTTAGTATGGACATTACTATGGCGGAGCGGTTCCTCCACCAGCACGGTTGACCACTGCTGGATGCCCGATGATGAATGTGGACTTGATCCAGCACGTCTGTGGAATGCATTTCACATGTGATCAGTGCGATTCATGTTGGAGGAACTGGTAGGCCAGCCCATTCACCGAATATCCTCTCATTCCAGGAACTACTTCGCCAGCACTGTTCAATGCGATCTCTAAATGGTTCAAATGGCTCTGAGCACTATGGGACTTAACATCTGAGGTCATCAGTCCCCTAGAACTTAGAACTACTTAAACCTAACTAACCTAAGGACATCACACACATCCATGCCCAAGGCAGGATTCGAACCTGCAACCGTAGCGGTCGCGCGGTTCCAGGCGGAAGCGCCTTGAACCGCTCGGCCACACCGGCCGGCCATGCGATCACTCATCGTCGTCAATAAACACGTACTCAGGGCAGAATGCACCCATGAAAAGACGCAAATGGGGAAGAAATACAGCATCGCAATAACAGTGAGCAGCGAATGTAGTGTGCAACATTATGCCTCCGTGCACCCAAACATCTGGACCACCAAAACGATCATGTTCGGCAATGATGGACCTACCCTCATACAGCGGAGATGCGATGACGGAATGTATCCAGTAACATTCTCGAAAATTTCAACGTAGGAATAAACAGCCAACCGGTTGTACATAAACGGAGCGTACAGTCACCTAGTTATGGGCGCTTACTAGGGGTGTCTTCACCACAATGAAATGTTGTTAGATCCAATAAAGTAATGCATAGTAAATCAAGTATGACAAAAAACACATTAACCAAGAATTTTTGAAAAAGGCAATAGTCAGAATTTAGAGCAACTACGCTGAGGTCAAAACTGAAATATAACGTTCTAGCCTTTGCCACGTATCCCCAGCTGGGAGCATCATAAGACCAATTGGCCAAGTGGCTTCCATTGCTGCCACCCGCTGTGGTAGATCGACTCTAGGCGCTTCAGTTCGGAACCGCGCTGCTGCTACGGTCGTAGGTTCGAATCCTGCCTCGGACATGGACGTGTGTGATGTCCTTAGTTTAGTTAGGATTAAGTAGTTCTAAGTCTAGGGGACTGATGACCTCAGATGTTAAGTTCCATAGTGCTTTGACAGTGGAGAAGCCCTCGGACGTTGGCGCGCCAAGTACATATAGTCTGCGGCCGCGAGCTCGGCTCCAGTTCACCACCGGCAGTGGAGGGTGAAGCCTTCACAATGCCAGCCACTGGTGCCTGCGAAACGTCAGTAAAATCATTAGATGAACGTCGGCCGAAGAACCCGAGACAGAAGCCAATAGGCAGTTTGTCAACAAGTAGTCACGAAAGCCTTAACAATTTTGTCATTAGAACCATTTAAACCATTTCACTTTCCATTGCTGCCACGAAAACAAGTCGAGTAGGGCAGCCTATCAGGCGCGGACAGTAACATGTACCCATTTGAAACATCATAACAAAATCCTCGAAAAAAACGACAGTTAATTTTAAAAACAAAAGAGCGCGTAGTGTCCTTTTGAAAACACACAGTAGTCAAGCAAATTAAGTATAATAGAGCCATCTGTTACGCTTTACAGAAATCACTAAAATATAAAGGACAGAATAACATAGAAGAAATTTTACAAACAGCTGTACAATCCAGAAAATATTTGCATGAAGATAACCTCGATAGCACATATCTATTAAATTAGAAGTATGTAATGTTTCGAAACCAGAAGCAGGGAAAATATTGTAAAACATTGAGGAATCAAAATTCCGCGAGCAGGGGATTGAAGCCATTGAAAAAATATTTCATTCATTGTCGTATCGGTTCATTGAGAATGAGACCATCGTTCTTAGAAATGTGCTTGAAGATATCTAGCTCTTCGAGTACACCGAGCATATGACCTTTCTTTTCTCTGTGTAAAGTGGAAATATGGGCAATGCGTTTCGGTTTGTGTTCGGAAATTAGCTGATGACCTGCAAAAGTGGAATTATATACATTAGTGCCTCTTTTTTACCTTGTACCTGACTTTCCAGGTTGTCCTATGTAACAAACGGGAGACATACCACAAGTGTTTTTATACACTTCTGAGTCGTATATCGGAGCAACTGTGGACTTGAGATTGTGGTTGGAATTTTTTTTTAAGTTATTGTTCGTGGAAAAGGCAACTTTGAATCTATATTTTTTAATCTGAAGACGACAAATTTTATACGAAATAGGGCTAAGAATGGTATCGAGGAAACACTTCGTTACTGTCAGGAACAGCACTGCTGTCTAAACTGGTCACCTTAGCGTCAGTTTTAACTTTAAAGATCTTGTCAACTAACGTGGGATTACAGCCGTTATTAACTGCAATAGTTTTTATTACGTTCGTCTGTTCAT
The DNA here is from genome assembly GCF_021461395.2 of Schistocerca americana. Taxonomy (NCBI): domain Eukaryota; kingdom Metazoa; phylum Arthropoda; class Insecta; order Orthoptera; family Acrididae; genus Schistocerca; species Schistocerca americana. The sequence goes on along the minus strand of NC_060119.1, from coordinate 263,939,331 downwards.
TAGGCTTCTCAGGTACAAAGGCACAGAAACTGCACGATGAATGGCTGCATGGAAAATGCTTTCTTATGGGAATGAGGACCCACTGAAGTAGCGGACAGAATTCAATTTGTATTAGAGGCTTTTCGAAAACACCGAAAGAAAGTCTGTCGTTGTCAATAACAGTACTAAGATCCAAGTAATTAAGATAACGGTCGTTATTTTCTAGCTCCCAACTGAAGCTAATTTTTTTTATGAAGACTGTCAAAAATTTCAAAAAAATGGTGAATTCCTTCCCGAGAATCACTGTACGCGATCAAAATATCATCTGCTTACCGAGCGTAGGACAAAATACCAGAATCAACAACTCCAATAACCATTCTTATATGAGCAACAGAAGAATATGCAATTAAAGACTTTAAATCAACCTGACGAAAACAAATAAATCTAACAATAACCCCACTTTATTCAAGAATTTCTCTTCCAGACAATTAATGAAAATATCTGCAAAGATGCCTGCCAGTGCCAGGCCGTCAGGGTGATGGTGTAATTTGTCACTGAGAAAGAAAGAGTTGTTTTTGTACTGTTCTTCTTAGCGAAACAGTTGTTTTTTACTACTCTTCTTAACGAATTAGATCAGCGATCTGCTCATCAGAAATATCTTTTTTAAATGTACGTTAGTGTGTAGGTTCGTAGGGTCTGATGAAAACAATTTATTATCTTGCTCACACTGCAGATCTTTGGTTTTGCTGACTAGATTTTGACTGTTGACGACAGAATAATTAATTCAAAAAACAAAGTATTTTTTAATTTTTCGTGAAGATACCTAGCCAACTAATGATATGCATTGATCAAGCTTTTCACACTCGGAATTATCGGATGGTGATTTTTGTGAACTTGAAACTGGGAACGCAATTTTTGGGTGCGTGGTTTCGTATTAATAAGCTGTTTTTTATGAAATGGCTCGAGAAAATGCATAGCGCTGTTAACGGGTAGCCTAATTTCTTTTTGTATCACGTGGGTCGGCTCATCATCTAGCTCCGAAACATTATTCTCTCCAAAAAATTGTAAAGTTTTAGACACATACTCGTTCTCAGTAGCAATGATTACAACATTGCATTTGTCAGACATCGTTATAAGGGCATTGTTGTCTTTTAGCTTAACAGTAAGAGTTTTAATCAGTATCTTATCACAATCATACTGACGGAGATTTCAACTGCTTGTCCCTCAAGAATACTACATAAGTCATGATTTACTCTCGTTTGTCGAGAAGCGTTTACTTTGACGCTATCGAGGCCTATTTTATGATCTACAACCACATTTTCTACAACATTTTTATTTGGCAGGTTTAATTTCTTTTTTCAACAACGCAGTTTCTTCAGGTGTAGAGTTTATTTCTGTTTTATTCAGCACTGTGTTGAATCATTCGTGTTCATACCTTTGAAAACTAGTAACAACAGGATTTCTTACACGTAAAAGGCTCTTAAGATTAGCCAGTTTCTTCTCGTTTTCTTTTGCAATAAAATTCTTATAGTTATCTAAATCGTCATTAATATCCTAAAATACATCAGTTTCAATAAATAAAGGAAAAATTTTAGTGAGCTCATGATACAACATTGTTCCCAGCTGGGCACACGTGCCAAATGGTAAAAACGTAATATTTTACTTTTGGCATGAACGTAACTGCTCTAAATTCTGACTATTGCTTTTTAGCAATGTAATTTTACGTAAGTGAACTTCGTCTGTCATGAAAATTGTCATCTTGGTTAACGGGTTTTTGTCATACGTGATTTGCTATGTACTATTTTATAGAATTTAGCAATACCCCTAGTACGTGTCGAAAGCTAGATCAATGTACCTTCCATTTATGTCCAACCGGTTGGCTGTTTAATCCTACGTTGAAACTAGTATAGGGTTGTTGAATAACAGCCAGGTACACAACTGCTAAATTCTTGAAAATGATCCTTTTGATTGACATTTTTATGGCGTGGGAATACTCAGCGTCCCATGGACGTACTGATCTCCAGATATTTGTACACGGTACACTCACTGGTCAACGATATTCCGATAGCATACACCTTCCTCATATTCGTCTTTTTATGGGAGCATTCGGCGCTTACTTCTCAAACTCAGTCATCAATGCCTGTAGAATAACGATCTACGCACTTGTCGGCCCTCTTGGTCTAGTAGTCAACTGGGTGCTTTAAAACTGAGGGGTCGTGGGATGGAATTGCGGTTGGTCACCGCAATTTTCAGTCTTCGTTCTGTCCTAGCCCTCACTTCTCAACGATGTGAGGAGTCGCATGAAACGACACGTTGTTCGGACTACATGTGAAACTGTAGGTCCCCTTTTCCCGGTTGGATAAATGATTATGGATGGTAGCACTCTACCGCGTCAAACAGGGCAAGTGGAGGAGAACCTGGATCAAGAGGGTATTAGGAGAGAGGACTGGCCTGCTAGTTACCTCGACTGGAATCCCCATCGAGCAAATGTGGAATGCGTTGGGGAATGCGTTGGGGAGGCGTACTGCTGCACTTTCAAATGGACCGCTGGTCGTCTACCGCAGTTGTCCGCCGCGATGGTGGAGGAATGGAACATCCACTGATAAGAATTCGTTATCACATGTGGACAGCATGGGGGCCCATTGCAGAGCATGCATTGTGTTATGTCTCCTTGAAAAATTTGCGACAAAGTGTAAGTGAACCGTGTCAAAATGGCGTAAAGAAAAGAGGCACGGGACACAGGAATTTCACAGGAGTTTCCAAGTGGATATACAAGCCGCTTCTCTGATGCGACCAAATCAAAGAATACTTAAAGACGATTGTTTCTTTTGTAATGTAGAAACAATGGTCTTCTTTGTCATAATTTTGCTTTGCCTCTAATCGCTGAGCGGATTATAGTATCTCAATGATCTTATTTTGCTCGATGATGAGCTATGAAAAAGCATTAAATCTTCTATCGGAAAATAATTTTGAACAACAAACTGCCCACAAAGTGTAAGAGGAAACGAGTGTGCAGTGAAGTACATCTGAGTTTGTAACCTCCCCCTCTCTTATAGACCTTAATGACAGTGAAAATTTAAACCGCGTGTACGTAATGGAAATTTGGGAAAAGCAATCGTCACCGAAGTCAATCTGTCGGTAAAGAGGGAGGAAAGGGTTACATCTACATGAAAGGAAAAATGCAAATGAAACTGGTGGAAATTAATTTTGAAAAGGGGTAATGTTAATAAATAAAGTAAATGTGTGGCCATTACGTTAACAATTAACTAGCGATAATTAGATATTTGAGATTTGGGGGAAATTACGGTCGCCAGTCCTATGGACAATTACTATGGTAACTGAAAAAGAAAAGTTATTACACATATAATTAGCACTAGAAGTGTGGCAACTGAAGGTTGACACGTGTAGTGTGAAAACTGAAAGTTTGTCAGAAGTAATAAATTTCGCTACACTCTGACTTAATTTAGCAAAAGAATTAATAAAATCGGAAAATTGAAAGTTAATTTAGTGACTGAAATTAATAGTGAGCTTTGTTTCTGAAGCAATACGGTTAGTCTTGGGCTACCTCAACAATCATTTCAAAAGGTACTTGAATCTACGCAATTTATAAATAAGAGATTTAACTTTGAACTTGAATTAAATGATTCTGAACAATTAACAATAGTAAAATTTAATACATACCAAGCTGAGCTGCAGTCACAGGTAAGCTAAAATACGGTAACAAAACTCGCACTCTTAATTTGTGCTTGTGTAATCTAAATATTGAAGCCAGCTATGAATACCTTAACTGAACTTTGAAATTAAAGCAGTGAAATCGAATGATATTACTATAATGCTGGCGTTTGAATTTCAACGACACTCGGGTTCATTCCGGAAAAGGAAGGGACCCTGCTTGGTAATGCAATGAGCAATGAGCAACAAAGGTTCATGCTAAGTTGCTGTAATTTTGTGAGGCAAATGGAACAATTTTAAAAGCCGAGGTCTGCCATACAGTTCTAAAACTTTACGTGCTACCAGTCTTCTTTGTTGGTTGATTGAAAGGTTGAAGTCGTCGATCGAGGAGGTGGCGACAATCACTCATTGTCGGCCGTCGCTGTTGCAGAAGCTGGATATTGGCGCGCCTTCTTCTCGACACGGTCTCCAGCCGAAACGGGCTCTTGATGTGTGCCAGCTAACGCTTCCCGTCCGCGACATCATGTCAGGAACTAACATAGCAAGTCGAGCGCAATTACATGCTGCCAAACCCCGAATGCGCGGCAACTCGCGGGAGCGTCACACAACACACCTGCTCCACTGCCCTCCTCCAGCCAGACTCTGCTCTGCCCGCGCTCCACGCGGCAGAGTTAACACTACCAAAGATCCTAAACACTTTCGTTCTCCACACGACCTATCGATGTAATCGTTCGATAGCATAGTTTTCCATAGGCAAGACCCAGCCAAAAAATACAAATAATATTTACAAAACAAAACAATTATACATCCACATAAATGCATATATATATATATATATATATATATATATATATATATATATACAAATAGTAAAACAATTACAATATACAAAGACACAGAAACGTCATATCTTCAGGTAACAAAATAAGGAAAAAATTTATAGTACAATAGACGTAAGTAGGAGGATATGCATTTACGGCGTTACTAGTTTTCGACTTGCCACTGTCGATGTTAGAACGATCTACACTGTCGACTGGCCCATAGACCGCTCCCTACGGGATAGTATGCATTTAACAGAAAGGATGTCATGCAAACACATAATTAATTGGCTAACCCTAGCAAACATATGACATGGGTGTTGTAAAGTACTAAATAAAGCGCGGTTATCGTCTAACTATGAAATGAGACAATGATCGACATACCTTGGTCTTTATTATGACGTTCCCTGTTGACGTTCATGAATAAGATATTATTACAGGATCTGGTCGCTCATAAGAAATGCAGAAAAAGAAAATTAACAATAGCTGGCATGGGACGGTACTAATGTGACACTAGATGAGCCAATGAGGAGCCCTCTTACAATGTTTAGGACCAAACGTTATGTAAGGTTATCGTTATGTGGTTTCTAAGGCTAAGCACGAATTGAGGCGCGTATAGCACGTGAGACGCGACACGACACTACAGCGCGACGCACACGTTCCGCGCATGTCGCGCGGTTCCAACTCGTATTGAGACGCTTACATGCATTTGCACGCGCCGGTTGACGGTGCTCTGCGCCGACACAAACGGAGCGCGCGCACACTCTAATCTTTCTCAAACAATTTCGCAGAAACTACTCAGTAAAAATATTTCATTTTTACCTTGCTTGTAACGTTATATGCCAGTTTCGTGACGAAGTGCCCATCATCTCGCTCATGGTCATACTTATTGAGGTATACACAGCTTAGTAAGACGCTACGCAAAATTCGGAAAGTTTGCAGTGCAAAATAGGGGTCGCTATGATTTTGCGTTTGGTGCGTATTACACCATATGTTGCTGTGTATGAAATTTAACTAACATGTTGAATTTTTGTTTGGACGTGGGAGCAGGTCTCTATCTGCCTCCGATTTCGAGACAATGGATCCTATGTAGCGCACTCACTTCCGATCTCACGTCCGCGAGAATGAAATACACACAACATCTATCATATTTCCTAAACAGCTCGACACATCGAAACGAAAGTTCGGCGGATGATAGCACAGGGGGAGGACAGTATTATTCCAATTCGTAAACACAGAGAACTTTCTTATCTATGGCGATATATCTGTACATTCACTTCCCTTTTTCTTTCATACTCCAGTGACTGTAATTTTTTAAGAGTTGTCGACAGCTTTCGAAACAAGAGTTTCTTCTGTTATGTTACTGCAAATCGACACCATGAGATTCTTCGTAAACTATTGAGCTCCGTAATTGCCAATTACTTGTTTAATGAGGCACTCTCTATCAGAATTCTGACGCAATAGCTGCTACGAGATGAGTTCGTGCAAATTACACTGTCTTTTGACAAAGGAAGGACAATTAATCCTGTCAACAAGAGAAATGTGGCCGTTACTCGTAAGTGGTGATTCTTCCTCGAATGTGAAAAGCTTAACAACTCACACAAAAATAAATTGGCAATTCTGTTGGAATTTTGGTTGAATCAACATAAACCTTCGTATTTTAAACACTGAGCAACTGGAATGTAAACTTACTACAGGATTTTAATCCTTCTCTTGATCAGAGCAGTATTATAATAATGACGAGCGTTCCTTCAGGCGCAATAATAGGCACATGCCAGCTTCTGGTTACTCACCTACGGCTTGCCAAACTGACAATGTGTGATCGCGAATAAAATTGTTGTTACTGAGAAAAATAAGCAATTGATCTGTCGCACACCACAATGGTTAGTGTATAGTCAACAGCGGAGGATAATGCGCGCGACAAGAATGCAGAAGCTCGCCATGTGCATATTGTGAGCTGGAGTTCGAAAAACATTGTCGTGAAAGTACACTACTGGTCATTAAAATTGCTACACCACGAAGATGACGTGCTACAGGCGCGAAATTCAACTGACAGGAAGAAGATGCAGTGATAAGTAAATGGCTAGCTTTTCGGAGCATTCACACAAGGTTGGCGCCGGTGGCGAAACGCACAACGTGCTGACATGAGGAAAGTTTCCAACCGATTTCACATACACGAGATCCAATGACTGTTAGCAGAATATGGAATCGGTGGGTTCAGGAGGATAATACGGAACGCCCTGCTGGATGCCAACGGCCTCGTATCACTAGCAGTCGAGATGACCGGCATCTTATCCGCATGGTTGCAACGGATCGTGCAGCCACGTCTCGATCCCTGAGTCAACAGATGGGGACGTTTGCAAGACAACAACCATCTGCACGAACAGTTCGACCACGTTTGCAGCAGCATCGACTGTCAGCTCGGAGACAATGGCTGTGGTTACCTTGACGCTGCACCACAGACAGGAGCGTCTGCGATGGTGTACTCAACGATGAACCTGGGTGAAGGAATGGCAAAACGTCATATTTTCTGAGGAATCCAAGTTCTGTTTACACCATGTTGATGGTTGCATCCGTGTTTGGCGACATCACGGTGAACGCACATTGGAAGCGTGTATTCGTCATCCCCTTACTGGCGTATCACCCGGCTTGATGGTATGGGGAGCCATTAGTTACACAGTAGACGTTACATTTCAGATGTGTTACGACCCGCGGCTCTACCCTTCATTCGATCCCTGCGAAACCCTACATTTCAGCAGGATAACGCACGACCGCATGTTGCAGATCCTGTATGGGCTTTTGTCGATATGTAAAATGTTCGACTGCTGCCCTGGCCAGCACATTCTCCAGATCTCTCACCAACTGAAAACGTCTGGTCAATGGTGCCCGAGCAACTGGCTCGTCACAATACGCAGACTCTACTCTTGATGAACTGCGGTATCGTGTTGAAGCTGCATGGGCAGCTGTACCTGTACACGTCATACAAGCTCTGTTTGACTCAATGCTCAGGCGTATCAAGGCCGTTATTACGGCCACAGGTGGTTGATCTGGGTACTGAGTTCTCAGGATCTATGCACCTAAATTGCGTGAAAATGTAATCACATGTCAGTTCTAGTATAATATATTTGTCCAATGAATACCCGTTCATCAACTGCATTTCTTCTTGGTGTAGCAATTTTAATGGCCAGTAGTGTAGATCTGCCTTTGTCAGCAGTACATTTCTACAAATGAAATATACCTAATCACCACACTCTTTTGGGATATTCCTGCTTTCGTAATAATACCGACAATTTTTTTTCATTTGTGTAGCCTGTTGTATCATTATTAATGCTGATAATGTGCATGCAACAATTAAAATGCTTTTTCTTATCACGGCGAGCCAATCAAAACATTGTTATCTGTGACTGCTTTTCGACTGTTCCTAGCTTGCAGTTGAAATGTGATGTCCACATGTTCATAGTATAATGTCTGTTGTTACATCCATATCCAAGTAACGATAGTGAAACTTATGAACTTCACATCTTGGACGCTTTTTACCAGAAGCACAAAGGGGTCCTTAATTCCGTATTCACTGCCACTGCTCTATAAAAAAAAAAAAAAAAAAAAAAAAAAAAAAAAAAAAAAAAAAAAACAAACAAACAAACGTACAGGTATTTTATATGTGACTGATCACTATTATTATACGGGCAATACTTCCACTGCCCATATGCGCCATGCTAAAGTGAGCATATGGCAGGACTGCCTTCCCGCTCGCAACCTCACCCCTCCCGCAGTGCTCGTGTGTCGCGCGGCGCGAGAAACTGTGCCGCAACCACAACGCCTTGCGGCCAGGCGGGGGCGCGTGTCGCGTCCCAGTCGCGTCCCAGTCGCGTCGCGTCCCAATTTGCGCGGTCCCTTTGGACCTGTGAAGCGCCACAGGCGCTATACGCGTCCCAATTTGCGCCTAGCCATACTCTATATCTGAACACAACTCTGTAAGCTGTAATGACATTGTTTAATATTGCAATCTTGTCACGGAATTACACGCTTTTACACAGTTTACAGTGTGACAATGTAAAGAAGTGAAAATGACGCATCTCGTCCTCTGAAAGTGAACTAAACCTATACACAACAGTTTTATTATTTTACTAGAAGTTTCATTACAAAGTTATTCTTACGATTATGTTATGATGTTGGCCAGTACTACGATAAGTCATCCGATTCCAGTTCAAAGTTCGGTACTATTTTTAGGATGACAATCAAGTCCACGTAAGATAGTTAGTTCTGTGACAAGTTCAGCAAAAGATTACCCAAGGTCGCCCCTACTGCTCAAGCTGTACATCGAAGAAGCTATGGTGGGAATAAAAGAAAAAATCATTACTGGAATTAAAATTCAAGGTGAAAGGATATCAGTGATACGATTTGCAGATGACACTGCTATCCTGAGTGAAAGTGAAGAATGATTACACGATCTCCTGAATAGAATGAACAGTCTCATGATTACAGAATATGGATTAAGAGTAAACGGAAGAAAGACGAAAATAATGAGAAGTAGCAGAAATGGGAACAGAGAGAAACTTAACATCAGAATTGATGATCACGAATTAGATGAAGTTAAAGAATTCTACTACCTAGGCAGCAAACTAACCAATGATGGACTGAACAAGGGGGACATCAAAAGCAGACCACCACTGACGAAAAGGGCATTCCTGGCCAATAATATCAAATGTAGGTCTTAATTTGAGGAAGAAATTTATGAGAATCTACGTTTGGAGCACAGTTTTGTATAGTAGTGAAACAATGATTGTGGGAAAACAGGAACAGAAAAGAATCGAAGCAATTGAATCTTGAAAGTTTGGTGGGCCGATAAAATTAAGAACGAGTTGCTGCAGTGAATCAGAGAGGAAAGGAATATGTGAAAAACACTGACAAGGAGAAGAGAAAGGATGACAGGACACCTGTTACGACATTCTGTTACGACATCAGGGAATGACTTCCATGGTACGAGAGGGAACAGTAGATGGCTAAAACTGTAGAATGAGTCAGAGACTGGAACACACCCGGCAAATAATTGAGGGCGGTGTCAAAGGAGAGGACTTCGTGGCGGGCCGCATCAAACTAGTCAAATAAAAATTTAAAGACTTTCAGAATCATCCACATTGGTTGGACTCGCCGATAGATCGCTTCAGTAGGCTCACACATATTTCATAAAAATGTGTCACACAACAGTTAACCAAAGGGAAATAGGTGATATACATATGAAAAGACGACATGGCGACTGTGTAACTATGAAATGAAAGGGTGGTCCATTAATCCGTGTTTATTACGGAGCTCACGAATAAAGAATTATTATAAGATCCCTTAAATCAGAAATAATCCAGAGGAAAAGAAAATTGGCAATTAACGACATGGACAGTATTAATCTGAAACTTCAAAGACTCGAAGTGATTAGAATGGACAAGACCACGTCTGTGCATGAATTATTTTAAGATGAATCTAATGTGGCCACACAGTGGTTGCCTGAATCCGCCAGAAAAATGGAAAACCACATATGCAAAAAAAATTCTGATTAAATCATGACTGTGCCTTGAGTCACGTGAGAAAATATTGGATTTGTAAAATGTGGCCAGTAACAATAACACGCCATCAAATGCACACTGTCTGTCAGGTTCTGCTCGCCCAAGCTGCGAATTTTTGCCACATTCAGCACTCTGATGTGTAGAACATAGCAGGCTTCATGATCTCTCACGGACTATGACACACATCTATCTATCGTATCTACAGACGAAATCTCTAGTCCAAGTCCTCGCCTCCATGTTCTGAGCCTGTGGTCTTCTCCGACATGGAGCTCTTTCTGCTCTCTACGAGGCTGCACGATTCCTGTGTACCAATGTAAAAGGCTACACAAAAATAATGGTCAATGATGGTTTTAAAATGTTTTTGTGGGCGTCCACGCCATCAGTGTGTTTTGAGGGCGAAACCATGGTCCACATATGCTGTATTCGTTTTTTATCTGTACAATTGGACAGATTCCACCGTTAGTCATCTACAAGCTCCTATTTTAAGCTGTCAGGAAAATAAAGCTGGAAACTGAAAATATGCCCTTTAAAATGACACATGGTTGAAAATGGCCAATTGCACAGATCATAAAACTAGGCAGCTCATTTGGAACATGTATCTATTCTAAAATGGTATTTCAGCTAACAAGACAACTATCGTCTTTCCTAACAAAAGTTTGACAACAGCAGTCAATCGTTACACACACAGGTATGCAGTTCTTAAACAATTATGAATTACTTTCGCACTCCTCAGCTACGTTTGCTACTACAGCATGATCAGCTCAGCGCCTGCATTTCTTGGAAATTGGCATTCCGATTTCTCGCTTTTTTTATGGGCTCCTGTGGCTTAGACCGGTCACCTGGGGCAAGTCTTCTTAGTTGATGCCATTTCGGCGCATTGTGTGTAGAGGAGAATGATATGATGATGAAGACAGGACAAACACCCTCTCACGGTGCCAAGAAAATGTCTTACCCAGCCGGAAATGAAACCCGGGCACCTCAGCTAAGGAGGCGGACAGATTACACACAAGGGAGTCCTCTAACAATTCTGAAGATGACAAAATGCCGAGGCCTTTATTCATAATGGGCCTCCCACGCACATCGTTTTTGGAAGGCGACTGTTCGGCACAGAACAACGTTCGTTTGAAGTGTTCTGTGTCCGGATGGTCTCTGCGACTGCAGGTATTCGTCGCGCTACGTTACATGATTTCTGTAAACGTAGCTCTGAACACCACATCGTGCGTCGTACATTATGCGAAAACTGCACTGACAATGGCTGGGTCGCTGGCAGCTGCCAGCCCTAATTGGTCAGCTCGTATTGTTCCCTCGCGTTTTCCTCTGAAGGGCGGGCCGCAATATCCCAGAGGATTCAGTCCGTCACCAAGTCACTGGGCTGGGCCGCTGCGATTCTGTATCTAGTTACAGAAAAAATTATATGGAAAACAGCCATGAGGAATGAAAAGGAGTAAATATGTATTTTTCATTGACAGAGAAGTAGACGTCTTACTCCTGGAAATAACTAAAATTATTAATAACAAGTGTTAACTATTTTATTATTAATGACAATAGAGTTCAGATAGTAAATGTTTTTAATGACGTATGAATAACACATGAGACGTGGCGGCCCGGCAATGGGCTGTTAAGTATCACAACCAACACCTCTTGTAACAAAGAAATTTCCTTAGCAACAGTACAATAAAAACTCTTTCACACTGCGTAGTGACTGAAAGCTATAATTTGCAAATAATTTCCTTACACAAACATTTCACAACTCGTCCTTTTCTCACCATTCAACTGTAACCTAACTTATAGCCTTATTTATAGCACTAATCGAGCGTGCTTTCACATTGCCGGTCGGTGTGACCGAGCGTATCTAGGCGATTCAGTCTGGAACCACGCGACCGCTACGGTCGCAGGTTCGTATCCTGCCTCGGGCTTGGATGTGTGTGATGTCCTTAGGTTAGTTAGGTTTAAGTAATTCTAAGTTCTAGGGGGGTGATGACCCCAGATGTTAATTTCCATAGTGCTCAGAGCCATCTGAACCTTTTTTTCCACACTTTGATCACAATGCCCTATGTTAGAGTTACTATTACTTTGTAGATCGATTGCTGAAAGTGCCCCACAGAAATTTTGGTCTTGAACATTCTAAACATTCTAATTATTCTTGGTTTCAAATGTGACTTCTTTATAATTTTCTCCGCTTCCGGCTCATCCTTTCTGCTACATTCTGGGAAAGTTGTTTAGAAAGGATAGATTGCATGCAATCGGTGGTGGCGTGTTTGTCGCTGTTAGTAGTAGTTTATCCTGTAGTGAAGTAGAAGTGGATAGTTCCTGTGAATTATTATGGGTGGAGGTTACACTCAACAATCGAGCTAGGTTAATAATTGGCTCCCTTTACCGACCTCAGCAGCATTAGTGGCAGAACAAATTTCACATAAATTTTCTCAGCATATTAAAGTCTTAGGTGGAGATTTACCAGACGTTTAGGACGGGTGGTAGGAACAGAGCATCGAGTGACATTATACTGAATGCACTATCCGAAAATTACCTCGAGCAATTAAACAGAGAACAGACTGATAACAACCAGACCCGAACTTCTCGGCTCTGTAAGCGCAGAACAGGGAATCAGTGATCATAAGACCGTTGCAGCATCACTGAATATGGAAGTAAATAGGAATATAAAAAAGGGAGGAAGGTTTATCTGTTTAGCAAGAGTAATAGAAGGCAGATTTCAGACTACCTAACAGATCAAAACGAAAATCTCTGTTCCGACACTGACAATGTTGAGTGTTTATGGAAAAAGTTCAAGGCAATCGTAAAATGCGTTTTAGACAGGTACGTGTCGAGTAAAACTGTGAGGGACGGGAAAACCCACCGTGGTTCAACAACAAAGTTAGGAAGCAAAGAGACCTTCACTGCAGTTTTAAACACAGCCACATCCTCGCAGACAAACAGAAGCTAAACGATGTCAAAGTTAGCGTAAGGAGGGCTATGCGCGAAGCGTTCAGTGAATTCAAAAGTAAAATTCTATGTACCGACTTGACATAAAATCTTAGGAAGTTCTGGTCTTACGTTAAATCAGTAAGTGGCTCGAAAATGCGTATCCAGACTCTCCGGGAATATGGCATTGAAACAGAGGATGACACGCGTAAAGCTGAAATACTAAACACATTTTTCCAAAGCTGTTTCACAGAGGAAGACCGCACTGCAGTTCCTTCTCTAAATCCTCGCACAAACGAAAAAATGGCTGACATCGAAATAAGTGTCCAAGGAATAGAAAAGCAACTGGAATCACTCAACAGACGAAAGTCCACTGGACCTAACGGGATACCAATTCGAGTCTACACAGAGTACGCGAAAGAACTTTCCCCTTTCTAACAGCCGTGTACAACAAGTCTCTAGAGTAACGGAAGGTTCCAAATGATTGGATAAGAGCACAGGTAGTCCCAGTTTTCAAGAAGGGTCGTCGAGCAGATGCGCAAAACTATAGACCTATATCTCTGATCTGTTGTAGAATTTTACAACATGTTTCTTGCTCGCGTATCATGTCGTTTCTGGAAACCCAGAATCTACTATGTAGGAATCAACATGGATTCCGGAAACAGCGATCTTGCGAGACCCAACTCGCTTTATTTGTTCATGAGACCCAGAAAATATTAGATACAGGCTCCCAGGTAGATGCCATTTTCTTGACTTCCGGAAGGCGTTCGATACAGTTCCGCACTGTCGCCTGACAAAGTGAGAGCCTATGGAATACCAGACCAGCTGTATGGCTGGATTGAAGAGTTTTTAACAAACAGAACACAGCATGTTGTTCTCAATGGAGAGACGTTTACAGACGTTAAAGTAACCTCTGGCGTGCCACAGGGGAGTGTTATGGGACCACTGCATTTCACAATATATATAAATGACCTAGTAGATAATGTCGGAAGTTCCATGCAGCTCTTCGCGGATGATGCTGTAGTATACAGAGAAGTTGCAGCATTAGAAAATTGATCTGCAGCGGATAGGCACTTGGTGCAGGGAGTGGCAACTGACCCTTAACATAGACAAATGTAATGTATTGCGAATACATAGAAAGAAGGATCCTTTATTGTATGATTATATGATAGCAGAACAAACACTGGTAGCAGTTACTTCTGTAAAATATCTGGGAGTATGGGTGTGTAACGATTTGATGAGGAATGATCGTATAAAATTAATGGTTGTTAAGGCGGGTACCAGGTTGAGATTCATTGGGAGAGTCCTTAGAAAATGTAGTCCATCAACAAAGGAGGTGGCTTACCAAACACTCGTTCGACCTATACTTGAGTATTGCTCATCAGTGTGCGATCCGTGCCAGGTCGGGTTGACGGAGGAGATAGAGAAGATCCAAAGAAGAGCGGTGCGTTTCGTCACAGGGTTATTTGGTGGGCGTGATAGCGTTAGGGAGATGTTTAGGAAACTCAAGTGGCAGACTCTGCGAGAGAGGCGCTCAGCATCGCGGTGTAGATTGCTCGCCAGGTTTCGAGAGGGTGCGTTTCTGGATGAGGTATCGAATATATTACTTCCCCCTTCTTATACCTCCCGAGGAGATCACGAATGTAAAATTAGAGAGCTAGGTTAATAATTGGCTCCCTTTACCGACCTCAGCAGCATTAATGGCAGAACAAATGAGAAAATTAGAGATTCGAGCGCGCACGGAGGCTTTCCGGCAGTCGCTCTTTCCGTGAACCATATGCGACTGGAACAGGAATGGGAGGTAATGACTGTGGCACGTAAAGTGCCCTCCGCCACTCATCGTTGGGTGGCTTGCGGAGTATAAATGTAGGTTTAGATGTAGAATACTCATTCTTTACTTCAGCTTTCCTTTTATTATCCTCAAATGCTAAGCTATAGTCTTTTTACACAAGCGTCCTACTAATAATGAGCCTGACAAGTTTCTTTTTTTTCTATTCGTTTCGAATTTTGTCTCTCTGCTTGTTTCAAAAACTCGTCTTTGAATCTGGCAAACGTATAATTTATGGAAAGTGTGAATTCAGAAACAGTTTCTAATTTGATGACTGACTCTTCTTCCGCATTTTTCGTAACAGGTTCACTTTTTTACCTCCTACCTACTCACTTCCCAGTTTGGAAATTACCAAGTCGTTCCCCTCTTTAATCGTAAATTTGTAGACCCAAGTTAACGTAATAAACCAAAATGAAACAGATCACCACCAAACTTCGAAACTGAAGACCAACAGGTGACGTTCAATGAGAAAACGCTAAATACTACACTGTCCTGTCACAACACGACCCTATGTGCAAGGAAACAAGAATCCCCGTTAATGTTAATACTACTAGAAACGGAAGAAGTGTTCACCTGTTCGACAATATGCATATATAAACCAAATGGATTCATTACATTACTGTCGACCTCAGAAGCTAAGTCCCATAGTACTCAGAGCCATTTGAACCATTAGAAGAGATAAGAGCATAAGAGGGGCGACACGTCGTAGCATGGAAGCAATGAGGCCCTGGTAGGTACTGGAGGGAGTTGGCGCCACATCTGCACACACAAGTCACATAATTCCCGTAAATTTCAGGGAAGCAGGTGATGAGCCCTCAAGGCACGTTATATAGATCTGGACTAGAGTCCTGCATGACCGAGTAAGCGAGCACAAAATACGAGGTGGGGCGAGCACACCCTAACTGGATAGGCTACCCACACTAGTTCCTGTGACCGAGCATAGAAGCCGTGACCGAATACGTAGCACATAACTTCAAACACATTACACGTGTTACGATCCGTGTGACACTGCAGCCAGTACGGGCTTCTCATTTGTGGTGTGTCTCTCTCTGTAATCATGCGGCGCGAGGAAGCCAGTGTAGTAAGACGTAAGATTGAAACCAATGTTTACACATTAAAGAAACGGGAAGGTCTAAAAGCCAAGTATGGAGTACATTTCTGTCGGTTGTAGATGAAAACATTGCGTCTACTGGGTACGTATCGTGCATAAACTGCTCCACTTTATTGTTTTTCCAGTCGGGAACCACTCATTTAAAGAAACACAGTTGCAAGAAACCTCTCAAAAATCGTTTCTTTGGCCGTCCTTCCGTTATCTTAATATGCTTGAAATAAGTGAAAAGCAGGAAGTTCTTAACAATGTGCGACAAATGTGTGCTACGTACGCAGGCACAACATTCAATCATTGAAATAATCGGTTTTGCATAGTTAGTGCAAAGTGTATTATAGAGAAACGGGAATGTTGTGACTCGTATAATATTTCATTAACGTAAAACATCTCGTTTTCATGGGAACGGGGGTCGGGTTGTTTGGGGGGAGAGACCAAACAGCGAGGTCATCGGTCTCTTACGGGAATGTTTCGATGATTTCCATATCAGTTCTGTATTACTTGTCTCTTTTGTTTATTATCATAGATCCTTCAAGTACTGTGTCATCACCACCCAGAAAGAGAGCTCGTTTCAAGGAATGGAGGAACAACAGATCATCTGCAGCAGATGAAGTAGATCTGTACATTTTAATGCACCCCGGAGATGATGACATCTTAAAGCGGTGGAGCAGACATGAAACAGATCTGCCAGGTTTGGCTGCAGTTGCAAGACGTATTTTACGTATCCCAGCAACAAGCGCACCTACTGAAAGGTGCTTAAGTAAAGCCGGCATGTTACTAACAAATTGCCGCAGGCAATTAAATCCGGAACGCGTTAGTGATTTCCTGCTGATCAACAATAACTATAATTTTGTTTATGTTGCAAACAATTGAAACGTATGACAAGTTACGTCTGTAAATGTTTAATGTTCTTTGTATGCTTTCTTTATGAAGATGGTTGTCTTCTAGATTACAGGGAAAGCAGTTATTGAATGTTTCCTATAAATGAAAGGAAAAATATCTCTTTTGTTTGGAAATGAGACTCGTCTTCTATCTGCGATTGTATTGAAATATCACTTTCCAGGTGCTTTATGAATTTAGCTGTGGCACGTACCCGTTTTTGGAAATGTTACTTTTGTATTAAAAGAGAGAGAGAGAGAGAGACGTTGGATTTGTACAGTAATGTACAGTGCAGCGAGCCGGGGCGAGGCGAGGTGAGACGTCAGCGGTGACCGGTCATGCTCGGTTATCCGCGTGTCCGGAATCCGGACATCAGACATGGGGCGAGTACGTGACCGAGCCGAGTCGTATGGGGCCGGACACGAGCTGCTCGGTCCCCCCGTCAACAGGCGAGCCGTGACCGGTCAAACATGGAGCGTTGCAGCACTCTAATCTGGAGATGTCTGGCGGGGAGGGGGCGGGAAGTAACACATCAGCCAGAACTTAACTCGCCGCTGTGTCCCTCGAACGACTCCATTACGCTCCTGGCCTTATGACATGGCGTATTATCTTGTTGAAAAATTCCAATGCCATTGGAAAACATGATCGCCATGAACGGGTATACTTGGTCTGCTACTAGTGTGTTGCCTTGAACGAGCTCCACGGGATCCGTGGCTGCCCACGTGAATGTCCCCCCTAGCATAATAGAGCCGCCACCAGCTTGTCTCCACCCCGCAGTTCAGGTTTCAAGAAGCTGTTGTCCCGGAAGACAACGAATTCGCGCCCTCCTATCTGCATGATGAAGAAGTTATCGGGATTTATCAGAGTGCGCAACGCCCTGCCACGGCGCCAACGTCCAGTGCAGAGGTGCTCATTTCAGTCATAGTTGCCGATTTCGTGATGTTAACGTACGCACATGTATGGGTTGTCGGCTCTGGAGGTTATCGTTAGGAGTGTTCGGTGCGCTTTGTATTCAGACACACTTGTACTCTGCCCAGCATTAAAGTTTGATTTAGTTCCTCTGTTTTCCCAGTCTACCTAGCCTATGACATCCGATATCTGTAACGAGGAGTGGCCGCCCAACACGAGGACGTCTAGAGGTGGTTTCACCTTGGTTTTGCCACGTGTTGAAGACGCTCATCGCAGCACTCCTTAAGAACTCTACAAATCGTTATATTAATTACAATCAGGAAAGAAATACTCCGAGGGTGAGACACACCAGCCTCCTGTTGGGTTGATCGTGATAAGGTGAAGGGAGAAAGAAAGAGGAGAAGATTGACAGACTGGGAAGGGGAGGGAGGAGAAGGAGATAGATAGGGGCAGAAAGTAATAGAGAGAGGGGTGGGTGAAATGGACAGAGAAAGGAAGAAGAGGTAATATACAGAGAAAGAAAGAGATGGAGAGAGACAAGGGACGAAAAGGTAGACAGAAGGGGGAGAAGGAAAAAGGAGGAGATGGGTAGAGATAGGAGATGAGTGCAACCAGCCTTTTATTTGGGTGAGTGTGATAACATGAACGTCGGAGGAGGAGATGGGCACAAATAGGGGGACGAGGAAATGGACAGAGAGACAGGGAAAAAGTAGGGAGGAGTAGATGGAGCCAAAGAGGAGGAGGACGAGATGGAATTAGTGGATTAGGACGAGATGGACAAAGGGGGATGTAGAAGATAGACAGAGGGGGCAGGAGGGGCAGACTGACAAAGGGTGAGGAGAAGAAAAGAAGAAAGGAGCAGAAGGACAGAGGCAAAATGTGCAGGTGGAAGAGATGGTCAAAGAGAGGGGATGGGAGCGGTGAAAAGAGAGAGGAACAAGTGGGAGATGGTCTAATACAAGACTATAACAAATCATACCTGTGCGACGCTAGGTACTCAGCTCGTACAATTATATAATTACCCCTTTCCGTTTCCTCGAGATCCGCACATCTTTCATATTATCACAGACGCCAATTTCGCCGTTAAGAGAGATGGAAAAACAGGAAGAGTATAATAAAAACGCAGAACTATTCATTGTCAACCATACGTCAACCGAAAAAGTAATTGCAATGCATGTAATGTATAATACGTGGTCCTAGTGTACAAGGAGGAAATGTAGCGGTGACCAGTGAAGCGACATGAATAAATAGTGTTCCAGCATTTATTTGGATTATTCGTTAAATTGTTTATAACTCTGCAAAGAAGTATCTTCACAATTTACAAATGCTTAGTTACCTATACTATGCGATCAAAAGTATCCGGACATTCCAAAAAAAACAAACGTCTTTCATATTAAGTGCTTTCCATGAAAAACACGATCATAGTGCTCAGAGCCAGCCTCGAATGCGATGCGCTCCGCCTCGCCTTCCACATCCACCTTCCACCCCCACAAGTCCTCTACGACCTCATCCCCTTCCCCCACCTTCTTATTTTCCATGAACACATCTGCACACTGTATATTGTCCGCCGCATTGATCCCCCTCACCCTTTGGTGTCTCCCTTTCTCTCCACCCCCAGCCCGTTGCCACATCTTTAGTGTTCTGTCCCACCCTCCCTCCATCTCCACACCCTCCGCCTCCTTTCCCAACGCAACTTCCACCATCTACCCCTCCCAGATGATGAGCTTCGCCCTGACATCTACCCTTCCTATCAACTGTAACACCAACTTCCTCCTGCCTCCTTCTCAGGGCTCCCTCTCCTCTCCCTCCATTCTCCTGAGCAGCTTTCCCCTCCTACCTCCTGCCTCTTGGTGTACCCCCTACTCTTTTCATTCCGCCCCCTCCCCTGCTGCACCTTGCTCTCCTCTCCCTTTCCATCCTCTTCGGCCTCTCCCTTGGCAGGTCCCATGAGGCAGTTTTATTCTTCATCATGTGTGCTCCAAATGGGTTTAAAGTATGTTCTTCTGGAGTGTTTTTAATACTGTGGCCGACTTTTAATCTGTCCACGTGCCTTCAGTATCTTCTTTGTGTTTTAAGAATGGACAACTGTGTTTTTTAACTTTATGTCGACCTTTTTATGTGTCTCTGTGGTGTCATAGCCAGACCCCACACTTGCTAGGTGGTAGCCTTTAAATCGGCCGCGGTCCATTAGTATACGTCGGACCCGCGTGTCGCCACTGTCAGTGATCGCAGACCGAGCGCCACCACACAGCAGGTCTAGAGAGACGTACTAGCACTCGCCCCAGTTGTACAGCCGACTTTGCTAGGAAAGGTTCACTGACACGTACGCTCTCATTTGCCGAGACGATAGTTAGCATAGCCTTCAGCTATGTCATTTGCTACGACCTAGCAAGGCGCCGTATTCAATTGATATTTATTATGTGAAGCATGTATCATCAAGAGAGATGTTCTACAATTGTGGATTAAAGTTAAGTACTACATCATCTACGTAATTTAATTGCAATTCTCAAGATATTGTCCTGTTCCAGACCTCACGCCAGTCAGCATGTAATTAAACGCGTGCATTTCGGCCTCCTCTAGAAACACAGTGTTGGCTCTTCTGCCAACACTACAGTCTCCCCTTGAACGTCTCCGCCACTGTATTTTTACCTCCATTATCTCCCCATACTCTGTTTTATGTCCCCCTTTTTTATCACCTTGTATGTAACATTTATTTCTTGTATTAGTTGTCATGTCTTCCGGCTGAAGAGCGGCATATGGGGCAGGGGAATGAAATCACAATAAAGAAAAAAAAGGCTCCTATATTGGGTATAGGTTCCGCCTTTTATGCAAAACACTGATTTTCCTTGTTACTAGAACATGTTTTGGCACTTCTGTGCCGTCATCAGCACATTTTGTTTATTGAAGAAGTATAAGAAGTGAACACATGTTAGGTTGTGACTAATATAACAAAGTGAGGGCTAAAGACAGTTTCTTTCGTGTTTGCTCTTACCTTGATTTTAGATTATATGGTTTTGTAGAACCATCTGTATGACGTATCGCACTGATACCTTGTCACTTGTAAAACCTGAAAACCTAACGATATGAATGTGAGTTTTATCGGCGGGTTAAGACGTCCCATGATTTTACAAAAAGGGATTTTGGTGTGGCGAAACGTTTTGAGTACAAACTCCAGGTTTGTTGTGACATCCTTTTTCTTTCCCGATCTGAGGGCATTGCACACACTTATTAAATGTACTTTGTGCATTTAATCTTTAAAAACTCCTCTTTACTTCTCAAAACGCTGTGTGCGTGATGTTGTTGCGTGTCCTAACCCCATCGGTGCTCATGTTCCTGAGAGAGTTTGGCAACGAATTTGAATGCTATACAAACAAGAGCGGACAAAGGACACCTTTCTGTGACTATTGGTGGAATGAATGAAAAGGAATACACACATAAAACATTAGTATCTCTGAAGCACTACATCATCACCAAGTGACCAGTGACCCAAAAGCAAGATACCGAAGAAACATTCAACAAACTCTGGGAAACATCGCAAATACATTCTCAGATGTCCAGATAATAAGAATCACACAAAAAATCCAAGGGCACCCACTCTAAAATCTCTGCTCAAGGTGCACGAAGAACATCTGATTAAGACTGGTCACCACCTCCAACATACTTCGTAGCCCAACATATGCACACATTACCACAGAAAATATGCATGTTTAAAGCAACATGAACCTAGAAAATTCAAAGGACACAGACAGACCAGAGACAGCAAGCCTCATATAATTTGATGTCACATCAATGTATGCTTGCATTCCACTAAATGAAACCATCAACATAATCATACAGAGACTAAGAAACACCATACTCACACATTACTGAAATAGCAATCACACTCAAGACCATAAAATTATTTTACGTTCATGAAAGAATTTTATGCCCAACACGAAGGACTGTCAATGGGATCACCAATTAGTGGTCTCATAGGCAACCCATTAATGAACAACTTAGAGAATGAGGTCTTCACACACATAATAAAACAAAAACATACGAAGTTATATACTGATATCGTTATGTCGATGACACAATATGCCTGATTGATGAACCACACACACATACACAAACACACACACACACACACACACACATACACACAGAACACCTGCACAACGAAATAAAGAACTTACACCCAATAATTCATTTCATACTAGAAACAAAAACAGAGAACACAACCAATTTTCTGGATCTCACCATACGAAAAGCAAACAACAGCCATGTTTTCACAGTATTCAGAAAACCGACAACATGAGCATCACCGTTCACAGTCTATCGAATCAGCCGGTGTCACACAAGCAAGCAAGCTTGAGATCCAAGATCCAAAGATTGAGCAAAACACCCATAAGCAAACAGAATTACACCCAGGAGCTAGACACAATAAAACGAACATCAGGGAAGAATGGTTAGAAACGCCATGTGATAGAAAAATTAAACAAATTTATAAACAGAAAAGGAACGGGTGCACAACACACACCCAAAACCTTACACAAAACAGAACAGCACAGCACCCAAAGATCACATGCGAGACACAACAGTGTAACAACACACACACAAAGCAAAATGGCACATACTCACCAACAGCAATAAAACTGTGCACAGAATAGGCAACATACAGTAGAAAGAGGGGCTTCAAATAGTATATGGACAGATAACACAACACAGAAAAATATCAGAACACAGGAGACGTCTCGATATAAATTGAGTAGGTTCAAGAACATGTGAACTCACATACAACACTTGCCAATCAGTATACATAGGACAAATATGCAGGAACTTTAAAAAAGGTTACCCAGAAGACCTCAGAGCCCTAAAAAGTTACAGCACTCCTAGCACATTTGATAACCACCTAACAGCCTGTAACCACCACTCCGGTACAGTATCAACAGATTTAAAACTACCGATATCTAGACAACGCCTATACCACAAACTAACAGTAGAAGAAAACTTCCACACACAGAAGGCAATAGCAGAAATAAAAAAAAAAGTTTTAAGAGAAAAATAAAGAAAATTAAAATTCGGCGCGTAACTCACTCGAGGACAAATGAACGCCGATGGGATTAGGACACAGAACAACCTCATGCACACCGCATTTTAAGAAAGTAAAAAGGTGTTTGTGAAACCGAAATTACAGAAATTACATTTAATATGTGTGTCCAGTGCACTCGGAACGCGAAAGAAGAAGGATCAGTCACATCAAAACGTGGGTAATAACATACTTTTAAAAATGTGATTTTGGTGTGGCAAAATGTTTTGCGTATATATATATATATATATATGCGTATATATATATATATATATATATATGCGTATATATATATATATATATATGCGTATATATATGCGTATATATATATATATATATATATATATATATATATATATATATATACGCAAAACATTTTGCCACACCAAAATCACATTTTTAAAAGTGAAGTGATGGGTTAACTCATAGATAAAAGTCGCATTTACATCGTTTGGTTTGCATATGGCAAGCTATCAACGAAGGACACGCTACGGATGGTCTTGTAAAACCATATAATGTATAATCAAGGTAAGAAAAAAAATTATCAAAAACTGTCTTTAGGCCTCAGTTTGTTAGATCAAACTTAAGTATATCTACCTGTTATAGTTTCTCAATAAACAAAACCCAACGATGATGGCACAGAGGTGCCCAAACATACATGGGTAGCAAGAAAAAACAGTGTTTTACATAAAATACCGAACTTATGTCCAATAATTTTAAGTGCAAACACGAAAATGTGCGACCAAGACCTTTCTGTATTTTAAAGTTGAGACAGACACGGAAAAAACACAAGAACAGAAAATCGGAAAGATGAAATATGAATAAGATGTCCTTCTACCTCCGGAAATATTTCTCTAAATACCACACAGGCTATTACAATGGAATACACATAGATCCTGAAATATATACATTTTATCGGTTTCCTCCCAGACTCTACAATTTCAAATTAAAGTAAAGTTTCACTTTTACAGAACCATTGGAGACACTCAAAATCATTTGCTGCGATAAACACCCAAGGAGGTTAACATTCCCTTCATATTTTCGGATTTAGGGGACATATTACGATGCAATAATGCCATCTCTCGGTATTTCATTATAAAAAGTCGTAACCTAACGACCGTGATTCTGCTACTGTCTTTAAACAGTACTTTTTTATAGCAAGTTAATTCGAAAGTAAAAACCAACTAAGACAGCACTTTAACTCGTGGAATGTTTATTTTCATGTGGCGAGTGCTATTTACGGCTTGTGGCTTGTAAAGCGATCTTGCATTGCACTGGTTCAGGTTTCACAGACAGTTTCGAAAAGCCGGCGTCGTCGGTTCCGTTATTTCGCGCCCTAAACTGTTCCGTGACGTTAAATTCCACATTATGGCTTTGCAAAACTTGTCACGCTCCAGATCCACGTTTACGTTTACGACTGCTGTGAAAGCGGCTCTAGATCAGACTCAGAAGCTGCCCACGTCTCTAGCTCTTTCACTACCATAAATGCTATCCCCGTATATCACGCATCAGCAAGCGGACTATATTTCAAAAGGGTTACCTATGAAGTTTTAAACATGGCTGCATGGCCAGCTGCTGTTTAAAAAGTTGAGTTAAAGCAATAACCTCCCTCGGTCCCAAAAATTAAGTATTTTGACCTGGTTTCGGTACTACTACGAGTGCCTTCATCAGAAGTAAAACATTCAAATTATTCTATAAAAAAAATAAAGGGAAAATTTTTATATGAGTGTAAATACTAACAGCGAAAGAAAGAAACAGTACTTACATTTCACTTATAAAATAAATATCAATTGATAAAGCTTTAGTCACAAAATTTTTGAAAAAGGATACATAAGAGGCAAACCACTATGGGCTGCTCACACACATGTGTGAGCAGCCCATAGCCCATAGTGATTTGCCTTCCATGTATTCTTTTTCAAAAAGTTTTTTACTAACGCTTTATCAGAGATGTCTGAGCAGCCCATAGTGGCCTGCCTTCCATATACTCTTTTTCAAAAATGGTGTGACTAACGCTTTATCGATTGACATATATTTTATACGTGACATGTAAGTACTGTTTAGTCCTTGTACTGCTAGTCAGTATTTATACTTATATAAAAAAATTTCCCATAATTTTTGCACTCATGTTATAGGCCAGTTTGAATGTTTTACTTCTGATGAGGGTACTCATATCAGTACTGTACCCAGGTCAAAATACTTAATTTTTGCCCCCGGGGGCTGTTATTGCTTTAATTTTACTTACCTATAAAGTTTATAAAATCATATTAAATTTTCTAGATTCCTGTGACTTAAACATTTACGTTTCCATGGTCCTTTGCGTTAAAAACAACAACGTCGACAGCATATGTTTAAAGAATATCACTACCTAATTATAATGTAACTTGCTAAAAGTGGTGCCCAGAAACACAGGAGAATGGGCGGTAGAATGCCTCGAAAAGTCTCCAGGCCCAAAGCTAGCAGATCATGTTTGGCAGCCGGCCGCTGTGGGCGAGCGGTTCTAGGCACTTCAGTTCGGATCCGCGCAGCTGCTACGGTCGCAGGTTCGAATCCTGCCTCCGGCATGGATGTGTTTGATGTCCTTAGGTTAGTTAGGTTTCGGTAGATCTAAGTCTAGGGGACTGATGACATCAGATGTTCGGTCCAATAATGCTTAGAGCCATTTGAACCATGTTTAGCATTAATGACACTAAACTGAGAGCTGCTTCAGGAATATACTCAAGAGACTCTTCGTCACTAACTTTTGTCTTGTGGAAGAGCATCGACCCCTGTAGTCAATGTACTATGGATAGTGGTGCATGAAAACAGATACAAGTTAAACGAAATTTCGCCCTTTATGTAGTTATTAGAATGCAATAAATCCCACGTTCCTCTACAAACACTTATTTTTGACGACGTGGGTTCATAGTTTTTGTATGAACACCAGAGATGAAATTTTCTTCCGCATTTTTTATAAATATTTCATCTCTTGTTCCACACTGACGGATCATTAGTACTATTTACGATAATATTTGCGTATCAGAAGCTTGCCAAATATGTTAAACAGGCGTTTGGTTTCCATAAATATATCCAAGCAGGAATCTATTAAGCATTATTTATTGAAAAAACATAAACAAGCGTTATGAACCAATTGTCAGCTGGGCTATAAATCATTACTACAGTTCACAATGACATATGTCCTCCAAAGTTACACGTTTTTCATATCCTTGGTACCAACGTTTAGCACTAACGGTTGTGTTTCGTGGCTGAATCGAAACAGGTAATATGATAAAAATCGTCAATGTATTAGCTACTGAGAGTTTTATTTGGAAATATATTTCTAGTTCTAAGACAAACCAATCAACTAAAAATCGGTATAATTGCACATTAACTTAACGAAAATTAATGTAGTAAATCCGGAATCATTTAAAATCAAGGATTCACTATCATTAATGCAGAAGAGAATCGGCCACAAGTTGACACATAGTCTCACCATCTAGGAACGAAACATGTTTACAAGTCGACAGTTTAAACGTTTACCTGTGACAGTGAAACAAGGACAGTAGTACTGCGACTTGCTGTTCGGTATACCTTTCATGCCATAATCGTCTTCATGTTTCCCCATTGTGTCGTTTACGATGTTGTATTGGCTGTTCAGTCAACTTGTATTTCTAGACAACACTTAAGTGGCCACTGTCTTCTCTAAACGGAATGATACATGTTTGTCTGTTTTGAAACGTTTTCAACAATCTCGCCAGGTTACGAAATAGTCTTGTTTCACCTGTGCTGCGACACTGTGTGACATCCCACCAAATTCGTTGAGGCAACTGGATCTAAACTGTATCTACGAGTAGTTATAAGCATTTTCTTTCGTTATACACAGTGGTGGAAGAGGTTTAGAAAATTTTTAATGATGTACGTAAAGACTACGAAGGAGAAAAAGTCGTTGTTTTAACTCTGTGTTAAGTTTCAGATGCGTCTATAAATGCAGAAGAAGGGAACACAGTGAAAGGAACCAGCGAGCCAAAGTTATTTCTTTCACAACACCGGTTTTATCTTATTGAAACGTTTCTATAATGTGTCAGCGCAATTGTAACTTCCTACTCAGCTGTATGACACCATAATGGAGATGGAATTCCCAAGTAAAATTATCATATTGGTACAAATGACTCTCACTAGCACCAAATGCAAGGTAAAC
Source organism: Schistocerca americana (assembly GCF_021461395.2). Taxonomy (NCBI): domain Eukaryota; kingdom Metazoa; phylum Arthropoda; class Insecta; order Orthoptera; family Acrididae; genus Schistocerca; species Schistocerca americana. The sequence continues at coordinate 263,912,422 of NC_060119.1, read as the reverse complement.
GTAGAAAGAAAATTTTGTAAAGAATGTGAGATCAGCCAAGGGTTAAGACAGGGGGGTGTATTATCCACGCTACTCTTCAACATAGTGTTGGAGAGACAGAGGCGAAGGGTGGAGATTGATAACGGAGGTGGCACTCTGTTTAAACGCATGCCGATGATGTGTGTATGCTGTCTAGAAGTTTGAAAGAAATGGAAGAAGGATTTGGCAGACTGGAAAAACAGGCAGAACAGTTGGGACTTAGAGCAAAAAACACAAAAACACAGTACCTCTTTGTTTCCAGGAAACATGCTGTTGCTAAAGAGAAATATATTAAGTTAAACAGAGGTAATTATGAAAGATGTGAGAAGTTCCAATACCTGGGAGTGCTGGTTACGGAGGATAGCATAATAAGACAAGAAATTGAATCTAGGATAGCAGCTGGAAATAGAGCTTACTGGGCACTGATCAAGAACCTTCAGTCACGTAGCTTGAGCAGAAAATCGAAGGTGACTGTCTATCGAACAGTCATAATACCGGTGGTTATGTATGGCTCAGAAACGTGGAGAATCACTGTAGCAGAAGAAGAGCTCTTGAGAAGATGGGAGGGGAAAATATGAAGAGCCATTTTTGGAGCCGTGTATGAGACGGGGCAATGGAGGATAAGGAGAAACAAGAAATTGAAAGAAACGTTTAGAAATCCTGGCTTGGTGACTGAAATTGAGTGTAACAGATAGAGATGGCTGGGCCATATAGAGCGAATGTCGGAGGGTCGACCTGTCAAAAAGATTTACACAGGAAATCCAGTTGGCAAAAGGAGCAGTGGGATACCACGGAAACGATGGCTGGAGGATGTGGAAAATTATCTGAGAAAACTTGGAGTCAGGAGATGGAGGAAACGATCAGAAAATTACCAGGACTGGGCTGTGATCATCAGAGAGGCGAAGGCCGTATATGGGCTCAGTTTCAATTAGTAGGTAACTTAGTGCCAAAGAGTAAGTAAGTAAGTACTCAGTTTTAATTAGTAGGAAACCTTCCTCTTATTGCCATCATAAGTATGTAAGTACATCTATCTGCAACAATTTGTGTCAAAAATTATTTCCATTTTTTCCAGAGAACGTTATTATTTATGAAGCGTGCTTACGCTGATGAGCCAGAAGGTTATGGTCACGACCACCACGAGGTTATACATCTGTATATACAAACATAAAAAAAAGATTTGCAACGCGTCATTTCCGAGAGTTCTAGAACCTGTACAGAAAATTAGAATAGAGATAATATAAACATCATTCCCCCCTCCCCTTTTTATTGTTCATGAAAGCCACACTTGGATTTTGTACCACCATACAGATAGACCTTCAGAGCTAGTGGTCCAGATTGCTGTACTCCCCAGTACCTCTAAAACCCAGTAGCACGTCCTCTTGCATTGATGCAAGCCTGTATTCATCGTGACATACTATCCACAAGTTCATCAAGGCACTGTTGATCCAGATTGCCCCACTCCTCAGCAGTGATCCGGCGTAGATCCCTCAGAGTGGTTGATGGGTCACGTCGTCCATTAACAGCCCTCTTCAATCCTAGGCATGTTTAATAGGGTTCATTTCTAGAGAATAAGCTGGCCACTCTTGTCGAGCGATGTCATTCTCCTGAAAGAAGTCATTCAAGAGATGTGTACGAAGGAGGCGCGAATTGCCGTCCATGAATACAAGTGCCTCGCAAATATGTGGCCCATATGGTTGCACTATTAGTCGGAGGATGGAATTCACGTCTTGTACAGCCGTTATAATGCCTTCCATGACCACCAGCGGGGTACGTCGGTTCTACACAATGCCACCCCAAACCATCAGCGAACCTCCAACATGCTGCAGTCGCTATACAGTGTGTCTAAGGCGTTCAGCCTGGCCAGGTTGCCTCCGAACACATCTCTGACGATTGTGTGGTTGAAGGCATATGTGTCACTCATCGGTGAAGAAAACATGATGCCAATCCGGAGCGATCCATTCGGCATGTTGTTGGGCCATCCATACGGTGCTGCATAGACCTCGCCATGGACGTCGGAAGTGAAGGTGCGCATCATGCAGCCTAGTGAGCACAGTTTGAGTCTTAACACAACATCCTGTGGCTCCACGAAAAGCATTATTTAACATGGTTCCGTTGCTTTCGGGGTTCCTACGAGCCATAATCCGAAGGCAGTGGTCATCCACTGCAGTTGTGGCTCTTCGGCAGCCTGAGCGTGGTATGCCATCGGCAATTCCTGTTTCTCTGTATCTCCTCCCTGTCCGAACAGCATCGTTTTGGTTCGCTCCGGGACGCCTGGACTCTTCCCTTGTTAAGAGCCCTTCCTGGCACAAAATAACAATGCGGACGCGATCGAACCACGGTATTAATCGTCTAGGCGTGGTTGAACTACAGACAACAAGAGCCGTGCACCTCCTTCCTGGTGGAATTACTGGAAGTGATCGGCTGTCGGACTCTCTCCGTCTAATAGGCGCTGTTCATGGGTGGTTGTTTACTTCTTTGGGGGGATTTAGAGACATCTTTGAACTGTCAAAGGGACTGGGTCTGTGATGCAATATACACAGTCAACATCTATCTTCAGGAGTTCTGGGAAGCGGGGTGATGCGAAACGTTTTTTGATATGTGTACATACATACCACAAGTCACCGCATGTAGCGTGGCGGAGGCGCCTCGTACAGCCATTAGTCATTTCCTTTCCTCATCGATTCACAAACTGAAAAGACTGCCTGGAATTTATTTGGTAATGAATATGCAACCAGTCGCTTTGTTACGATTTATTCAACCATGAACACGTTTTCGGGCCACTGCGCTGTCATCTTCAGATGGAGGCGTTACAGAAACATTATCTTGTTGACCAAGTGACACTTTGTGTACACGTGGTCCACAAGATAATGTTTCTGTAACACCTCCATGTGAATATGAGCCTACAGTTGCTCGAAAACATGTTCATGCTTGAATAAATCGTAAAAAAGCGACTGGTTGCATATTTATTAGCAAAGAAATGTCACTTTAAATCACAGTCGCAGTTCGTCATCCACAATGGATATACTGAAATTACCACTTCCTCACCAGGTAAAACGAACAATGAACACCTACAGGAATAAAATGTTTAAACTGATTAAATCCATCCAAGCCATCAAATTTAATAAGAAGTGTCTCACAGAAAAAGGTATTCCAAAGTACATTCATGTAGAGATGAATAACAACAGCAAGTCACCACAGAAGGCCAAAAGAAGTTGCGAAATCTTCTGGCTAAACTCGGAAATCAGAAAGGACTACCAACAGACAGACCTGCTAACAGAACAGCTGTATGAGTTGCACTTTGAACTATTTGATGTCATCGACCCAAGTCGCCTTAACGCAATTTCTTGACAATGTTCATGCACAGGTTAATAAGATACAACCAGAAATAACATGTAAGCAAAAGAAAAAGTTTCTGATCAGATCACAATGAAACCAAAAGACGAATCTGTAGACCTTGCATGTACACCACATATATTTTATCATAGAGTTGTGAATAACACTGATATAACTTTTAACAGTAATGAGCTGAGCCTATTAAATAAAGGGCTCAAACACAAAATAACTCCAAAACTAAATAAAAAGTATAAAAAATTTAATAATAACACCAAAATAGCCTGTGCCACAGCCAAACTAAACCACAACACACCGACCACCATAGTACATAAAGGAAACCCAATTATATAAAAAAAAAAAATACGGAAAATAAAATTTCAAAATTAGCCTATAGTGAGCAGATAATACTTGCAAAAATCAATAAAAAACTTACTAGTCATGAAGCCCTAGTAATAAAACCAGATAAAAGCAACACAGCAGTTATCATGTACCAAGGAGACTATAACAACAAAACCCTTGGATTTTTTGAATCTAATAATATTACTGAACTACAAACAGATCCCACCCAAAATTACCAAGAGAAGCTGAAAAGGCTACTTAAAAACTGTAATTTTCTACTGACCAGTAGTGGAACTCAGTACTAAGTTACAATGAACACCCAGGTCCCTAGGTTAAGGACTCAGCCAAAGATTCACAAAACTGGTTGTCACATACATCCAACTGTAAATGCAATAAACAGCCCAGGATACAAAATTACTAGAAAACTTCATGATATACTGAAGAAAAATTACACCTTTGAAAACAGATTTTCAATTATCAAGGCCTTCGAAAACAGATTTTCAATTATCAACAGTTTAGAGTTAATTGACTACATTAAAGATCTGATAGTGCCAGACACAACAACGTTTGGCTCCTTTGACATAATAAACCTCTACACAAATATCCCCTGGAAAGACACTCTCAAAATAATACAAAAGAATCTAATGAAATAGAATAAGCTAAGCAATGCAGAAGTTTATGAACTCATGATGTGGCATGAATTAGTCCTCTCACATAACTATGTTTTATTCAATGGTAAATTTTACATGCAAAAAAATGGTCTGGCAATGGATAGCTGCCTTGCAGGCTTGCTTGCTGACGTGTTGATCGATAATCTGAAACAAAGCTTCTTCTTAACACACCCACAATTTACAGACAAAATTCTGTGTAACAAAAGATTTGTGGATGACCAATAATCGTCGAAACGAAGAACTATATAACGTAGCAAATGAAATGAATAAAACACACCCAAATATTAAATTCAAAGTTGAACACCAGAGCACTGAAAGAATTAACTTCCTTGACATGGCTATCTTCATTCACAATAACAAGCATACCTTTCAAATATACAGAAGACCCACTACCAGTGATGTTACCGTTAACAATACCTCATGCCCCCTGAACCAACATAAAACTGCTTTCTTCAGGTCATCAGTAAACCACATGTTCTGAATCCCTATCAGTGAAGAAGATGCATATAAAGAAATGAACAGACGTAAATCTATAGTCCAAAATAATGGTTATAATGCCTCTTTGATAAACACCCAATCTGAAAAAATCCTAACGAAACTCAAGCCACCACCATCACCGTTACAAACTAAGAAAGCAATCCCAAAATTTGTCTGTCTTCTATTCCTTGGCAAAATGTCATGTAAACTTGCAAATCTTCTCAGGCCACACAACATAAATATATCCTTCCAGAATGACAATAAACTACAAAATAAAATTGTTCACAATAATAAATCCACTAGAGATTGGCATAAAAATTCTGAAATATACAGACTCACATGCTCCTGTTCTTCTTTATACATAGGCCAAACAGGGAGAAATTTTGCAACCAACTACAAAGAACATATGGATGCCCTTCGACTCAAACTCAGATAATCCAGTTTTGCATCAATGTTGCTCATCATGAACACTCTGTTGATGATATCAATGACCGTCTTTCTGTGCTACACATTGCTGACAAAGAACTGCAGATGGACCTCTTTGAACAATTAGAAATTTTCATCAAAAAACTAAAATCACCCCAAAAAATTCTGAATGAACAGACTGAGTCATCGCAAAACCTTTTCTTCCAGAATTTTCAGGATATCCTGGCACCAAAAACCAACAAAAATGACAATAACTGATCTTCCTGCATAAATTTTGTTTTTCTTGATGTGTAGCGACTATGGTATTCTGTAACTAACAAAAAGTTTTTATTTATGTATTAAATATTCGCCTCTAGATGGTTACCTTATATATGCAGCAGGCAAAATTTACTGAAATGTGAAACCTCTAGTAGTAATTTTTGTATAAAACACATTGCATCTCTTGCCAAAGCTTATCATGTAGCAAAAGTGCAGTATCTGTCATATCCGTATTCTTTGCAAAACCATCGAATGTTTGCCATCCTGTGAGCTAGTGTAAAACCAAGTGTAGCTACATACCGTGTTTACTTGTGTACATAGCATAATAATGCACAATATAAGAAGCAATCTGATGTGAATATCACAAAGCAGTGAGTGCACTGTAAGTACCTAAAACATAAAAAAAACTTTCGGATTCGTAAATATTTCGTCACCGATTACTAAATTTCTGTGATTTCCGCCAGCAGCCCCAGCACTGCATCTAGCTACACTTGGTCCTCAATATAATGTTTCTCTAACACCTCCATCTGAAGGTGAGTCTGCAGTGGCTCTAAAACATGTTCATGGTTGAATAAATCGTAAAAAATCAACTGGTCGCATATTTATTACCAAATAAACGTCAATTTAAATTACAGTCGCAGTTCATCCGCAATGGATATAATGAAAAAAAAAAGAAAGGGCTGTCTACATGCCTCCCTACGGACCTAATTTCTGTCATCTTATCTCCATGGCTCTCACGCGGAATTCACGTTGGCGGCAGCATAATCGTTGCGCAGATTCAAATGCCGATTCACTCAATTTACGCGTTATGTTCCTCGAAAAGAACATCGGCTAGCCTCCAGGGACTCTCATTTGAGTCCACGAAGCATCTCCGTAATCCTTGCGTGTTCTTCAAACTCACCGGTGACAAATCTAGCAGCCCACATCTGAACTAATCCGATGTCTTCTTTTAACACGACCTCTTGAGGATCCCAAGCAGTACTCAAGAGTGAGTCGTATTGCTGTTCTGTCCGCGGTCTCCTTTATAGATGAACCACACTTACCTAAAATTGTCTCAGTAAACCGAAGTCGACAATTCGCTTTCACTACTCCATTCCTCAGATGCACGTTTCATTTCATATCACTTTACAACGTTAAGCCCAGATAGGTAAACAATGTGACTTTGTCAAGCAGGACACTAATAATATAGGGTGTCCCAAATAGAATGACCCGATTTTAAATAGAATTATTTATTAGGAAGAAGGGCTTAACACCAGCAGATTGCATACTAAATTACTCAGAAAAGACAGAAGTTGATAAAAATCCATCATAAATGTTCAATATCTCCTCCATTGGCTGCACGGATGACATGTAGCCGATAGCCAAATTCATCCCAAACTGAGCATAAGGTGTCTTCTGTCACTGAAGCTACAGCAGCTGATATTCTGGTTTTTATTTCATCTGTCTCACGTAGGAAGGGAGGAGCGTAAACACATCGTTTAAAATATCACCACCAGAAGAAATCACAGGGGATATAGGAGGCCAAGAGTGTAAAGCCGGGTCTCGCGTTTCTGTACGCCCTATCTAACGTTGAAGCACGTTGGCATTGAGGAAACTGAGCACGTTGTTGTCAGTGTGGTGGTGCTCCATCTTGCTGATAGATGAAATTGTCAGAGTCAAGTTGTGGGAATAACCAGTTCCGTTGCATTGCAAGATACGACTGTCCTGTTACACTTTCTTCCTCAAAAAAGTAGGTCCATAAACCTTGCTTTCCGAAACAGCCCAAAATATTAAAATTCACTTTTGGTGAATCACGTTCTTGTTCAATTGTTTCATGAGGATTTTCGAGACCCCACGTATGCACGTTATGATGGTGAACTTTACTGCTAATATGGAAAGTTGCCTCATCGCTGAATATCAACCATAACATTAAAGTGGCATCTCCATGTCGTCTAGAATAGCATCGCTAAAGTCCACTCGTTTCATTTTGTCAGTATCTCGAAGAGCTTGTACCAGTTGTAATTGGTATGGTTTAAGGGCTAAACGACGCTGTAACACATGCCACACTGACAACTGCGGTGACGCAACTTCTCAGCTAGCACGACGCGTAGACTTGCGGAGGCTCTGCTCAAATGCTCGTCGGATTTGTTCCATTATTTGTTCAAAAACACGTGGCCAGCCAGGGCTTTTGCCTTCACAGAGGCACCCTGTTCCTTGAAACTGTTTATACCACCATCGAATGTTCTTTGGTGATGGTGGTTTAGCACGAAATCGAATATGAAACGCCTGCTGAACTGCGATCACTGATTGAGTACGACTAAATTCAGTAACACAACACGCCTTCTGTTGCGCGGACGCCATATTGTGCGAGACTGGCTGCACGCTCCAGGTCAGCGCTCCTAACGACATCTAGCGGATTTTTTCTGAAACTCTAGTCCATGCCGATTACATCTAGCTCTGTTTCAGTTACCTAGTGACATTTTTCTGAGTATTATTACAAGTTAAAATCCGGTCATTCTTTTTGGGACACCATGTATTGTATCCGAACGTTACAGGTTTGTTCTTCCTACTCATCCATATTAACAAACGTTCTTCTACCTCCAGAGCTAACTGTCATTAATTACACAACCTATAAGTTTTGTCTAAGTCATCTTGTATCTTCGTACAATCACTCAATGACGACAGTCTCCCATATGCCACAGCATTATCAGCAAACAGTCGCAGATTGCTGCTCTTCCTGTCCGTCAAGTCACGTATGACACGAAGCGTAACACTTGTCATTGTGGTCCTATCAAATGTCCCTGGGGAACTACTGACGATTCCCTTGTCTATGATCAACACTCACCGTCGAGGACAGCGTACTGGGTTCTATTACTCAAGTTGTCTTCGAGCCACGCACATATCCGTGAACCTAGTCTGTATGCTCGTGCCTGCGTTAACAGTCTGAAATAGGGCACAATGCGAAATTAGGAATATGGAATCCACTTTTGCCATTCATCCATAGTTGGCAGGATATCATGTGCGAAAGGGCAGGCTGAGTTTCTCACAAGCCATGCTTTCTAAAACCGTGCTGGTTTGTGGACAGAAGCTTTTGCATCTCCAGCAAATCAGAATAGTTTCAAGAACTCTGCTACAAACCGATTTTAATAATATTGCTCTGTAATTTTTTGGGTCCTGTGTTTTATCATTCTTAAATTCAGGACTCACCGGAGCATTTTCACAAACCGCTTGGAACTTTGCGCTGTCTGAGGGATTCGTGACTAATGCTAGCTGAGATTCTGGAGAATCGAAATTGTGTCCCCCATAAGGGAGACTGTGCAATGGTCAAACGACAGTATGACTGTACAGTTCTGCTGTCTGAACGACGTCTTGAACGGGAAATTTAAGACTTCGACTGTCCATCTGCAGTCTTCTGCTGCCGCACCAGACAGGTCAACGAGTTACTGGATAGAAGCCTTCCACATGTTAATGGATTTGCGTAGGACCAGAATTTTCTCAGGTTCTTGGCACGTTCCTTGCCAAGTTATCACATTGTTGAATGCTTCGCGCATCGATCTTTTTACAGATTTATGAATCTCTACTGACTTTTGCATGTCGTCATTTGTACGTTCCCTTTTGAACCGAGAGGGCAACAGACTTTGCTTCTTAAGCATTCATCGAATTTGGTTGTTAAATCAAGGTCGGAATTTTCCGTCCTTAATCCGATTACCAGACGATTATCCTCCAGAGTACAATTTACAGTCCATTTAACCTTTGAACATAATTTCTCTAAGTCCATCATAATGGAATTACATGATGTCCATTTATTGTCTAAGTATGATGCTAAATAATACGTACCTGCTCGTAGAGAACGTTTGTTCCCATATCCTTCTTGATTGGTTTATAAACTTAAGTAATCATCGTCGCTGTGATAACATCATGATCACTAATCCCTGTCTTCGTACTGACACCGTCAGTACGGTCAGTACTGTTTGTAGCTACAAGGACTGAAACATTTCCGTTGCGTGTAGGCTGTCGAACTAGCTGATCAAGACAGTTTTCGAAAGACGTGTTCAGAAGTACTTCGCAAGATTGTTGGGAAACCCCGCGTAGACGTACCAGTGTATACTAGATAGATTAAAGTCGCCTCCAACTAATATTGCATAGACGTACCAGTGTATACTAGATAGATTAAAGTCGCCTCCAACTAATATTGCACGATCTGCGCATTTCCGCGCTGCTGGCCATTACTTACTTTGAATGACTCTAAAATTGGATTAACGTGTTTTCACCCAAATCTGCATAACATGTCGATATAATTCACTGTCACTCTCAAATTCCTCCGCAATAGAGACAATGTTTCTGTCGAATACAAATAACACGTCCCCTCCTATGGCGTCTAATCTGCCTTTCCTGTATACGTTCTTTGGCTCGTTGAATATCTCAGAAAACTCTGCTTCGAGTTTCAGTCAGCTCTTGGCCCTCAGGATGATTTGAGCGGAGAAATTTTCGGGAGGACAGCAAATCCGAGAACTTTTTTATGAATACTTCAACAATTTATTGATAAAATTTTGATATTCGAAATTGTCTTCTCTGTGCTCGCTGACTGATTTCGCTATCTGCTGGTTGAAAGGCGATCATTCATCTAAGTACCTCAAGCTACGGCCTAGAAAAATAATATATATATATATATATATATATATATATATATATATATATATACTCCTGGAAATGGAAAAAAGAACACATTGACACCGGTGTGTCAGACCCACCATACTTGCTCCGGACACTGCGAGAGGGCTGTACAAGCAATGATCACACGCACGGCACAGCGGACACACCAGGAACCGCGGTGTTGGCCGTCGAATGGCGCTAGCTGCGCAGCATTTGTGCACCGCCGCCGTCAGTGTCAGCCAGTTTGCCGTGGCATACGGAGCTCCATCGCAGTCTTTAACACTGGTAGCATGCCGCGACAGCGTGGACGTGAACCGTATGTGCAGTTGACGGACTTTGAGCGAGGGCGTATAGTGGGCATGCGGGAGGCCGGGTGGACGTACCGCCGAATTGCTCAACACGTGGGGCGTGAGGTCTTCACAGTACATCGATGTTGTTGCCAGTGGTCGGCGGAAGGTGCACGTGCCCGTCGACCTGGGACCGGACCGCAGCGACGCACGGATGCACGCCAAGACCGTAGGATCCTACGCAGTGCCGTAGGGGACCGCACCGCCACTTCCCAGCAAATAAGGGACACTGTTGCTCCTGGGGTATCGGCGAGGACCATTCGCAACCGTCTCCATGAAACTGGGCTACGGTCCCGCACACCGTTAGGCCGTCTTCCGCTCACGCCCCAACATCGTGCAGCCCGCCTCCAGTGGTGTCGCGACAGGCGTGAATGGAGGGACGAATGGAGACGTGTCGTCTTCAGCGATGAGAGTCGCTTCTGCCTTGGTGCCAATGATGGTCGTATGCGTGTTTGGCGCCGTGCAGGTGAGCGCCACAATCAGGACTGCATACGACCGAGGCACACAGGGCCAACACCCGGCATCATGGTGTGGGGAGCGATCTCCTACACTGGCCGTACACCACTGGTGATCGTCGAGGGACACTGAATAGTGCACGGTACATCCAAACCGTCATCGAACCCATCGTTCTACCATTCCTAGACCGGCAAGGGAACTTGCTGTCCCAACAGGACAATGCACGTCCGCATGTATCCCGTGCTACCCAACGTGCTCTAGAAGGTGTAAGTCAACTACCCTGGCCAGCAAGATCTCCGGATCTGTCCCCCATTGAGCATGTTTGGGACTGGATGAAGCGTCGTCTCACGCGGTCTGCACGTCCAGCACGAACGCTGGTCCAACTGAGGCGCCAGGTGGAAATGGCATGACAAGCCGTTCCACAGGACTACATCCAGCATCTCTATGATCGTCTCCACGGGAGAATAGCAGCCTGCATTGCTGCGAAAGGTGGATATACACTGTACTAGTGCCGACATTGTGCATGCTCTGTTGCCTGTGTCTATGTGCCTGTGGTTCTGTCAGTGTGATCATGTGATGTATCTGACCCCAGGAATGTGTCAATAAAGTTTCCCCTTCCTGGGACAATGAATTCACGGTGTTCTTATTTCAATTTCCAGGAGTGTATATTATAGATAGCCTTTTACAATTCCTATAATATACTGCTACGATTTGTAAATGGGGCTTAGTAGATAAGGTTGTGATAAGAAACCTATGTCCTGAAACGAACCTTTCCGATAGAAAATAAGTTTGAAAATAGGAAAAGTCCCAATCTTCTGCTTCGCAGTTCGCACATAAAATGAAATTGTCCGGTACAAAGAAGTTTGAAAATTGGATAACTTCCTACTTGCTGCTTTAGGGTTCGCCCACAAAATGAACACAAATTGAAACTGTCCGGTACAAAATAAGTTTGAAAATCTGAAAACATCCAGACTTTCCACTTCAAGGTGCGCACACAAAATAAGATTGTCCGGTACAAAAATGTTTGAAAATCGGAAAACATCCAAACCTTCCGCTTCACGGTTCGCGCATAGAATGAAATGTGGGCCCTGTTGTCAGTCCATGTCGTAATTAGGATATCAAATATACTTTTTATCCAACTACAACGGCTGGAAGAAAATGATGCGTTCGCAACCAGGAGAGTTGACTGTGGTGCTCCATGTACGCGCCACACTCTCGACTTCCAAGACGACACGATATATCACGTAAAAGAGATTCCGACGACGAGCACATGAAATATAATCCATACCATGGGCTCATGTGTGTCACACTGGTCACAGCTCACTGTTCCCGCTTTCTGCGTACTGTAGGAGATGGAGATTTGAAAGTAATCTTGTATTCAAACTTATATTACATCCTAAAACTATATTTCCGAATACTGGTTCTGTACCAAAATACTGGAAGCCTGTTGTAGAAATTGTGCCCGCACGTAAGGAGAAGAGAGCAGTTTGAAAACATTCTGGGAACGAAACGGACCGGAAATGGTGAAATTCAGCGACATAAGCTACTTCGAAAAAGTGCACATTGTTCTGGCCTTTCGTGAGGAAACCAAATTCTCGGAAACGGTGAAGTTGGTTGGCTGATCGCTTGCTACTGTCCGTTACCATGTATGGAAATTGTTTCAAAGACGGTGAAACTAAATGTAGACGACAAAAAGTTGGATGTCCAGACCTCATCACATAACGTGGAGTTCGTATGCTTGCCTGTTCAGTCAAGCAGGATAGACAACCATCTCTGGCGGGTCTGATGACAGAATACAGGGCTTGAGCCGGCACAAGTGTTTCTGGGCACACCGTTAAGTGCACATTGTTGAACTTGGAGTTCACCAGCAGACGTATTCCCACGACATCTTCCGTTACTTTTTCAGTGGACGCGAGATTATTGAGATCGATCGGGGACGTGTAGATTGGTCGCATGAACCGGGTCAATGGTCGTTTCCGGCTGCTCTAAACACGCAACGCGGCGTGGACTCAGGTCTCTGGGAGCAGTATTAGGCTGCTGGGAGAAATTCACTTTAATTTCCGTGGTGCCTGTTGAAGTAACCTAAGACATTGTGACAGCTATGGACTACGCGAGCACTTTAGCGGACCATCTGCACCTTTCACATTTGACCTACTTCTCGATAGCGATGGAATCTTTCACAAAGATTACTCGTCCCTAAAAAGGGCAGAATCGTACTACACTCGCTTGAGGGGCGAGACAATCAATTTATGTTGCAGTCTTGGCCACCAAATTAGACTTACATGGACCCGGTGTAACCTGTCTGAGACGCCAGCGAGTGCCGCTTCGCTGCCGCAAGCAGGTACATAATTTAACGTAATTGTGTCGTCTGTGCGTAGACTTTGGAAACCTTTCTAGGCCCTGTAGAATCCGTGATTTATCTCCTCAGTGTTCCTCGCCAGACGTCGTTCTTGGAATTAGTGCAAACTCCAATAGTACTTTCAAACCTTAATATCTTTGACGACTGACGTGTTCAAAGAGCAATGAAGGTAGTAAGAGAATCCGCCCTAATGTATTAAATTTTTTTCCTTACTTTATTTATAAGTTAGCAGTAAATTTAGACGTTGCTAATTCGTGTTCGATTTAAAAGTAGAATTTCTTTCGCACGAGAAATGTTTGTGAGACACAAAGGAATAATGTTTGCGATATGATTTGTACACACTTTAGGGTGATACAAATTTGTTCCTCTTTTAAATTTCCTTTTGAGAGAACCAATATAAACCAAATTTAACTACCGTATTAGGCAGAGAAATCCATTGCTGGAGGTAACCACCCACTGAACATTGTTGACAGTAGAAATACTCATACTAATTTATAAACTAACCAAACAAGCACTCGCATAATTTGTAGAATTTTTGAGGAATTTAAGATCCTGTTAAGTTAGTTACATCTATACAATATTATTGATATTTAGAAGCTAATAATGATTTATAATCAGGCCCTTAACAATGTTACATCCTGAGCGCTAAATGTCCTACCCTGTCTCTGTTCTTTGGCACCTGCTACTTACTTCGGTTTCTTGATAGTCATCATATAATTACAAATAATTTGCAAGGTAAGGAGAAAAATTATTCTGAGACGGATAGGAAAACAAATAATCCAATATCGTATGAGTCACTGTCGGTGAACCAATAATATTCAGAAAACCTCTTTCAGGCAAATCTTTAAATATATCTACTCACATTACGAAAATCTCACAGTTTGAACCATCCCCCATCATAGAATTACTGTCACAAAAGAAACCACCTTCAGTATAAAAAATCTAATGGGAAAGGATAATACTCAGTTCTTTTCAGCAAACTTACAGTCATCATTACAATTTGTCATACCATTACGAACAGATTTTAAAGACTATTTAATACGAAAGTGTGTCATCGCTACCTGTAAACCGTTTAGAGATACAATTTAATAACTGATGACGATAAGTAATTATTCTTGTACACCACGCATTCTATAAGTTTGAACATATTGATACAACTAAGGAATAAAGTAATTTGTTTTATCTTTGCTATCAGACAGAATTTTACATTATTATGAAAATGTTGAAAGAAGTAAATAACTGGATTATTTTGTGCTAGTATCCCTTTTTAATTTACATCCGTATATTTTTTAGCTTTTTTGTGTTAGATATTATTTCCGAGCTGCAAGGCACTACCAACATGCACTATGAACAACAGCTGAAATACCTAATTCATTAAACAGCTGAGCAAAAATTCATATGTATTTAATTTTTTGCGTCCCATACGACCTTTATACAACGAAAAAGTTTTTGGAAGGTAGATTAAACTTAAACTGCAAAAACGACTGAGTTGTTATCAATAATATGGAGATACGCAGAACAAATTACCGGAGCTGCAAATACTGATATGATTCCATAAGACTTTACTGAATGACTGTAACCATAGCTGATACGTTTCTGGTTAGTGTCTGAGACTTCCAGTAGTTCTGAAAAGAACTGAGTTTGAAAGAAGACCGTTTATACCAAAACAAGCTCCGTTAAACTGATGTACTCAGCTAATCTAAAGCAATATCCGCCGAGAGATGAGACTATGAGTATTGATAAAGTTAACTTCAGTGACTGACATTTATAAATACTAAAATTTAATGCTAATTTCTTTATTTGGAGTGATACTTAAAGTAGTGGCTGAATCCTATTGAACGCTTGTTGAGGAAAGACTCACAGAGCAAAGATGAGGGGGTCAGTGTCGAACCGTCAGTAGTGAGTGGCGACAAGTCCTTTTCAAAGTGCACCAAATGTCAACGCCAAAGAGAGGCTAGCCATTAGATAAGAAGCTGTTAGGTGTGTGCGCAGAGGCCCTCCGGACGGGCACTGTCTCCACTTTCTCGGAGGGCAGTAGTGCTTGCATCATACTCAACAGGAGCTACTTCGTAACGAAAGACTCTTTATGACGTGGCAAATCCATCAGCGCCATGTGAGGCTAACCACTATCTCCCACATGACAACAGTGAGTGCACATACAGAACTGTGAAGGACTGAAGCCTGCAGGAATCCTGTTGGTGAAGGACAAGATCTATGAAGAAGAAAGGTGAGGGGCCATCCTGCATCTTTGTCCATGGAAACGTGGCAACAGAGACCGTCAGGCTAGTGCCAAGCTAAATGAGGTCGTTGATTTTTCCTAAGGAACCGTAGTAGCAGCTGAAATTGGCTAATAAAAATAAATTCTGGAGGGGAGAACGAATCTGGGCTGTGCAGGCGTGGAACAGGTCCTGTTGGCCGGAACACGAAGAAAGACACTGCCCTTTTCTGAGCTCCAGCACTCCAGCATTGCAAATTTTTGATTAATCATATTAAAATTAATTGTCAAATGGACACTTCTGCCGTATTAGAAAGTATATGACTGACTGACACCCAGAAGAGCCACTGTCAAGTTTGATCGAAATAGTAGACAAGACTTACACTCACATAGTAAGATTGAAAATCCGCGTTTCTCAGATCGCTCGGCAGAAAACTTCCATCTGAGACTCAGCAGGGGACACTTCACCTCGGAGATGGACTTCGGATTCTGAGAGAGAGTGAGCAGCCGTCACTACAGGACAGGTGACTTGGAGTATTGCAGCACCACCGCAGCCAATCGCAGGTACTGGCAACTCCTAAGTATAGTTACCAGTACCAGAGATTTGCAATCTGAGTTTTAGCAGGCACTGAAGTCTTCTTGATTAGCAATGGGCTATGATTGTACGGCTTTTGCAAATCCAACTCCATCTCCAAATGCGTGCTGATTCTAACTTGCTCACTTCAAATCTATTATACATCTATTACCAAGGAGTTAACATTTTAATTCACTTGAAACCAGTGCTGAAACTTCATAAGCATAACTGTTCTTTGCTATCTGAGCACTTTATGTTTAACTTTAGGTCTGTTGATACTCGTAATAGATAGTGCTTTATAGCGATCATTGTTTCATTCAGTAAGCTGATGTATTCCTTATCTTTACAACACTGTGAGTTACAGTACCAGTTTCGCATTTATGTCAGGACAATCTTGTTTGATTAATTAAATTCGTTAAGTTATCCTTGTACGACACCCGAAATTAAATTCACGGTTTCCTGTCTGTTTATTGGTAAGGCACCAGATATAGGTCATTGTGACATCCACAGGAGTACGTCGAAAGGTCAGGTGTAACCTCACATGCAGTATTAGCAACATCCTGTCAGGTTTACGATCTCTTGCGATCTCCTGATTAAAGTAGCCAGAACTGCTCTTTCCGTTAGCTGTCAGCGCTGCGAAAAAGGATATTGCTTTTGAGTCATCAGTCTTCTGACTGGTTTGATGTCACACGCCACGAATTCCTGTCCAGAGCAAACCTTTATTCCAGATTAGCTCTTTCAAACCTATCACTTCAGTTATTTGCTGGGTGTATTTCAGTTTCAGTCCTCCTCCACATTTCGCACATTTCGCACCCTTTACAGCTCCCTCTAGTACCATGGAAGTTGTTCCCTGATGTCTTAACAGATCTCCTACCACCCTGTCCACTCTCTTGCCACTGTTTTCCTTACACACCTTTCCTCGCCAATTCTGCGAATAATCTCCTCATTCATTATCTAATCCGTCCACCTACTTTCAACATTCTTCTGTAGTATTACATCTCAAATGTATCATTCTCTTCCAGTTTTGCGTGTAGTTCGTATTTCAATAGCATACAATGCTGTGCTCCAAACGTACTTTCTGAGCGAGTTGTTCGTCAAATTAAGTCCTGTGTTTGATACTGGTAGATTTCTTTTGGCCATGAATGTCTTTTTCGGCAGTGCTAATCTGCTTCTTATGTCCTGCTTTCTTCATCTACTTCGTGATCACAAATTTTGATTGTTAAGTTTCTCGCTGTCATCATTTCTGCTACTTTTCATTACTTTCGCCTGTCTTCGATTTACTCTCAATCCATATTCTGTACTCATTTCACTTTTTCCTCCGTTCAATAGATCCTGTTGGCTTTCATTCCGGATAGCTTATCATTGATATCCCACCTCATCGAATTTCAATCCCACTTTTGAACCTTTCGTTCTTCTTCGTCTTCTTCGCTGTATGGACGAACAGTAGGAGGTAAAGGCTACAGCCTCATACTGCATTCTTTTAATCCGACTGCATCGTTCTTCGTCTTCCACTTTTATTGTTTACCCTCGGTTCTTATATGTATTGTACATCACACGTCTTTCCCCACAGCGAATCACTATTTTTTTCACATTTTGCATCACGCCGGAATTGCTTCCTATAACCTCACGTTACTAGCCCTGTTGCTATAAGAGAAAAACCGAGATTTTTTAAAAAATAGCCTTAAGTGTAATAATTTATAATATGAAGAAACTCAGTGGTAACACTGTCGCTACAAATAACTTCAGATTCTGGGGAATTGCAATTGAGCCGACAACTTGCAGCTATTTGAGTAGAATGTTATCGATACAGTTTATACCTTTTCCTTATATGTTGTTATTATGTTAAAGTGTCCGGCCCTGGTAGCTGAGTGGTCAGCGCGACGGAATGCTATACCTAACGGACAGGGTTCGATTCCCGGTTGGGTCGGAGATTTTCTCCACTCAGGGACTGGGTGTTATGTTGTCCTTATCATCCTCATTTCATCCTCATCGACACGCAAGTCGCCGAAGTGGCGTCAACTCGAAAGACTTGCACCAGGAGAACGGTCCACCCGACGGGAGGCCCTAGCCACATTGAATTTTCATTTATTATGTTAAGGTCAATAACAGTAAGTTTTAATAGGTAGTTCCTCCTATATTTACGTCAACAAAATAACGGAAATATCCAGTTACATATTGTACACTTCTCGGTAATACCAAAGGTTAAATATCATAAATTGATCTAAACTAATATGAAATTATTTTGTTTAAACAAGTGTGTAAGAGGTCGCACTCTAGACCATTTTAATAACGGAAATAACTTAATTTACTTAATCGTGAACTTTTAGGGTAGCTAAGAATCACTGCTAGCAGTACACACATCAGACCGCTCTTTAACATAAATCACAGATCTTAACTGCTCTCACTTCCCTATTGAGCTTTCAGTAAAATCGCAGTAAGGTTGATATATTTTGTTACCGTCTTATTTATGTGTACTTCCTTCACCAAAAACTCCAAAATGTTTCAAATGTATGAATTTTGACACATACAGTAAGTGATCCATTTTGTTGCTACCGCAACGTTATTTGATAATATAAACAATGTCCTGTCCTTATGTTATGAAATTACGTTCCCGAACTTTATACTTTTCTACAAAAATAGAACAGTGCATCGTATGTTCTATACTTTTAAATAGATAATTCACTCACAGATCCTTTTAAACACAAACTATAGCCCTAATTATTTTGTTATACTTTTACCAATTAAATGATCTTGAAGTGAAAATTCTTGAACTCATAAATACTTTGGGCTTCCAACTTGCCCCATCTGTTACTCAACGATCTATGACCTCGACAGCACTCTTCTACTCGTTAATATTCCACAGTTTAAGATCTCACTTCTTT
Source organism: Schistocerca americana (assembly GCF_021461395.2). NCBI lineage: Eukaryota > Metazoa > Arthropoda > Insecta > Orthoptera > Acrididae > Schistocerca > Schistocerca americana. The sequence continues at coordinate 263,893,435 of NC_060119.1, read as the reverse complement.
CTGCCATTAGGAATAATTTCTCTGAAATAGCAAATTTAGCTACTGCGGGCTAAATGGGAACGCCGAGTTTAGATTTTCACTTTGAAGTAAAATAACAGTTTGTTTCCTTTCTCTTTACTAACTACGTACAGAGACAAACGCCATGGGGTGGCCGAGTCACAAGTAAAACTAACCCCCCCCCCCTCTAAACAAAAATCCTAGATGGTACCATCAATTTTTAAGTCAAATTAATACCCAAATTACTAAATTCTCCGACATTTCAGGTGTTAAAGATTCGCAGTGCCATTAACAAAACCTCTATGAGAAAGTCACTCGCCACTATTAACTACAGGAATTATGGTTGTAGTGGAATTCCTCTTAAATATGGTTCAGCTAGGACCTGGATCAACACCAAACGTTACTGTCGCAACCGAGTAAGGTAAACTTTTTTTTAAAGAAAAACCACCGGCCTGGGTTTACCGGTAACAACCTTCAAATCTATTCAGAAGTGGATAATTTCGCTGGGCAATAAAATAATTCATCATCCACTAAATCCTATTCACATGTCACCTAAAATACCAAATACATTCAACACATTCACTGTCGTTTTACCTGTGCCTCAAGAACGTCTTCGACAACTTTTACAATCACAGCACCCACTATATAGGCGTGCTACAAAGACATCATACCGGAACCTCGACGCAAATAGCTTCAGTCCGAGTGCTGAAATCAAATAATACCTCTTTAAGTGACGATTCTCAATTATCAGAAAACTCGTAACCGCGTTACAATTACAAAACTTAAAGCACCCCCCTCAGATAACTGAAGAATGCGTCGCAGTGATACTTCTCTAATTCAAATCGAGGAGCACAATAAAATAAAATTACTTCCAGTCTTTGATATCCAGCTCTGTATCCTTCTGCAGTCTTTCGCCGAAATACGGACACTTTCAGTCATACCTCTAAGATGCGGAAACTCCCCACCTAGACTGAAAATCGATACAACCGTCCGGTTAATTCATGTCGATAGCTAACTGCATCAGCTAAAGTTAGCGAACGAATATCAAGTACATATCCGGTCCTTCCGATCCTCTGGACGCAAACTTAGGCTATTACGGCTCCTCGATACTAACTGTCACTCCTCAGGCATAAACCTATTATTCCTTAAAAATTATCATAGAGCAATATACAGACAGTTTCAGACGTGATGGTCAGTATTCAGGGATATGACAGGACTGATCACTCTAACCAAAATTTCAAGTAAACATGGGCTCTAAAACACATACCGTAAGAGGTATGAGCAGTTCCTGTTCTTCGATACTGTGAGGCAGATCTCTTGCACTGCAAGCTCTTTGCTTTCGATATTTTGGGTAGTGGTAGTATGGACCAAAACAAGAAAAAAAGTCTAGTAAACATGTACTCTAAAATGTATATCTTAACAGCTATGAGCACCTGTTCATCTTCAGTACTTTGGAACACAACTCTTCTAATGAACAAGTGCTCATAACTTTTAAGGTATGCATTTTAGACCACATGTTTACTGGACATTTTTTCTTGTTTTGGTCCATAGTACCACGTCCCAGAATATGGAAAGCAAAGAGCGTGTAGTAGAAGAGATTTTTTTCACAATATTGACGATCAAGAATATCTCATAGCTCTTAAGCTATGCGTTTTAAGCCCATGTTTACTTGTCTCTTTTGTTTCGAATGATTGTTCCTGTCATATCCCTGAATATTTATCATCAGTTTTGATAGACTCTGTATAGCCGTCGGTCGTTCTTCTAACGGCCAGCTGGTGTACGATGATCTCTGGCTCTAGCGCTCTGCAGCTGTCTGTGGGTTGACGGATGATCTTTGCCGACACCTCCTGAACATGCTGTACGAGGTACTCGACTATATGCACAAATACACAAGATATACATTACACACGGAATGTTAAAAACTTTTATGTGTTACTTTTCCCATAGTTTATTTGTCTCGTGCTGTTTCAAACGAGTGAAACGAACCTTGCGAAATTATTTCCCCAAAACGTGCGGAATCATTCTGTTCCAGCACACTTTCCGAAATATCGCACCAACTTTCATCATCAATAGATTCTTCCATCTGACAGATCCTAAGATCACTCCCGCTTCAGTTACCAACCGCAAAGTCGGAACTGCCTTTCCGGAGCCTCTCCCTTTCCTGAAGCCAAACTGATCTTCATCCTCAATTTTCCATTCTTAGGTGTACTATTCTTGTTAGGTACATGGGCTGTTAAGATGACTGCGCGATACTTCGTACACATGTTGGTTCTTGCCATCTTCGGAAATGTGCAAATGACGGTTTTCCCGAAGTCTGATGACGTATCGTCAGTCTCATACATTCTACACTCCCCCTCAATGTGAATAGTCATTTTGTTGCCACTTTCACCAATGATTTCAGAAATTCTAATGGACTTTTATGTATCTCTTGTGGCTCACTTGATCTTAAGTCTTTCAAAACTTTTTTAAATTCTTAATCCAATATTGGATCACCTATCAATTCCCTATCGTCTCATGTTTCTTCTTCTGTCACGTCACACACACATACTCCCCTTCAAAGGTGACTTCAATGTACTCTTTCCAGCTCTCCGCTTTCTGCTGTGCATATACTAGTGGAAGCCTCACAGCACTCTGATTGTTACCGCCTCTTCCTTTAATACACCGAAGTTTGTTTCTATGTACTGAGTCACTCCTCCCCACGATCATTTCTTTTAGATTTCCTCACATTTTTCTTTCAGCCATTTTCCATCAGCTTCCCTGGATTTCCTATTTACTTCGTTCGTAAGTAGCTTGTATATCTATATTTCTGAATTTCCGTGCACATTTTTGTATTTCCTTCTTTTGTCGATCAACTGAAGTGTATCTTCTGTTATCCAGGGTTTCTTCGGAGATACCTTCTTTGCAAGTATGATTTTCTTTCCAAGACCTATGATTGTCCTTTCTAGAAATGTTTATCCCTCTTCAGCTGAACCGTCTACGAAGCCATTCACTATCGCAGTAACAATAGTCTCTGGGAACCTCAAGCATATATCTTCATTTCTTAGTATTTCTGTGTCGAATTGAAATATACGATTGAGTTAAAGAGATGCAGAAACAGTTAACGCAGAAAACTGATGATGAATTAACGTGTGATATAAAATTAGAGTTGATCGTGCAGAACATTACGAAAACAAGCAACGAATTTAGAAAAAAATGTTACTATTAATACAAAGTTCATTGAAAGAAAGTGCTTGAAAGGAGAAATCACAGCGAAGGTGAAAGTAGTTAAATAAAGTTTGACGTCACAGTACGAAGAAATAGGTAAACTAAATCGGTGAATCAAACTTTTGATCAAGGTCGAAGACCAGCTACCTGTGTATGGAGACTCGCTTTCTAATAGAATAGTTCCGACTAGCCTGCGTGATCGTGAAGACATCAACGAATTATTGTAATATGAAGAGCACACATCAATCGACGGGTGGGGGGCCGACAGTGGTAAAACTGGTTACAGACGAAAAGAATACTGACACGAAGTAACGGAGAAGACAATGAAGCAAACACGACCAAGGGAGAGAAGAGGCAACAAGGGGAAGAGTTACGAAACCTAAAAGACACACATCGTCGTATTAAAGGTGTGCCCACACAATCATATATACTTGTATATTCAGCTGCAACAGTGAGGACGGTATATTAAAACGTTGATGAAGGTGAATTCGGAAAACACTTTCTACCAACACAAAGGTACTCACTGTTCCCGAATTCTTCAAATAGCATCTGTCCTGAAAACTGGATAGAAGAGTTTCAGGAGGCACTGACAATTATAAGGTCTCACACATTAAAGAAAAATTCAGTTTGTGAGCATTTTCGTGAGGAAGCATCAGCATGAATGCAAGTAATCATGGGCGAGTGTAAAGTATTCCAAGACTGGAGGTGTGAGTTGTTGAATGAGAACTGTTTCAAGATTAAAATGTATCAGGTGAAGTTAGGAATTGATGATGAAAATTTATGCAATATCCAATCCATTACAGAAATGGTTAACCACAACCGATTTCTTCAATGCATCATAAGAGGTGACAGATTTGTTAAGATCTGTTTGATGAAGCTGTCTTTTTCCCTACAAAGCTAGATTAAGGTAGCAGGCAGAAATAACCAAGATATAAGAGCACTCCAGGAGTAGCTAGGAGCTTTGTTGCGATTGTGGTAAAGGAGCGAAGAGCTGGTGCACTCCGTAGGGACTTACTTTCAAATCGAAAGATATTAACAGAATGTTGAAGAGTGGAGCGTGACATCCAACTTGAAGATTCAGAAATTAAAGGAACCATAAGAGAAGCATGGACAGTGAGGGATCCAATATAGGCTGAATGCTAAATAACGGAAGCAGACATGATCAGTATAGAAAAGATTCGAAAGACTACAGATGTTCAATCCAAACCATAACAGTAACCAGAGGTTTGGAGGGCGAAAGTTATAGCTGCTCAGACTCTGACTTCACCATTACAAACGATAAGTCTACCACGAGCATTGTTTGTGAACTGTGACGAACTAAAGAAAACGTTGTTTCAGGGAGTCAAGAAATTCGATAATAAGACGGAGGACATTGTGACATGGATACATGTAATTATAGATGTAAATATGGGTGGTAACGTGATACCACGTGTACTGACTGTTCTAAGGGAATTAGGTGTTGTGATAAACAAGGAGGGGTATGAAATGTGTCACCGATAGAAGAAATGTCCAATGTTCAAGCTGCACGAAATGGCGAAAGATCAATTCTCAATGGTAAAAAAATTATAGGAAGAGGAGTGGAAAGTGAGCAGGAAACAAAAGCTGATAAACAGAGGTGAAGTGAAGGTGAATGAGAAGTTCAACAGTGTAACATTAGCAGTGCTGGTAGAGTGACCACATTGGATTCTTATGTTCCGTAGTGGGTAGCGAGCTAGAAAGTAACTATGAGGTTTTCGAACCAGTATCAGTAGACTTCTGAGGTGTAATAATGTTTTTCATGTCTAAATGAATAACTAAATGTTAACTAACCCACTAACAATCCAAACCACAAAGACCCGTCATCTACGTCCCAGTAATAATTAAAATGATGGATATATGTCTAATGAACAAGGAATTAGTGTTAAGCAAGAGACAACCTTGTCCGTGGTTGATTTCTTTGTAAATAAAGTAAAATGCAAATCATGTCTGAGAGGAAGAAGTAAATATTCTGAATAGTTATATAGTAGAGAGAGTAAAGGTGCACTTTTTTTTCTTAAGGGTGTTTTAATTTTCATAGATTAACTGCAGCAGAAAGGAATATCCTATGACTAAGGATATTACTTGCGCTTTAATATCTCTTGGTAATGTATTTTTGTAATAATATTTGAGGTTGCCGAGCTATGCATTGAGAAGAGGCAGGAGACAGAGAGAGAGAGAGGGAGAGACACCTAGGATGACATAATCGTGGGGGATGAGGTGCCTGGCACACCAGAGCAATGCAAGGGTGGTGACCTTGGTCTACCTGGACAACTCATTACTGCTTTAGTGTGACTTCAGACTCACACGGGACACAACACTGTGCTGCACAAGGACCAAATTTGACACCCAAGAGAGCAACACAATGGGAGCACTGTGTACTCTGGTCACATGCTGCTGGACCACTTCCGGTAGGTACAAGCTGACTCTACAGGGAATCCTGCTAGCCCTGCTAGCATTACTCCGCAGAACACTGGTAGTAAACGAGATAGACCTGTTTCGGCAGCTATTATTACGTGGGTTCTGCACATAGACGCTATAGAGATGTCTGTTACTTGTCGTCCACGTAACTCAGCGAACACATCCTCAATTACATTACCCAATTAATTATGACAATAGCGATTAATGAACTGAAAGCACTGTGTGCGAGTGATGATTTATACACGAACTCAAGAGAACACTCGTCGGATAACACAGACACAATTTCTCAGGTAAGTGCTGCATATCTCGAGAGTATGTACAGTATCATTGCAGAACTTAGATACAGAAAGTTCTGTATACGGTGGGTACCTCGCATGCCAACTCCTGACATGAAACAGAGGAGAATGAACTTCTATAAGTAACTCATTTTGCGTTTTCAGGGTGAGGGTGTTGGGGTCTTCAACAACATCGTGACACGTCTTGAAAGCTGGGTTCACCGTTCTGTCTCTGAAACATGCCACCAGTAGTTTCCAATACCTAAGTAGCACCTTCGAGGGCTTCACTTTAAAAGGTGATGATGTCGTGCAAGCAGACGTGAGGTCGTGGCTCCGATAACAGAGTCAAACTTTCTACAGCGACGGTACCAACGAACTGGTCGTTCGTTGATGGACGATAAAGATTTAAGCTCTTCGTTTATTAGTTTTAGTATTAGTTACCTTTCGTTGTTCTCATGTCTTGGTGATAAGACGTGCTATGTAATTTAAAAGTGAAATTGTGTCATATAATGAATGCAATTTATAAACAATATGATTTTCTGACTTACGATACCATGGATCGCAGCTTCCGTAACTCTGGAAAATTATCATTATTTTAACTTTGTATGGAGAATTTAGAAGCAGGAGACGATCTTCACGACGGCGCTGCTCAACAATACAGGTACGCGAATGTGTTCATCTCATCGTACGTTCGCATACATTTGACTGTGTACCAGTATAACTATACTTATGACCCATTGCCTTCGCAGTATTAATTCTTATTTTGAACCACTCACTCGCGAATGTATTTGCCTTCTTATTTTCAGTAGTCAGTAGTTAACATCATTACTTTTAATACCCAGTAGCTTAGTTTCCACAATTGACCTTTGCCTGTGTCGCAACAGCGCTTCACACTCATTTCAAAATTACGACACGGGCTGACTATGATTGCAACAATTTAACAGGGTGGTTACACGTTGATACCTCAATAGGCACTGAGAACAGAATAAAAAATTTGGAGTCATTACTTGCAGCATGCCCTAGACTGCAATGGGATAGTACTTGGAACAAGTACATAAAAACTATCCAAAATCTAAGAACACAAAGTAAAAGATAGTCTTGCATCAATATCTGTGATCTTATGGGGGGCAGTTTTGACTGATATGAAAATAATCCTTTATATTCAGAGATACAAATCTAATGTACTTTATACCTTACACAACCTGTTCAGGTTAGCAGAATAGCAATTCTTTTATTACAACATTTCATTTGTAGCTTTAAAATTGATGTAAAATACTATAGCGTAGCATTTATAAGGATGCAGTAAAGCGTAACCACTCAAAGCCCAAAATTAATTTATATTCCGTTGTTGTAGCTACGTGCTGTCAATAACACGACGATAATAGCATGGCCGAAACATAATTTGAAACAACAGAACTAAATAAAAAGAAATCAAAAACAGTAGCGATACAGTTAAAACATAAACAGAATCATCCTGTGCTAAAAATGGTAACCTGCGTCATATGTGCAGAAAAAGGGACATTTTTAAATAGAAAATACATTCCATGTAGCAACGGTGGTGTGAGAGAAATCTCAATGATGCATGACGAATGCAAGCCACGAGACGTATAAAGAAGGAAATATCATTGCAGAAGACAACTTAGTCCCTGCGAGTCTTCCAGTCTTTCACATTGCGACAGGTCGTGCTAGTGTCACACATGGCTGGCTATACGGCGTAGGTCATATTTCCGAGATTCCACTGTGTATTCAAAAGAAACTTAAAATTCATATGGCCAGAGGCAACAGAGAGTATCTGAACAAAAATACTGGAATGCTTAACTGAGGTTCTGCTTCTTCGTGCCTTTGGGCATTGTTGCAGTTAGTGCGGCTGTCAAAGCACACTCAATAATGCATGACGGAGGAAAATACAGTCACGAGTAATATTCCGCAATTCCTCCAGATGACACCGCTGCAGTACGAATCTTCTCCATTCGAAGTATCTGCGGCGTAACTTTTCATAGCTGTTTCTACAGCCAATATTCCGCCTTTAAATATGAATGAAGCCGTTGCGGTGGCAGTACAATGAATGTTTGATGGTAGCTGGGAATGAGCCGATTCCGAGGGTCTCTTGGGTGCAGCTGTTCCGTCGCCAGGACGCAGCACCGTCGCTGAGAATTCAAGAGTCCCTCCTCGTGGAAATTTCATGAGAAAAGCCTGTAGAAACTTGGTACGCACAGAAGCCAGCGACAACTCTTTTTTACAAAATAATCGGCAGTTTATTTGGAAAGTAAGAGTGTTTTTTAATAAATAGTTTCTGAAAACATTTCTACAATCTCACTGCACTCATAACAAACAAAAATAACTGAAGCCCGCGTCACGTAGGACGGCGCTTCCGTCCGTGAAGGTGGAGCCGTAAGGAAGAGTGGAGGGATGAGAACTGCACACGTGCGGCAGCATAGAGCGGGCAAAAGAAGTGCACGTTGCCGAACTGCATTTGCTGCGATTAAGTCAGGCTGATTTGCCTACGGTACATCGTATAATACAGTCAAGTCTCTGTGGGGGATAGTACATATTAAAACCAATTTCGATCAAGCGTCACGAGAGAAGTATTAAATTACGTCTTGACGACGTTGCATTCACTTCTCCACATATTTACTCTGCGTGTAGGGAGGCGAGAACAGCTGGTGCCGCTTTGTGAAGACGTGAAGTACAATTTTTCCCAAAATATACAATTGTGTAACTGCTTGCAATAATGAGTCTTCTGGCCATCAATTACAGTGGTACTCACTTGAAGATGGCCAGAAGACTGCACCGAAATATCGTGGCAGGACGTTACTGACATCCGGCAGTTCTCCCGTGTTTTTATGGATCAATCAGTACGCCGGGAAAGCTTTAAACATCACATCATTATATTTGCTTGGACAACTGCTTCTACTTAATACAATTTTTAAAAATGTTGAAGCTGTTTGTGTGGATGAATTTGACTATAGTTAAGTGTACTCACTGCACATAAAAAAGAATTACCTAAGAAGTTCTCATTGTTATGTATCTAACTGATATGTTGACCAACACATTTTTGAAACCATGAGTCTTGAAAACTAAGAAATATTATTATTTTGTTCCAGAGTCTACATCGTAGTACCATCGTCACTTCTATTTAAGTCGGTTTCCAAAGAATCTGACTTTAAATTTACGATGATGGGTTCAAGGCTTATATCCATCATCGCTTCCCTGTCAAATTCCTCTTTCTGAAGGGTATCAGCAAGCCGCACAGACTGTACCCTCGCGCTAGGTGAGATATTGTCTATTGAAGCATGCACAAGTGATTCAGTGTATGTTATCTTGTATGTTTTGTTTTTGTCTCCCACATAGCCTTAACCTTTGCCCAAATTAATTCCATGGTGCTACACTGACAGTGACATGTGGGTAAAGGGGAAACTGTGTGACCCATGCAAGAAAGTCAAGTTTGTACGTTGTCACTTGACTTGTATAAACTAACGAACTGCAGGAGATCGGCACGATTCTGTTTTATACTGTGCTTAATAATATTTAGTTTTAAGCCATGGAAAAATATTGGCTTCTCTTGTGTTTGTATTTTGTGTTTTCTCTGTAACAGTTGAATTATAACTGGTAATGACCGACTTCGAAGCAAGGTATGACAAGAATTGTGAATCATGTCACGAAACATCAGCATTCACTTCCGAACGGTAGTACCTGCTGCTTTCTTACAAATAAATACAAGTTTATTCTCAGAAGACAAACCAGAAGAAGAGCCAGTGTACAGAATAATTATCCGAGAACCTATTCTTAAGAGAACTCTAAACCTCCAGTACCATCACTCATTTTTCTGCAAAATATCCTTGGAGTGGTTGTATTTGACTCATATTTCATTAAGGTAATACACTGTCGAACTACCTTCTTCTCTTCTGTTGCGAATCTTCTATTTGGGATATAGTTCGTGCTGCACCTTTGTCACTTCTTTCAACTAAAAACTCTCTTCTCAACATATCTGGAACGAACGTCTTTTAAAATTATTTACATTGACGAGACGCTTCCCATCGAAGCCAATTTTGTCCTGCGTAACTGTAACACGTTCTTGATAATGTCAGGCGTTCATCATTCACATGGAACACTTTAAAACATCGTTGTTAAAACTACCCATTTGTGTTACAAAGTCCTTGTGATTTCGATGCTTTCCAGGCGACATGAAACGAACTTTATCTACAGCTCCTACTCTTCTGACCCTTTCGTTTACAATTCTCTTTATAATTCTCTTGAGGACACCACGTGGTTATGGAGTCCATCCTTGTGTCTTCAAATGTAACAGTAACAGACCTGCTTCCAAATTCACGTTTGAAAAAGTTATAAATGTGGGTAATAATCCCTCTCGTCTGGTTGTGAAGCACTTCACATATATTGCCGTCACCAGACTATTTAAATGAATTTGAACGTGCTGTTGTAGTCGGTGCACGAGCGATGGGACACAGCATCTCCTAAGTAGCGACCTTTTCACGAGTGTACCGTGAAAATCAGGAAACATCAAATCTTCGACATCGCTGCAGACGGAAATAAATCCTGCACGAACGGGACCAACAACGACTGAAGAGAATGGTTCAGCGTGACAGAAGTACAACCCTTCAGCAGACTCCTGCAGATTTCAATGCTGGGCCATCAACAAGTGTCTGCATGCGATCCATACATCGAAACGTCATCGACACGGCTATCGGAGCCGAACATCTACTCGTGTACCATTGATAACTGCACTACACAAAGCTTTACGCCTCGCCTGGGCACGTCAACACCGACATAGGACTGTTGACGACTGGGTACATGCTGCCTAGTCGGACGAGTCTCGTTTCAAATTCTATCGAGTGGATGAACGTGTACTGGTATGGAGACAGCCTCATGAATCCATGGACCCTGCATCTCAGTAGGGAACTCTTCAGGCTGGTGGAGGCTCTGTAATGGTGTTGGGCATGTGCAGATGGATTGATATGGGACCCCTGAGATGTCTGGACACGACTCAGGCAGGTAACACGTACGTAAGTATCCTGTCTGATCACCTGCATCCATTCATGTCCATTGTGCATTCCGACGGACTTGGACAACTCCAGCAGGACAATGCGACACATCAACATGACCAGAATAGCTACAGAGTGGCTCCAGGAACACTCTTCTAGTTTTAAACATTTCCGGCGGCTAGCAAACACCCCAGACATGAACATTATTGATCAAATCCGGGATGTCTTGCAACGTGCTGTTCACAAGAGATCTCCATCCCTTCGTACTCTTACGGATATATGTACAGCCCTGCAGGATTCATGGTGTCAGTTCCCTCCAGTACTACTCGAGACACTAATCGAGTCCATGCCACGTCGTGCTGCTGCACTTCTGCATGCTCACGGCGACCTACTCGGTATTTGGCAGGTGCACCAGTTTCTTTGGCTTTTCAGTGTAGAAGTGAATGTGTTATATGGACATGAGTCCTGAAATAAATTACTTCTTTGCATGTACTCATTTTCTACTACCTTCCTCGGAACATTAATCACGTTACTCTCGCAGGAATAAAAATTTGACCAGTATGTCACATAAAGTGTTGATTAATGCCCTCTGTAAACACTGATGCTTGCTTCATCCCTGCGTCACACTGAATCCCAAATGCAGTGATGAATACATGAAGTGATGTGTACGGTAAAAGTAAGAATTACAACTTAACCACGCGTAACAAAGATCTTTGATCGAACATTTCAAGAAACAAAAAATTGCAAATGGTATGTTGGTTCTTTCTGTCCTGTATTTCTCCTTGTTAAATCGTTAACAACAGTGGTAGAAATGATTTATATCATAAAAGTAATCTGTTTAAGAACGCAAATATACCTAACATATTTTCGCATGTTCTCACATTTTGACCGTGTCTTTTGGCTACACGCATTCTGGTGTGGTCATTGACTACCTTTTTTTGGAATGGGAGTGGGGGGAGCGGGGCGGTGATTTGCAGATTAAAATTTTGCTTTCTAATTGAACAAGGTAATGTACAAAGTATTGAAGCTAACTGCAACAACAAAACGGCTATCGCCAGATAATCACCGATTTAGTTGGAAGATTTATTGACACTGTGTATGGTTCAAATGGCTCTGAGCACTATGGGACTCAACTGCTGAGGTCATTAGTCCCCTAGAACTTAGAACTAGTTAAACCTAACTAACCTAAGGACACCACAAACATCCATGCCCGAGGCAGGATTCGAACCTGCGACCGTAGCGGTCTTGCGGTTCCAGACTGCAGCGCCTTTAACCGCACGGCCACTTCGGCCGGCGACACTGTGTATGTTACAGAAAAAATTCACATTGGTGTTGCATTCGACATTTTTATTTAAAAAAATACAAAATAAGAACAAATGCCTTAGCTAATAAATGAAACTGTAATTACAATACACCCAAAGAAATTCTGGTCTTAGTTGAAGGATATTAGCGCCTCCAAAGTTAAAATACATTCTGAGCGAACTGAAGCTGTGTGTAACAAAGGAAAAGAAGAAATTATTAACTTAGTTTTCAGAACTTCCTTTAGAAAGGAAGCCTCAGGACGATGGCCCTGGTTTGATCGTCATACCATTGTAAAAGTGAACGAAACAGTGACGTTAAGAAACCGTTCAAGTCGTTAAAACTGAACGAATCTCCAGGACCAGTGGAATCCCCGTCATTTTATATACTGAATTTGCGGCTGAGTTAGCACCTCTTTTATCTGTAATCTACAGCAGATCCTTCAGACAAAATACCTTTCGCAGACGTTTGATGAAAGCATAGGTCACTGCCGTATACAAGTAACAGAAGTTATCCGCAAAAGTACTGTCTATAATCCTTGACATCGAGTGGTTGTAGAATGTTTGAACACAGGCCTATTTTGAGCTCAAACACAATGAGATATCGTGAAAGGCATGATCTTCTCCATGGCAACCAGCATGGAATCCATAAACATAGACCATGTGGAATCCAACTCGCACTATTTTCTGTAACATCCCAAAAATCATGCAGTCAATAAGATACAGCACTCCTCGATTTCCGTACAGTATTTGACTCAACACCATAACAGCGCTTATTGTCAAAATTTTGATCATATGGCGTATCAAGCGAAATTTATGACAGATGTAGAAGTAGCCTCGGTTGTATCTCAGGGAACTGTGTAGGGACCCTTACTGTTAATGTTGTATATTAATGACTTTGTGAACACTTAAGAGTAACTTCATACATTTCGCAGATTTAGCAGTTATCTGTAATAAGGTAGTGTCTCTAAGAAGCTGCACAAGTATCCATTCAGATGTTTAAAATTTTTCAAAGTAGTGCAAGGACTGAAAACTTGATTTAAACGTTCTGAAAAATGAGAAAACGTAGTGTCTACTAACATGTATTAGTCGCAACTGGAATCTATCAACTCACACTGGATTCAGGATTTCTAGCGATATGAAATAGAACTATCACACAGGCTCATCGTAGGTAAGACAGGTGGCTGACTTCGGTTTATTCTTAGAATACTAGGCTAATCCAAACTGTCTACATAGGGGATTGCTTACAAATCAACTCATGCGACCCAGTCTAGAATGTGTTCCAAATGTGTGGAACTTATTTATCTGTGGGCGACTGTCACGGAGGTGCTGAAGAAACTGTACTGGCGGACACTTGAAGATAAACGTAAACGCCCCGAAAAAAGCCAACTTGACAGAGTTTCAACTCTGCTTTAAATGAGGACTCTTGGAATATAATACTGCTGCGCAGGGATCATAAAAGCAAGCTTAGATTAATAGCAACACGTACTCCGGAATTTAAGTCGTCATTCATCGCGAGATCCAAACGTGAATGGAGCGGAAAAATCTCTAATAACGGACTCAATGGGACATATCCTCAGCTATGGACGTCAAAGTGGTGTGCACGGTATACATGTAGATGCAGATATCAAATATTCCACTCAAGATAAAAATTGATTACAATTTCGTGTCAAACATCTTTGGAAATGTGGAAACTACAACTAAACTGTGAGATGCCAAACTGACCTGTGTGACATTACTTTTCACAAAGAGCAAACTTAAGATTTAGCTTTTTAATGAATATTTGTCGGCCACCGGCCTTGCCGCAGTGGATACACCGGGTCCCGTGAGATCACCGAAGTTAAGCGCTGACGGGCGTGGTCGGCACTTGGATGGGTGGCCATCCAGGCCGCCATGCGCTGTTGCCATTTTTCGGGGTGCACTCGGCCTCGTTATGCCAATTGAGGAGCTACTCGACCGAACAGTCGCGACTTCGGTCAAGAATACCATCATAACGACCGGGAGAGCGGTGTGCTGACCCCACGCCCCTCCTATCTGCATTCTCCTCTGAGGATGACACGGCGGTCGGATGGTCCCGGTAGACCACTCGCGGCCTGAAGACGGAGTGCTTTTATAGAATATTTATAGCTTTCAAGGTCTGACGAAATGCCAACATCAGCTACTATTTTTGTAGATGTAATATTGTGTTTGTTTTGTTTATGGTTGCCATCGTTCTACTTTCTACGAACACCCCTAGCACTGTAGCACCGTTTTCAGCTACTCGTCGACAAAGGAGTTCGACTCCGCTCCATAGCCTCATGCTGTGCTCACCATTGGAAATCTCCAGTCGTGCCCTTGTTGCCCTAGCAGTCAATGTAGTTGTTCGATGGCAGACAATACGTGGGGCGTCGAATGCCGCATACATCATTCACCTTTTGTGACCTTGCACTCAAGGGGTTCCTTGTGAGACAAGAAACAAAAGGAACACACACAAATGGTTCAAATTGCTCTGAGCACTATGGGACTTAACATCTATGGTCATCAGTCCCCTAGAACTTAGAACTACTTAAACCTAACTAACGTAAGGACATCACACAACACCCAGTCATCACGAGGCAGAGAAAAGAACACACACAAATACCGCTTCTGCACTCCTGTTTGATTCTGTAAACAAAAGCAGTTTACAAATAGAAAATAAGTAACTTACTACTAATTACACGTAACAAACTTCAGCAGAAGGATACCACTGTGAAATCAGTATGCACTGTACTGCAAACATAAGCAGACGTCGCTCAGTTAACAGAAACACGCAATTTAACTTTTAGCGTAATATAATTTAAGTACTCATTTCGAAAGGAAATGCTCATGATAAGCTACATGTATACTTCGTGAAAAAAAATGTATTTGTTGCAGAATACAAAGCATTGCTGGAAATTATCGAATGTCCAGACTGGTATTTCGAATGTTATTTTTTTTTCCTTAGAAGAGAGTTTAACGGCTTACACTGTAGCAGCCACAGAAACATTGCTTTAGTTTCTGCCTCTGTATAACATGGTCCTGGGTTCGATTCCCGGTCAGGTTGGGGATTCTCTCCTGCCGGGAGCTGAGTGTTAGTGTTGTCTTTCTGATTTTGTCATCATTCACGAAAGTGGGGAGACTGGACTGAGTAAAGACGGGGAATTTGTACAGGCGCTGACAGCCACGCAGTTGAGCACCCCACAAACGAAACATCATCACCCTTGCTTTCGAAATAGAAATTTGCGTACATGATGTAACTTAGCTCACTCTTCGAAATTCTCACAGTTCAAGCTCGGCCATGATTTTATGTCTGAATATGCAGCTCGGTAATTATTGGTTACCGTGTTTTTAATTTGATGGTTCAGTTTCCATCATGGATAAAATACACAATGCTAACGGTAATGTTTGCTTCAATATTTGTTAATAGGACATTCAGAAATTCTCCGTTTTCAGATAGAAATAGCTCAGTGTCATCATTAAAACTGATTCATTTTTGTTGGGGGGGGGGGGGGGGGGTTAAATGGACCAGACGATTGTGTGCAAATGATATTCAGTAGTTAGACAAACCACCATTCTGTACAGTATTGGATCTACTTGATCGGCATCCCCACCAATATTTCCCGATAGCATGACGTGTGACGTCACCATCATCACGGTGAAAGAGGGTGGTACAGGTTAATGGACTAGTCTGGCTTTTCTCATCAGTCTGCTTACAATTTTCTTACTCTGCAATTGAACTCTATCACAATTTTACCAACTCTTCACAATTATTGCGTAGTAACTGCACTAATAATCCTTGTAATTTATCTTCACTCTATTCTACTGTTCACTAAGTGCACTAATTAGCTGTTTATTAAAACTATTAATTTATGAAATTATATTTTAAATACTCCTTTTCTTCGTGGTACCAACACTCGTCTCACAGGGAAGTACAATGTTCTACATTCTCCCTTACTAGAGTTTTTCTTCAGTTTTTTATAGCTTCATCACCATATGTACATTATTTATCGCAAAAGAAAAGTATTCAGGCATCTGTCCTTAAAAGGACGTGCTGAAGTGCCTCACTTTCGTAGACAGATTGGGTAGTCATCGCTCCTGCAGACAGGAGAGAGAGTTACGCCTAGGAACACGTGATATTTCCTCGGCGGCGTTTCAATCTAATGACTGATTTTAGAATCACATGAAGCAATACGATTTAGAGATCGCATGGATAGTTTACGTGATTTCCTACTCCTTTTGTTGCCAGGGTTGAGGTTGTATTTTGTGCAGCGTTTGCAAATATTTTCAGATCCAAAAATTTAAAAACTGTGCAATAGAGTAAAGCTATTTGCAAGGTATTGTTCATTATTAAGTTAGAGAATTTTGTGGTCAGTAAAGATCTATATATTTTTACCATTAGTTATATAATTATATACGATATTGCAGCGCCTGTATGATTCTGATTACGATGCAAAGTTCGTTTGTACATGCATGCACGCATGCATTTCAAAATAACAGGCACTGCAGAGACTACAGCCGTTATTCAATACATTAAATTTATTCGTAACTGCGAATCAAACAGAACTTGCTGAGTTAGGCTTCGTCTTGTTGGTTATCGTTATCGCCTCTGACACAAGCATTTGCAATACTGCTGTGTTTGGAATAGGTCGAGAAAATGATTTCCGTAAAGTTAAGGAAAACACAATGTCGGTAATTACTACTAAACTCATAAGACGTTTAAGTTTAGTAAGAGTCCCCTTCTTTTTGCTCTGTGAGTACTTTATCCACAACACTGTTAGTACTGGGCTGCCAAAGCAGAGTTACTAAACACAGCATTCCGAAAAGCCTTCACAAAAGAAGACGAAGTAAACATTCCAGAATTCGAATAAAGAACAGCGGCCAACATGAGTAACGGAGAAGCAAATATCCTCGGAGTAGTGAAGCAACTTAAATCACTTAATAAAGCAAGTCTTCTGGTCCAGACTGTATAAAAATTAGGATCCTTTCAGAGTATGCTGATGCATTAGCACCACGTTTAACAATCACAAACAACCGTTCGCTCGAGGAAATATCCGTACCGAAAGACTGGAAAGTTTCACAGGTCACACCAATATTCAAGAAAGGTAATAGGAGTAATCCACGTAGTTACAGTCCCATATCGTTAAAGTCGATGTGCAGCAGGATTTTGGAACACATGTTGTGTTCGAACATTATGAATTACCTCGAAGAAAACGATCTATTGAACACAGTCATCATGGGTTTAGGAAACATTGTTCTTGTGTAGCTCAACTAGCTCGTTATTCGCATGAAGTGCTGAGTGCTATTGACGAGGGAATCCAGATCGATTCCGTATTCCTGGATTTCCGGAAGGCTTTTGACACTGTACCACACAAGCGGCTTGTAGCGAAATTGCGTGCTTATGGAATATCGTCTCAATTATGTGACTGGATATGTGATTTTCTGGCAGAGAGGTCACAGTTCGTAGTAACTGACGGCAAGTCATCGAGTAAAACAGAAATAATATCCGGCGTCCCCCAAGGAAGTGTTATAGGTTGTCTGCTTTTCCTGATCTATATTAACGACATAGGAGACAATCTCAGTAGCCGTCTTAGATAGTTTGCAAATGATCCTGTCATTTACCGTCTGATAAAGTCATCAGATGACCAAAACGAATTTCAAAATTATTTAGATAAGATATCTGTTTGGTGCGAAAAGTGGCAATTGACCATGAATAAATAGAAAAGTGATGTTATTCACATTACTAAAGGAAATCCGCAAAATTTCGATTACGCTAGAAGTCACAAAAATCTAAAGGCTACAAATTTGGGATTACAATTCAAATACCCTAAATTGGAACGATCACATAGATAATGTGAGTAGAGCAAACCAAAGACTGCGATTCATTGCCCGAACACTTAGAAGGTGCAACAGGTCTACTAAAGAGACTGCTTACACCATGCTTGTCCCCCATATTCTGGAGTATTGCTGTGCGGTGTGGGATCCTTACCAGTTAGGACTGACGGAGTACATCGAAAAAGTTCAAAGAAGGGCTGCACGTTTTTTATTATCGCAAAATATGGGAGAGAGTGTTAGTGAATTGATACAGGATTTGGGCTGGATATCATTTAAAGAAATTCCAATCAACAACTTCTTCCTCCAAATGCGAAAATATTTTGTTGACACCGACCTACAAAGGGAGAAACAATCACCACGATAAAATAAGAGAAATCAGAGCTCGTACGGAAAGATATTGCTGTTCGTTCTTTCCGCGCTCTATACGAGATCGGAATAATAGAGGATTGTGAAGGTGGTTCTATGAACCCTCTGCCAGGCACTTAAATATGATCTGTGGAGTATCCATGTAGATGGGACATTTTGCATACAAAATTTGATATTTATCAGTCCATCTCTTCAGTGTTCACTTGATAGTCCAGTCAATAATCCCTCGACGTCTTGGAATTAATCATATAACATCACTACCTCAAGTGACGTTTTTTCCTAGACTATATCGTTTTCGTTTTCAGCAATATTTGTAAAACAGGGTAACCATCCTTCATCACTTCTGTCACCTAGTACTTCATGTACCATATTTTCATGACTGTTTCAGATTGCACATGCACTATCTGATCAAAAGTAACTGGCCACATATTTGGGGACAATTATATGAGGCGTCTCCCCTCTTCACCCTTGAAATGGCTTGAGCTCTGCTGGAGATACTTTGAATGAGGAGTCTGTGTATCTGTGGAGGAAAGGCAGATCATTCCTCCTCAGGAAAAGAAACTGTAGAAGGTAATGACGTTAGACGCCTGAGTCTGGAGTGAAGTCGACGTTCTAACGCATTCCGAAAGTGTTCCACTGTATTCAGGACGGGACCATGGGAAGAACAGTCTATTTAAGAATTGATATAGTCCACCAATCATTGATTCATAAGTAATTCATTATGAAATGGTGCATTGTCGCGCTATACAGTCATCGATCCAAGCTGTTCCTCTACAATCCGCGGTACATGGTACTGTGTGTTCAGATCTTTCCACATTTAGCGTTTTCTTAAGCGCAGAAGAGGGGCCACACTTTAGCCATGGCAAACACCCATATACCGTAACATAATGTCTTCCTTACATCACTGTTAGCACTACACATGATGGCAGCTTATGTTTTCAAAGCGTTGGAAAAACGCAAAAAATTCCTCGGTTTTCCACAGGGTGCAATGTGATTCGGCACTCTATCCGCTCGTTTCTAGTCATCCATTGTCCAGTGGCATCGTTCTTAACTACCATACAAGCGTCACGTAGCACTGAATGCAGAAATTCATATCTTACCAGGAGATGTTCGGCCGTTGCACCCCATTTCCTTCAACTTCCTACGCACAGTCATCGTGCTAGTTGGACTACTGCTAGCACTTTTGAATTGACCTATGATTCATCTTATTGATTTCATGTTATTGTTTTACACTCTTTGCAATGCTCGACGGTTCATGTCCATCGTTACATAAGGTCTGCCAAGACTTGGTTTTAGCTGTGGTCGTTCCTTCACGTTTCCACATCACAGTCCAGACACATTACCAACATTCGACTAGGGCATCTCCAAAAAGCTTGAAATGTCCCGGAGAACATATGACACTGGTAATAACCAACTACTAGTCCACGTTCGAAGTCACTGAGCTTTCCTGTCTGATGTACTCCGGTGTTAAAGCTTCTACATAGGGATGTTCGGATGGTTTTGATCAGCTAGTGTATCATTCATTGTATATCGATTGCCCGTGCAATCAGAGGAAGCTCCTGGTATGATGTCTGTCCTCTCAACTTCAGATATTCCGCTCATTTAACCGTCCTACATGATATTACCACGTCTAGGAATTGCTTCAAATCTTCGGATCGTAATCGTGGCCTTAAAAAAATTTTCAACTAAAATATTAGGAATTCATGGTAAAAACTTCGGTCCGTTTGAGTGCGTGTACGTTTCATAATGTTATTTTGTACGTTAGGTAATGTTAATTTCTGTCTAAAACAGACATTTAAAAAGCCACTTATATTTAATAATCCCGGCATATACGAGGTGTTCAAAGTGTCTCCGCGGTGTCGATGATGTTCAGTCGCGCGTGCCGTATGATTGTTCGTCTGCCTGGGTTTTTCAACGACACAATAAACGCACAACGATACTGCAGTGATGCACCCATACACAGGAGACCTTGTGTTATGTGAAATACTGAACGGTTATTTTCAACAAGATGGTGCAACCGCGCATACAGCTCGCGTTTCCATGTCGCTGCTTGCTGATGTTTTCGGTGATCGCATATTTTTACATGGACTTTGACCTCTACGATCGCCTGACCTAACACCACCTGACTTTTTCTTCTGGGGTACAACGAAACAACGAAAGCAACTGTCTATAAAAACCGTTCAGAATCCATCGCTGAATTGAAAACTGCATCCACTTTCACTGCTTCTGTTACAGAAGAAATATCACAGGTTGTGTTTGGAAACATGATTAGACGAATTGAATTGTATATTCAACAACAGGGCGGACACTTTCCACATTTAATGTGAAAATTTGTAAGTAAAAATGAATATTCAATAAATCAATAACTTGTATTTCACTGAGTTTCATTTCGGTATATTCACTGCGGTATATGGCACGCGCGGCTAACAATCATACGGCACTGTGGAGAGACTGTTTGAACACCCCGTATAAGGGAATCTTTATAGCCTGACGACAAGTCTGTGAAACATAGACTGGATTCATCTAGAACCGCACTCTGCTCTGTACTTACGAGTTTAGCGATCCACATTTACCCCGGGAAGGAAAATTTATACGTACAAAACAAGGAAATATGAGTCGACCGAAGACCGAATGATACTGACAGATTGCAAATAAATATGCATTCATTTCTTGCACATCAGTAACAAGACATAACCGAAAGGAAAGGTGCAAAGACAAGATACGAAAATACTACTGCAATAAAATGGTTCATTTATGTAATCTTCATCAAATTAATATGTGTAAACATAAATATCTGTCCCTTTGGAAAAAAATAAGCTCCACAACAATTAAAATAAGTATAGGACTTAATACCAGCCACCATTGTGAATTGTGACTTCAAATAAATTGTCTAAAAAGTCTTTCGATTCGAAACCACTTTGGCGACTTGCGCGTCGATATTAAACAAATTTTTAGTATGTATCCATTAGAAATATTTTTCAACAGAACAGATCTTTACTGTTGGCAGCAATTAGGAATGGGGCTAAGTGTTTCAATAAAGTACGCCACTGCTACGTAAATGAATAGTTTTATTCACTACGTTCACCAAGGAAAGTGCAGTAGGAAAGGGCTAGAATTGCAATAACCAATCTTTAAAGCCCA
This sequence comes from Schistocerca americana, assembly GCF_021461395.2. Lineage (NCBI taxonomy): Eukaryota > Metazoa > Arthropoda > Insecta > Orthoptera > Acrididae > Schistocerca > Schistocerca americana. Next base: position 263,871,889 of record NC_060119.1, on the reverse strand, counting down.
TTTCAGTAGAATTCATAGCACCATAGTGGTCATCTTCTACGTTTTAGAATGCCGTCGCTTCGTCTTTTAGTTCACCTTTGGCTCTATCTGTAATTCATCAATGCCAGTTCAGTTGATGATTGTTTCCTTCTAACGGCAATATCTCCTGACTGTGGAATTCCGCAGGTTTGCATCTGGTGATGCCCTCCTATCGAACCAAAAGTTGCTACCCAAGTCCACCAATGCGTATGAAAGCGAGGTTATACTCGTATTTGCCGTGCTTGAGACCTAAGATTTTACTTGAATGGGAATATTGAGAAACCTCGCATGTCCAGAAAACTAAACGTTTCAGGAGATACAAAAACTATTCCAGGTCTTAAACTTAATCTCAAATTCCGTTTTACTTACAATTTGTTTTAAAAAATTAATGTTGACGGAAGAATTTCAATGCAGTGTAGACAAACCTGATTCATTTTCCTGACATTAAGCTATAATTTATGTAGTGAACTTATGAGCTTCCTCAATATTTCGTAATAAATAAGCATCAATCGTTACTTAACTACCACTTTACTGCTAATGTGGCGAAAAGAAAAATTATGCATATTTGCCGTTCTCTTGGCGCTTTATACCATACATTGTTCTTTCACAAATGTTGGCCAGTTCTGGACTATTTCTGCTTTTGGTAGGAATGGCGTTGGTAGGAATTGCCTTAGGCCATGAATTTTTTTCTCATCTATGGGCACATGATCTTGCTAAACCTGACTTACAGAGGTGGTGGAATTACAGAAGGGTTAGCTTGTAGGAATCTATGCTACTCTGCTCCGTCACTGAATGGCCTAATTGTAACACGAATACTTTCGTGGGTAAAGTGGGACTGCATGAACTGTGTTATGCGATAGTCCTGTTTCTTATTTCTTATCTCCTTGTGTAGCCCTTCCTTGAGTTTCAAGGGAAATAGCATTTTGGTAGAAAATTGGCCACCGTTTATTAAAATTTAGCAGTTCTGGTTTTTTGTATTTTCACTTCAAAATTAATATTCTTGCTAACTGTATGCACATATTTTTCAGCAGTTACATTCTGTCACACTGATTTTCCATTTTACCATGCTGAAATCCTTATCGCAGGGAAGGTAACTTATTGGAAAGTAATGGTTGATATGCCGAAATCTTCCATGTGCCACAAGTATAGCTTTTATTAAGGCCTCCGCAAGAATAGGAGAAGAAGTGAAAGTTTTTAACCTATTGTCTAACATTTTCATTTATATAATAACAAAGAACTGAGTAGACTTCATCAGCGTTTTTCATGCTGTCCTTCCATATAAAAGTAAAACTTAGCCTTTCTTTTCCGTCAGTCAAGCACATTAAAGACATTTACTGGAAGATGACCCTAGTAAAACACGTGTTTTATTGGTATCTGAACCAGTTGCAGGTTCTGCGTAAGATCAAACGAGAGGCGTGTAATGGTAGAGTCTGTTTGAGTTTTCTTTATACTGCATGTAATTTTGTGCAGAATTTATAAGCACACCGCTCCATTATTAACTCAGCTGTTGCTGCCCTTTTAGCAGCATCATTCGGAGGCTGACTTTAGTCTTGCACCGAGTTCTTCACATTTAAAAAACGTGTTCCGTTGCGGCTGCCAAATTTTAAATAAAAATGACCAAGGAAAATTTTCTAATAAAACTGATATTGAACTGAAATTTAGAGAAGGCCCAAATCTTTCATACATGCTGTGTTTCTCCTCTGTTTAGGTGATACAATGCCCACATAAAAACACAGAAAATGGCAGAACACATGCGGTTTCCTATGTATTATGACTGCGCTATGTGTTTAAAGTACAGAATCTTAGCTAACTCAATTTTGTCTAAAAATGAAAATATGGTGTTTCTCAATATTCCCAATCAACTATGGTAGTTTCACATTGATAACACATTACTCACTAGTCTATTGTACACTTAGCACCACTTGATGACCGATACATGAAGCAGCATGATGCTTAACTACCAGCAGTATCTACAGAGTAATTTATACCCCGTAGTAACTAACCAAAAGTGAAACAGGAAAAATCTTCAGAATTCTAGTTCACGTCGTAGTATGTAACGCTTGTTGACTAAAAATAACTGCTACTCAACTTTTTTTAATAAATATTCAACTAGGTCAGTTACAGCTTTAATTACTAGATATAAGTCAGACATCGCTCGTCATAACGCAACTTCAGCTTCAAAGTGCGGGAACATAATTCTGCAGACATGTGAGTTTGGATGAAACTACCACAGTTCAGATCTATACTAAAAATGTAAAAGTTCTTTGATTCATTCTTGGATGGCACCGTCGGCTGAGAGCGGACAGAAATGTTCTGATGTTGTTTCTCCTGGACTCTTCTTGCCTCACACACTAACTTTTGTGAACTACCCCACCAAACTGGATACAGTACGCAACTGAGAAGAATGCTTACAAGAGGTGAGGTAGGGAATGGGGAAGCAGTCATTCACCTTGCTCTAGTCCTACCAGCCGCTGCAGTGGTCACAACCATTGACCGCCCAACATTCACTTACTTGCAGACTTTATTGTCAGCTTTGATGTGTTTCAGTGGTCGGCGTTCATGGCTCAATTTCTTTTATGTTCTATGCACATCCATAGGGGACAGTCCGGTTTTAGAAGCCGACCGGTGTTGATGCATGCTAAGCTTCTGCCTGCAATACGCGCTTCATGCATTGTTTCACTTTGCGCACATAGCCTACAGTCCGCCTGATTGTGCACTGGAACACGGCCAATCACTTTAGGAAAGCAACACTTCGATGCATCATCAGTAACGAATACGCAGGAACAAAAGTGCAGGAGGTAGAACGCTTCCTCCGTGATGAAGCAAAGATGCCTCCATCGGACATACTGGCAATACACCTTTTCGTACTTAGTAGAGCCGCATATGTGAAAATCTTTGAGAGTGTGGCATATGACAGAATATTGAAACCTTCTCTACTTGGCCTCTGGTTTTGTGACTCTGACGGTAACGACGACGCAATCACGGTGACGCATGCGGACTTGGGCTTTCTAACCACACACGTGTTTAAGCTGCCTTTCGAGATAAAACGGCGAAAGAATACGTAGCAGCATTCCAGCCCTACCGTGTAATTCGTGTTCACATCACAGAACGCCTGTCGAAGCCCTGGAACTTTCTTCACCCACCGTTCCCATTTCGACTTTTGTACCGGGACGTCGGGAAACCATCCCGTCGTCAGACACTGAAGCTCGGGTCACAAAGAGTGGTTGCCCAGGAAACGCAAGTGGAGGCACCACTCGACTTCCGATGGGGATGCCTCGTGTTCCATCGGTAATTCCGTGTGTGAACGCCCTGGTGACACCTCGGCGATTTCTCATGCGGACAACGATGTTTTCTTCGGACGACGGACTAGCATATATACAAGCTGCTAGCGCAAACCGGCGACCTAGTACGACCCCGTCCCATGACGGCTGGGCTGTTCTGCCGACATTTGTGATGACACACCCAACGCACTAACGACGTCGGCATGAAGAGACGTCGAGTACCCACCGGATCCACTGTGGAGGTCTACGGCGCCTGCGATAAATGTCAGGAATACCCAGAACGTTGCACTTCAGGCTGCCCCCATTCCGACGCGTGCTAGCGGAATCCGACCTAACCGAGGGCCGCAGCTCTGATTAACATCAATATCATTAATAGCTGGGTGACACTACAACTTCAACGAATAATGATTTGGGCTTCTGACACTGACATTCTGCTGCTTCAGGAGGTGCACATGGTAACCCTGCTAGAAGTGGCGGGTTATTTCACCTCTCCCGGTAACGATCTTGGGCGCACAGTGGCAACATACGTTCGTGAGGGCATATCACTTGTGCACGTCATGTACCAGCCATCAGTGAGGAGTATAGCATTTACCACGATGGGCACCCGTATTTTAAATGCGTGCATCCCGTGTGCTTCTGACTGTAAAAGGAACAGAGCAAGATTTTGCTGTGAGGAATACGCTACCCTCTTTCTCAGTTGCTATGAACATTGTCTGCTTCTCCGCAATTGCAGTTGTGGAACAACAACCACACGTGAAACCTTGCCAGGAACTGTGTTTTGTCGTCGTGACCCATCCCTCAGTGATATTTGGGATATCCGACGTTACACGTATACGACAGGACACTCTGCAAGTCACCTGGCTTTATGTTCCTCAGGTCCACGGCGGTGCTACCTTCGCAGTCTGGGATCATCATGCTTTCGTCAGCATCGTCCTCATCCCACAACAGGCGGTGGTGTGACACAGTTGTGCACCTAAACAGCTCTCACCTTACCAAACCTGACTGCCAGTAGCGGGTTGGCTCTGAGCATTATGGGACTCAACTGCTGAGGTCATTAGTCCCCTAGAACTTAGAACTAGTTAAACGTAACTAACCTAAAAACATCACAAACATCCATGCCCGAGGCAGGATTCGAACCTGCGATCGTAGCGGTCTTGCGGTTCCAGACTGCAACGCCTTTAACCGCACGGCCACTTCGGCCGGCCCAGTAGCGGGTGGCAGAGGTTTGGCCAGCATGCAAATGCAGGCGTCTGGCATGTGCGAAGATTATGGCTTGCTGGCGGGTTGTGCGGAGCCGGTGATGCTGCAATGTAGTTTGGCTGGGAAGTGTATGCATGTAATTACCACACAGCAGAATACTACATCACTGTGCTCTGTGACGCTGATATGCAACTGCCCTCTCCAGCCGTTCAGATGAATTACAACAGGATCAGGTCTCACATAGTCACATTACCGCACCTCGGATTGCTTGGAGTGACCGTGAGTACTCGCTGTAAAGACACAGAGTGGCAGCAGAACCGCACAATGCATCATATTGTAACTGACAGGTAGGACCACCAGCAACAATTAGTCTCAGAGTTCATCTCTCACTTCGAGCGGTTCTAGGCGCTTCAGTCCGGAACCGCGCGACTGCTACGGAAGCAGGTTAGAATCCTGACTCTGGCATGGATGTGTGTGATGGCCTTAGGTTAGTTAGGTTTAAGTAGTTCTAAGTTCGAGGGGTATGATTACCTCCGATGAAGTCCCATAGTGCGCAGAGCCATTTGAGCCATTTTCATCTCTCACTGGGCACTTCGGACCACCAACCAAGCAGATATCGTGGCTGGTTTGAGGAATACTTTCGTTATATTTACCAGTATGAGTAGTATGTAGTTAATGATTTCAGCTGGTGTTGTCCTACATCACTTGCAGCTCCTTTATCACTAAGGTGGTAACGCTAATCGAGGAATCATTTGTGATGATATCGAGGCTGCGATCATGAAGGGTACTCCAAACAAGTCTCATGGTGTTCAAGGTCTCCCTGTGGAATTTTACTGGGATTTCCCGGATTTCGTGGCACCAATAAGGATCACGCTGGACCAAGTATTCTTGACGGCTGCTGCCAGGGTTTCACCAGTATTTGTCGAAGGCCATATCATCCTAGTACACAAGCCAACTGAGGTGACTACAGTTGCACATTACCGCCATTTAAACCTACTCAAAAACAAAGTAGACCTCTAGATGCACACCGGTGAATATCGGGATGTGACCGCTCTAACGGTTATGTGAACTCTCCGTACAGCATTGGAGGACATCTAATTTGACAGCGCTTTTGACTCAATGTGACATGGTTACTTCTTTGCTGTAACAAGGGAGATGGGCTTCACTACACTGTTTCTGCATCAGTATGTGCTCCTTTTTCCAGTTAAACGATCGTATCCTTACATCAGTTATGTCCAATCTCGATGTGACTTGTGATCTGGCCCTGGAGGCCCTTATCGGGAACTGTAAGATGCACTTTTCAGGATTCACCCTGCAGCAATACACAATCCACTGTTGTGCGTGCCTATACAGAAGACCTGTTACTGTTTATATGCTCTCAGGAAGTGACCACGTGCATACCTGACGTGATCTCTAAATACTGGCACGTGGTGTGCAATGCTATGAGTGGGGCCAAATCTACAATGATATCAGTCGGCGACGGACTCACCCAAGAAGAACTGGCCCCTCTATTCTGTGTCTAGAAAATCTGCTGCCTTGCCATTATCTGTAAGTCCACTACATGCTGCACTACAACAGTCAGCTTCCAGTGTGCCCTCCAAGTCACCGACATGACCTGATGCACTGCATTATCTGGAATATCTAAATGTGCATGATGTTTGCAAGTTGGTGCACATAGCATAGGTCCTTCCAATATGTCCAGCGATTGGTTGCACCCTGAGGGCCACGTTGGGCCACTTCCTGATGCCTATAAACATTTTGTAGGTGGAACACAACATAATTCACCATGTGAATTCACTTGGACTTATCAACGTACACAGCAGTCATATATCTAATCACCATGACTAAAAACTGGTTATCTACAGGGACCTACTCATGTAACTACTCTTGGACATTTACACCCAGGTCTCCATCGCCTCTTGTTGTTGGTAGGACACACTGCACTCATATTCATCCACCTGCCTGTGATCTTCATGGATCTCAGCTGTGCACAAACTGGCCTCCTATACACACATCCCCCATGCCTGAAAGACTTCTACATTCTATTACTGCATGACATATCTTGCAAAAATGTTGATATCAAGTATCCATAAACAGTGTGGACTGTGGTATGCTGAAACCTCATGACATTTGTCCAAGTGACATGGTACACATCGCCTGTGGAAAATTCGAAACAAACCCTCGTTTACATGCTATTGATTTGATGGATACTCCTTTATGTTCCATCTGTCACTCGCTGATTGTCAACCCACATTGCTTGACCTGCAACAGTATTAGTGAACTCTGGATGCAGGGTGGCAACTGGTCATCTGTTTCCTCCACGTTCTTCCATCCAAGATAGCACAATATGTGTTCATTCATGTGGGGGATGTGTGCTTCCCTGCAGCCAAGACCCATGCAATACTCTTGGTCAAAGAATTGATGGTCGCCTACATTTATGGAGACGGAGGTCAAACTGTGGGTTAGACTTTGGATCCTTCTACAGGATGCATGTGCAGTGGTTGAGCGATGTCTTCACTCCTAGTCCTGTTTTGCGAGCTAAATCCACAGGATTTTGAGCAACCTCCTGCTCAGTTGGAATCTGCCAGGTGCAGTTGGCTTGAGTGCTGTCAAGTGCACTTCATGTTAAGACCCTGGTGGGGGTAGAGTCTGCTAATACACTGTCTTTGTTTTCTGTTTCCCCTCTCCCCTGCCTACCAAGCGACGGAATTTCATAATTACAGCTTACGATCTCCTTCCTTGATTGACCTTTCTCGTCGATTTCAGATTGGCTGATGGTGCTGGTGACGCTGTGGCTCAGCCCTGTGTGGTCAACCACTAGACATTCTGCCATCCTCCCCAAGGAGACGCCGCAGATGTGCTCATCTCCCATTGTTCCCATCTTATGTCTGCTTACAAGGAACAGTCTGCACTTTTTCATTCTTTTTACACAGTTGTGTTCTGACATTGATGTGATATTACCGACTTATGATACCAATTTTTCGCTGAAAAGGTGCAGTCAGAGGGCTAACTGCTATGCTGGGGGCATAGATTCGATTCTTTACTGGGTCAGAGATTTTATCTGCTCGGTTTCTGATTACAGTGTTGTCGTCATCATCATCAACACACAAGTCCCCTAAGCGGTGTCAAATAAAAATAGTTCCAGTAGGCTGCTGAACAACAACTACAGATGGAGTCTCCTGATCTATAATGACGCCGTTTCTGCCTCTGTAACATATAAGTGAAGAGGTCAGACCGAATCTTTATTCTCCTGGTAGCTTTGGAATAGAGCTGACACAAACAGAGGAGAGTTCACGCTATTGTAGCATGTACAAATGTACCCGTAAGTATACTTGCACATGTGTACCACATCTCCTCCTAAATAACTGGATCATTTACAGCCAGATGTGAATCAAACAAAGATCAACGTTGAATTGAAGACTTGTAAAACTGAGTGTCACAACTGCAAGAAACCTAACATAAAATAGGAGCCTATTGTCAACTCCAGAAACGTCTAAAATAGTTACAAACAACAACAGAGTGTTCCAAATCAGAGTGCCAATACACAAAGTAATACATCAATTGTATTTGAGAAACAGTTTATGGTCGTTTGGGACATTATGAGAAGATGACACGCAAAGAAAGGACAACTAGACGGGCAATGTAGGGAGGCTGGTGGGTAATCACAGGATATGAGAATTTTCCTGAGACACGAGCAAATCCTGTTGGCTGAAGGGTGAAGGTGACTCAACGAAATATGTAAACTCCCCCCAACAGGCCATGAAGGCCCGATGGTACCGACAGTACCGACCAGCCGCTGTGTCATCGTCAGCCCACAGGCATCAATGGATGCGTATATGGAGGGGCATGTGGTCAGCACAACCCCACTACTACCTGTGTTATCAGTTTCTATACCGTAGATGCTATTTCTCAATCTATATATACTGTAGAGCCCAAGAAATGATATTGGCATGCATATTCAAATACAGAGATATGTAAACAGGCGGAATACGGCGCTGCGGTCGGCTACGCCTATATACATCAACAAGTTTCTGACGCAGGTGTTAGATCGGTTACAGCTGTTACAATGGAAAGTTACCAAGATTTAAGTGAGTTGCAACGTGGTGTTGTAGTCACCGCATGAGCGATGGGACATCACATCTCCGAGATATCGATGAAGTGAGGATTTTCCTGTACGACCAACAACGATTGAAGAGAATCTTCCAGCATGACAGAAGAGCAACCCTTCCGCGAATTGCTGCAGATTCCAGTGATGGGCCATCAACAAGCGTCAGTATGCGAATCTCTCAACGAATCATCATCGATATTGGCTTCGGAATTGAAGGCCTACTAGTGTGTCCTTGATGATTGCTCGACACTAGGATTAATGCCTCATCTGGGTCCGACAACACCGACTCTGGACTATTGATGACTGGAAACATGTTGCCTGGTTGGACGAGTCTCGTTTCGAATAGTATCGAGTGAACGGACGTGTACGGGTATGGAGACAACCTCATGAATCCATGGACTCTGCATGTTTGCAGGGGACTCTGGACTCCTCAAGCTGGTGGAGGCTTTGTAATGGTGTGGGACGTGTGGACTTGGAATGATGTCGGACCTCTGATACATGTAGATACGACTATGACCTGTGACACGTACGTAAGCATCCTGTCGGATCACCTACATCCATTCATATCGATTGTACATTCCGACGGATTAGGGTAGTTGCAGCAGGACAATGCGACACCCCCTTTCCCCCCCCCCCCCCACCCACATGTCCAGAATTGCTACAGAGTGGCTCCAGGGACATTCTTATGAGTTTAAACACTTTCGGTGGCCACCAAACTCCCCAGATATGAACATTATTGTACGTAGCTGGAATGCCGTGCAACGTGCTGTTCAGAAGAGATCTCCACCCTATGGCACACTTTCGGATTTGTGGACAGCCCTCCAGGATTCATGGTATCAGTTCTCTCCAGCACTACTACAGACATTAATTGAGTCCATGCCACGGCACTTCTGTGTGCTCGCGGGTGCCCTACACGATATTACCCAGGTTACCCGTTTCTTTGACTCTTCAGTATATACGCAGGAAGAATGGCACAAAAAAGTGTCGGTGCGGAAACTTTTCAAAATACGCTATCTTGTAAGCGAGTCGCACTAGAATCCTACAAGTAACCCCACTGCATTCTACTTTACCCTGGTTTTATTTTATTTTCTTGATGTCAACAGGCATTGTCCCATTTAAAAAGTGCATGTTTGCACTAAAATATATACTGAATAACTGAATATTAGTTATCTGGTGCTTACTTCTGTCGTGAAAAGAAATGCACATGTACCATTCCTAACGAGTGATTAGTGTCTTCCCTAGACACAAAATATTTGGCTAGTCGCTAATCAAAAGCTACTACTTTAACAAATGTGGCTTTTATTCTACTTTAGACACAGTATTATTACAATCCAATAGAAAATTAGAGCACCATAAAAGGGCGAGTTTCTGTCTACAGCCATGGAGTGGCTCATTAGCTCATTAACCAATGTGCAAGCTAATTTCCACAAACTTGCATATTGCTTGTAGTTAACACTGATGTGTCGGGAAAACTTACCTTAGACGTGTGCTGTTTCTTGAAGCAACAGAATATTAAGAAATGGAAAATGAATGGGCCGTCTCCAGTTCATTACATTATTTAACTAATCCTAATTGAGATGTGGGGCTTAGGGAAAGCAGGTAAAGGTGTGAACGGAGCCTAATCAGTTACCGTTGGTTACACAGTAAACACATACATTTTATTTAAGGAAATAATTTTTTTTAAAAAACCATTTAAAAAAGGGCTGTAGCACAAGCTACACTGATGGCTGAAGGCCTTATTAAGAAGGAATTCAAAATTAATTGTTGGCTGATAGCCACTACCAATACTTCAGTATAACTACCGTCTGAAGGCCTGAATTGCAAGTGAGGAAGACGATTACACGTTAAAAACACCAAAATAATTTTTTAAATAATCATTAAAAAAATTGACTGTAACACAAGCCACACTGATGGCTGAAGGCTTTATTAAGAAGAATTCAAATTATTTTTCGGCTGTAGGCCACAAGCAATAGGAATAATTCAAACAAAACATTATTTTTAAACGATTGACGCAGTCAGAAGGGAGTGATCGAAGACATTGCTCCAAAGATCGACCCGAGAAAAGTCTCTACAGCTGCGTAAGCGGTGAGACAGGCAGCCAAGAGTTATGCTCACCTAACTGGATGGCAACTCAAACTAGGGACAGTTTAAACGGCGATCAATGCTCTTACCAAATCCACCTAACGTGTGACAACCAGTACAACAACGTAATATTGAGACTGAGGACGACATGACAGACAGCACTGCGTCTTCAGAATCCGGTGTTTAAAACATCTAAGGGCAGAGGGAACCACTACAACCAAGGTAGGCAAAAGAAAGCACAATCCACACCGCAATCAAGGAGGCCATCGAACTACACATCATGCCAGACAGCATCGGCAAGACGAGGAAAAGTACACTGCCGCAAAAACACGCTAAACTCCAGGACAGGTAATTGGGGCGTTAGCGGCCACTAAGCAGTAAAATACCGCTGGTTGCACTTCACCAATAATAATAACACAAAACTCAAAAACTGATAACAGGCAGTAGAAGACGAATAATAGATTCCACCAACTCGACATGCTTCACTTGTTGCTGTCGTCTCACGGTGATCCTGCGAGCAGCAACGCACGAACAAACGGCGTAATCATAGAATAGTGGAGGTTACACAACTGGATTAATGCTCACTCAACTCAACGTCCTGGGTCCAGTGGGCAACGATGTTGTGGCCCTCACAACTACAGCCCTTCGATCCGACAATGCCTGTGTGCTGCCAGTGGTCCCAGCATGTCCTCACAGTGCCGGACATCTCTGCTGCACAGTCCTTCCAGAGATAGTACGAGTACTAGATATCGATAAACGCTGCTGCTGCCCCTCGTGGACAGACAATCTTAGAAACTGTAGTGGCGCCAGTAAACAGAAGAAGAAAACGAGATGCCACTATCTCTATTACACGACGCCAACTTACCAACGGCATCAACGCGAGCCACACACGGCTCACTAATTTATAAGGAGCAATCATACGAAAAACAAACAACCGCCACAGTGTGATAATGGAATCGTTTCATTCAAAGTAACCAGTACAGGTCTTAAGACATTAATTTGCTGGGAGATGAGACAGTCAACTCCTGTATTGTAAAAGTTGGCCCCTGACAGATAGACAGCCACACCCTCTCTTGCATTTCATCGTCCGATTGAAGCCGATGTCCATGGATGTGTTTCTTCAGGTTGCGAAGCACGTGGAAAACACACGCTAAAAGAGCCATGCTGTATGGAGGATGTCGCAGTGTTCCCACTCAGACTGCTGAAGTACAGCCTTTATCCAATTGCTAGTGTGGGGGAGCTTTTGTGCGACAGGATAATTCCATCCACAGCATTCCTAGGCGTTTTGACTTGATGGTGCATCGCAATTACTGCAAAGTATCTTTTTAGCCTTGAAAATTGATTGTAGTTTCACGCTTGAGGAACTCGATTAGCATATGGCCCTGTCAGTCGATGAAGGTCACTATCACCATACTGGCCCTTGTATGAATGTATTTCTTTGGCGGAGGAGATTTCGGATGCTTTCAGTAGTTACTTTGCTATTTACCATTGGGCTGTCGGAATGCTGACAGATGGAATCTACATCTACATCTACGTGATTACTCTGCTATTCACATTAAAATGCCTGGCAGAGGGTTCAATGAACCACCTTCAATCGGCCTCTCTACCGTTCCACTCCCGAACGGCGCGCGGGAAAACGAGCACTTAAAATTTTCTGTGTGAGATCTGATTTCTCTTATTTTATCGTGATGATCATTTCTCCCTATGCAGGTGGGTGCGAACAGAATGTTTTCGCAATCGGAAGAGGAAACTGGTGATTGAACTTTAGGAGAAGATCCCGTCGCAACGATAAATACCTTTGTTTTAATGATTGCCTCTCCAATTCACGTATCATGTCTGTTGCACTATCTCACCTACTTAGCGATAGTACAAAACGAGCTGCCATTCTTTGTACTTTTCCGATGTCATCCGTCAGTTGCATCTGATGCGGATCCCACACCGCACAGCAATACTCCAGAACAGGCAGGACAAGCGTGGTGTAAGCAGTCTCTTTAGTAGACCTGTTGCGCCTTCTAAGTGTTGTGGCAATGAATAGCAGTCTTTGGTTGGCTATAGCCACAACATTATCTATGTGATCGTTTCAATTTAGGGTATTTCTATTTGTAATCCCTAAGTATTTAGTTAAATTTACAGCCTGTAGGTTTCTGTGACTTATCGCGTAATCGAAATTTAGCCGATTTCTTTCAGTACTCATGTAATAACTTCACACTTTTCTCTATTCAGGGTCAATTGTCACTTTTCGCACCATGCAGATATCTTATCTAAATCATTTTGCTAATCGTTTTGGCCGTATGATGACTTTACACGACGATAAATGACAGCATCATCTGCAAACAATCTAAGACGGCTACTGAGATTGTCTCCTATGTCGTTAATACAGATCAGGAACAATACGGGGCCTATAACACTTCCTTCAGGAATGCCGGATATTATTTCTGTTTTACTCGATGACTTTCCGCCTATTACCACGAACTGTGACCTGGTTAGAAGAAGCTTGGCAGGAATGGTGTCGAAAGTCTTCTGGAAATCTAAAAGTATGGAATCAATTTGACATCCCCTGCCGATAGCACTCATTACTTCATGAGTATAGAGTGCTAGTTGTGTTTCGTAAGAACGATATTTTCTGAAACCGTGCGGACTATGTATCAATAAATCGTTTTCTTCGAGGTACTTCATAAAGTTCGAATACAGTAAAATGTACCAAAAAACTACTACAAATCGACGTTAGTGATATGGGCCAGTAATTCAACGGATTACTCCTACTTCCCTTTTTTGTTACTGGTGTGACTCGAGCAATTTTCCAGTCTTTAGGTACGGATCTTTCTGTGACCGAGCGGTTATATATAACTGCAGAATATGGATGTATTGTATCATCATACTCTGAGAGGAACCTGACTAGTACACAATCCGAACCGGAAGCCTTGCTTTTACTAAGTGATTTAAGCTACTTTGTGTAATCGAGGATATCTGTTTCTATGTTTCTCATCTTGGCAGTTGTTCTTGATTAGAATTCAGGAATATTTACTTCGTCTTCTTTAGTGAAGGAGTTTCGGGAAATCATGTTTAACAACTCTTCTTTAGTGGCACTGTCCTCGGTGACTTCACCGTTGTTATCGCACAGTGAATGTATTGATTGCGTCTTGCCACTCGTGTGCTTTGGGTTTTCTGCCAGCTTTCGAGACAGAGTTTCGTTGAGGAATTTATTGAAAGTATCTCGCATTGAAATACGTGCTATATTTCGAACTTCTGCAAAACTTTGCCACTCTTGGGGATTTTTGCGTTCTCTTAAATTTGGCATGCTTTCTTCGCTGCTTCTGTAAAACAATCTGACCCGTTTTGTGTGCCATCACTTATTGATTTATGTGGTATATATCTCTCAATTGCTGTCGATACTATCTCTTTGAAATCATTCCACAACTTTCCTACGCTTACATGATCAGATTGGAAGGGGTGCAGACTGTCTCTTAAAAAGGCGTTAAGATCATTTTATCACCTTTCTTAAATAGATTGCGTTTTTTTATTCGTCAGGATACTCTCTATTTGTCCAGTATTATTTGTTGCTAAGAGATCAAGTATGCTTTCGCAACCATTTAAGCTTCGAGTGGGCTCATGACCTAATAATTGAAAATAATTTACTGAGGAAGCATTAAGTACAATTTTGGATAATGTTTTATGCTTGCCCGCCGGCTTTAAACGTTTAATTTTTCCAGCACGTCGAGGGTAGAGTAAAGTCACCACCGACTATAACTGAATGAGTTGGGTACCTATTTGAAATGAGACTCAAGATTTCTTTGAACTGTTCAGCAACTATATCTTCTGAGTAGGAGGATCGGTAAAACGACCGAATTAATAGCGTAGTCCGACTGTCAAGTGTAACAGCTACCCATTCTATTTCGCAGGAACTTTCTACTTTAATTTCACTACAAGGCAAACTACTTCTGACAGCAATAAATACTCCACCACAAATTGAATTTATCCATTCTTAGCACTGTTATATCGTTAGAAAGAATTTCTGTTGAGCTTATATCCGGATTTAGCCAGCTTTCTGTTCCTATAACTATTTCATCTTCAGTGCTTTCTATTAGGGCTTGGAGCTCTGGTTCTTTCCCATCACAGCTATGAAAATTTCCAACTACAATGTCGATCGTTTCTACGACTAACGTACTGTGTTTCACCTGCCCACTTTTTGACGGACGCTCTTTGTGTGCTTCCCTGAGGCCCTCTAACCTAAAATACCGCCCACCCCCTTTCACACAACACCCGCTACGCGTGTAGCCGCTTCCCGTGTGTAGTGGACTCTTGACCTATTGCGCGGAACCCGGAAGTTATCCTGTTGCACGGTAACTCCCGCCCTCACGCTGACAACTGGACACAGTCTATGCTTCAGCGATTTAGATTGGAAACAATGCAGTATGCTCCATACAGCCTGGACATTTCACTGTGTCAGTTTCTCATCTTTGGCGACTTCAAGAAAGACGTGTAGACGTCAGCTGCAGTCGGACGGGAAAGTGCAATGGTGGGTGCGTATGTGGATCTATCAGCGGACAACCGTGTTCTGCGAAACAGGAAATTATCGTCTCGTCTCACAGTGGGAAAAATATCTAAATGCATGTGGTAGTTTCTTTTGAAAGGAGCTATTCCATGGTCACATTGTGGCGGATACTCGGTTTCAGTAAACTGCCTCTCATATTTTGTAGCTTATAGAAGTGTCACCTACACTCCCTGTGTTACCTCCGACACATTTCTTGACAGCAGACAGTCAGACGCCTTAACGGCGGTTTAATACCCGCACTGAACCGCTACTCGCCCCTGGATGCTGGAAACTCTGCACAGTTCCAGTCGTCCCCTAGCGGCTCACTCCGAGAGCACAGCCAGGCGCACAACTCAGTTAGCGGTGGCCTTCGTCTAGTAGCCGGCATCTCAGGAAGCGAGACCACAGAATTTCGTAGCTGTCTGGTGCCGCCGGCGAAGGTATCCGGACTCCTCACCCCGCAGCCATTACAGACCAGAGCAGAGCTGAGGAGCGCTAATCGTGTTATGTTGGGCCGGCTGCAGATGGACGGCTCACCACCTCACCCTTCTGCCGTGCACCTGCTACTGTGGGCCCTCGGAGTGCCCCAGCAGCCGCCCTCTCTAAGGGGACTGGGAGAATCTGAGGCCACGAGGCGAGAAGGGACAAACTACACCCTGACTGCAAACGCCTTTCCTGCAAAATCAGAACTCCGATACGGAAAATTATGAGCCAAGTCTGCAGGGAGGCCTTATATTCACTACCAAGAAATAGTATCACAGGAAAAATTTTTCTTGGTTTTCAGGGCGCCTCAAGTAAAATACTCAATTATAATTTCCCAATCCTCGAACCACCCACACGCACAAAAGCAAGCAGCACTTCGACACATGCTCCATAGACTCAACAAAGTACCACTCACCAAAGAAAGCTACCAAAAAGAACTGGACATAATAATGCAGATAGCACAAAGTAATGGTTACAATAATAACAGTCACAAAGCTAAACAACAAAATTAAAAGTAAAACAAAAACAGAAAGCTCCAAACCACAGATCACAACACAACAGAACCAAACACAAACACGTAGTTCCATAACAAATACACAGGATAATCAGAAAAAGATGAAAGAAAACACAAGATGGTACACAATGACATACAAACACAAACTCACCCATAAAATCACCAACATTTTCAAAAGACGGGGAATAGACATAGTACACACAACAGACAATTCTATACAAAAATACACCCCAAAACTGTCAAAAAATAGAGACATATACCAGAAAGCAGGTATATACCAGCTACAATATAACACTTGTGGAGGCACAGACATAGGACAAACATAGAGAACATTTCGTGTCAGATACAAGGAACACATGAGGGCATGGAAATATGGGACAGACCACTCCACATTTGCAGAACACCTTAGAGAAAATGACCACAAACCAACAACTAGAGAAGATGAGATGAGAATAATTAGAATCAACAATCAAAAGCACCTTCTCACCATGCAAGAAAATTACCACACACATGAAACCAAAGCAGAGGGGAATATCCTGTTGAATGACCAAGTCTGCATGCCAAGCAATTCATTATTTACACTAATAGATAAAATAATAGAATAATGTTCGCAAAAAGGATTAATACAAAAATAGCGTTCAATGTAATAACCGCGACCGTCCGCCACAAAAAAAAAAAAGAAAAAAAAAGAAAGCGGCTCTATCCCCCCCTCTCTCTCTCACTCATACGCGCACACACGGTATAAACAGCATAAACAGAAGTTAGAAACGAACATATACTTGGTTAGGTTGGCGACACATAGGTAAACATACCAAAGGCGATGAAACACGTAATGGAGTCGCAATATTTACGCTGTGAAAAGAAGTGAACGACGAAATAGTTGTGTCGAGTGACAGAAGAACGATAGTCCACCACAAAAAAGAGTGAAAACATGGTGTACAGTGTGTGGAGGGCGGAAACACGGACACGAAGAGGTGAATATAGAAAAGTGCTAAAAATTGGAAGTGAGACCTCCAGACCAGATGTGAGGAAACGCGGACCAGAAAATCGTAAGTAATCACATTTTTACAAAAAATTGCGAAGTGAACTGTTTGATAATCTGTAACTAACAAAAGTGTATCATTATAGATCCCACGGATGTTGCCTTAAAACAGTAGAAGGCGAAACGCGTATGGATTAAATAGAAGCCGGCCGGAGTGGTTACAATCTGGAACCGGGCGACCGCTACGGTCGCAGGTTCGAGTCCTGCCTCGGGCATGGATGAGTGTGATGTCCTTAGGTTAGTTAGGTTTAATTAGTTCTAAGTTGTAGGCGACTGATGACCTCAGAAGTTAAGTCGCATAGTGCTCAGAGCCATTCGAACCATTTGATTAAATAAAATAATTAGCAGCAGGAAAAGGCAGTTAGATCTGCAAAACAAGTAAAATACTCAATCTTTTGAGGGCCGGAATAAAAACAACCGAAAGCTCTAGAATTTTATTCGAACTGACGCAGCTTGAAAACCAAGATTATTTTGTTGACACATGACATCACGAAAGACTCCGAGGACAGTAGAAGTATTACAGTGTGTTCTTTATATGTTTAAAAATGTGTGAAATCTAATCGGACTTTACTGCTAAGGTCATCGGTCCCTAATCTTACACACTACTTAACCTAAATTATCCTAAGGATAAACACACACACCCATGCCCGAGGGAGGACTCGAACCTCCACCGGGACCAGCCGCACAGTCCATGACTGCAGCGCCCTAGACCACTCGGCTAATCCCGCGTGACATTTATATGTTTAAGATTACCTAAAAGTATTCGCTATGTTGGTGAAGGAACTTTTAAGGAAGTGATTCGTTGACTATAAATTTATGATATATCTTAAACAGCACAAATAACAGAAAATAAGAAAAGTGAGTTACTTCTAGGAATTTTACTTATGGGTGGTAATAAACAATTGGAGATACAAATGTAGTCGAGCAGTACCGTACTGTCGAGCAAAATCATGTTTAGAGAAACAACAGTATTTTCTTCACTTTTTATTACCGCACAAAAGTTAGTTCACTGGACAGAAGTTAATTCACAAAACTTACTTCTGCACTCGGCCACTGGAATAAGACATCACCGCCCATGTATTTCAGAACACATTAAGCGGTGGCAATGCAGTAAATCTCATTTGCTTCAATAAATGCAAGCCCTTTGGCAACTCGCACATTCGTGTAGCATACACCGAACATAACCCTTGCTAAACTCACGAGACAGCGGTGGTACTCCTACCTCAGATGGAAAAAAGTTAAAAAAAATACCAAATAAAGTTCGAAGTCTTCTGATCGAAACTTGAATTTTTGATGGGTGGGATTAACTTTCACACGTTTAGTAATATCACGTCCCCATTGGGAATGGATCAGGGAGTTCCGGGTTCGATTCCCGGCCGGATCGGGGATTTTCTCTGCCCGGAGATGGGTGTTTGTGTTGTGCTCTCATCTCATCATCATTCGAGACGTCGACACTGGAAATGGAAAGATTGGGAAATTGTGCTGTCGCTGATGACCCGATAATGAGCGCCTTATTCCATCATCCATTGGAATATGACCCTCCTTCAAGTGGCGGTTCATTAGTCATTTCTACGCAGTCATAAACTACAGGTATTTTTTTTTTTTTTTTTTTTTTACATTCATCAGGATTACGACGTTACTGCCTGGGCAGCTCTGCAAATGACGATCGGGGAAATGAGATGTCTTTGAAACTTAGTCGTAAAATTGCTACACACATAAATAAAAATATATCGTGCATTAACACACTTTCTAGACATCGTTGATGCCGCGCAGGATGGTCGTGCAGTCTAAGGCGTCTTGTTACGGTTCGCGTGGCTCTCCCCCGTCAGAGGTTCGAGCCCACCGTCGGGCATGGGTGTGTGTGTTGTCCTCCGCGTAAGTTAGTTTAAGTTAGATTAAGTAGTGTGTAAGCCTAGGGACCGATGCCCTCAGCAGTTTGGTCCCATAGTCCTTACCACAAATTTCCCAAAAATGTAGACATCACTGAATGTAAGAAACACGAGAATACGTACAAAACAACATTCTTCACGCTAGCGGATATACAGATGTCAAGAATTGCTCCTTTGTGATCTCACAGTGGGATAGCCGATGGCCCACTGTCGATTGGCAGATGCATCAAGTGGCTATCTCCCCTTCCCCTTTCTACTACTGCCACTAGGCAACAAAATTCCTAAGATAACAGAATGTGATAAGAGCCGCTACCACATGAATAACCATCCGAGCGCAGATGAAATTTCATTGGCAGAAAAACCTTATGTGGTACGGAACAATAGTTTTCATCATTGTTATTAGGGCACTGAACTACATAACAACCACGTACTTTTGTTCTGCGGTAGATGTTGTTGTCGCATTGTGTAGTTTATGAAATTGGAGGAAGAAACAGCATCGTCTTTGTTAATCAGTAACATCCGAGGTGGACCATATCCATGTTGGAACAAACGGCAAACACTTTCGTAATCAGTATCAGTGATAACCTATTAAATTAATGTGTAATTACAATGCAGCAACGGCTGCCTCATCTTGAATGTGAAATTAGCTTAACTGTCGATACAAGAATGGATGGTCCTAGACATTTCTAGGGAGTGTGTTCCATGCTAAAGGGATGAAAAAAAACGAAGTAATATTGATTTGTACTTTTATTACTTCAAGGGGCCTTTTCCATTTCGAACTTTTCGTTTCCCACTTACCAGGCTGCCGAGCGAACCGCGCCGGGTGCAGGTTGGTGGTGTAGGCGCTCTAGCCATCAAAAAAGCTAGCGTGCAAACGGCGCTGCAGCTTGCGCCCACCGTGTATAGTAGTAGCGACTGCTGTACACGTTCACACCTGTACAGATATTCTTAATTTTTCACATACACTTATTCAGATATTACGATTTCTCACTTGTACAGATATTCCAAATGTTTCACATAGAATTCCGCAAGTATATCGTAACAAAGTACTGGCATCGACGACGCCAGCCAGAGTGGCCCAGCGGTTCTAGGCGCTTCAGTCTGGAACCGCGCGACCGCTACGGTCGCAGGCTCGAATCCTGCCTCGGGCATGGTTAGTTCGGTTTAAGTAGTTCTAAGTTCTAGGGGACTGATGACCTCAGAAGCTAAGTCCCATAGTGCTCAGAGCCATTTGAACCATTTTGCACCTAATGAGGCGGCTTGTTTTAACAATAAACAATTATACCGGTTGTTAGAGGAGTCCTTCCGAACATCATGACATCTTTCAGAGAATGTATCCAGCCCATATATTGTTGGCAGTCTCAATAAGTGAAAAAATAAAACATCATAATGTTTTCGAAATTTTTGTTCGTGTTTGAAAGGGATTCAATAATACCATATATTATAAAGAGGGTTAAGAACCAAAGGACCTCAAATTCAAAACTACATCCTAGAGGAATATTAAAATATTTAAAAGATGCTCAAAGAACCTCAAATTCAAAACTACATCCTAGAGGGAAATTTATATATTTAAAGGTGAATGAATCAACTACGACAATTCGTAATGGTTCTCTGTGAAGTTTTAGCAACGCACCTGTAGCAGCTGCTGCAGGCTATCCTGCACAGAATGTATCCACTGCATGTGTTAGCATAAGTAGTCATAATTTTATTTTTCTGCTGATTCTTCAGAAGCAATTTGTAACACTATAAACTGGAATTTCATTACCTTATCATAGTAGGACGGAATTATCTCCTTTAAATAAGACTTCTGTCGATCTCGCTTTTGCGTCATTGCGGTAATTAGTTCAGCTAGATCTGGTTCCTCATACTCCTCCCCTCTAATCAACGCTGGGCTTTCCCGCTATCGGAGAGGCTGCGTGCCTAGTGATACAGATAGCCGTACCGTAGATGTAACCACAACGGAGTGGTATCTGTTGAGAGGCCAGACAAACGTGTGGTTCCTGAAGAGGGGCAACAGCCTTTTCAGTAGTTGCAGGGGCAACAGTCTGGATGATTGATTGAAGTGGACTTTTAATATTAACAAAAACGGCCTTCTTGTGCTGGTACTGAGAACGGCTGAAAGCAAGAGGAAACTACAGCCGTAATTATTCCCGAGGGAACTCAGCCTAACTGTATGGTTAAATGATGATGGTGTCCTCTTGGGTAAACTATTCTAGAAGTAAAATAGTCCCCCATTCGGATCTCTGCGCGAGTGCTACTATGGAGGGCGTCGTTATCAGGCGAAACAAAACTGGCGTTCTGCAGATCGCAGCGTGGAATGTTAGATCTCTTAATGGGGAAGGTAGATTAGAAAATTTAAAAAGGGATATGCATAGATTAAAGTTAGATATTGTGGGAATTAGTTAAGTTCGGTTGCAGGAAGGTAAAGACTTCTGATGAGGTGAATACACAGTTATAAACGCAAAATCAAATAGGAGTATACGCAGATAAGCTAATACGAACAGCGTAGTAAACGTATTATTGGGGCCAAAATAGAGACAAACCCCCGAACTCCACGACTACCACAGTAGGACAAGTTTATATGCCAACCAGCTCCGCAGATGATGAAGAGATTAAAGAAATGTATGATGAGATAAAAGAAATTATTCAGATATTGAAGGGAGATGAAAATTTAATATTCATGAGGGTCTGGAATTCCGTACTAGGAAAAGGAAGAGAAGAAAAAGTAGTAGGCGAATAAGGAATGGAGGTAAGGAATGAAAGAGGAAGCCGCCTGGTTGAATTTGGCACAGACCATAACATTAGCTAACACTTGGGTTAACAATCGTGAAAAAGTTGGCTTACGTGGAAGAGGACTGGAGACACTGGAACGGTTCAGGTAGATTATATGATGGTAGGAGAGAGATTTAATAAGCAGGTTTTAAATTGTGAGACATTTCCAGGGACAGACTGTGATCACAATCTATTAGTTATGAACTGTAGATTAAAACTGAAGAAACTGCAAAACGGCGGGAATTTAAGGAGATGGAACCTGGATAAACTGAAAGAACCAGAGAGTTTCAGAGAGAGCATTAGGGAACGATTGGCAAAAACAGATGAATCAAAGACAGTGGAAGAAGAACGGGTAGCTTTGAAAAGTGAAATAGTGAAGGCAACAGAGGATCATGTAGGTAAAAACTCGAGGGCTAGTAGAAATCCTTGGGTAACATAACAGATACTGAATTTAATTGACGAAAGGAGAAAATGTAAAAATCCAGTAAATGAAGCAGGCAAAAAGGAATACAAACTTCTCAAAAATGAGATCGACAGGAACTGCAAAATGGCTAAGCAGGGATGGCTAGAGGACAAATCTAAGGATGTAGAGGCTTATCTCACTAGGGGTAAGATAGACATTGCCTACAGGAAAATTGAAGAGACCTTTGGAGAAAGGAGAACCACTTGTATGAATATCAAGAGCTCAGATGGAAACCCAGTTCTAAGCAAAGAATGGAAAGCAGAAAGGTGGAAGGAGTATATAGAGGGTCTATACAAGGGCGATGTATTTCAGGGCAATGTTATACAAATGGAAGAGGATGTAGATGAAGATGAAATGGGAGATACGATACTGCATGAAGACTTTGACAGAGCACTGAAAGACCTGAATCGATACAAGGCCCCGGGAGTAGACAACATTCCCTTAGAACTACTGACGGCCTTGGGAGAGCCGTCCTGACAAAACACTACCATCTGGTGAGCAAGATGTATGAGACAGGCAAAATTCCCTCAAACTTCAAGAAGAATATAATAATTCCAATCCCAAAGAAAGCAGGTGTTGATAGATGTGAAAATTACCGAACAATCAGTTTAATAAGCCATAGCTGCAAAATACTAACGCGAATTCTTTGCAGACGAATGGAAAAACTAATAGAAGCTGACCTCGGGGAAGATCAGTTTGGATTCCGTAGAAATATTGGAACACGTGAGGCAATACTGACCTTGCGACTTATCTTAGAAGCTAGATTAAGGAAAGGCAAACCTACGTTTCTAGCATTTGTAGACTTAAAGAATGCTTTTGACACTGTTGACTGGAATACTCTGTTTCAAATTCTGAAGGTGGTAGGGGTAAAATACAGGGAGCGAAAGGCTATTTACAACTTGTAGAGAAACCAGATGGCAGTTATAAGAGTCGAGGGTCATGAAACGGAAGCAGTGGTTGGGAAGGGAGTGAGACAGGGTTGTAGCCTCTCCCTGATGTTATTCAATCTGTATATTGAGCAAGCAGTGAAGGAAACAAAAGAAAAATTCGCAGTTGGTATTAAAATCCATGGAGAAGAAATAAAAACTTTGATGTTTGCCGATGACATTGTAATTCTGTGAGAGAAAGCTAAGGACTTGGAAGAGCAGTTGAACGGAATGGACAGTGACTTGAAAGGAGGGTATAAGATGCACATCAACAAAAGCAAAACAAGGATAATGGAATGTAGTCGAATTAAATCGGGTGATGCTGAGGGAATTAGATTAGGAAATGAGACACTTAAAGTAGTAAAGGAGTTTTGCTATTTGGGGAGCAAAATAACTGATGATGGTCGAAGTAGAGAGGATATAAAAGGTAGACTAGCAATGGCAAGGAAAGCGTCTCTGAAGAAGAGATGTTTGTTAACATTGAGTATAGATTTAAGTGTCAAGAAGTCATTTCTGAAAGTGTTTGTATGGAGTGTAGCAATGTATGGAAGTGAAACATGGACGATAAATAGTTTGGACAAGAAGAGAATAGAAGCTTTCGAAATGTTGTGCTACAGAAGAATGCTTAAGATTACATGGGTAGATCACATAACTAATGAGGAGGTACTGAATAGGATGGGGAGAAGTTTGTGGCACAACTTGACTAGAAGAAGGGATCGATTGGTGGGACATGTTCTGAGGCATCAAGGGATCACCAATTTAGTATTGGAGGGCAGCGTGGAGGGTAAAAATCGTACAGGGAGACCAAGAGATGAATACACTAAGCAGATTCAAAAGGATGTAGGTTGCAGTAGGTACTGGGAGATGAAAAAGCTTGCACAGGATAGAGTAGCATGGAGAGCTGCATCGAACCAGTCTCAGGACTGAATACCACTACAACAACAACATGTCAAAACAAATAGGGCACACGAAAGAATAGCTGAGCAGTGAGGACTAGAACAACAGACATCAAAATCAAATACCACCAGGTGTGAATACCAACAATGCCACATAGCCTCCTCTCCATTGTTCGTCTAGTTTTACCGTCACCAGCTGCCGGCTGTGGCAGTTGGAGCTGCCGCCAACAGCAGCAGTACGGCATTCTGGTGCCTGGTGCCGTTTAATCGACACCGAGCAACTGTGAAACGTCTCATAAAATGTACCTCCTGACAGTCGCGTACAAACTCCTTTTACGAATCTGCCGGTTTAGTGCAAAATGACTCTACGAGACACGTGTTGGTATTGGTCACATTATTTCGTAACGAAGCGTTTTCATTATGTATAGCCGACAAATAACTGAAACAGTGACAATAGATCCCTAAATGTGACAC
Organism: Schistocerca americana; assembly: GCF_021461395.2. Classification (NCBI taxonomy): domain Eukaryota; kingdom Metazoa; phylum Arthropoda; class Insecta; order Orthoptera; family Acrididae; genus Schistocerca; species Schistocerca americana. The sequence goes on along the minus strand of NC_060119.1, from coordinate 263,847,210 downwards.
CGTGACAGGAACCAAAACTTTACGTTTGGTGCACCGTACATGGAATACACTTTTGAGTGATGATTAGGGACTCGGTACACAGTAGAACGTGTTGTGTTTCTTGCTTATATGACAGGCTATCACTTTGCGTAAGTTCAAGTTCGACTATATTCGTCAGCGTCGGGGGGTGGGGGTGTTGCTTAGTACTGGATTTTGATAGTTCAAGCGTTAACCATCCATAGGAAATAGCTATGATCAATAGAGTGATGTTCCTACGTATGGAGAGACTAAAGGAGTGCGTCACCACCAACAGAATCGTGTGAGAAGCGTCAATGTGCATTTCCTTGGACGGTACCGGTTCGAGACGAGAGTCAGAAATCTATAGCATCTTGGATGGGAGTGGTTCGAGACAGGCATGTCAACGTGATAATGGAGCGTCGCAGTTTACAACGTCACACCTTGACGCGTCAATCAGCAGTCGCAGCAATAAACGTTAAGTGTTGCAATAAAGTTAACTGAACATGGTTTGAATCTCTTGCTCTAGGTGAAACTTCTGCATCATTTGGCGTATGAAGTATTTTCTGAAGAGGAAGCTGGGCTTTCGTTTTCTATATTTCACTATCACGCATTAAAATGTTGTCAGCGAAAGAACCAGTAGCAGCAGATAGTGTTGAGGGAGCTCAGCTCGTTAAGGAGGGGAAATAAGATAGTTCAGAACTAAAAACTTCGGGTTGGGGTCGTGACTAGCAGAGAATCTGTAAACATGGAACTAACAGCAGAGCTAAGCGCGAGTAAAATTTCGACTTCATACATATAAAAACAGAGTGAACTAGTGTCAACTTCACAGTAAAGCCGAGGATCAGACAACTGAATGCAGCAGTTAGCTGGAAATAATGGCACTACTCGATGCGAAAAGCAAAAGTCAAGTGAAAACCACATAACAAACAATATAATCTAGAAAGAAATACATAGAGTGTAGGGAGTACTAAGAAAAACCCACAAGAGAAATTCACGAATGAAATTAAATATTCATCCGAGGAGGATCGAGAGGGAATGGCGAAAGAATATGTAAAGAGACGCGAAGAAAACGCTACGCCGTTAATGAGACGCAAAACATATCAATTCTTCGGGAATCTTCGCTACCGGGACCACAGGCGAAAGCAGTTTCAGAGACCGAATTGCTGATTGCTATACATAATTACGAACTTAACCATATACCGGTTAATCGGGTGTCAGATGACGAAACAAATGAAAAATGCCCAGACTATAATTGTGTTGAATTGGTCTCACACATTCTCAATATGGTTACAGTTGTATTTTCAGTGGTTAAGGGACGTACAATGAAGCAGAATAAGGTACCATCACGTGGATTTACTTTTGTTCGTATGGTATGTGTGCGAGTGTGTGTATGTGTGTGTGTGTACATGTGTGTGTGTGTGTGTGTGTGTGTGTGTGTGTGTGTTTTACAATTCTTTGAGTAACCTGAGGCATGTCTAGAGGAGAGAGAAAACACTATTTCAGAACATGGTTTCGGGTTTCTTTTGACAAAAAGCTAAATAAATAAAATAAGTGAAATAGAGTACCTCCAGTAATCACATTTTCCTTTCATTGTCGTGACACGTGACGTGTGTAGTGTCATATTTTGTAAACAATTATTTGGTGTGGAAACTAGTAGATGCTAGGATCACATAACAGAAAGGAAACATTACGGCAAATTATAAAAAGTATACATCGTATCAACATAAGGCCAGACAGGCAGGTCATTTGATATTTGATTCAAAGAACACATGACAGCAATAAAAACATAAAAATACTACACATCAGCAATAGCCACCCACCTACATGAAACAAAACACCACGTTAGCAACACAGGTATCAGCATCCTACACATCCAACCGATAGATAAAATACCAGACATTATTGAAAAACTGCAAATATACAAACAACAAAAAAAAAAAACCTAAATACATCTTACATGATAAAAATGACAATATTTACAATAGTCATCATCATCATCATAAATATATTATGATAGTATCATCTGTGTTTTCAGCAACCGCCTATGTTATTAAATTTGCAAATGCACACACACACACACACACACACACACCGTACTATTTACCATAATTATTTAGTTATGTTACCTTGACATCCCCAACATTGAAATCCCTGACCTTGAAATCCCCCAAGTGTACAAGAGATTGACCTCACTAACAAATATACCATCACACCAACAGCTTATAACCCCTGTCAGCTTGATACTACATGTACATCAAATACTGGCACAAATTGTACATCAATCTGCATATAAAGCATTAACCAGTGTGCTATCCCAACCTTTACACTGTTATTTTATGTAATAGATATAATCTTAAGAACGCCCTGCCTTGGAATGTTTTGTCTCATTCTATCACTCATTCCACCCTCTCTCTCCCTTCACTTTCTCTTTCTCTTCCTCTCCTTGTGCCTACTGCCTTTCATATCTGTCTGTGAATCCCAACCGAAATTGTTATTTGTATATAAGTTTACCACTGTACTCAACATAATTATTGTGCTTGAAGTTTGTAACATGTCAACTGACTGTATCAACGAGTATGAAGTTTAAGCTATTTTAACTTAACCAAATCGGATTTTTATACCACCTGAAACATTTATTCCAAGGCATTATTCAATACCTAAAATTAAAGATCTCCAAAATACTTGAAAATTCATTCTGTAATAGTGTTGTTATTAAGTTTATTCTTTGTACTTTGTGACAATATTTCTCTTCTGCTATCTTATCCTTGCACCTAACAGTATTAAGACGCCATATTTGTTTACAAAATATGACAGTATATATGTGATATGTTACCACAGTGAAAGGAACTTGTGGCTACAGGAGGTACTCTATTTTATTTATTTTTACTGTTAGATATACTTCAACTTTTTGAAAAAAAAACCGAAACCATATTCTGAAATAGTGTTTTGTCTCTCCACTAGACAGGCCACAAGTACCTCAAAAAATCTGTAACACAACACACACACACACACACACACACACACACACACACACACACACACATACACACACACGGCATACTACAAAATATAAATCCACCTGATCAAACGCGTCGTGGAGATAAATAAACAGTGACTGGTAACAGTAAACTTGTTGTTTCATTTAATATTGACGACGATGCGGCGTCATGTACAAAATGGAGGCTATAATGTACTGGATGTGTGCACATCATATGTGGGTGTCAGTCACGAAATCTTCATGATGAAGTGAATAGTTTGACCTAAATTGTAAATATCTGTAATATATGAGCATTCACTTAAACTTGACTACACACATTCGTCCACTCAATCTACTTTTCTTGACCTTTCCCCAGTTCTACCAGTTCTACCTTGGAATTTCAACAGGTTCCCCTAATAGGACTACGTATCTATTTAATATGCTCGCTCCACTTTACGTAAGATCACGTGGGAGACAAATGTTCCCTTACAAAAAGTTTTTGTACGTAATTTTCAGCAGTAAGTTCGATGTCAACACATCACTCCAATGACAAGTTTGCAGTTGAAAACTTTGGGCAATAGGAATAGTTTGTAAAGCTGTGATAGGTGGGCGCTTGTTGAGCCTATAAGTGGCATTTGAGTTTGTGAAGTTTACGGCTTCCACTACATATTCATTACTATTATAACTGAGGAAATTTCACCCATGCCATATCCTTGTTAACAGTCAATAGTCAGATCTCAAATAGTAGTTTGGAATGGGGCATGGACAGTGACATTTGTGTGTTGTTAGTTCAAGGCTGTGAAGCTTTCTGCAGAAGTATTACTTAAACTGAAATTGAGAGGAATCTGTCATTTAAACCACACCATTTTTGTATTTCGTTGAATCCGTAATAAGAAATTCATTTAAGATATTGGCTAGTAAATTAAAGGCGTTGAATACTGTGAGTGGATGCCTAGTACATTAAATTTAAATACTGTACTGTAAACAGGATATCACTGAACAATGAAGCATTTAGAATAGCTCTATGCCTTGGTTTTAACAGTGTCTGACACGCGTACTATTACAAAAAATGGTTCAAATGGCTCTGAGCACTATAGGACTTAACATCTCAGGTCATCAGTCGCCTAGAACTTAGAACTAGTTAAACCTAACTAACCTAAGGACATCACACACATCCATGCCCGAGGCAGGATTCGAACGCTGCGACCGTAGCGGTCCCGCGGTTCCAGACTGAAGGGTCTAGATCCGCTCTGCCACACTGGCCGGCGTCTTATTACAGACCTGAACTGAAGTGCGCATTGCACTTTCCAGTACAACACACATAATCACATGATAAATTTTTTCTCCAATTGGTGTTGGAATTACGATTTCAAGCGAATCGTCTAGAGAATGTTGTTTAAAATGTGAACGGAAGGCGTGTGAGCAGGGAGGTGTATAAGTCTGATTTAGAAGATAAGATTGTTCTTAGGAAATGAAGTCTACAGAAACCTGAATATCTTGTACGTTGTGGAGTTTAAATGTCTTTATTAAAAACCTGTACTGAGTCAGGTGTCACACTTAAGGTAGGTTGATGCTCACAAAAGTTCAATGAATGACTGAATTATTATACATGGTACTTTTGGCATGATAAAGTCACGGAACTGTGTGTGTATAACGAAGAAAAGTAACTTTATTCACTTGGTTCAATATGATATGCTCGCATTATATATCAATAAAACAAATTTTTCGTCGGAAAATAGAACTCAGCAGTAGTGGAAGCATAAATCTTTCAACAAGAAGTAATTTACTATGACTATTAGAGCCAACCGGAGAGATACTTTCAGATGAGTGTGTGTGTGTTATAAATAGTTATCTGCTAGGTTATGTCAGCACATGTTCTGCTTGTTTCTCGTTACTAAGCTTCATTGTCCGACCTTTAGAATATATTACATTGTGTCAAACGAGCTGCCAGCTGCCAGATGTGACTGTGTTGTTGGTGCTCCAGTCGAAGTTTCTATTTCTGTCTTAAGAACCGCTGTCTCTTGTGATTTAATTGCTGCTACCGTCCGCCACTTAATAGCACAAGCATTATCCTGCCACAAATTTATTAATACGATTTCTGTTAATAACACATCCATCGTCAATACAGTTTATATGCTTTGAGTTCTTGAATGTGCACTAAATTTTAAATGCAACTTAGGACGCGTCAATCACAGCCGCATTCACCCTAGAACGTGTTGTGTTTCTTGCTTATATGACAGGCTATCACTTTGCGTAAGTTCAAGTTCGATTATATCCGTCAGCGTCGGGAAGGGGGGGGCGGTTGCTTAGTACTGGATTTTGATAGTTCAAGCGTTAACCATCCATAGCTTTACTATGAAAATTTCCGTCACTGATACATTAATCGTCAAATGATTTTATATGCAATTTTGTTGATAACTCACATTCTGAGCCCATGGCTGTGTACAAAATATACGTTGACTTTTACAGAGAAGATAACGGCAACCAACGACCTGTTATAATGCTATTTACTTATTTAAATAGTGCTGTTGCCGGTTTTGAGCCGACAGCTTTAGATTTTTGTTTTCAATGATGAAATTTACGTGAGGTGGTGGTGCCTACAACCAAACCAAGATGTAAGGCAGTGTCTTTTTATCTGTAATTGTGTATTACAACGATTTTAAACGTTGAAAAACCTTTAAAATCAATGTCTGGCACAACTGCAGTTAAAAGACATTGTCTCACATTTTGATTTGGTTGTAGGGCACCATCACCCCCAGGAAATTTCATCATTTGTGGAAAACAAAAAGTGAAAGCTAATGCAACATGAGTCGTAACGCGAACGAGCCGTCTGAAGAGGAAGCTGTCGGCTCGAAACAGGTAACGGCGTTATTTAAATAAAGAAATAACATTATAGAAAGTGGCTCGTATTCGTTATCTTGTCTGTAAGAGTCAACGTAGATATTATGTGCTTTGTATTTTTTGCGCCTGCCCGGGTGGCCGAGCAGTTCTAGACGATTCAGTCTGGAACCGCGTGACCGCTACGTCGCAGGTTCGAATCCTGCCTCGGGCATGGATGTGTGTGATGTCCTTAGGTTAGCTAGGTTTAAGTAATTCTAAGGTCTAGAGGACTGATGAACTCAGATGTTAAGTCCCATAGTGCTCAGAGCTGTTTGAACCATTTGTATTTTTTTGCAGTTGTGTCAACGATGGCTGTGCTACAAATTTGCTTTTAGAATGCAACTTCGGTAAAAAAGCCTAAGCGAATCTAGATCTGTGCTACAGTAATATATACTATATTATATATACTATAGTTTTTCGTCGGTAAATCAAGGCAGTGAAGGCACTATGTCTGATGTTACTGTCAGGCAGCGGCTTTCCAGATTTTAGGGACCTTAGAGCCGTTGCTATTCTCTTATTCGTTGGCATACCGACAAAAGAACGTTTCCTGATGTAAATAAACAAGCTTGATGAAATTTGGTTGGTATGTAGAGGGGTCAAAGTAAGGCAACACGTATTCTTTTCGCGTTGCCCCAGTTTTACTTTTAAGGGATAAAACAAAACCCGAAATGCTATTTGGCACATTAGGTTTAGAGGGTATATCTTTCAAATGATATTAGATAAAAGAAAACCGCGTTTCTTGTAAAAGTTTAAATGTAAGCAACGTTCTTTAATAGTATGATCAGCTTTTATAAGACTTCGAAATTTTGAAAGATAACCCGTCGTACTTAATTAATTCTGAAAAATGAAAACCTTTCTAACAGCGTAAATTAAAGAATCTTTCACGCTATATCCATCCATGTGTAGTGAAGCCGGTTTCTGAAATACCGTTTTTGGAAAATAAGCTGTACATTATGTGCTGTCGAAGTATTTTCAACTTAATTAATTTAAGTTCCTAAACCTTAATTATTACTCTAATTGTTTCCCTTATTTTTGTTTTGGGTTGTAATTGTTATTTTACTTTTTAAATTTATATTTTTCTTTGTTTGTTAGTTTACCGTTTCATATACATGTGTTTTCGCCGAAAATTGTAACAGACTATAATGACAAAAAATCATTCAACAATGATTATGTCACGACATGCTTCAAATATATTTTTTTACTCCAAGCCATAAAATGAACGAAGTATCTTCATATAATACACATGTTCGACAACGCAATATAAAACAAATTTCAGCAGTGTTCGTAAATTGTAGTAGGCGATCCCCTACATATCTTGAGTTGTATTAGGCGCATAATAATATATTGAGAAACTTTGGCGAAGACAACCATACTAGTGACTGCAGCAAGATTATATTATTTCTCATGGGGAGACTGACATCATAATCATTCAGCAGAGCTAGATGTGGAACTGCTCTCAGGAAGTTCTTCTAATACTTAAAATCGCACACGTCAACCGGGTTTATCCGTATCCTTTCAGGGTCTCCAAATGAACAAGTACCTAGCCTCAGGTACGATGCTGAAACGGCTATTTCACGTTGTATCGATCAGTTTTAAACTTCTAAAGAATGAGAGAATCGGATCAAGAGTAGCAGCGAAGAGTATCTAAGATTGAGGAAAGGTTGTATGATGGATCTATTAGAAACACCTGTCGCATGAGAAGTCTGTTTCCTTATGGACAATGTCAACCGGGTCATGAGGCAGAGTCAGAGTTATGATGGGAGTCGGCTCGTCACAGTCGACAGCGGTATAATAGAGGTCAGATTTTGGAAACATGGCTTAAGGTTTATTTTATATGCTATATACGCTTGCGAGTTAGACAACCGTCATTCGCTAATGGAGTAAGAATTTAAGAGGACCAGGAAGGGAGGGGGGAGGGGGGGGGGAGGACTAGATAAATCTTTTGCACCTCGTTTCCTGCACAATGTGTACGTTAGACTCTAGAGTATGAATTTTCTTGACATGAGCTCTTGAGTTTACATGCGAGTATAAAATCTTCCTCCCACATCGTCTGTAAATTATGATAGCCGACATCAATCTGTCGTGGTGGATGTCGCTGTTTTTAATTTCCCACCATCTCGTTGAGCGAAATAATAAGAAGCACATGTGAAGCTACATGCGGTCCGTAAGAAGGAATTCTTGAAGGTTGGTTACAGATAACGCTTTGAACCCGTCAAGTCTACATAATCTAAAATACTGATACAGAATATGTGTCAGTCATTTCACAATGTAAGTGGCTAAAATATGATTTCGAATCAAACAGCAGCAGAATAGGGCAGCAAGTATTTGGTAGTAAAAGATTGTTTCGACAGCGGAACAACAAGTCTGCTGGGGGAACACCACGATTGTAGAGCGGTTCTCATTAACAAAAATTAAAAGAAAATTGGTAAAATAAATCATTCACCCATACAGAATCCATGTTCCTCGGGGAGCAAGATTTATTTGAAATTAAAATTATTCCTCGTGCATAATTTCTTACTGCGGGTGTTCCGTAAGTGTTTATGTATTACCAGTACATACAATTGTACATTATATACTATCTCTGCAGTACTTTTTACCAACGCAACGTACTGATAGAAAACATATGCTGAAGCGGCAAACAAACTGGTATAGGCATGCGTATTCAAATACATAGATATGTACACAGGCAGAATACGGCGCTGCGGTCGGCAACGCCTATATAACGCAACAAGTGACTAGTGAAGTTATTAGATCGGTTACCGCAGTTACAATGGCAGGTTCTCAGAATTTCAGTGAGTTTCGCCGTGGTGTTATAGTCGGCGAACGAGCGATGGGACACAGCATCTCCGAGGTAACGACGAAGAGGGGATTTTCCTGTACGACCAGGTCACAAGTGTACCGTGAACATCAGGAATTTGGTAAAAGATGAAATCTCCGCATCGCTGCGGCCGGAAAAAGATCCTGCAGGGACGTTACTAACGACGACTGAAAAGAATCGTTCAATATCACAGAAGTACAACCCTTCCGCAGATTGCTGCAGATTTCAATGCTGCGCCATCAACAATTGTCAGCATGTGAACCATAGAACGAAACATCATCGATATGGGTTTTCGGAGGCGAAAGCCCACTCGCAAATCATCTTTTACACTCTTTTTTTACAAAACATCCTATAATGATATTAAGACACCATCACTAAAGACTTTTTATGCAGTGGCCAAATAATCTTCAGATTTTAGTTTCGACGTCACGTAAGAAAGAGCTACGGAATTTTTAACTTGCACAAATCTATGATTAATGTTGTTTCGTAACGACTCAATTGTTGACATATGATGGTTTTTATTTGTCTGTATAGTGTTGAAAGACTCAAGCAAAGTCGATGTATTACTGAGCCAAAACATTTCGTTAGTTTCTCGGTTCGAATCTTAGTCAATGTTAACAGTCTTGAAGATTGCTGCATATTTTTCTCATTCATTTACATAGCTTTAGTGGATCATTACAGCAAACTAAAAAATAAAAGATGATAAAAGCGTAAAACATGCAAGTTTATTCCAAACAGCGCAGGGTGTACTTTTTAATCCTCGATATTTTATAGCTTTTTCTATGCTAGACTACGCCATTTTAGTTGCAGGCGCTAAGTACATTATGTGTGTCAAACAATGTTTGCATTGTATTTTTGCAAGCTGTTCAGAAGCTAATTACAGTCATATGTACATGACTACGCTGCACTATCTCAAGAAAAGCAGATCTGGCAATTAGCTTCCAGGCAAGGATATTCTGCGTTCGTAATGTTCGTATGATGCTTATTTATGGACGATACAGTTCGTTTCATGCCCATTATACTTCAGGCACATACACTGAAGAGCCAAAGAAACTTGTACACCTGCCTAATATCGTGTAGTGCCCCCCCCCCCCCCCCAGAGCACGCAGAAGTGTCACAACAAGACGTGGCATGGACTCGAAAGATGTTTGAAGCAGTGCTGAGGGAAACTGTCACAGTCGATCCTGCATGGCCGTCCATAAATCCGTAAGAGTATGAGATCTTGGAGAGCTCTAATGAACCGCACGTTTAAAGACATCCCGGATATGTTCAAGTCTGGGGAGTTTGGTGGCCAGCGGAGGTGTTTGAACTAAGAAGAGTGTCCCTGGACCCACTCTGTAGCAATTCTGGACGTTTTTCCTGCTGGAATTGCCCAAGTCCGTCAGAATGCACAATGGGCATGAATGGATGCAGGTGGTCAGACAGAATACTTACGTACCTGTCTCCTGTCATAGTAATATCCAGTCGTATCAGGGGTCCCATATCACTCCAACTGCACACGCCCCACACCACACAGAGCATCCACCAGCTTGAACAGTCCCCTGCTGAGATGCAGGGTCCATGGATTCATGAGGTTGTCCCCATACCTCTATGTGCTCGATACAATTTGAAACGATAATCTCCTGACCAGACAACATATTTTCAGTCATCAAAAGTCCAATGGTGGTGCTGAAGAGCCCAGGCGAGGAGTAAAGCGTTGTGTCATGCAGTCATACTCGTGTGAGTGATATTCTGTATAATGGAGATGGAGCAATACTTTCTGACTTGGAAAAGGCATAAGAGAGGCAGAAAATCACACATGTAGACAGCACTATACATATTCATGTATAGAAACGCACAAAATCACCTGAAAATAAGAGTAAATTCTCGAAAAGAGCTGTACTAAGCGTCAAAAAATAAGTAACTGCTGCACTTTTCATTATTTAAATCAAGAATAACATTTCTCTCCGTTTTAGTCTCGTAATGTGGAAACTAAAGCAATGCACTGTAGCGTTACCTCAGAGGAATCACAGAAGGTACATAATGCGTCCTAAGTTAATCACGTAGGGCCCAGAATGGCCGTTACAGCTACGTGACGCGACGTCAACCAATCACGGTCTACAGACGGCGGCAAATGGAGGGGAAGGGGTTGGCCATACGTTCCATATACGGAGCCACCACCATGCAGTCCCATGTCCTGTGCGCTCACGTCCAGCGAGGTATAACCCTTCCTCCCAGAACTGTTTGGATTTCATCTACAGCACCCCATAATCCGTCAATCCTCGTACTTGACTGAATACATTATTACACCGAAGAGTCAAGGAGAAAGCATTGGCATGCATTCCTTGACAATGAAAAGATTTATGATGGCGTCACGTATGAAAATACAAAATATGAATTAGACTCCGTAAACTATCCAGGATATGTGCTTATTATGATGGATTCGTGTGTGAGGCAGAGGAGATCTTTTGACAGGGATAGCAATCATTGTAGTTGCATACAACTGGTACTGGTTGGGGTGCCGTACGGTTTGGTTCTGCAACCCGTGCTGTACTACAATAGCGACATACCTTATAAGGTGCGAGTTTAAAATCCTGTACACTAACGGCACTCCGAGATTCAGGCGCTGCTATTACCTCCATTGTTATGCACCTCCAAAGCCTCCTGCGCCAAATCACACAATGGTGCACTGTCTGAAAGATGAAAATCTCTCCTAACCAGTACCAACCAAATCCATACATCACCTGTCTCTAAGTCCCCAACGGAAATCAAATGATTAGAGGCTTGGACGTGACTATCTGTGACTCAGGAAAATACTTTAGTCTTAACACAAGTAAGAGTATGGCTTGGAGGTCACACATAGCCAATGCGGCCGATAGTGGTTGTAACCTAATTTGGCAATTGTACCCACTATTCAAGAGTGACGCACTATCTGAAAACGGTAAACTGATAGTTTAGGGCTCCATTATAATCCCGCAAACCTTTTGTGGATCCGATTGTGGTCAGTGGTCGTCGAGAAAGATGTACAAAGTCTCCTGATTCTTCGAAATAAGATTTCCAATTTCTAAAGGACGCTCCATCTCTATACTCTCTGCACACATATTACGCAACACTTAGGGCAAGAGATAGATCTACCATTTCACCCAAAGCATATTCATTATATTCAGTTTTCCTCATTCTCTTCAGTTCTCTAAGCCAAGAACCACCAATTCGCATCACAAATGACCAGACACGAGCCCAACACCTCACTTTACCGACTGACTCATATTTACCGATTTTTCTTTTTTCATTTTGAGTCATCAGTGTTCTGAGTGGTATGATTCTGTCTGCCACGAATTCCTCTCCTATGCCAACCTCTTCATCTCAGAGTGACTCTTGCAACCTACGTCCTCAATTTATTGCTGCATTTATTCCAGTCTCTGCCTTCCTCTACAGTTTAGCCCCGTACAGCTCCCTGATGTCTTCAGAGGTGTCCTATCCTCCTGTCCCTTCTCCTTGTAAGTATTTTCCACATATTCATTTCCCCTTCCATTCTGTGGAGAACCTCCTCATTCCTTAACCTATCACTTCATCTAACTTTCAACATTCTTCTGTAGTGCCACTCCTCAAATTCTTCGATTCTCTTCAATTCAGGTTTTCCCACAGTGCATGTTTCCCTGTTATACAATGCTGTACTCCAAACGTACGTTCTTAGAAATTTCTTGCTCAAATTAAGGGTTGGAAGACTTTGCTTGGTCAAGAATGCCCTTTTCGCCATTGCTAGGCTGCTTTTGATATACCTTCTCTGTCCGCCATTGATTATTTTGATACCTAGGTAGTAGAATTCCTTAACTTCATCTACTTCGTGACCATCCATTCTGATGTTCAGTTTCTCGCTGTTCTCGTTTCTGCTACTTCTCATTACATTCGTCTCTCTTCGATTACTCCCAATCCATTTTTTATATTCATTAGACTGTTCATTCCATTCAGCAGATCATGTAATTCTTCTTCACTCTACTCAGAATAGCAATATCATCAGCGAATCGTATCACTAATATCTTTTCACCTTGAATGTAAATTCTACTGCGGAACGTTTCTTTTATTTCCATCGTTGCTTCTTCGATGTACAGATCGTCAAACTTTTTTCCAGGTCGACAAATTCATTGAACGTGTCTTGATTTGTCTTTAGTCTTGCTTCCATTTTCAACTGCAGTTTCAGAATTGCCTCTCTCGTTCCTTTATCTTTCCTAAAGCCAAAGTGATAGCCACCGAACACATCCTCAGTTTTCATTTCCATTCTTCTGAGCCATTTGGTTTCATGAACTGTTAAGCTGATTGTGCGGTAATTCTCGCACTTCTCATTTCTTGAATTCTTCGGAACTGTGTGGATATTATTTGTTCTGAAGTCAGATGGTATGTCTCCAGACTCATACATCCTACATACCAACATGAATAGTCGTTTAGTTGTCACTTCCCTCAACGATTTTAAAAATTCTGAGGAAATGTAATGTATCCCTTCTGCCTTATTTGATCTTAAGTCCTCCGAAGCTCTCTTAATGTCTGGTTTTAATACTCAATCCCTTATCTCTTCTAATTCGACTCATGTTCCTTCTTCTATCACATCAGATAAATTGTACCCCTCATAGGGGCCTTCAATGTATTCTTTCCACTATCGGTTCTCTCCTCTGCATTTAACAATGGATTTACCGTTGCACTCTTAATGTTACCATCCTTGCTTTTAATTTCACTGAGGGTTATTTAGACATTCCTGTGTGCTGAGCCTGTCCTTACGAGAATCATTACTTTTTCGATATCTTCACATTTTTCATGCAGCCTTTTCTTCTTAGATTCTCTGCACTTCCTTTTTATTTCATTCCTCCAGGACTTGTATTTTTCTATTCCTGAATTTCCAAGAACATTTCTGTACTTCCTTCTTTCAGCGACCAACTGAAGCATTTCTTCTATTGCCCATGGTTTCTTCGCCGTTACCTTCTTTGTACCAATGTTTATCTTCCCAATTTTTGTGATTGCTCTTTTTAGAGATGTCCATTATTCTTCCACTGTCCTGTCTGCTTAGCTGTTCCTTATTGCTGTGTCTACAGCCTTACACAACTTCAAGTTTATCGTCATATCTTAGTACTTCCGTAACCCACTTTTTCTTCCTTACTAATTTCTTAAACTTCAGCCTACTTTGCATCACTGCTATATTGTGAATTGAGTCTATATCTGCTGCTGGGTACACCTTACAATCCAGTGTATCATTTCGGAATCTCTATCTGACTATAATGTAATCTAACTGAAATATTCCCTTATCATCCGGCATTTTCCAAGTATGCTTCCTCCTCTTGTGATTCTTGAACAGATTATCCGCTATTACTAGCTGAATTTTATTACAGATCTCAAATAGTCTTTCTCCTCTCGCATTCCTTGTTCCAAGCCCATATTTTGCTGTAACCTTACCTTCTGCTCCTTCCCCTACAACTGCACTCTAGTCCCCCGTCACTATTAGATTTTCTTCTCCCTTTATGTACTGTGTTACCCTTTCAATATCCTATCTCTGTCCCTTCAGCTTCATACGTTGGCTCGTATACCTGAATAATCGTTGTCGTTGTAGGTTTGCTGTAAACTCTGATAAGAGCAATCCTATGACTGAATTGTTCACAGTAACACACTCTTTGCCGTACCTTTCTATTCATAACGAACCCTATTCGCGTTGTGTCATTTTCTGCGGCTGTTGTTATTACACAATACTCATCTGACCAGAAATCCTTCCTTTCTTTCCATTTCACTTCACTGACCCATACTACATCTACACTGAGCATTTGCATTTCCTTTTCAGAATTTCTAGCATCCCTTCCACTTTCAAGTCTCTGATATTCCTTACGCAGGCTCGTAGAAAGTTTTCCTTCAGTTGGTCATAGAATCTTTTTCTCATGGTCACATCCACCATGGCATTTCCCTCCCAGATATACGAATGGTGGACTATTCCGCAATCTTTGGCCAATGGAGAGATCATCATGACACTGTTCAATTACAGGCTACACATTTTGTCGAAACACGTTACATGTCTTTAATGCAGTGTTTGGCATTGATTTCTGCATCCTCATGCCGGGGATCATTGAAGATTCTTTAGCTGTCAGAGGCAGTTTGCCACCCCAAGATCAAGAGAGTGCCGTGAACCTCTGTCTGCTCCTTCATCTTCTTTGACAAGGCCTTAGCAGAATGAGGGTGACTCCCTCTGCCGAAAGTGTACGATAGCCATTGTTAATTATTAATCAAAGTTGAAGCAGTGGAGTGTTTCTAATCCGAGGCCGATGATGTTTTGATTACTAATCAAAGGCGCTACCCCTAGACCGCAGGTGTATCTTCATTTACATTGGCATCATCATAAACCGCTCATATTTCATCGTTTTGATAGTCATCTGTAGAACAGTCTGAAGTCAGTCGGGCATCATACCCTATGGAGCTTCCAGCTGTTTTCAACCAGCAATCTTAGGTTCAGCATTCTTGTCTCCACTGTGCTGGCTGCATTTTGCTTGCATCGCACCACTCAATTATGCACACTCTATCGATGGTATGGACTTGCCTTATGCAGTGATTTTAGTTGGTAACTTCTTTTGGAATCTTCTTCACCGTGCTAGAAGTGATATTGTCGATTCTGGACTTTGCTGAAGGTGGCTGTAGCCTACAGTTTGTTATAAATTGGATAGTAACCACAGAAAAGTCGCTATTTTGCTCGACGTTATGATCACACAAGAATGAGTAATTCGTTTGAGAGTTTATTCTAACCGTAACACTCTCAGTTGAAGGAGCGTCCGTTGATGTGTATGACAGCACCATGAAAGTGAAGTTTCAGTCATGTTCAGAATTATCAGATTGATGTTCTAGAAGACTGAACAGTAGAATCGTTAAGGCGCATTCATCTGCTGTACGTCTGATGTTGGATCACGAATGATCATACAACTGTTGAGTAAGTACTTCTCCTGATCTGTTGTGAAAGATGTGTGCCTCTGAGCACTGTTGTGGTTAATTTCTGCCTCGTATGGTTGCTGACTGTCCCTATTAACGATACCTCCTAGCTTCTAGAGCACCACAGCACTTCGCTTAGTGTTGACAGCTAGCCCCCGTTCCAGAAAATCAATAAAATGGTACTCGTACCGTCCCTCCAGAAACTGTCGTTTTGAATTCCTGTACACATTTCTGACTTACACTATTTATTAATCTACATTTACGCTATTGCTCTACAACGCAATATTAAGTTCCTGGCACAGAGTTCATCGAACCACCTTCAAGCTGTATCTCTACCTTTCCACTCTGGAGAAAAGCTGGAAAAACGGAACACTTAAATTTTCCGTGCGAGCTCTGATTTCTCTTGTTTCATTATGACGATAATTTCTCCCTACTTAAGACACCTCCGACAAAAGTTTTTCGCATTCGCAGGGGAAAGTTAGTGATTTAAATTTCATGAAGTGATCCTGCTGCAGCGAAAAGGGCCTTTGTTTCAATGTTCCTACCTCAATTTCCGTTTCACATCTGTAGCATTCTCTCCCCTATTTCGGGATAACACAAAACGAGTTTCCCTGCTATGAACTTTTTCGCCGTCATCCTTCAATACCGTCTCATATGGATCCCATGCCCCGCAGCAATACTAAAGAAGACGGACAAGTGAAATGTAGACAGTTTCTATAGTAGATATGTTGCTTCTTTCAAGTATTTGGCAATAAATCGCAGTCTTTGGTTTGCTAACTCCAAAAATTTTTTCTGTGACCTTTCAAGATTAAGTTACTCATTATTATTACAAAAGAGTTGTGACAACATATGATGGCCTGATTATAAATAGTGGACCATTTTTTTTTTCGTGTATCACTAGACCTGAAAATTTTTTTTCTGTGGCTTCAGGTGCTTTATTAAAATCAGAAAAATGCTTGGAGCCTTACAGCCCTGAATTCGTATGTCGACTTTTCAGGTAAATTTGTTTGAAAGCTGCTAGCGACACAATGTTCTAGCTGAAGTTATGACCACACTTCACCTATGCAGTAATTGGGCTATGAAGCGCCTGTTCACAGGAACAATTCGTGCGCTCAGTGACTAATTGTTTCAATGGGCGCAGCTGTGAATCTGCCAATGCGCTGTTTCTGTTCAATGATTCTTTTCCCGTCTGATTCTTCTTCATCTACCTGTGCAACACCACTTTCCGATGGCGTTTATTTTCCGCTTCCGTGTTGTTGTGCTGACGCATGACAGCTTATATTCTTCTGTTTTCCGGAGAACGCAATCAAAGCTTGTTAGTACTGCTTGGAATTCACTTGAGACGCACAAATTCATGCATGATTGTGCAGCAGCTGTAAGGGGTTCCGTAGCTGTAATTGCATTTCGGCCTGTTTTCGGTAGAGCCTTACTACAACACATAATGTGTGAGATCTTAAGCAAAGATATTTTCAGGCACACATAAGAGTGTACTAAAGAGACAGCAGAGTACAATGAACGAAAAGTTCCATAAATGGCACCACGTAGTGAACAGAGTCCGTTCTGCTCCTTTGTTTCGCGCTCTGCGTATGCGAGCTCTCTTTTGCGAGCCCTGTGAACTCGACCCTGCCCGACATTCCCCCTACTCGCTTTGAAGTCAACAACCTTCCTGTGCGACTACTGTCAGAATATCTGCGACGTCTACCGCTGCTCGGTGGTTAAAACTGTCACGAAGCATATGCACATGTTTCACCAGATATGAAATACAGTACAGTTAATTCACAAATATTTGTTTATTTAACCTGGCAAGAACCACCATTGTGTCACACTAAAATATCTACAATTCTGAAATTGGAAACTTGTGGTAAGGTCTTATGGGACCAAACTGCTCGGGTCATTGGTCCCTAAGCTTACATACTACTTAATCTAACTTAAACTAACTTACGCTAAGGACGAGACACACATCCATGCCCGAGGGAGGACTCGGACTGCCGACGAATTCTGAACATGACTGAAACTTCACTTCCTGCAAAGACGAAAATGAGACAGTGTTCGAAGAGCTTTCGTCAGATGAGTTCAACGATGATGCAAATGCATCACACTTGATGATTAATTTAGTGTAGAGGATGCGAAGGCATATGTTGATGATCCATACCAAAACGACTCCCGTGAGGTTGTATGCTGTTTAGTGGCGTTGTGGGAGCGTGACGTGGTAAGTCGAGTGCATAACTGGAGCAGAGACTAATGATGGATATTTATACCAACGATGCTGGACGAAAACCTCGATATAAATGGTTCCAGTAAATGAAAGGTTGTTGTGGCCGGCGCCTGGGAACGAGCACCTAAAAACCGGCGATGCTGCTCGTGTTTTCTCATGATAATGTCGGTAGCGTATATGGGCAGTGAAGGACGGAGACACCACGAGCAGGCGGTAATGTGTTGGAAATCCACGCCTCATTACGGAACAAGCAGGTTGGAGGTTTGCCCTTTTTGTAAAGCAGGGCAGGCGGCGATCTGTGGCGGGCCTAACATGAGAGGAAAATGCTGATGTACGCACCTGATTCAGAGCGCAATGCATCCTGCGCATTGTTTAGCAGTGGAATTCAGAGCAGACGACTCCTACGTGTTCACATGTTGAACCACTGATGTTGTCAACTACGACAAAAGTGGGCACAGGATCATCGAAATCAAGATGTACACCTGTCTGTACTTTAATAGCCAGTGCAAATTCCTGTCAGCTAACACTAAACCAAATGCCAGGTGCGATACAAAGGCCACGTTCGTGTTGGTTGATGTAGGTGTAAAAACTGATGGGCGTGATCTATCGTCGCCAGCAAATAAAGGGTGGGTTTAGCAGTACTGCCCGCACAATGCTATACATGCCCTCTCCCTGACAGCTCACCGAGACGTTCATTTTATGCTCCAACAGCTCATCAACACAGTGAAAGACGCAAAAAAGCGTGTAACACAGACATTGCTACACTTTGTCATATACGGTACCGGAATCGAGTCAGAGTCCTATCCGATATTTTAAGCTTTCTTCCTGCTGGGAAGCGAGAACCATCTTTGAACGCTCCTAACTAGAATCTTTGGGTGTTCTGAGATACAATATTGATCGTGTCCTCGAAGAAGAGTGCCTGTTCTGTTGTAAAAATTAGAATCAATACTTTCTCTTTACTATCAAATGAAACTACGAGAGGCGTTCGATAAATAATGCAACACAATCTCTCTCTCTCTCTCTTTTTTTTTTTTTTTTTTTTTTGAAGCAGGCTGGTTTTATTCAGGATACTAATACACCATACTATTGCGCACTACTTTGTTTACTAAACTTTATTTTTCAACATTGTCTCTGTTCAGCGCGACGGAATTACTAAGACGGTCTGCCACATAGTACTGTTCTACTGGTCCCTGTCGTAGCCTACTTCTTGCTGCGTCAATAACCTCTCAACCATCCACGTCCTGCTTCCCGCGCAGTGCATCAATCACTAGGCCAGACAGATGGAATTCGCAAGGTGCGAGATCCAGGCTTTAGGGGGTGTGAGGGAGGTGGGAGGGGGGTGGGCAGAGGAAGAGCGGTCCAGTGAAGTTTTTCAAGCTCCTCTGAGGTGCGCAGACTTATGTGAGCCCTTGCGTTGTCTTGGAGGAGGAAAAGTTCGTTTGCATTTTTGTGGCGACGAACACAATGAAGTCGTTTCCTGAGTGTCCTGACACACTTCAAAGTTGATCGTTTCACCATCAGGCTTGCGCGACTTTGTTGGGATGATGATACACTCCTGGAAATGGAAAAAAGAACACATTGACACCGGTGTGTCAGACCCACCATACTTGCTCCGGACACTGCGAGAGGACTGTACAAGCAATGATCACACGCACGGCACAGCGGACACACCAGGAACCGCGGTGTTCGCCGTCGAATGGCGCTAGCTGCGCAGCATTTGTGCACCGCCGCCGTCAGTTTCAGCCAGTTTGCCGTGGCATACGGAGCTCCATCGCAGTCTTTAACACTGGTAGCATGCCGCGACAGCGTGGACGTGAACCGTATGTGCAGTTGACGGACTTTGAGCGAGGGCGTGTAGTGGGCATGCGGGAGGCCGGGTGGACGTACCGCCGAATTGCTCAACACGTGGGGCATGAGGTCTCCACAGTACATCGATGTTGTCGCCAGTGGTCGGCGGAAGGTGCACGTGCCCGTCGACCTGGGACCGGACCGCAGCGACGCACGGATGCACGCCAAGACCGTAGGATCCTACGCAGTGCCGTAGGGGACCGCACCGCCACTTCCCAGCAAATTAGGGACACTGCTGCTCCTGGGGTATCGGCGAGGACCATTCGCAACCGTCTCCATGAAGCTGGGCTACGGTCCCGCTCACCGTTAGGCCGTCTTCCGCTCACGCCCCAACATCGTGCAGTCCGCCTCCAGTGGTGTCGCGACAGGCGTGAATGGAGGGACGGATGGAGACGTGTCGTCTTCAGCGATGAGAGTCGCTTCTGTCTTGGTGCCAATGATGGTCGTATGCGTGTTTGGCGCCGTGCAGGTGAGCGCCACAATCAGGACTGCATACGACCGAGGCACACAGGGCCAACACCCGGCATCATGGTGTGGGGAGCGATCTCCTACACTGGCCGTACACCACTGGTGATCGTCGAGGGGACACTGAATAGTGCACGGTACATCCAAACCGTCATCGAACCCATCGTTCTACCATTCCTAGACCGGCAAGGGAACTTGCTGTTTCAACAGGACAATGCACGTCCGCATGTATCCCGTGCCACCCAACGTGCTCTAGAAGGTGTAAGTCAACTACCCTGGCCAGCAAGATCTCCGGATCTGTCCCCCATTGAGCATGTTTGGGACTGGATGAAGCGTCGTCTCACGCGGTCTGCACGTCCAGCACGAACGCTGGTCCAACTGAGGCGCCAGGGGGAAATGGCATGGCAAGCCGTTCCACAGGACTACATCCAGCATCTCTACGATCGTCTCCATGGGAGAATAGCAGCCTGCATTGCTGCGAAATGTGGATATACACTTTACTAGTGCCGACGTTGTGCATGCTCTGTTGCCTGTGTCTATGTGCCTGTGGTTCTGTCAGTGTGATCATGTGATGTATCGAACCCCAGGAATGTGTCAATAAAGTTTCCCCTTCCTGGGACAATGAATTCACGGTGTTCTTATTTCAATTTCCAGGAGTGTAGATTCCTCGCAATGCTTTGTGCCAAGTCTCCGTAGACATTCTGCAAATGCTTATGGATACCTGCAATGCCCTGGTGTTTCGCGAACAGGAACTCAATGACAGCTTCTGCTTAGAAAAGATCTGCGTTGCAGACGCCATTTTGAAAGCTACGCATAGCACGGAGTCCTACTGGAACTTAATGAAACTATAGCGGCTGAACTGGGGATATTTCACGAGGTCTCGCAATAAGCTTGTCATTTTTTTCAATCGAAACTGGCAGAGAAGATAACGCGTTGCATTACTTAACTGAATGCCCCTCGTGTAGCGTATATATCATCTAATATCAGACACACGAGGTATAGTCTATCACTGTGGTAGGCATTTGACTACCAACAGCCAACCGTGGGTTATTACAGAACTGTACAGAGAAATACTTTGTACCCAACTCAAGAATATTCATCGCTATATTTTGTTGCTGGAATGCATATAATGTGTAATATGATCATCAGCTGGCTCTTTTTTCCAAGTAGTCTTTCATGACGTTGACGGTAATTTAAACACTGCAGCACACACTTGGGCCTCACTTGTGCTTGGTGCAGTTGAAGATTATCTGTTCAATGCGGTTTTCTTTCAACTAAATGCATTAATATTGCGGAAATATGACTCCAGGGAAACCAAATGCTGTATGTAGCCATTGTTGTTGGAGAGGCATTAGCTTTTACCATTTTCTCTGGCTCACACACTCATCTGATCAAATCTGTCTAGTGATAATATAGCATTAGGGTCTCTTTGATCTGAGCTTTTCCAGTAGAAGGGCCGGAATATCAGGCGAAATGAAGTCTCTATGCTTCATTGTTTTGTCTTGTTCATTGATAACGAGAATCCTTTCTTCAGATATAGGCTGGAAAAGTATTTGTAATTGTCGAGAGCAGATCGGATAGTCCAATGGTTCAAATGGCTCTGACCACTATGGGACTTAACATCAGAGGTGATCAGTCCCATAGATTTAGAACTACTTAAACCTAACTAACCTAAGGACATCACACTTATCCATGCCCGAGGCAGGATTCGAACCTGCGACCGTAGCAGTGCGGTTCCGGACTGAAGCGCCTAGAACTGCTCGGCCACAACAGCCGGGTCGGATCGTCACAATGGCTATCTTCATTAAGCGTGTAAATACGACAGAACACGTTCGTTATATTATGTCTTATAGGAAGTCCCGAGTTATAGAACGTGTCAACCAAAACGTCTCCGGAACGCAGTGAAAAAGTTTTGAAACCTTTAGTTTCTTCATGACCTAAAAAGGTGCAGTGCTCATCGTTCATCCCGATACGTTTTGTTACAAGTTATCTTTTTTGTAGGGGGTTTATCTTACTACACGAACTTCTCAGACATCCTCTCCCATGTCTTAAGCGTTTTTTTAGTAGTACTGTGCATGGGTTATCACATATCATCACTTCAGCAATTTTATGTTTAGAACCGCAGCCAGGGTCAGTAAATTTCAAGAAGCAAACTCAAGTGGCTATCAATCTGTCAACAGCGTATTATTCTTTGATCCTTATCTCCTCTTTCTGCATCGTGAAATATGAAGCTGAGGTCGTGAACCCACAAAGAGTCCGCCTAGAAAATACCGCAACACTGACTAAAAATCGTACACTCTGCATATTTGTTCTAACAACCAACGGTTGTCAATGCGAATTCACTCCGTTTACCACTCCACAGCCAGCGCTTTCTGCAAACCAGAATACCGTTGACATTTACGATGCCTGCGTGATACCTCTTTCAAATGCGAAACTGCTTACTGTCAGAATTTTTTTCCAGGAAAAAGAATAATAGGATTTTCACTGCCGAGAACAAAATTTCTTCTATTTTTCAACACTACTGATGTACCGTTACAGCAAATTATTATTTCGATGCAATACAGAGAAATTTAAATACAAAGGTTCTTGGGCAAGTGTACGCCATTAGTTTGTACAAAGTGTAAGACATTTTGAGACTGAAGTTGAAGGAAGTTGGGCCTTAATTCCACGGCGCTAGGGAAGCAGTGTCGCCGGAATTTGTATTTAACTTTCCCCCTGCGCCGACGAGGCCCCAGGTGGTAGCACGAGGCACCAACTCCTCCCTCCCCTCCCATTCCACCCGCCTTCCACCTCCGCAGTGTTACACCGAAATCCCCTCCCGCGTCCTTGGTGCAGCACTGTCTCCGTTACTTCCAACGTGGGAGTCACTGGCGCAGAACAGAGACGCCTCGTCATCTGAAACTCAGCTCACCAGTTCTGCAGCTATTCTCACACATTGCATAGCATGTTGGAGTTAGCAGGCAGTGTGTCAGCGAGCGTTAACTTGTTGGAACAACACCTCACCTTCATGTTGCAAGAACTATGCTAACAAAATCTGCATTTACCGAGAACTGCTTAGCGTCCCCTCCTGAAACACCAAAGGTGAACACGATTTGTTCCAGATTTCGTACGCCAAAATGACCATCACTTCCATGCAGGCAAAATCGACTGTCAGCCTCATTCCGTCTTCCAAATCATTCTCTGATAGCACCAGTCGAGCTGCGCACATCGATGCCATGGCGTGAGTGGAAGATAGGCTAGAGGTGAATTTGGGAATTTGTGGTAAGTTCCTGTGGTACCAAACTGCTGAGGTCATCGGTAACTAGGCTTACACACTACTTAATCTAACTTAAACTAACTTACTCTAAGCGCACACCCATGCCCGTGGGAGTACTCGAATCTCCTACGGAAGGAGCCACGCGAACTGTGGCAGGGCGCCACGGACCGCTCAGCTATCCCGCCTGGCAGGCTGGAGGTGTGCGTACCCGTAGTCCCATTGCCTGCTCTGTGGTACCCGTACGAATTGCTTCTGCTACCTTTACGACGTTCTTGACTGGCGTCTGTGTTGCGAAGACGTTAGAAGCCTCGCGCATTGGTGTGAGAACGTTTGTGTTATCACTGGTAGTAGCGTCGATGCACACCAGACTCAGCACGTCCAACTTGTGTGCCAATTCTCCGAAAGGGACATCCCACCACTCGAAAGGCAGTTGCTTGACCCCATTCGAACTCTCTCAGTTGGCTGCAGGAGGTCCGGGTGCATTTCGGTTACACGGTTGCGTGCTTACTTCAGTGTTCTAGCCAACACTGAGCCATCTGGCTGTGAGCAATCCCTATTCATGGGTAGACACCAATGGCGCTCTGTCAGCTACATGACTACACTATCCTTTCAGTAACTCTAAAATCCCCACGGATCAAAATCGGCGTCGTCTTTCCAGGTCTACTAAACTTTTGCTCCGGCAGTGTGATTCTCTTGTGGTTCTCGTGCATTTTTGACAATTTTACCTCATAGTGTACAACCCAACATGTGAAATTCGTAGAGAAGATTACTCTATTCTCAAGTGAATAATATATGCCGTAACATAGTAAAAGAAAAGGAACGACTAGTAAGGACTGAAGTCCCATATGCATCGTGCTCATCAGATCCGAAGCACAACCTCGAATTGCTTAAGACTGTGATGGAAATCCATCGCACCCCTTCAAAGGAACCATCTCGGCTTCCAGCTTAAGAGTCATAGGGACACCGCTGAATGTCCTGACTGAGATTTGAGCAGTGCAATGTCTTTCCACTGCAGCACTTCTTTTCATGAGAAATGAATATCATGAACAGTCAGGACTACGAATATATTCAGATCTTTGTTGAACAGCTAGTGGGAGTCGGAACAGAAAATATCTGCCTAAGTCAGAACTTACCATCAGAGTGAAATACAATCGTAAATCCCAGTTTACAGCGAACTAAACATACTGAGAATATATTTAGGGGTATTCATCTAAAAATTCAAGCGTACACAAGAATTACAGACACCTGGAATGCCTGACTAGCCATATGCTGAGAATAATATTACGATTGCCATGTTTTGACAGCTTGGAAGCGATACTGACCTTTAGTTACCTTGACTTCACTTCGTCTTCTATCTGCTGGCTGCATCGGGGTATTTGTGTGTGTGTGAAATCTTATGTGACTTAACTGCTAAGGTCATCAGTCCCTAATCTTACACACTACTAAACCTAAATTATCCTAAGGACAAACACATACACCCGTGCCCGAGGGAGGACTCAAACCTCCGCCGGGACCAGCCGTCGGGATATTTGATCTACTCTACAGTTTCTTCACAGGTGTTACGATGTAACCAGTGGTGGCTTAGTCACAAAAATACTTATACCACACAATCACCTTCAGCTGTAGAAAAGAGTTACGAGTGAGGCCCCTTTAGAGTTTCCTCAATATCCTGCCTCTGATTCATAAGAAATTTCTTGAGAGGAATCTTGTCCGGAGTTTTCTTTAATTTATTAATGTTTCAAATACCTAGTTTTCGAACCGATTATTAAAAAAATTAAAACGCTATTAGAGAAGAAAGGATGGTTATGAGGGAGGCTGGAGGAGGATTATCTCTCGTTTAAATTTAAATCTTCTGCAAAAGAGATACACAGCACAAGATACTCAAAATTATCAACGTTAGTAAAGGTCATAAGCAGATCTCTTCCACAGAAAAGTAAACTCCAAGAGAGATAACAAACATAAGCATATCACAAAGGTTACATTAGATAAAACTGGTGGATAATTATTCAGTGACGATGATGACACATATCACTAATGCATAACATATCTCACCAGGTTTTGCCAGAGGATGTGCAAAAGATATAACACAACGATCATGCACCTCAGTCCACTACTCAGAGACTTGAACAGCTTCAGTGTTCTCCATATAGCCTTTCTTCGCTTATTCGTTGGATTACCTCGTCATTCCTTATATTATCGATCTACCTAATTCACCATTCTTCTGTAGCATCTTTAAAGGCACATTTGCAGGATGTGCGTTTATATTTTGCAAAAACGTAGATAAAAAGCTCTCCGTCTTCAGGCCACAAGTGGCCCACTGGGACCATCCGACCGCCGTGTCATCCTCAATGAGGATGCGGATAGGAGGGGCGTGAGGTCAGCACACCGCTCTCCCGGTCGTTATGATGGTTATCTTTGACCGGAGCCGCTACTATTCGGTCGAGTAGCTCCTCAATTGGCATCATGAGGCTGAGTGCACCCCTAAAACGTAGATAAATGTTGAGAATACAAATAAATAATTACTTAAGACATTAGTCAGTATAAGCGGTTGTATCGATTGTGGCGTGAAACCGCAGAAATATTAGAATATTAATACAGTTCAGTTGTTTTGCCGAGAAGGCGGCACCTTTTTTGTTCTAGCAGCGGACCAGATGGGACGCATATCTGCCACCGCTGCAGATAATTATTTTGCACACCGCCATTATTACTACTACTATTTTATTGAAATGCAGTCTTACTAGGCGTACTCACACACAGCAACTGAATTACTGTAAGTGTCTATGTAATTTAATTTAGTGCATTATTTGGTAAATATAGTGATATTATTTAATCTTGTGTTTCATTTATGTTGCAAGCTATTGTTCCAATTAAACGGCGTCTTGGCATGGCTAAAAGTTCCGTATTACAAAACTTATGCATGGTCCAGCATGAGCCAATGCTTTGAACTTATTCAATGTACGAGGTCCGATAAAGAAATATTTTCAGAAGATTCACTCACAGTCAAACGTACAAAAAGCCATTGTCAAGCGCCCAAAGTTCATATTAAACTCCGTTAGAAATTTGTACTCTGAACACGTACTATTATCATTATTATTATTTGCCTGTTTTCTGATATTCTCAAACTAGTTCGAAAAAGCCTATAAATTAAACTGGCGACTATGACGGGACCCTTTTTTGTATTTGCTACATTTTGATTCTTTGTTGCATAAATAATGGGATCAAAGACCAAACACCAAACAAAAAGATAAACAATAGGAATTGTTGATGAAACCTGGAATTTACACTGCATACTTGGATCCACATTAAGATATAGCATTTTTACATTAGCACGCTAGTCCAAGCACTTTCAGTAATTGTATTGTATCTTGCTTCCCAGCTTTGTCAGAATTTTCTGTAACCGTAGCTGTCATTTTTGAGCAACACTGCGTGTTTCAAATTGTTTCTGTCATATATGTATGACACGCATCCTCCATACACAACACACACCTCTCGACGACAACAGTACACACATGTACACATAACACCTAATTACAAATATGACATTTATGGACAGTACATTCATTTCCACTCAGTAGCAGATCACCATAATAATTGCAGTGAAAGCCCCGCGGCTCGTGGGCTTGCGGTAGCGTTCTCGCTTCTCGCTTCCCGCGCACGGGGTCCCGGGTTCGATTCCCGGCGGGGTCAGAGATTTTCTCTGCCTCGCGATGACTCGGTGTGGAGTGTCTTTCATCATCATTTCATCCTGATTCACTCGCAAGTCGCCGCAGTGGCGTTAAAGAACTTGTAGAGCGGCGTCCGAACCATCCCGTGAGGGGGCTCCCGGCCACAAATGCCCTACGCTCATTATTACAGTGAAAATAACCGAAATTACAGTGCCAAAGAAAAGAAAATCTGATTAAACTTCAGCAATTTCAACCTTTCATCGCAGAAAAACATACTGTACATCCTGCATTTTTTCTGAAGGCATTTATAAATGCGTTCCCAAGAGCATGGAGAGACCGAAAGAGAATTTCTTGCGTTGTACGTTACATCCAGGGTGACGTGGCCTGAAATATGAGCAATTTGAAAGAGATTTCTTGGTCAAATTTTGGTCCCAATCGGTACAAGAACGTCTTAGGAAGCAGATAGTGGAACCAGAGCCCTTCAGTGTTAATCATGGTGATTTGCGCCGATATTTTGAGAAATATTTGAATATGGGACACTTTCTTTATGAACCTGTAGTTACGCGCGATATACTCCGCGCACTGTAACCCATATTGCCTTTTAACATTAAAAAGACGTTTTTGCACATTCCAGACAATGATGCGGGGTATTTTCTGTCAGTGTTTGATTCTGTTGGTACGTTACATGATGATCAAAATTCTGCATGGCAAAACAGCTGCCACAGTGTGTATGTCAGTGGCATCCAAAACGCGCAGGCTAGCCAACTTAATCATGGCGCGCTGGCCGCTGTCGGTTACGTAGCGCAGCAAAATCAACGCCTTCCTTCCGCAAACCAATACAAACACCAAAATTAGCAGACACACCCCGTTATGAACAATAATCGTAACGTATCCACAACGAGCGATAACCCACACAAGAGGTGCCGCAACAATAGTAATGGAAATAACAGAAACGGAAACAACAAAAACTGGAACAAAAACAATTATCATCCTGTACAAAATCAACAGCAAAACTGGAACAATAAATACGGTAGTGCGTACCAAAATACTGGTCCACCACCTCAGTATTACATAAACACAGGTATGTGGCAAATGCCGCCACAGACCGTACAGAATGAAAGTAGGACCTCAACCGCCAATTAGCAGCTAAGCCACAACAGATTGGAGACAGGAAACCACCATACCCTAAAGTAAACATAATAGAAGTGTCAAGGAAACTCCACCTCTGACTATCAATACCTGCACCAATTACGACGATGTCAAACTAATGACAGTCACCAATGTGCCCCAGGTCGTTGTCGAAGACGGTTTGGGGGGCGACTTCAATTTTTGTTTGATACACCCATTGATGAACAAACATTATGTAGCAAATAGTTTTAACCGCAACCACCGTCATTTATACGCTACAATCGTTATGAGAACTTATCTGATGAACTATTGCAGGAAAATCGACAATGTCGTTTATCTATCAAAGAAATAGTTTCGGTTACTGGTACAGTAGGAAGTATTCCAACCAGTATTGTTTGGACACACGAGGCGCTGTGCGTGTTTTTTCTTTTAATTTCTATAAGAACATCACTAAATTTGAACCTGTACCAGAATATGACGTTCAAAAGAGTAAGATTTTAACTGCCATAGGTAATAAGTCTACAAGAGTTACGAAACAGGCTTTTGTGACAATTAAGATAGGTAAAGGAACAGTACAGTGGCCACTCCTCGTGGTCCAGAATTTCGTTACTAATTGTATTATAAGTTTACAGATACTACGTGATCAAAACTGTCCGGACACATGGCTGAAAATGACTTACAAGTTCGTGGCGCCCTCCATCGGTAATGCTGGAATTCAGTATGGTGTTGGCCCACCGTTAGCCTTGATGACAGCTTCCACTCTTGGAGGCATACGTTCAGTCAGGTGCTGGAAGGTTTCTTGGGGAATGGCAGCCCATTCCTCACGGAGTGCTGCACTGAGACGAGGTATCAATGTCGGCCGGTGAGATCTGGCACGAAGTCGGCGTTCCAAATCATTCCAAAGGTGTTCTACAGGATTCGGGTAAGGACTTCGTTCAGGCCAGTCCATTACAGGGGTGTTAGTGTCGTGTAACCACTCCGCCACAGGCCGTGCATTATGAACGGGTGCTCGATCGTGTTGAAAGATGCAATCGCCGTCCTCGAATCGCTCTTCAGCAGTGGGAAGCAGGGAGATGCTTAAAGCCTCAATGTAGGCCTCTGCTGTAATAGTGCCAAGCAAAACAACAAGGGGTGGAAGCCCCCTCCATGAAAAACATGACCACACCATAAGACCACCGCGTCTGAATTTTACTGTTGGCACGCTGGCAGATGTCGTTCACCAGGCATTCGCCATACCCACACACTGCCATAGGATAGCCACATTGTTCAGCGTGATTCGTCATTCCACACACCGTTTTTCCATTGTTAATCGTGCAATATTTACGGTCCTTATATCAAACGAGGCGTCGTTTTGCATTTACCGATGTGATGTGTGGCTTATGAGCAGCTGCTCGACCATGAAATCCAAGTTTTCTCCCCTCCTTCCTAACTGTCATATACTTGCAGTGGATCCTGATGCAGTTTTGAATTCCTGTGTGATGGTCTGGATAGATGTGTGCCTATTACACATTACGACCGTCTTCAATTGTCGGCGATCTCTGTCAGTCAATCGACGACGTCGGCCTGTAAGCATTTGTGCTCTACGTGTCCCTTCACATTTCCACGTCACTATCACATCGAAAACAGAGGACTTAGGGATGTTTAGGAGTGTGGAAATCTCGCGATCAGACGTATGACACAAGTGACACCAGATCACCTGACCACGTTCGAAGCCCGTGAGGTCGGTGGATTGCACAATTCTGCTCTCTCACGACGTCTAATGACTACTGAGATCGCTGATACGGAGTACCTGACAGTAGGGGGCAGCACAATGCACCTAACACGAAAAACGTACGTTTTGGGGGTGTTCGGATACCCTTTTATCCATAGTGTATGCTGTGTGAGAAGGGGAGTATTATTGACTTCTCGAAACGTAAATGTATCCTTAGACATAAGGGCAGTGAAATCACGATTGACTTGGATACCAGGATTCTCAAACATGTCAAGTATTGTACTGGGTACAAAATCAAATTTTTGCAAGAGAGCGGCGAAACAGACGCACAGACACTCGCAACTCATGCAGAATATGATGATTTGAAAACGTTGATTAGCCATAAGTCAAGTGAAACCACTGATATTACTGGAGATGGACACAACGAGCTTTATCAAGTACTACCCACGTATATACAGGTCTTTACTAAACGACCAGGTGTCATTAAGACATATGTTTATAAAACTGAAGTCTGGCCTCACCAAATTTTCTATCACAAAACCTGCAATGTACCACTATCTCAACGACCTCTTGTGTGGCAAGTATTGAAAAAGATGTTAAAGTGAATGATCATCGAACCTCCCATATCTTCCTTCTGTAGTCCATTACTTGTTGTCAATACAACTAACGGAAATGATACTACCTGTATTGACTAAACCAGAAAATATAGAGGAACAATTACAGAAATGTTCAGACGCTAAGTACATTTCCACGATCGCCTTAACAAATTCTTTTTCGCAAGTGGCAATCACCCTGATTCCAGAAAATATACTGTTTCTTTAATATCTGGTGTGGGGCCCGTGGGGGGTGGAGGGGAGGACACACACACACACACACACACACACACACACACACACACACACACACACATACCTATTCTGTGTCCTTCCTTTTGGAATGAGTGTCAGTTTAGGTGTATTTATTACTGCTTTGGATACTGTGTGTGGTGGCGAGTTAGTTAAGACTGTTGAACCTTATGTCGATGGTCTTTTTATAGCCTCTAAGACTTGGAATGAACATCTGGACACCCGAAGCTGGTATAACAAGTAATATAAAGAGGAAAGAATCTGCTTGTAGAGAGACTAGGTATCTTGGGCACATAATTAATGCACAAGTTATACACCCTGATCAAGGTAAGTTGGACGTTATTAGGAATTTTCCTTTTCCTAGCACTGAAAAACAACTGAAGTCATTTATAGGACTCTGTTCTTTCTTTTGACGTTTTCTGTTGAAACGACTATTGAACAGTAAGCATCTCCTAGATGCAGAACCAGGTATGGATCTGGTCTGAGCAATGCCAGCACGATTTTGATAACATTAAGCACGCATTGGTAAATCCAAACATTTTAAACCATAAAGACCTTAGACTTCTGTATGACGTGTGACGCATCGTGCAACGGATTGGATTGTTGCCTACTTCAAGTGGTTAAGAATGGAGAGGAGGAACAGATAAAAATAATTTCATTTGAAAGCCATACGTTAAGTGAATGGGATCATACTTATTCAACCACTGAACTTTAAACTCTTTCTACTGTCTTGGCTTTCAAAAAGTTTAAGCCGGCCGGTGTGGCTGTGCGGTTCTAGGCGCTTCAGTCTGGAACCGCGTGACCGCTACGGTCGCAGGTTCGAATCCTGCCTCGGGCATGGATGTGTGTGATGTCCTTAGGTTAGTTAGGTTTAATTAGTTCTAAGTTCTAGGCGACTGATGTCCTCAGAAGTTGAGTCGCATAGTGCTCAGAGCCATTTGAACCATTTAGAAACAGTTTAACTATTATTTGTGAGGTGAACACACAAAAATATATACAGATCACCAAGCTCTGACATTTTTGTTAACATATAAGTTAGTTCATCCTAGATTATCGCGCTGGGCTTCATCTCTGGAGCATTACTGATTTGAAATGGTATACATTATAGGTAAAGACTACATCTTTGCTGATGCTTAGTCTCGTCTTCCAGAAGATCTGAATGATTGTAAGACTGATCTTGAAAATATGAACGGCTACAGAATACTCCTATTGCAGGGTAACAATATTACCAACATTACATTGATTTGTGTAGAAATACTCGTACGTCAGCTTTACAAAAATCTGATCCGCACTAGAACAAGGTAAGAACTTTAGTGATAGATCAACCTGACCATCCACTGTCTAGCCGTTATCTGATATATATAATGATCTGTTATTCTATTGTCGTCATCCTGATGGCTCTATTTGGTCTGTATGTATTCCCAAGGACTCTGAACACGTATGGCTCGCTCTCGCAATTATCTCAGTAATTCTGACAATGTCGTCTACTTCACGGGTCTTGTACCACATAGGTCTTCCGTTGCTTTGTCAAATTCTTTTCGCTGTATTACATATCCCATATCATCTTCACACAATGTTCTTGCTATTTGTTTCATTTAGTATTGTCCTGAAGTTCATTTATCTTAAATAACCGATCAATACATTCAATCATTTCTTAGTTACGCCTTCTTTGCTCAGTACAGGACGGCCATCTGAGCTTTTGATATTCATACAACTTCCCAAACGTCTTCCTTTAGGTGATATCTATCCTCCCTCTAGTTATGCGTCTTTCTACAGCTTTGTATATCTCTTATATATATTCCTGCTTAGACATTTCACACGTTCTGCCAACGTCATATTTCAGATATCTATATTCCCTTTGACCTGCTTCGTTTCCTGGATGTTTGTGTTTTCCCTTTTCATCAAACAAATGAAGTGTCTTGTTTGTTATCCAAGTGTTGCTAATGGGCCTATCCTTTCTGCCTATTTGAGCCTCTCCTAACTTCACTATTTCGTCTCTCAAAGCTACCGTCCTCTGTTGTACTCCTTTCACCCAATAGTTTCCTAACACTCAATTTGATTCCTTCAAGAATATCTGATTCTCTCCGTTTACGTAGTTTTCATCTATTGAATTTCTTACCTCTTTCTAATTTCTTTACTTTAACCTGCAGTTGGTAACCAATAAACTACGGCCATATCCCTCATATGCCCCTTATTGTTTCGCAGTTTAAAATCTGGTATCAAAGTCCCTGTCTTACAATCACATACGGTTCGATTAAAAAGTTTCCGTTCGAAACCCGTACAATCCAGAAATTCTATGCCAATCAGGCAAAATCCCTACTATCTTTAAGGCCATCATCAGACCGACACAACAGGTCAAAGATACTTGTTTGGTAAAAATCAAGTCCTACTGAGTGAAGAAATCTATAATTGTCTACTACACACCTTTGTACGACAGGAATCGTTGATCCTTCAAGGGACTTTTTAAGGTACATAATAATTGCATGGGGAGAGTTCAGGACTATAGGGCGGGTGGTCGACTAACTGCCTCCAACTTAAGTTGGCGAAGAGGCTGGTCTTACAGTCCGACCGGCGTCTTGTCTTGAATCCCGACCAGCACAGAACTTGGCGCACCATTTCACAACAGTGGTTTTCGGGGGACATACTGCCTCATACACACTCTTGCTTTTCTGATGGCTGTGCACCAGTGTATGTCCTTCTGCCACAGTAATCCCTTGCCAATGATCGGTGCTTATATAGCCACAGCTGAGTCATGTTACGGAGTGTATACACTGCAGCAATATCCTCAAAACTGAAATGCGATAGGAAAGTGGTGTCGAATGGA
The DNA here is from genome assembly GCF_021461395.2 of Schistocerca americana. Taxonomy (NCBI): domain Eukaryota; kingdom Metazoa; phylum Arthropoda; class Insecta; order Orthoptera; family Acrididae; genus Schistocerca; species Schistocerca americana. The sequence goes on along the minus strand of NC_060119.1, from coordinate 263,813,654 downwards.
AAGGTACCGAGCCATAATGAATTTATTAACGTTTCTAAAAACACTAATGAATTTATTTTTAAAAGCAAAGATCCAAAAATGACATTAACTAAATCGTCTAAATTTCATTAACTAACTGATGGCAAACACTTCAAAAGGGCAACAGTATAAAGTCACTTCCTTTTGTAAAGATTGTTAATTGAAGTAAACAAATACATTTACATTGCAAACAGCAAAACATATGATCAAATGACTGTATCACAAATACCAAGCAGCGGTTATTGCCAGTAATTATCAAAACGCCATTGCCTATGAATTAGCTAAAATGACTGACAAAGGTGGTTCAAATTTACGATGATAGAGGTGGTGGCAGAGGCGACGCCCATAGCATTAATTCTTCCTACTCTACTAACGTAGGACAACGGTTGCCGCGGCCACGGTACTATAAACATTCATTAAAAACTTCAGTCATGGTACTGAAGCATCTTTAACAAGATCACACTTAACAAGAGATACAATCACTTATTCTGCAACACAGAGACAACTCGTTATCCTAGCCAACAGGTAACTATGGATATGACTCAGAAATCAGGTAGCACGATTCAACAATTTTCTATATCCTTAGATTCTAAAATCATTTTGGGATAGTGACAGCCACAAGACCACACACATAGAGATTACTGGACTCAAGTAATAACCGGCAAAACCTTCATAAATAACACGTTTATATACATAAAAACAGACAACCAGGATAAGGAGTCAAAAGTGCCACCACACGACACCAAGCGAAGTTCACACAAAATGGATATTCTCCTTCATTTCTCTTCAAATGCAGCGCCTGTTGATAAACGCTTGCTTACAGAGGGCCGAGAGAAGGATGTAGTGAAGATTACACATAGTCGGAAACCCACGGGTATGATCCAGCATACGACACCACGTTCACACCAGACTCCAACCTGGTACCACAATGGACACAAACTACTTGCGACTGCAATAACCGAGGGCACGCCAAATTTTGTGTGTCCTGCCGATGTAGCCTTTAGCGAGAGATGTTCAGGGCTGTGCCCAACAATGCAGTGAGCAAAGGCACCACTCTTAGCCAACAGACCATGGTAGAGTCTTGGCCACGACACGCCGGCTCACTTACGCTCTTCATCGTCTGTGTCAGACTCTCCTCTTCTCCAGGACGCCGGAGCCGTGAACTACTTGCTGAAGCCCTGTGTAGGAAAATTACAGCCAAATAGCCAATTGCCGCCACTTTGGGCCCACTACGCCGCTGGTGATACATGTATCACCAGCGGCGCCGTAGGCCCAAAATAGCGGCCACTGGTAAGTTGTAAGTACTTTCCCTATACAGAATTTTACTACCTGCTCCACCAACCTGCCCTCTACTGCTGACATCCCCGCTCCATGCGCCCTTGGAGCCAGAGGAATTCGAATTGAGAGGGAATTACTCGAATTCAAACATGGGTGCGCAGCACAGTTCTCACCCCTCTTAAGCTTGAACTGGTGGGGGGCGGAAGATACATTGGATTCCGCCCCAGCATCCTCGTTACCTTTGACCATGTTGAGTTGGCTTATATTGGCTCTTATAATTTTGTGGGAAGATGGATCCTGGATCAGAAAACTGACTGGGGAGATAGCTCTTACGACCGTATTAAGGCCAGACAAATCTTTATTTGTCCACACACAATATTACACAAGAAAGCAAAACGCTTAAACTTGTAATGTATCTCCTTTGATTAACTTTAGATCGGCAGTAGGCCACACTCAAAATCCAAGACATAAGACCTAAGTAATAAATTAACATAGAAGGTTCTTCTGAAGGTGTCACACAAAAATATTTTTTAAATCTTCAATCTAAACAGGCTGCAGTCCTTAGCACTGTAATTTTAATGGAACTCGGATGGAGGCCGCATATTAAGTAATAAGAAGTGTTTCAGTCCAACGGCAGAAGGACTAATCTCAAAACAATTGAAGCAAATTCTGCTGAAGGCCCCATACAAAAACATCACAACCGCGTGCCTTAAGGGCAAGACAAGAACATTAATTTAAGAGATATTAAAACTCGGCTGAAGGCCACACATCAACACAATAATTTAACGGCTTAAGGCCTTAAAAGATATGGTGTAAAATTCGGCTGAAGGCCCCTATGAGAACAACAATCTCATGCCTTGAGGGGAAGACAAGAACGTTAATTCAGGATATGTAAATCTCGGCTGAAGGCCACACATCAACCAAATAATTAAAACTCAAACAGGGAAGTTACTATGTAGCAGACATGGAACAGCGCTCAGAAGTTCCAAGGGTCGACCTGGAATTGTAGCACTAATACCCGTTTAGGCGAGACAGGCAGCCTGACCAACAATCTCTTAATCGGAAGGCAACCCCTCCGACAGACAGCCGACCTACCAGTCAGCCAAATCAGTTCCGCTCGACGCAACCAGCAAAATGACCACAAGATTTCAATACAACGATACACAGAATATTGGCGCCCACAACGACAAACAACACCTCAGCCGTCGAGCTACACGCCGCGCTGGACAGCAACAACACGACGAGGTAAATCCACTGCCGAAAATTACGTCAACGACCAGGGCAGGTAACCGGAAAGTCAACAGCCACAAGATACCGCTGGTGAACTTCTATTACAGGGAATAAATTAAGTTAAATTCCACAGGGAAACGGCTGGAAACTTAGCCGACTTAAATACACACACATTGTGCCTCATGACAATGTCCCAAAAGCGACAACCAGGATCAAACGAAGAAATGTAAACAGTTCAAGCTCGATAGTAAGTTAAGTGAGGACTCAACTTCCACGTCCAAGATCGGTAGGTGACGAACTTCGTAGCACTCGCAAGCAGCACCTCACACACCAACCGCTTGCGCACACCACAAGTGGCTCCAGCCCGACTCCGCACTACGGGGGCTTGCTTGCTGCTCTTGCCAACCGTCCGACTGAGCTGCTGGTCCGTCTGCGACTGCTGCACTGTTGCGTCTGCATTGATGGTGCGTCTCCAGCGGACTGACTTCCTTAGGACAGACGATATCCTGGAGACGATGACTTGGACCCAACCATGCAGAGGGAACACAACCGACATCTCTTCACAGGAAGCAACCGACGCAAATACATGTCATCGATGAGGCGACCGACCGAACGATCAACCAACGGTCGTCCTCACTGGTACTGGTGTGCGGATCTCACTGGGGCTCCGTCCCTGACTGCTCAGCTGCTGCTTCCCGACCGCCCTCCTGGTCCTTCTCCAAGTGACTGCCAGACACACAACGACCCAGAAATACTGTCGGTCGCCCAGAGATAGTACGACAGTGCACTTACCGATACGCGCTGCTGCTGCCGCTCACAGGCAGGGAACACAGCAATTCAGTGACACCAGTAATCGAAATTGAAATGACGAGGCGACCGTGCGGTAAAAACAAGATGTTACATAATAGATGGCCCGAGCATGAGCCACACGCGGCTCAGTGACGTTCTGAGCACTTTTGCTTTGTGCCCAGAAATTCTTAAAAAATACAGTACTACCCACCACTAACGGGACTAGACACCTTCCCTGATTGTAGCGAACAGCCTCCCATCTATATGACAGCTGAAGATTTTTCTTAGCAGCCACCTAATTTTTCCCTGTGGTTTCAGGATCACTATCCTCTTGAAGCAAATCGTTGTTTCCCCGTAAGTTAGAAAGTGGAGAATTGACTGTATAAGAAAACATCAACTTGAGAGAAGTCATCTTGTGGGCCTCATCCTCAGCAATATTCTAAGCAAATTTCAGCCACCCAGCAGATTGATCCCACTAGATCTGCGAGTGCGAGTGAAAGATGGTAAGTGCCAACTTGAAATCCCAGATCACTCTCTCAGAGAATGATGGCTGGGGGTGAAAAGGAATGGTGGTTGCTGGCCGCGGTGGCCGTGCGGTTCTGGCGCTGAAGTCCGGAACCGCGGGACTGCTACGGTTGCAGGTTCGAATCCTGCCTCAGGCATGGGTGTGTGTGCTGTCCTTAGGTTAGTTAGATTTAAGCAGTTCTAAGTTCTAAGGGACTTATGACCTAAGATGTTGAGTCCCATAGTGCTCAGATCCATTTGCACCATTTTTTTTGAATGGTGGTTACGTGAGATATCCCAGTACCAAAACAGAACATTGTAAATTCTTCTGAGACAAATGCCGGCGCATTATCGCTCACTAATGCTTTTGGAGGACCAAACAAGGCAAACACCCAACCAACTTGCTCAGCATTAACCACACATATCTAGAGAAAGCATTAACCATGACGAAGAGACACCTGTTTCAATGCCAGACGCATGGCAAGGGTCCAAGATAATCGAAAAATATTAAGTCCAAGCGGTGTTATTCCCTGGTCGACGTTAGTTCCCCTTTCCTCAATGTCTGGATAGGTTTCCCCTTACAACATTCTTGGCGTCGGCCTACTAACTTTCGAATGTCCTCATTTACGGTGGGCCAGGTAAGGTGTTGCTCTAACTTCACGATGGTATCCCTTGGGGAGAGACAACTTCTCTTTGCCATTATAATGAGTCCTAAAACACAGAATTCCCCTTTTAATGGAATATTCCAGAACCTCTACAACTTCCGACAGCCTGCGCTCTATGGGAGCTAACAGGATCTTCACCCTGCTGGTGACTCAGTTCACCAAAAAAGCCATGAATCTCGGCTAAAACTGCTCCCACACAAACATACTCCTGGTCACGCTCGCTGGATGGCAGGAAGCGTCTTCCGAAGACATTCGGCTTAGAACATCGGCCACTTTATTAATATATCATATAACGCACCTGAAAATGGAATGCGGAAATTCTCACCGCCCACCTGGCTATGCGGCCTGTTTTCCGCGACCGGGCCAAAACCCACGACAATGCTTGGTTGTCGGTTTCTAACAGGAAAGATATATGTTCAAGATGAAACTTGAAATGCTCCAAGCCGAATTACACCACCAATGCTTCTAACCCATATACCAAATATTTCTTTTCCGCGGTGGACAAAGATTTCGAGCATAGCCAATTGGCTGTCTTTAACCCTCGTTTTCTTGCAAGAGCGGCAATCGCAGAGCTAGAGGCATCGGCTTGGAGAACACAATTCTTCTCAAAATCAGGTATGGTCAAAACCGGCGCATTAGATGAAACAGCTTTCAGAGCATCGAAGGATGCTCGCTGAGATTCGCCCCAAACAAATTTCTTCCTCTACCGCCTCAGTTGATTAAGAGGGGCTGACAACTATGCAAAATTTTACTAAATTTCGAGAAAGATTTGTCATTCCGCCGAAACTCGCAATATACTTCTTACTCCAAGGCACCGGAAACTGATCGATGACTTTAGCATGTTCTTGATCAATTCTTACCCTGTTGCCCAAAACTATGTGACCCAAGAAGGAAATTTCCTTTCTCGCCAAGCTAACTTCAGGCACCAGAATGAGATTTTCACTCTGCAGCGGAGTGTGCGCTGATATGAAACTTCCTGGCAGATTAAAACTGTGTGCCCGACTGAGACTCGAACTCGGGACCTCTGCCTTTCGCGGGCAAGTGCTCTACCATCTGAGCTACCGAAGCACGACTCACACCCGGTCCTCACAGCTTTACTTCTGCCAGTATCTCGTCTCCTACCTTCCAAACTTTACAGAAGGTCTCCTGCGAACCTTACAGAACTAGCACTCCTGAAAGAAAGGATATTGAGGAGACATGGCTTAGCCACAGCCTGGGGGATGTTTCCAGAATGAGAAGAGCACTTGCCCGCGAAAGGCAAGGGTCCCGAGTTCGAGTCTCGGTCGGGCACACAGTTTTAATTTGCCAGGAAGTTTAACTTCTGACAGTTTAACTGTTAACCCCACATCCCAAAGCGTGCTTAACACCTGACCCAAATGACTGAAGTGTTGTTCAAAGATCTCCTTATAAATCACGGTATCGTCTACATAATTATATACACACTTAAACTTGAAGTCTCCCCAAGACAGGATCTAAAAGACGGGTCAACGCAACAGCTCCTATAGGCAAACCAAAAGGGATACGATTATATTCAAAGAAATTCCAGTCCGTACAAAACGCAGTCAAGGGCTCTGACTCCTCCGCTAACAGAATCTGATGATACGCTTGGTTCAGATCCAGGATAGAAAAATACTATGCATCTGAAAACCAGGTAAAACTATCAGCTAGATCCGGCAGTGGAACTGATTCTAAAATCACCTTCTGGTTCAACTGGTGGTAATCAGCCACCGGCCAGAACCCTTCACCTCCGGGCTCCGCCTCTAAAACTACCGGAGAGACATAGGGAGAGGTGGATTGATGAATTACCCCATTTGCCAATTGTTGATAGTATATCTTGCGAAGTTCTTTCATTTTATGGAGTGATAACCGGTAATGGGATTCCCGAACCGGTACCTCATCTGTTAGACGAATTGTATATTCAGTCTTATTACTGGCGACCAATCTGTAAGTGAGTACTTCTGGATACTGATTTAACACCTGTAATAAAGCACTGACCCGCTGAGGTTCCAAATACGAAAGCTTACAGGAAGACCCATCTTCCGCCACAGCAATATTCGTCGTGATCGCTTATGAGCACACAACTGGTACTTTCTTCCAAGAAAAAATTTAAACATAAATTCTCTATCAAGGTAATTCAACATGCAACCGGTGCTTTCAAAGAAATCACACCCCAACAATACATCTGTACTCAAATCCTCTACCACCATGAACTCAATGGGCCATGACCACAGTTTAATCTTCAGATACAAAATCCACATTCCCTACAACTGAAAACATCCCGCCATTAACACTCCGACACTTAACTTGGGACTTTTGGAACTTAGGAAATTTACAAATTCGAGAAAACCTACGATACCAAGATTCACGAAGTAGCGAAAGGGCTGCTACCAGAAACTAACAATGCACAAACCGGCTCACGGCCAAAAGTGGCACTCACAAACGGCAGGTTCCCTGTAGCGGACGATCTGATTTTACGGCTAATGTTAATTAATTTATGCAGGCTTCCACAGAACCTGCACCCCTCTGGCTTCATCTCTGTTTTCCTTCGTTTGGGGTGCTGAACATTCACGCAAAAAATTGTCCAGTCTGGTTACAACGATAACAAGTACCCAATTTTATGAGTCTACGCTGTCTCAGACTTTCTGTACCGACAGATCTTTCACCTACTAAGCTATAATCATTAGGAATAGCGCCACGCCTCTCATCGCTCAACCGAAATTTATCAATATCGCTAACTAACCCATCAAGGTCCGAAAAACTTTGCGGCCTCTCAACAAAAAGCGCTCGCGATCGATTCACAGGACGCATTCTTTCGATAATATTGTTCACAACTTCCAGTTCGGGATCATTAGGACACAACACTGCAACTGCCATTCTAATTTCCCATTATACTGAGACAAACTATCCTCAATACCCTGTACACGATAAACACACCGAGATCAGAACGAAACCTGTTTAACAAACCATTTTCTAACAACTTCTCCGTAAACGCTGTGAGTGACGTCCATCCCGCAATAGCGTCAGCAATTACTCTGCGAAGTTAGCCTTGGGCTATCGGATATTTATCCTGAAAAATGACAGTATCAGCAAGTTGTAACACCGTGACCTAATTCTGCAAATGAACTGTTAACCACAGCAAGTCAACAATTTGCTCATTCGTGTCCATACACAACTTAGAAGTGCCCTGAAATGCAGTGATAAGAGGATTAGGCAACTTACTAAATAAATTCCAATTACGACAATTATTCCCTCTACTGTATCAACTACCTTAGAACCGTAACCTTCCCTGGTATCAGAACCCTCTTCCTGGCTCTTTTCAGGTCATGAGGCTCCCGTCTAGCTGAAGCTTAATTAATTTTTCCTTCAATCTTTCAAGGGCTGTTTTCTGCTTAGGGTCTGAATTAATTACGCTAAGCTTGCCAAGGCAATTAACAACGTGATTTATTTGCGCTTGAACACGAAAAACTTGTACGCACGTAGGCACACTGCCCTGCAATAACTGAAGGTTGGCCTGCAAGCTGTGCAGGGAGGTGTCGCATACAGAGCAAGCGTCACATACCTCGCCTTCGATGTCCGTATTGACAACAAGCCCAAGACTCAGCGACCTGCGCACACTTCCGCCACACTACCTTCCTGATTTTCCCCGGGTACAGCCAGCTCACATGGATATTGTGGCTCAAATGGCTCTGAGCACTATGGGACTCAACTGCTGAGGTCATTAGTCCCCTAGAACTTAGAACTAGTTAAACCTAACTAACCTAAGGACATCACAAACATCCATGCCCGAGGCAGGATTCGAACCTGCGACCGTAGCGGTCTTGCGGTTCCAAACTGCAGCGCCTTTAACCGCACGGCCACTTCGGCCGGCTGGATATTGTGGTTTTATCATTTTCTCACTCTCTCTCCCTGTATATTTGTACGACTCACACATACGCCCACGCACACAAACAGAAGCTCACGTGGAGGACAAAGAAAATAGGAGACATCAAAATGAAGCCGAAAATGCAACAATAAATTTTGAAAAAGAGGGGTTAATTAGCAACATTTACAAACAAATCACGAGAACAAAACACGTTGAAACAGAAACACGAAAGTCATGTAGACGAACACGCACCACAGTATTGCTGCAGTGATGTTTCCAGGTTTACTGTAAAGCTATCAAGCTGGAATGATTCAAAAACTGAAGGACGCGAAGCTGCATACTGGTTAATACGCACGCATAGCACAAGATTTCCTTGGTAACAGATCATGCTCTCCGTTCTCTTTTACTGCAGCTCTATTGCAAGCCTTTCCAGGAGGGCTGGCGCTGTGAAACGTGCGGCGTTCACACGAGCATACTCCCAGCGTAGGGGACACGGTGATAGGCTTACCTCCCCCTTCTCCACCTTCCGCATAGCCAACGGGCAGGTCGGCGATTTCATCTGGGAGGACCTTCCAACTACCCTCCCCCTCCCCACACGCCCTACCTCTTCTGACCCACCACGATGTGGTCCCCCAGACTACCGCCCTCTGGAGTGGCTCTTTCTTCGGATGGCCGCGTCCGCATGCCGTCAGGAGACACAGTTTCATCTGCGCTGTTACTGCTGCCCACTCTTTTATTTCTGCGTCCTCCGTCATTAGACATATTTCAGGGAGGGCCGGCGTCTCTGCTATCCTGCCTGGTTACCACCATCACCATAACGTTTTACTGCACACAGTTTTTGATATGAGATTCACGACGACTGTGGAAGTTTACGTGCCACACTTTCCCAGCTCTCTCTCGTCGTGCCTTCAGGGTGGTATTTTCCTCTGAAACAGAAGCGGTATTCTAACGTGTGCGCACGTATTCCGAAACACATAGCATAGAAACAATACTTTAAAGACAAACGTTACTATGTTTTCACATATTTCCGTACCTGGAGCTGAGAACGAAACTAGATTTTGTTATTAGTGTAATTACAAACAGAAAACAGCAACACATACACGAAAACAGCTGTAGTTCATTAATTCTCACGATAGCTGCATTGGTGTGCTCAACCTAAGGACTAAATTAACATCCGCATAATATGCCACCGACAAGTAACTGATCTCGATGAGCCGGCCGCTATTGCGGAGCAGTTCTAGGCGCTTCAGTCCTGAACCACTAGGGTGCTAAGGTCGCAGGTTCGAATCCTACCTAGGGCATGGATTTGTATGATCTCCTTAGGTTACTTAGGTTTAAGTAGTTCTAGCTTTAGGGGACTGATAACCTTAGGTTCCATAGTGCTCACAAGGGAACCTCCCCGTCGCACCCCCTCAGATTTAGTTATAAGTTGGCACAGTGGACAGGCCTTGAAAAACTGAACACAGATCAATCGAGAAAACAGGAAGAAGTTTCGTGGAACTATGAAAAAAATAAGCAAAATATACAAACTAAGTAGTCCATGCTCATGATAGGCAACATCAAGGATAGTGTGAGCTCAGGAGCGCCGTGGTCCCGTGGTTAGCGTGAGCTGCTGCGCAACGAGGGCTCCTTGGTTGAAGTCTTCCCTCGAGTGAAAAGTTTAATTTTTTGTGTATTTGGTGTATCTAGACCGCAAGTTCAGCAACAGGTGAATATGGTACTTGCGCAAACGCCGAATGTCGTTGTGAATTACAGTGCGTCAGGCAAAATGGAGAAAAGACTAGTGAAAGACTTTAATGAACGTGTGATTCCTCCTTACGCGGACAAAGATTTTGCATTACTCCTTGACAGCTATACAGGACAGGAGGATCAGGTATTGTACAATTTTAGTGTGGGAGTAGATGTGATTACCATTCCTCCAGGCTGTACACCTCTTGTGCAACCGTTAGATGTGTTTGGTTTCCGGCAAGTGAAATACTTCGTGAAAAGATTCTATGATTTTGCGAAGCTGGACAGGTACACAGAGCTGTATTGTTTACGGGATCGTGTGTCAATTATCAAAGTTCAGGCACTCACACATCATCAACTTCGCTCTCCAAAATTCCAGGACGTGTTCAGATTTGCTTGGACATATGCAGGATTTGACGGTCTACACATGGAAAAACTTGAAAACGTTAAAAACATATGTTTTGACAGAGCACAGGGAAAACTGTGCGACTGTGAAACTGTTGCATTCATTTATTGCAGTTTATGTGACAAACTCTTATATTTTCATCACTTTCTTGGTAGTGATTATAACATCCACAAGAAAACCTAAATCGGGCAAGGTAGAAGAATCTATTTACCCATTCGCCAAGTGTACAAGTTAGGTGGGTCAACAACATATTCCTGTCATGAGACGCACATGCCGTCACCAGTGTCGTGTAGAATATATCAGACGTGTTTTCCTGTGGAGGAATCGGTTGACCTATGACCTTGCGATCAAATGTTTTCGTTTTCGATTGGAGAGGCACGTCTTTTCGTCTACTACTCGCACGGTTTTGCGGTGCAGTTGCAAAACGCAGACACAAAACTTATTACAGTAAACGGAGACCTCAATGAACGAACGGACAGATCATAAATTTGCGAAAATAAACACTTCACTCGAGTGAAGATTTGAACCAAGGACCTCTCGCTCTGCAGCTGCTCACGCTAACCACGGGACTATGGCGCTCCTGAGCTCAGACTATCCTTGATGTTGCCTATCTTCCACATGGACTACTCAGTTTGTATATTTTGCTTATTTTTTTCATAGTTCCACACAACTTCTTCCTGTTTTCTCGATTGATCTGTGTTCAGTTTTTCGAGGCCTATCCACTGTGCCAACTTTTCCCTAAATCTGAGGGGGGTGCGATGGGGAGGTTCCCTTGTTAGAGCCATTCGAACGATGTTTTTATCTCGATGAAGGTTGGCTCATACATAGAAAGAACTGTTATAACAGTACAAAAAGGTAAATGAAAGAAATACGCTATGAGACGAACAGAAATAACATTTTATTCAAAGGATGGAATTTCTATGAAATCTCAGAAAATTATGAAAGGCGGGACACGGCTGTTTATACGGTGTGGGATCACCTTGAACATCAATAAATGCTATGCAACGTGCTCTCATGCTGGTCACAAAGACTGGAAAAGGTTTCCTGTTGTTGGACGTTTCATTCCTCGTACAGCGCAGCTGATAACTGCTGGATGTTTGTCGGTGCATGGGGGAGTGATTCAATACGCTTCTCCAACACATCGCACAGGAACTCCATAGGATTTATTTTTCAGTGTATGACCGCAAGCCCTCTGTCAACGTGCTGCCGCATTTTGAGTCTTTTCCCTCTACTAGTTAATACGTTATGTAGTCAATATGTTATGTTACTTTATCCAACTCCTCCTTAATTTAGTACAGCTGTGTCATAGACCTAACGATTTATCACAGTGCAGTGGGTCATGATATATTAATCAATATGTCTGTTCACATTGGGTTCATGAGTTGAATGCACAAATAAGGGTGGAAGAATCCTGTGGTGTTGCAATTATGTGACACAAAATCGGTTCAAAATACTACTGCAGAATCTCTAACTTCCAGAAGACTTCCTTTTATTTCTACGTTTTTGTAGACATTTCAGCCTATCATGTCACTTGAAATTGTGTCCTGTAATGAAGTTTCACGTCGTAGGTTTACAATGGCTTGCGAATGTGAGTTGACGTGGTATTACACTGTTTTATGGAAGAATGCTGAATCAAATAATACATGACATATCATGTTACTGTTCTTCATTTAAGCAATTACAGTTAGAATGTCGGCTCTTGGATCAAAGGGATTACTGAAACATACCTCACACTTCATTCTAAAACACAATTCGTTCATGAATTTAAAACAGTAAAAGAGTGCAGGTCAGCACTGAGAAATTTTTACGTTGTATGTACGTGTATATCAAGAAACAACGAAACATCGGCCCCACCTGTGAGGGCTTTGGTGCTAGGTTATAAGACAGTTATTAGTAAAAGTATACTCTAAAACGGCAGAAAATATCCGTTACATATAGAAAATGAAGCTTATATGACAGGAATATTGCAAACATACATTCTGATGACTGGCAAATGAAATGTTACAAATCTGAGGATAAAATAATACCAAATTATCGTGGAATTGATGTTTTCAAGACTATCTCTGAACGTATATTTGACTGTTTAGTAAACGTTAGACTTTAAAACCTTGATGAAAATCACTCACTCACACTTGCATCACTATTAATAACGACGCACTGGCTTTTCATTAACAGTTATAATGAATATAAAATTAATTAAGAAAAATAAGATAAACTACTAGACATTTGGAAGTCATGTTCCTCAGAAAAGCCTGCTGTACTTGGGGATAAGGAATTATTGTTGAACTCATCTTCTCTAAGTACTTCTGATTACCACGTTCGGTAGGACCAATTCGACACTTCGTTTACTCCTTGATTCACGTGATTATATCAAATGCAGGTATTCTACAGCGCGCCGGCTGAAGTGGCCGAGCGGTTCTAGGCGCTACAGTCCGGAACCGCGCGACCGCTACGGTCGCAGGTTCGAATCCTGCCTCGGGCATGGATGTGTGTGATGTCCTTAGGTTAGTTACGTTTAAGTAGTTGTAGGTTCTATGGGACTGATGACCACACCAGTTAAGTCTCATAGTGCTCAGAGCCATTTGAACCATTTAATTCTACCGCGTAATATTCCACTAGCAATGTACACTGACGGGAAAAAACACAACACCAAAAAATTGTTAATGTGTAGCAATGAAATTTCGGGAATACATTTGTCTAGGTATCATATTTAAGTTATTAATATTTCAGGATCACAGGTTAATGTAAGCGCTAGATTAACTACTGCAAATGTGAAAAGTTGCTACATTAACAATCGGTGTAACCGTCACAATATTGAATGCAACCATACACACGACGTGCATAGTGTTGTTTAGGTGCTGGACGTCGGTCTGTGTGTATTGCACATGCTTGTTCAATATACGGAGGGTTAATGCTTTTTGTGTATGATGCTGAAGCTGTCGTCCGATTATGTCTCACATGTGCTCGATTGGAGACAGATATGGCGATTGTGTAGGTCAAGGAAACACGTTGATGCTCTGTAGGACATGTTGGGTTACAAAGCAGCATGTGTGCTAGCGTTATCCCCTTGGAAAATACCTCCTGGAGTGCTGTGCATGAATAGCTGCGCAACAGGTCAACTCTCCAATTACGAATTTGCATTCAGGGTGTGTGCCATAACCATGTGAGTGCTCCTGCTCTCACACGAAATCGTAGCCCTGACCATATCTCCAGTTGGTAATTTCAGTGTATCTAGCACATACGTACGTTGGTTACAGGCCCTCAACGGTACTCCTTCTAACTGTAGCGGCACCGCCGTTTAAGAGAGGAAAAGATTAGCTTCAGTGCAATGTTTCTGAGCACACAAGTTACAGCCAGGCACGGGCCCATTGACAGTAAGTTACGCTACCTACAGGTGCGAAGTAGAATGGAGGCCACAGGGCCGTAGACCCACTGAAAAGAGTAAAAGCAGCAGTGTGTATGGAGCAAGTTACAGGCAGAAGGGGCTCACTGGCACAACCCAGGTGTTGTGAGTACATGACTCAGAGCGGTGCCTCAGCAAAACAGAGGCGCATAGCTGCATATAAATAGGGGCCGGTTCACTAACAAGGCATTCAAGTGTGAAAGCTCTCCTGGATGGCGGGACATGTCACACTACTGGCTACACGCAGTAGCAGATGGGGCGCCAGCGTTCCAGTCCATGGCAGGTCGCTGGTTCGACCCTCTAACAAGGGAACCTCCCCATCGCACCCCCCTCAGATTTAGTTATAAGTTGGCACAGTGGATAGGCCTTGAAAAACTGAACACAGATCAATTGAGAAAACAGGAAGAAGTTGTGTGGAACTGTGAAAAAATAAGCAAAATATACAAACTGAGTAGTTCATGGGAAGATATGCAACATTAAGGACACTGGGACCGCAGCAGCGCCGTGGTCTCGTGGTAACGTGAGCAGCTGCGGAACGAAAGGTCCGTGGTTCCAATCTTCCATCGAGTGAAAACTTTAATTTTTTATTTTCAGTTTATGTGACAAACTCTTATGTTTTCATCACTTTTTTGGGAGTGATTATTACATCCACAAGAAAACCTAAATCGGGCAAGGTAGAATAATCTTTTTACCCATTCGCCAAGTGTACAAGTTAGGTGGGTCAACAACATATTCCTGTCATGAGACGCACATGCCGTCACCAGTGTCGTATAGAATATATCAGACGTGTTTTCCTGTGGAGGAATCGGTTGACCTATGACCTTGCGATCAAATGTTTTCGTTTTCGATTGGAGAGGCACGTCTTTTCGTCTACTAATCGCACGGTTTTGCGGTGCAGTCGCAAAACGCAGACACAAAACTTATTTCAGTAAACAGAGACCTCAATGAACGAACGGACAGATCATAAATTTGCGAAAGTAAACACTTCACTCGAGTGAAGATTTGAACCAAGGACCTCTCGCTCTGCAACTGCTCGCGCTAACCACGGGACTATGGCGCTCCTGAGCTCAGACTATCCTTGATGTTGCCTATCTTCCACATGGACTACTCAGTTTGTATATTTTGCTTATTTTTTTCATAGTTCCACACAACTTCTTCCTGTTTTCTCGATTGATCTGTGTTCAGTTTTTCGAGGCCTATCCACTGTGCCAACTTTTCCCTAAATCTGAGGGGGGTGCGTTGGGGAGGTTCCCTTGTTAGAGCCATTCGAACGATGTTTTTATCTCGATGAAAGTTGGCTCATACATAGAAAGAACTGTTATAACAGTACAAAAAGGTAAATGAAAGAAATACGCTATGAGACGAACAGAAATAACATTTTATACAAAGGTTGGAATTTCTATGAAATCACAGAAAATTATGAAAGGCGGGACACGGCTGTTTATACGGTGTGGGATCACCTGGAACAGCAATAAATGCTATGCAACGTGCTCTCATGCTGGTCACAAAGCCTGGAAAAGGTTTCCTGTTGTTGGACGTTTCATTCCTCGTACAGCGCAGCTGATAACTGCTGGATGTTTGTCGGTGCATGGGGGAGTGATTCAATACGTTTCTCCAACACATCGCACAGGAGCTCCATAGGATTTATCTTTCAGTGTATGACTGCAAGCCCTCTGTCAACGTGCTGCCGCATTTTGAGTCTTTTCCCTCTACTAGTTAATACGTTATGTAGTCAATATGTTATGTTACTTTATCCACCTCCTCCTTAATTTGGTACAGCTGTGCCATAGACCTAACGATTTATCACAGTGCAGTGGGTCATGATATATTAATCAATATGTCTGTTCACATTGGGCTCATGAGTTGAATGCACAAATAAGGGTGGAAGAATCCTGTGGTGTTGCAATTATGTGACACAAAATCGGTTCAAAAAATTACTGCAGAATCTCTAACTTCCAGACGACCTCCGTTTATTTCTACGTTTTTGTAGACATTTCAGCCTATGATGGCACTTGAAATTGTGTCCTTTAATGCCGGCCGAAGTGGCCGCGCGGTTCTGGCGCTGCAGTCTGGAACCGCGAGACCGCTACGGTCGCAGGTTCGAATCCTGCCTCGGGCATGGATGTGTGTGATGTCCTTAGGTTAGTTAGGTTTAACTAGTTCTAAGTTCTAGGGGACTAATGACCTCAGCAGTTGAGTCCCATAGTGCTCAGAGCCATTTGAACCTTTTTTTTTTGTCCTTTAATGAAGTTTCACGTCGTAGGTTCACAATGGCTTGCGAATGTGAGTTGACGTGGTATTACACTGTTTTATGGAAGAATGCTGAATCAAATAATACATGACATATCATGTTACTGTTCTTCATTTAAGCAATTACAGTTAGAATGTCGGCTCTTGGATCAAATGGATTACTGAAACATACCTCACACTTCATTCTAAAACACGATTCGTTCATGAATTTAAAACAGTAAAAGAGTGCAGGTCAGCATTGAGAAATTTTTACGTTGTATGTACGTGTATATCAAGAAACAACGAAACATCGGCCCCACCTGTAAGGGCTTTGGTGCTAAGTTATAAGACATTTATTAGTAAAAGTATACTCTAAAACGGCAGAAAATATCCGTGACACATAAAAAATGAAGCTGATGTGACAGGAATATTGGAAACATACATTCTGATGACTGGCAAATGAAATGTTACAAATATGAGGATAAAATAATACCAAATTATCCTGGAATTGATGTTTGCAAGACTATCTCTGATTCTCAACGTATATTTGACTGTTTAGTAAACGTTAGACTTTAAAACTTTGGTGAAAATCACTCACTCACACTTGCATCACTAACGACGCACCGGCCTTTCATTAACAGTCATAATAAGTATAAAATTATTTAAGAAAAATAAGATAAACTACTAGACATTTGGAAGTCATGTTCCTCAGAAAAGCCTGCTGTACTTAGGGATAAGGAATTATTGTTGAAGTCATCTTCTCTAAGTACTTCTGATTACCACGTTCGGTAGGACCAATTCGACACTTCGTTTACTCCTTCCTTCATGTGATTATATCAAATGCAGGTATTCTACAGCGCGCCGGCTGAAGTGGCCGAGCGGTTCTAGGCGCTACAGTCCGGAACCGCGCGACCGCTACGGTCGCAGGTTCGAATCCTGCCTCGGGCATGGATGTGTGTGATGTCCTTAGGTTAGTTAGGTTTAAGTAGTTGTAGGTTCTAGGGGACTGATGACTACAGCAGTTAAGTCTCATAGTGCTCAGAGCCATTTGAACCATTTTATTCTACTGCGTAATATTCCACTAGCAATGTACACTGACGGGAAAAAACACAATACCAAAAAATTGTTAATGTGTAGCAATGAAATTTCGGGAATACATTTGTTTAGGTATCATATTTAAGTGAATAATATTTCAGGATCACAGGTTAATGTAAGCTCTAGATTAACTACTGCAAATGTGAAAAGCTGCTACATTAATAATCGGTGTAACCGTCACAATATTGAATGCAACCATACACACGAGCGTGCATAGTGTTGATTAGGTGCCGGACGTCGGTCTGTGTGTGTTGCACATGCTTGGTCAATATACGGAGGGTTAATGCTTTTTGTGTATGATGCTGAAGCTGTCGTCCGATTATGTCTCACATGTGCTCGATTGGAGACAGATATGGTGATTGTTTAGGTCAAGGAAACACGTTGATGCTCTGTAGGACATGCTGGATTACAAAAGCAGCATGTGTGCTAGCGTTATCCCCTTGTAAAATACCTCCTGGAGTGCTGTGCATGAATAGCTGCGCAACAGGTCAACTCTCCAATTACGAATTTGCATTCAGGGTGTGTGCCATAACCATGTGAGTGCTCCTGCTCTCACACGAAATCGTAGCCCTGACCATATCTCCAGTTGGTAATTTCAGTGTATCTAGCACATACGTACGTTGGTTACAGGCCCTCAACGGTACTCCTTCTAACTGTAGCGGCACCGCCGTTTAAGAGAGGAAAAGATTAGCTTCAGTGCAATGTTTCTGAGCACACAAGTTACAGCCAGGCACGGGCCCATTGACAGTAAGTTACGCTACCTACAGGTGCGAAGTAGAATGGAGGCCACAGGGCCGTAGACCCACTGAAAAGAGTAAAAGCAGCAGTGTGTATGGAGCAAGTTACAGGCAGAAGGGGCTCACTGGCACAACCCAGGTGTTGTGAGTACATGACTCAGAGCGGTGCCTCAGCAAAACAGAGGCGCATAGCTGCATATAAATAGGGGCCGGTTCACTAACAAGGCATTCAAGTGTGAAAGCTCTCCTGGATGGCGGGACATGTCACACTACTGGCTACACGCAGTAGCAGATGGGGCGCCAGCGTTCCAGTCCATGGCAGGTCGCTGGTTCGACCCTCTAACAAGGGAACCTCCCCATCGCACCCCCCTCAGATTTAGTTATAAGTTGGCACAGTGGATAGGCCTTGAAAAACTGAACACAGATCAATTGAGAAAACAGGAAGAAGTTGTGTGGAACTGTGAAAAAATAAGCAAAATATACAAACTGAGTAGTTCATGGGAAGATACGCAACATTAAGGACACTGGGACCGCAGCAGCGCCGTGGTCTCGTGGTAACGTGAGCAGCTGCGGAGCGAAAGGTCCGTGGTTCCAATCTTCCATCGAGTGAAAACTTTAATTTTTTATTTTCAGTTTATGTGACAAACTCTTATGTTTTCATCACTTTTTTGGGAGTGATTATTACATCCACAAGAAAACCTAAATCGGGCAAGGTAGAATAATCTTTTTACCCATTCGCCAAGTGTACAAGTTAGGTGGGTCGACAACATATTCCTGTCATATGACGCACATGCCGTCACCTGTGTAGTATAGAATATATCAGATGTATTTTCCTGTGGAGGAATCGGTTGACCTATGACCTTGCGATCAAATGTTTTCGGTTCCGATTGGAGAGGCACGTCCTTTCGTCTACTAATCGCACGGTTATGCGATGCGGTCGCAAAACACAGACACTAAACTTATTACAGTGAACAGAGACGTCAATGAACGAACGGACAGATAATAACTATGCAAAATTAAAGAAAGTAAAATTTTCACTCGTGGGAAGACTTGAACCAAGGACCTCTCCTTCTGCAGCTGCTCACTCTACCACGGGACCACGGCGCTCTTGGGCTTACGTTCTCCTTTATGTTGCCTGTGTGGCCAAGACTGATGACCAGTTTGTATATTTTGCTTATTTTTTCACAGTTCCACTAACTTCTTCCTGTTTTCGGAATTGATCTGTGTTCAGTTTATCAAGGCCTATCCACTGTGCTAAGTTATAACTAAATCTGAGGAGGGTGCGATGGGGAGGTTCCCTTGTAAGGCCAATGCGGGGACCGCTGCCAGCCAGTAGCGGGCCACGCCACGGCTCGCTGCTGCGGGAATTCTTGTTGGCTCACGACACTCGCTGGAAGCATCCTGAGGTGAGGGTGTAGATTCAGATGCCGCATCGCGGCCGCTTGTTTTCACCATGATCTTAGCCATGCCGGCAAGGAAGCACGCCATGGGCCACCTTGCAGCTCCCAGTGGGCAGCTCTAAGGCAGCAGGGGCAAAGTCTGATGAGTCAACTGCTGTGGCATACTGACTTCATCAAACCTCCGCGGCCGTACAAGACCAACACACAGCAGTGTGTTGCATGGGAAGCTGAGGCAGCCATTCCACGCCAAGCCATTTCACAGACAGTGAAGTATTGTCGTCATCGTTGCTGGACCCGGTGATGCAGACCAAGAGAAACGGGGGCACTGCAGCTGTAAATAATAAATCACTTCGGAAACTCGGGTGAGTTTTAATACAGCGCATCCTGACAAATTCTGTCCTCGTCCAATATTCCACTACATCTGGTGTCAGAATAGCGGGCGTCGTCTATACAGTACAACGTTTAAGCCCACTGCCTGCATTACAGTCACAAAATGTGGTGATTGTTGATCAATTTTTCCTATTGCGAATTGGAGGTTTTCTCTCTTCTTTTGTTTGTGTGTGAGTATGGCTCGTGGCGGGCCATTTTAGATGTTTTGCGTAGGCACGTTATTTTTTTTGTCATAATAAGTGTTAGTGTGATGGGGGCAGTAAGATGTTTTTCGGGGCATTTGATTACTTTTTTATTGGTGCGTGATGATACTGAGTATGATGATATGGAGCTGTAGGAAGTCAGGTTATTCTTGTACTTAAAAGTGTTGTTTTGAGACTAACTGGGAACGAAAACAACACAATGGTAGTCAGGGACGCAAGGTGTGTAGCAGCCGGCTGCAGTGGCCGTGCGGTTCTAGGCGCTACTGTCTGGAGCCGAGCGACAGCTACAGTCGCAGGTTGGAATCCTGCCTCGGGGCTGCAGTCTGGAACCGCAAGACCGCTACGGTCGCAGGTTCGAATCCTGCCTCGGGCATGGATGTTTGTGATGTCCTTAGGTTAGTTAGGTTTAACTATTTCTAAGTTCTAGGGGACTAATGACCTCAGCAGTTGAGTCCCATAGTGCTCAGAGCCAACCTGCCTCGGGCATGGATGTGTGTGATGTCCTTAGGTTAGTTAGGTTTAATTAGTTCTAAGTTCTAGGCGACTGATGACCTCAGAAGTTAAGTCGCATAATGCTTGAACCATTTTTGGTGTGTAGTAACAAGAACCAGTGAGGATTTTGTTGGAAAAGGTAGCACAGCTGACAGCTGACAATACCGAGTTGAGAAGTGAATTAACATCTAGAAGGAAGCAGGAAACCGCATCTGATCAGTCGTTTTCTCAGTAGATTGATCCAACCGCCATGAGTTTGATTATTTCATTTTCTGGCAAGGCATCTGAGGATGTGCGTCCGTTTATGGGGGACTTCGAAACTTCAGTTGTCATGAATGGTTGGACTGATGAACAGTTGTTACTTGTAGCCAAGATTAGATTAACAGGTGAAGCGAGGACATATCTAAGATGTTCTGAGGCTTTAAGGAAGGCGGGACAGTTTAAGCAGTTTAAGGAGAAGCTTTTACAAAGGTAAAGAAACAGAAAAGCGCTCAGTACTTCAGAGAAAGGTTGAGTACGAAGAGGCAGAGGGAGATGGTAGAGAAATTTACGGATAGGATAAGAGAAATTATCGAGTATACTTACGAGTTAGGTCAGAGCGATGAGGCGAATGGTGTTCTGTTGCAGGAAGCTGAGCAAAGGGCACTTGATGTATTTGTGACGGGGTTACCGGCGCATATGTCGCGGAAAGTGCGTGAAGGGAATCCAAAAGATTTGGTATTCGGCTATTCAGCTGGCAATCCAGTGTGAGGAAATAGACATGGCTACGGGGGTACATGATAGGCAAGCAGTGTTTACAGCGGGTATAAAACGCTCTGTGGTCATATGGGACACGTGCTGAGGCAATGTACCCAGTCGCCGAGGAACAGAGGAAGGTGTGGAAATGGGCAGCATGGAGAAAGGAGAAGTGGAGTTAGTAGAGGTGGACAATCGTTAAAGGGCAGAGGGGGCCCAAGACCCAACTAAGGGAGCATCCGTTTAATTTCAATGCTACAAATACGTTCGCACTGGTGGAATATTCGGTGGTAGGTTCCATAGGAACTAAAAAGTTTATGAATATGTTGGACACAGGGGCGCAAGTGACTGTGGCTACTAGGAGTTTAATGGGACAAAGGAAGTTAGACCCACCACGTTATAAGTTGCGTGGAGTGGGCGATAAGGGGGTCACAACTTTGGGCTCAGTGACAGTTGAGTTTCGCATAGGGTAAGTCCGACTTAATGCATGCATGGAGGTAGTACCATGGGTAAGCGAGGGGTTCAACATGATCCTAGGAGTAGATCTCGCGCATCATCATCATGCCAAACTGACCTTGGATAACGAACTGTGCAACTTGGTGGAATGTTATTTCAGCTAGGGGAAACTGTTGTCGATGCAGAGCTGCCGCGAGGGGCGTTCAACGTAATGAACAAACCAATTGAACCGCGTACATTAGTATTAAAGCTTAATTCGCATGAGTGTGTGTCTGGTGGCACCAGGAAGTCGCTTTGTGTAAGTGTAGAGTCAAATCTACCTGTGGATACGGTGTGTGTTGTTGAACCATTGGAGGATAACGTATTTTTGGATCCATTGGGTTGTTTTATGAAACATAGTATTGTACGTGTACAAGAGGGAAACGACGGGCGAACAGTCCCCGTGAACGTGGATAATAGTAGCACTGTAGAAGTGAATTTGAGAAAAGGAGCTTTAGTAGCGATTTTGGATATACCAGGTGACGAAGATTGATGTTTAAGTGGCAGGCGTAGCGATCAACCACTAACTGCCGATAGAATTGCGTTGCGTAACAAAGTTAAGCATTTGAAAGGAGGAGAAAAAGAGCATATGGAAGAACTGTTGTGGGAATTTAAGGATTTGCTTTTTCCGAAAGGGCCGTCAGCAGCAACTCCATTACTTCAACATAGGGTACCAACAGGGAACGAAGCACCTGTTTACAGTAAACCATACAGAATACCGAGGTATTTGCAGCCGATTGTGGAGGATTTCATTGATCAAAAGCTTTCAGACGGTATTATAGAGCATATTAATAATTGCTGGGGAACGGGCATTGTCGTTGTGTCTAAAAATCCATGGATGGAACTAAGAAATACAGGTTCTGTTGTTACTATCGATACCTCAATAATAAGACAGTAACGGACGCATACCCCATTCCAAAATATCGGAGACTTTGGATCATTTAGGACAGTGCCAGTACTTTTCTACGATAGATTTAACAAGTGGTTATCATCATTTAGAGGTGGCTCCTGAGGATGGTAAAAAAACTGCTTTCTCTACCCTGGAGGCAACTACCAGTACATCAGAGTACCATTCCGGCAACGTTTCAGAGGTTGCTAGACAGTGTGTTAGGAGTCTGAAAACATGGCAGTGTCTTGTCTATTTGGATCACATTATAGTGTTTTCAAGAAGTATGGAGCAGCATGGGCAGTGGTTAAGGGAAGTCTTTATGAGGTTAAGAACAGCTCGTTTGACGTTGAGCCTGGAGAAGTTTCATTTTGCATTGGAAGAAGTGAAATATTTACGTCATATCATCGGTAAGGATAGAGTGCGAACAGATCCGAGGTTGGCTCTAAGGGATTTTTGGGAGCCGAAAACAGTTAAGAAAGTGCAATCATTCGTCAGAATTTGCAATTTTTGTCGAAAGTTCGTGAAGGGTTTTGCAGATTTAGCTCAGCCGTTGACGCGATTATTACGGAAGGGTGTGTAATTTGAGTGGACAGAAGAGTGTTAGAAAGCGTTTGACAAATTGAAAGAAGTGTTAACATCAAGTCCGGTTCTTGCGTTTGCAGATTATGAAAAGGAATTTATTCTAGCATGCGATTTGTCGAATCAAGCATTAGGGTGTGTTCTTATGATGGGAAAGAACATCCTGGAGCCTATGTGTCTAGGCAATTGAATTCTGCAGAGAGGAATTACTCAACAACAGAAAGGGAGATGCTTAGCGTAATCTATAGAACCACATATCTTAAATGTTATTTATATGGGAGGAGATTTCAGGTAGTGACAGATCATACTGCGTTGAAGTGGTTGTTGGGGTTGAAGGATTCGTCCACTAGACTCGCAAGATGGGCTGCGAGGTTTTGTGAATTCGACTACGAGGTGGCGCATAAAGCTGGGAAGAAGCACGATAATACGGATGACATGAGTAAAAAAATGTTTCAAATGGGGACTTAACATCTGAGGTCCTCTGTCCCCTAGAACTTAGAACTACTTAAACCTAACTAACCTACGGACATCACACACATCCATGCCCGAGGCAGGATTAGAACCTGCGACCGTAGCGATAGCGCTGTTCCAGACTGAAGCGCCTAGAACCGCTCGGCCACACCGGCCGGCGATGCCATGAGTAGAAAAGTGACAAGGTAGAAGTCATAAGTTGTGACCTAGGAGTATGGCATGAATTATAGTAAGCTGATGACGATTGTAAATTATATCGGACAATTTAATATGTACGACAGTCTTCTGTGCAGGGAAACGAAGTTAGGGCCAAGGGTAGTAGTGCCAGCGAAACTGAGCGATGAGGTTTTAAAGGAAGCACATGATCACGTGTTATCTGGTCATGGCGGGTATAGAGCTACGAATAGGAGAGTGGCGGAGAGGAATTCGTGGAGAGGTAGGAAAGTGGATGTAGATCAGTATGTGAAGAATTGTATACCATGTGGGCAGACAGCAGTTTTGAGCCGGAAACAGATACAGCTACAACGGTTGCCGGTAGCGACGTGTCCATTTTCTTTGTTGGAAATTGATGTGTTAGGAGCTTTCAGTCGAACACCATCAGGGAACAGATTCGTCCTGACAATAATAGACCATTTTTCGAGGTATGTGGAGATGGTGGCTATGCCAAATCAACAGACAGCAATGGTCATGGAAGCATTAGTAAATAACTGGATTTTGAAATTTGGTGTGCCAGAGACCGTAATTACTGACCAAGGGATCAACTTCATGTAGGATTTAATGAAATAACTGTGTAAATTGTTGAACGTAATGAAGTTGAGGACGAGCACATTGCAGCCACAGGCGAATGGAAGGACAGTACAGGTACCCAGAACAATCGGGAAGATGCTGAGTGTTTATGTGGATTCTCATCACCGTCAGTGGCACGAGTATTTGAAGCATACTGTATGCGCATGCAATGCAAAAGTCCATATCAATATCGGTTTGTCTCCGTATGAGGTAGTGTATGGGCGAAAAATGCCGTCCCGTTTGATTTAGAGAAGCTGCAGAAAGGAAGGACCGGTGAATCTGTATGCCATTCAGTTCGTGAGAACAATTCAGAATATTTGGAAACGGGTACAAAAGGCGAATACGAAGGCTTTGGAAAGGCAGGAAGACGTAGTGACACGGAAAGGAAGTTTACTACAGTACAGAGTAGGGCAATGGGTAACGCTATCCAGCCCCTATATGGCAAAAGGGAAAACGAAGAAGTTCGTAAAGAGGTATCAAGGTCTATATCAAGTAGTTGAAACCGCATCCCCTGTTCACCTGCCAACTAGAACAACGATAGTACACATTGGGCGGTTGCGGACATTTAAGGGTTGTCCTGATGTGATTAAAGGCATGTCACAGGAAGAAAAGAGGAAGAAAGAGAGAGTGAAGAAAGGTGTTCAGCGCAGAGAAAACCAGAAAGATAGAGTACAACATGATTTACCATATGCTTTGCGATCCAGATGGTAGTGGGCTATTTATACTTTTTTGTTTTCTTATTATGTGTCATTGGGCTGGCGTAGATTAATTAGGCATTGTATTTTCATATGAAGGGCTTATTTCAATAGTGGTAGTATATATACTTAAATATTTCTGGTATTTCAACTGCAGATTTTTCAGCGCTCATTTAACTTTAGGACTCTGTATCTCAGAATGAACTAAATTGACTTGTACCACTACTGAAATAAGCCCTTCATATGTTGCATGTGTTTTCAAGTGTTGTGAGCATGCTATGCACAGCAGTCTTTTTGAAGTGGGAGGAAGGTTGATGGTGATCCCTGTCCTCAGGTCACTGAAAAGGGGAGCGTTGAGCAAGTGGTAGAATTAAAAAAACTGAGGAGGTATTGCTGATCTCAGCAGTTAACAGCCGGTATGCAGAGATGACAAGGGAGGAATTACGGAGCTACCATAGAGGGAAGGTAACGGTATTCCAGCCAAGGTGATAAGCACTAATCCGGAAAGGTGTACGGTGCAGATATTTTTAGCCAGGATGGAAGAAATAGACTGTCTAAGGGACATCACGTAGCCTACATTGAGCTTGAAGCGGCTTGGGACGCATTGGATTTTCTCCACCTAAGAAAAATTAATAGTAGCATCAAGTTGTTTTGAGCAGGGAATCTTTGACAAAGTGAAACGTATAAAGCTCGATGGGAGCGGAATTTTAATCAATGGAACTGTGTGTAACTTAATAGGACCAACCTTCCATCTGCCAGCGTCAGTTTCAGGTGTTACGCAATTGAATGTTACACAACCACAGCTGTACTGGCCAGAAGCTAATTTTGAGGTTTTGCCAAAACAGAATCTGACCTTGTTAAATAAAACACTGGAGTCAGGTCTGTTGAGATCCGTAAACCAGTACATTTCAGAGCAAGAGGGATCCATATAAGCTGAACAGCTTGTGCAGTATGTTGCTCAATGTAGGGAAAGGCAACACCAAGTAACAATCATCTTGAGTACCTCTATGCCAAGTGCCATCGCAGCCTTAACTTTCTTGTGTGTTGTTTTCATTCTGAACAGGGGCACTGTAGCTGGAAATAATAAATCACTTGGGAAACTAGGACAAGTATTAATTCGGCGCTTGCTGACGGTTTCCATCTTCATCCAACATTCCTCTACATAACCAATAAACGGCCATCACTGGTGCTGAGACAGAACCAGCTCTCTTCAGAAAAACAAATGACCTCCACCATGCCCTTCAATGGGATCTAGCCTGGCAACTGAAATCACAAATGGCGGTGGTTTGAAGTCAGCAGGAAGTGCACTACAGGGAATTCTGCTTGGAACTGTCATTGAAATAAACGATTTGTAGCAGTTTGTTGTATCGCATTGCTGCCAACTGTTGGTCAGACTGCTGCTAGAGAAGCAGCATGATGCCTCAGAGCCATACATCGAGCACGTTTGTCTTCCTTCTTGGTTGGGACACATGGCTGCCCAGAGGCCGGTCTGTCTGTGTCTGTAAACTCTAGCGACTACCGGTGCCAGGAGTAATGTACGTAGACTGCATATCTCTCAAGCCTTTCTGAAGTATCACAGAAGAAACATCCAGCTTCTTGTAGCTCTAACATACGACCTGTTCATACTCAGTGAGGTGATGATGATGGCTTCGTTGTCACCTTAAAGTAATCTTGACGCACATCAAGTCACAGAGTCCAATCTTAAAGCTAACTAATGGTCACGACTGTAACAACACATATTAAAAGCGATCATTATCTGTATCGTCATAGTGGCGCCGCTACTGCCACTTTCGTGCGACTGGCGCGAAAGTGGAATAGACATCATTTTTCAGAGGTACAAACGCGCATACCAACTTTCGTTTATGTCGCACAATTCCTTCTTCGTGCGGCAATTTTCTTTTCCGTCAGTTTACGTTATGAAGAAACTCCACCAGTTTTTTTCCAGCATAAGGCAGTTTCCCTTGATCTTGTTGTGGGATAATCGGCTGGTATAACTTCTACATCAAATAACTACTACTACTACCACTGCGTGCCCCCTGAACAACCACCGCCGAATTTTCTGATTTCAGCCGTCGCTACTGCTAACTTACATAGTATTCCTCACCCTATCCTTTCCCTGTCATTAGTTTCTAATGCGCTGTTGGTCCGCAGTTAGCTCTTTCACGGAAGAATAATTTTATAGCTCGATGCCGGTACATGAAACTTGTTAAAATATAACTGAGTAACAGCTCAATGTTTTTTTTTTATTTTCCTGTAAGGAAAGAAATTAAATAAAATACTTTTAATTGAAATACTGAGCACTATTAGAATTTGACAAGGCCGCTGTCCCAAATAAGTTTTAAAATGTGAGGATGAAAACTTTTCGAGGTGTTACAAAACAATATGCTTTACAGAGACAGAAAGAAACGTGTCTTGCTAGAAGCCCGTCAAACAAAGTTACAGGGTTCACGAACATTTCCTTCCTCTTCTACTTCACTAAGGATATTAATATTCTGTTGCAAAGTTCTCTCTCTCTCTCTGTCTCTCTCTTTCTCTCTCTCCCTCTCTCTCTCTCTCTCTCTCTCTCGTCTTCTTCAGGCATTCCCCCTCATTCCTGATCTGGTGGAAGTTAAGCAAAGGGTAATGTTTCTTCCTACAGAATATTCTTTTGGCTGTATATTCTTGACTTCTCGTTTGTGTTGTCGTCCCACTTCCCTTCCCAGATTTCTTGTATTTTCTTCACTACTAGCACCGCTGAAAGCTTTAGGGTTGCGAACAGGATTTCAGTCCTCTGTGATTCCTGGCATGGAGATGGTTAGGAGCAACTAAATGTGCTGGGTGTTCAATGACAGATTCATCTGGGGGACTGTTTCTTCTGTGGATTTAGTTTAAAAAGTAAATGTAGCAAGTTTAGGATGCTGAAGACTTTGAGCGTGGCTATTTACCTCAGTTATCTCCTGTGTATAGCGGTGCTCATATTCAATGACCTTGAAGGCAAAGCCTAACCCTGCATATTTTCAGCCATCCTATTTTCAAAATGACTGTGCTAGGAGATGTTTGTAGGAGACCCAATCTCACGTGTCATTGCGCCTCGGAGAGATCAGTCTCCATTGGTTGTGTCTGACGAATCGAGAGCTCAAGGAATGAGGACTGATGATGGAAGCAAGTCCCCTCTAACGTAAGCTCTGTGGCCACGCTGCAGTACAACGGTGAAACGTCCAGTTTTCTAAAAGCCGGTCCAAAAAGCTCAACATCAACGGAGGAAGGCAATGTCAGCTCTAACACCTGCACTAGTACGTGTGTGAAAATGTGAAACTATTTACCCCAAAGCAATTTACCTCAATACCTCCAGACATTAGAAAAGCCCATGACTGCCATGGAAACGGAACTTCCAGCATCACTGCAGGCAGACTCCAGTAATCAGGCAAGCATGGTCAGTGCCATTAAAAAATGGTTCCCATGTCCCTCGCAAACGTAATATGCAGATGGTAAACGGATATTCATTGGACAAATATATTGTGCTAGAACTGACATGTGATTACATTTTCACGCAATTTGGATGCATAGATCCTGCGAAATCAGTACCCAGAACAACCACCTTTGGCCGTAATAGCGGCATTGATACACCTGGGCATTGAGTCAAACAGAGTTTGGATGGTGTGTACAGGTACAGCTGCCCATGCAGCTTCAACACGATACCACAGTCCATCAAGAGTAGTGGCTGGCGTATTGTGACAGGCCAGTTGCTCGGCCACCATTGACCAGACGTTTTCAGTTGGTGAGACATGTGGAGAATGTGCTGGCCAGGGCAGCAGTCGAACACTTTCTGTATCCTGCAACATGCGGTCGTGCATTATCCAGCTGAAATGTATGGCTTCGCTGGGGGTCGAATGAAGGGTAGAGCCACCGGTCGTAACACATCTGAAATGTAACGTTCACTGTTCAAAGTGCCATCAATGCGAACAAGAGGTGACCGAGACGTCTAACCAATGGCACCACATACCATCACGCCGGGTGATACGCCAGTATGGCGATGACAAATACACGCTTCCAATGTGCGTTCACCGCGATGTCGCCAAACACGGATGCGACCATCACGATGCTTTAAAGAGAACCTAGATTTACGCGAAAAAAATGACGTTTTGCCCAGGTTCGTCGTTGAGTACACCATCGCAGTCGCTCCTGTCTGTGATGCAGCGTCAAGGGTAACCGCAGCCATGGTCTCAGAGCTGATAGTCCATGCTGCTGGAAACGTCGTATAACGGTTCGTGCAGATGGTTGTTGCCTTGCAAACGTCCCCATGTGTTGACTCAGGGATCGAGACATGGCTGCACGATCCGTTACAGCCATGCGGATAAGATGGCTGTCATCTCGACTGCTAGTGATACGAGGCGGTTGGAATCCAGCACGGCGTTCCGTATTACCCTCCTGAACCCACCGATTCCATATTCTGCTAACAGTCATTGGATCTCGACCAACGGGAACAGCAATGTCGCGATACGGTAAAACGCAATCGTGATAGGCTACAATCCGACCTTTATCAAAGTCGGAAACGTGATGTATGCATTTGTCCTCCTTACACGAGGCATCACAACAACGTTTCACCAGGCAACGTGGGTCAACTGCTGTTTGTGTATGAGAAATCGGTTGGAAACTTTCCTCATGTCAGCACGTTGTAGGTGTCGCCACCGGCGCCAGCCTTGTCTGAATGCTCTGAAAAGCTAATCATTTGCATATCACAGCATCTTCTTCTTGTCGGTTAAATTTCGCGTCTGTAGCACGTCAATTTCGTGGTGTAGCAATTTGAATAGCCAGTAGTGTATATGTAGCTACGCTGTCACATGCCTCCAAGTTGTCTCCTGAGATCCTCCTCAGGTCGGCCATTGATAGGATTGCAGCGACATATGGTAAGAGCTAGTTTCTGCAGTAACATAAAACGGAAGTCTCCTCATTAACTGAATTTGCATAAACCAGGAAAGGGAGGACCGTTTTACCAGAGTAACCGCCACCGGAAGACAGCATCGAGCATTCCAGCACCACATAACTTCTCTGTGAGGGTTGTTCTGTCTTCACTTTCACCAATGACGAAATTCCAGATGAGTGCTGAATTTGAGATTTCTGCGGTTCGAAATACGCAGGGTGTGGCTAGATAGCTTTCTGATTTCAAGAAGGCAGTAAAACCCATTTAATGAATTAGAACTTTTTTAGATTCTTTCATAATAAGAATACATCTCCAAAGTTTTGTTTTACACAGTTTTGAAAATCATGTCATGCATGTTCCACCCCGTTGCCCAGGCACTGTATAAGACGATTTCTGGCGTTTCTCGTGACCCTTACCAGCATACCAGCGGGTTTGTTGCCAATTTCTGCCCAAGTCTTGGAGGGTCCATGCAGGATGAAGAAGAAACGTGAGATTTCTTAAAACACCACAAAATATCCCAAGGGGCCAAATTGGGGGAGCGGACTGACCACTCCAAACCATACCTTACTGAGATTAGGCGCTCCGAGTACTGTTCCCCAAAACAGCTATTATTACCCTGGACGTTTGCGCCGTTGCTCCGTCCTGTTGGAACCACGAGCCTCGTAAGTCTAATTTATGAATTCATGGTAAAAGAAATTCCTGCAGCATGCTCACATACCACTCTGAATTCTCTGTCACTTTGACCCTATTTTCTTCAAAAAAACCGTTGACTAATAAATCCAGCTGAGTAAATCGCACACCACACTATAGCTTTAAATGAGAGTTGAGACCTATGATACAATTATCGGACACTGAGGTCGTGCCGGTCCAGTAGCTCATGTTCTGTTTTCTGACGCATCCGGACAACCGAATCTGAGATTCGTCACTGCAGAAACAATTACGTTCACAGGAACGTTCACGAGAAGTGTTTGACGTGCTTTCCCCCGAGAGTAGAAATCGCGTCCGTAGAGTTCCTGTACAGGTGTTAACTTGTACGAATGTTAATGAAGGTCAGTGTGAAGAATTCACCGTACTGAACGGCCGGCAAGTCCAAGGGCAGACGCATGCCTGCGCGCCAAGCGCAGTGTTGATTGCGAAACTGAAGCTGTCACTGCCTCAATGTTCTCACGCGATCTGTTGGTCCGAGGGACTCCAGTTCTCCGTTTTGTCGTACTCGCGGTTTCTATGAGCTTATTGATCCATGTAACAATTGATTTGTGGTCCTGGACACGGCCAAACGTTGCTACATTGAAGCGATTTCGGAAGGAACACTGTGTTGAGATGACAGAGTGTCTGTTCGGAAAATAGGCCTTTGCAGCAAACGGATGGGCCTCGCTTTTCAAAGCATGTTGGTGACTGACCTGGAAGAGTACAACATTTTAGATCCATACCTGTACAATGAGACCACTCCCGCTCCACTACGATCGCTACAGCCTGAATGGCGTGCATGTCAAAGAAAGAAGTTATGTCGCCGCATCCGGTCAAAGGACTACCTGATATGATTCTCAAAACTGTGTGAGTTACATTATCAAAAAATGTGGTTACATTATCAAAAAAAATAAAAAAACTTTTATTCATTACAAGCGATTTATTGCTTTTTGAAATTAGGAAATTAAGTTGCCTCGCCATATTTAACATGATACACTACAGATACACTACAATTTCGTGCATCACCTCACAGGTGGCACCAAAGGAATCCTATTCGCCATTTTTAGTTTCACCTGGTTATCTGACGAATTTCCACACTTGAGCAGAGATGCCATTTTATTCCTTCTCCTAAAACCTAAGAAGGACAGTACGCGTCCGAAAATCTACAGTTATCCCACACTAGTTGCATCGTAGTAACATTGGAGAGGATGCTTTACCGCCTTCAGACAGCCCATCAGTCGTTTTCAGTGTGACTTGAGGTGAAACTGAACGACCATCGATAATAATCTGACTATGGTGGAAGCTGCCGTACGATAGAGTAACCTGCGTAGGCACTACCCAAAGGATTTGTTCTCTACTGGGACAGCTTAATGAATGGGGCATCCGCGCGGGATTAGCCGAGCGGTCTTGGGCGCTGCAGTCATGGACTGTGCGGCTGGTCCTGGCGGAGGTTCGAGTCCTCCCTCGGGCATGGGTGTGTGTGTGTTTGTCCTTAGGATAATTTAGGTTAAGTAGTGTGTAAGCTTAGGCACTGATGGCCTTAGCAGTTGAGGCCCATAAGATTTCACACAAATTTGAATTTTTTTTTTGAGTGGGGCATCAGTGGGGATCCACCAACTTTCTGCTGTCCTTCCTCTCCGTACCTGGTACTATCTAATAAGTTGTCCGATCGTTTTTAACAACACGACGATATCACTCTATGCACTGTCCTAAGCACGTTTGCAGTTACTATTAATAGTACTGCGTCTACAGTGAAAGACCCAATCTAGGGCTTCTTTATCGTGAACACTTGTCTCCTTTTAGATTTCCACCATCGGTGATATCATGCGCCAGTTACAGGTAACAATTACGAGGCTGGAGAACAAAGCAGATAAAATCAGTTTTACATTTTCGATCGAGGTATCTGTATGTGTCCCTTTTAACCGTTCACGTTTTGTAATTTATTTGTTTGAAAAGAGAACGAGTAACTCCACTTTAAATTTTAAAGAATCAGTTGACATTTCTCCATCTCAGTTTTTATGAAAAAGGATTCCGAAAAACACAGAAAGATCTGAAGAAAATATTATAATAGTCAATCACCTTTCGGAACAAATACAACATGTTTGCTCTAGTTTGCTCCAAAGAGGTTCTAACAATCGAAAATTGTGCTAAAATGCAGGAGGATCTGCAGCGAATTGACGCATGGTGAAGGGAATGGCAATTGAATTTCAATGCAGACAAGTGTAATGTGCTGCGAATACATAGAAAGATAGATCCCTTATCATTTAGCTACAAAATAGCAGATCAGCAAGTGGAAGCAATTAATTTCATAAATTATCTGGGAGTACGCATTAGGAGTGATTTAAAATGGAATGATCATATAAAGTTGATCATCGGTAAAGCAGATGCCAGACTGAGATTCATTGGAAGAATCTTAAGGAAATGCAATCCGAAAACAAAGGAAGTAGGTTACAGTACGCTTGTTCGCCCACTGCTTGAATACTGCTCAGCAGTGTGGGATCCGTACCAGATACGGTTGATAGAAGAGATAGTGAAGATCCAACGGAGATCAGTGCGCTTCGTTACAGGATCATTTAGTAATCGCGAAAGCGTTACGGAGGTGATAGATAAACTCTAGTGGAAGACTCTGCAGGAGAAACGCTCAGTAGCTCGGCACGGACTTTTGTTAAAGTTTCGAGAACATACCTTCACCGAAGAGTCAAGAAGTATATTGCTGCCTCCTACGTATATCTCGCGAAGAGACCATGAGGATGAAATCAGAGGGATTAGAGCCCACACAGAAGCATATCGACAATCCTCCTTTCCACGAACAATACGAGACTTGAATAGAAGGGAGAAACGATAGAGGTACTCAAGGTACCCTCCGCCACACAACGTCAGGTGGCTTTCGTAGTATGGATCTAGATGTAGATCCGGGGTTGGTGAAATATGTATGTTGTAAGGATCTAGTATGAAGGAATTACGCTGTTCAGTGGAGCCCTTAGGACCAGCCACATTCCCAGTCTCTGCGCCGACTATGGTGATGCGCTACTTGTCACCTTGCAGCAGCTCCTCAAAGTGTTACCGGCATACAAAATCCTCTCCCCTCTCACCTCCGGTGTGTTGTTGTTGTGTTGTTGTGGTCTTCAGTCCTGAGACTGGTTTGATGCAGCTCTCCATGCTACTCTATCCTGTGCAAGCTTTTTCATCTCCCCGTACCTACTGCAACCTACATCCTTCTGAATCTGCTTAGTGTATTCATCTCTTGGTCTCCCTCTGCGATTTTTACCCTCCACGCTGCCCTCCAATACTAAATTGGTGATCCCTTGATGCCTCAGAACATGTCCTACCAACCGATCCCTTCTTCTGGTCAAGTTGTGCCACAAACTTCTCTTCTCCCCAATCCTATTCAATACTTCCTCATTATTTATGTGATCTACCCATCTAATCTTCAGCATTCTTCTGTAGCACCACATTTCGAAAGCTTCTATTCTCTTCTTGTCCAAACTCCGGTGTACTGCCTCATTTTCCCGCCTTTCGAACTGCTCTTTAACATCCGTTGGTGGACGACGAGGATTTTTGGGCTATGCATACAGGTCTTTCTTTTAGAAACGAGTGTGGGAATTATCAATGTTTTCCGCCAAGTTTGGAGTAGAGACCTCCCTTGGTCTCTTAAAAGTCACTGAATTATGTGATCACTGAATTCAAGCATTGAGAAAATGTATCTAGCAAAGGATATAATGAAATCACTACAGGATTAAGTGCTTCTACTTAAACGGCAGGTTCTCTATACTCTGCTTTTCTAAGTAAGAGGGCGTACAAGAATTTAGGGAAAAGTGCTTGCAGTTGTAAACGATTTCTGCAGGGAACTCACTATCATACAATGTACCATTCCATGCAGATTGCAATTTCGCTATTCTCATGCGCCTATGTGAGGGTGAGTGGCAAGAAATGAGAGACAAGATGTAGTTAATGATTCTCCTATCCGACCATGATGTACATCATACACTCAGTCCGATGGGATGATGTTACCCTGATGTACCTGTAAATAGGACATTGTCCATAAACGCTAGACTTTTTGTGAGAGAATCCCACAGTCTCTTTTAATAACAGGAATTTTATATTCAGGCAATTATGGGGCAACCTTTGGAAATGGGGACCAGTTCTCTATTTTAGCAAACGATGACACGAGGTGAGACACATTTCTAAAAATTTTGTAAATTGCCTGGACTCCAGCTTAAGATCTCAAGCCGAAGGTTTTAATGTATCGAAGGGTTTCTGGACTATCCCTTTTTGGTCTAGTGATCAAATAACAACTTACGTTCGCCACAGTCTCCACGTCAAACAAAATTTCAAACATTGGTATAGGAGAAATTTTATTTCAAAAGTGTTCTTCGTTTGATTTCCTAGAACCGAACAAAATAAAGACACGGGACGACAGTAAGGATCGAACCCGTGTCAGAGACTGAGGAGTCACGTGCGGTATCATGTACTCTGTTAAAAAAACTGGCACTAATTTTATCTGTCGGGTCGTTTGAATTTGCAGACTTTTATACGGGCCCCAGGGGCTTCAAAATCGTGCTCCAAAACAGTTATATTACTAGCATCAAATGTTTGAATTTTCAGGCATTTATGTAAAAAAATAAAAATGTTTTCAGAATTTTACTAACGAGAGTGATGTCTCTGGAGCATGAGCTCTCAAACTTGTCCTTTGACGGATCACTTGAAAATCGTGGTTCTTTGGTGGAACATCTCGTTTATTTTTGAAGGCTAATAAAATTTTCAGGAATGACATAACTTGTTTTATTCAGTGATTATTTAAATTTTAAATTGTAATTACTAACACAAAACCAATAGCAAAATGCCAAAAAATTGATTAGTATCGTCCAAATGTCCGAAAGTAGATAGAATTGGTAATCCGTATCCAAGAAAAATTAATTAGTAACACAACCTAAAACTAAATTTGAATCATTATTTCCCACAATATTTGTATCATCTGCAAACACAACGCTCTTAGAAATGTCATTGACACACAAAGGAAAAGATGAAGTATTGAGACTGCATCAAATGTTCAAATGTGTGTGAATTTCTAAGAGACCAAACTGCTAAGGCCATCCATCGGTCCCTAGACTTGCACACTACTAACTTAAACTAACTTACGATAAAGACAGCACACACACCCATGCCCGAAGGAGGATTCGAACCTTCGGCGGAAGGGGCCGCGCAATTAGGGGAGAGTGTATCTTGTGTAATACAATATGCAATTGGTTCTCATTGTGATGAATACAGCGAACTTAATACACGACCTTTAGCAACTGACAAGTTTCGGTTTCCGTTCGACACTTGCGATTTAAATCATTTCATAGAATTTACTGTAACTTCGTAGTGTTTAAATATAGTTAAAATAATGTAGTAATTTAGGTAGTCAAATGCCACACAAGAAAGGGCGCTGATGATGGGTGCAATATTGAATACAAAGTGCTGATACGTTGATGTATGCACCCTCCAAAGTTTGAATTCAACTGACCCTTTTTATAGGTGTTTCAGTTTTCAGCTACTGTACTGCATACTTGAATCCGGAGATGAAAACATTTGGACAAGACGTCGCTTTTTGTGATGTACGATAAAGTGACTGGGAAATTAGTTACGTACCTTGATGTATTTGACAAGTCGTGCAGACTTTCAGTTCGCCTACAGGAAAGCACGGGTGCTGTGGTATGAGATGAAGTGTTGTGGTATGAGGCGAGGTTCCGTCACGTAAGCGGTGGCCCTTGGTCTGGTGATTAAGAAGCGTGCCTATACAGGGTCGGCTCCGTTCAGCTCGCATCGCCTGAGGAACATTGCTTAGGCGCTATTACGCAGGTCCCCACACGCTGAAGTGATTAATAGGTAGGTGATTCCAATTCCCAAGTAGTTATGAGGCAGCAAACTTCACACACTCATTGTCTTACAAGTTAGGCTATACTGACACACAGTTAATTCCTTCTCTAATTAACTTGTACGCTGTCTGACGTGTCTTAATACTCCTTGCGAGACATTTTACACTGACACACACACACAGGTGCTAAGCCTCAAACTGAGAGCAAAATACGAGTACTAGCCTCCTTTAGGTAATCTACACAAATCGGACGATTGGATATATAATCAATAAGTTTAAACACATGTAACTAGCTATCATTCACTTAGAGTGGGGATATTTCTTTAGTAGAAGACAAAGTTTCCCACCACTCGTATTTGCAGAATATTAGCGAGCCCAGAAATGTTTCGCAATTGCTAAAGCCTACGGTAGCTTGTTTCACAATTGAAGGCGCTTCAAATGGATAGATAAATCGCTTAGGATCATTGGTAAATAAGGTATGAGAGAGACCTCTTCACCTGGTGGATATGTGAGATATTGCACTCAAAGTATTTCCAAGGGCTTCTCTGGCGAAAACACCAAAACGAGTGTGTTAACTCGGTCATTGTCGTAGCTGTAATGGTGGCTGGTAGGTGAAATATTGTCCCAGCTATTTCAGAAACTGTTCGATTAACTAGCATGACGCTGTCTTTTACCACCTTTTTCGTCATACTTTGTGTCTTTCTTTTTGTTATAACAGTTCTCAATTATTATCCCTGGAGTGTAAACCAAATACATCAACTTCGCGCCCATTCTTTAAAATTACTTTCCACCGACACGCTGTTGATTCACGTTTCCCCAGGAACAAATTTACGTCACATGCTTGTTTGTCAATCCAGGTTTCAGTCCGTGATACGCTCGTACTGACAACCCCGTAACTCTTCCTTGGACATCAGTACACACATTTCACAGTTTTCTGAAATTATTAGTATTTCACTAATGCGAATTTGTACCCATTTCCCTATTGTGCCCTATTTCACCAAGTAAGGGTGTACAATAAAACATTGATACTGTACATAGAAGCCTGCTACCTGAAAACATATTGACATGTGTAGTCTCGCCCCATCTATTGCCACATCGACTGGCAGCATGTATAACAACGATGAATTGCCCTCAGTTGGTTCCGCTATATGCCATCGCTCAGTTATGAAATCCTTCTGTGAGTCTCGTAGTAATGCTAAGGTGTGGGGGCAATAGTGTAGCACTTTTTCACCCAAGTATGGAATGGAAGACGAATTCCTCACGTTTCTTGCGCCATTGATACTCTCTGTCAAATCTTTAGTTGTCTAACTACAGCCTTCTGCCACCTATTGCAGCCAGTTTATTCTGTACTCGTTCTAAATCAATTCTGTTGCTAATTCCTGTGTTATTCACTACAGCCTGCTCCATGTTCACAGTTAATTGGTATGTCAATCTACCTGAGCCCTATTTCATTGGATAAAGGTGTACAATAAAACATTGATACTGGCCATTTAAGCCTACTACTTGAGAGCATATTGAAAAGTGTAGGCTCGTCCCATATATCGTCACTTCGACTACCGACATGTGATAAAATATCACTAAGTTCTTCCGTGCTTCTCATATTCATGCTAAGAACTGTTGTGGAAGCAATAGCATAACACTTATTTGCTATTGCTTGGAACTCGTCTAGTGTGCTGCTTAAATTCTTAATATATTTATCACTTGCTGTCCTGAACACTGTCTTAAACAGTTTTTGCGCCTGCTATCATCTGTTCTCTCTTCCTCCAAATCAATGCTCTCAGCATCGTGTTTCTGTTGCTCCTATTCTCATAAAAAATTGAAATCTGTGCTACTCCTCCTGAATTTCCGCATGAATTCCCTGTCTATACTACCTTCTGCAGTTTCCCGGAAGTTTCTTTTAACTTGTACACCTCATTTCTCATCTCGTACACTTTCCAAGTTAATCAAAGTTTCTACCAATAACCTTTTAAGATGACGTCGGTTTGTCCTGAGAACAACACTACAAATTCGAGAGGCTGGTTCCATAACTCTCCCCATACCTCCCCCTGGACGAGACATAGAAAGATTATAATGTCCTTCCTGGCTGCTCAAGTTGACATGCCACCTGAGAGGCAGAAGTTTCTCGCCATTTCCCCTCCCTCCTTCCGAAAGTGTTGGTCCACAATGAAATACTACTGACTACAACGTAATATGAATCCTTTAATCTACCTGTTGCAAACATGAAACAATACCTCTAAACAAATCATTACAAAACTCACTGGTTTGGAGATACTAAATCGAGATATACAAAGAGAACAAAAGGAAACTGAACTCATGGTTTTAATGCGTGTAGAGAATTACACGAATCCTGAATGTTTTTAGGTACTGTATTTTTCACCTTCTTAGAGTTTTTATCCCATATCACCTGTGTTGTTGGAATCTGTCACAAGGCGTCTACTGTTCCACTGAAGTGTTTGACCTAGCTTATATGAATAACCGATGTCTTCGTTGGAAGCTGCATCATCACGTTTACCAGTGACATCATCTCTGTCACTTGACATGGGCTCTGGTACCTAGTTACATTTTTTTGTTCTTCCTTTTGGTGTGAAAGGGTTTGTTACAAAAATCAACTGACCCACTCTTCAGGGTGAGTCAATAACTATGCCAGCAAGAATAACTCCGAAAGTATGATAGGAGCTAAGACGTTTGTGCGACAGAAGTTGCATGGGACAACGGGGGCCATAATACGAGGGTAATCCCAAAAGTAAGGTCTCCTATTTTTTTATAAGTACAGAACTCTGTTTGTGTGGCAGTTCGTCACACTGTTATGAAGAGTGCTTCACGCTTTGTGTGTAAACATGCGCACGCCGCGCTGAGGCGCTCAGTATTGGCTTGGCAGCCGTTGAGAATGGAGCCCCCGTTCGATGTTACCGCTAAGTGCGAATTGCCCTCCGTTATTCAGTTTTTGTACACAAAGGGCACTACGCCGACTGAAATCAATCGCCAATTGACGGAAGTATATGGTGAGTCGTGCATGGAAGTCATAAATGTTTGTAAGTGGTGTAGAGAGTTTGCAGCTGGTCGGACCGAAATTCACGACGAACAAAGGAGCGGAAGACCGTCAATTTCTGTGGAGACAGTGTTGTAGGTTGAGCAAAACATGCGTGAAGATCGGTGGATCACCCTGGATGATCTCTGCACGTTGGTTCCTAAGGTTTCCCTAAGCACTGCTCACAGAATTTTAACGGAAACATTGAACTAACGTAAGGTGTGCGCAAGATGGGTGCCACGCACCCTGAGGACCACATGCAGCGAGTTGATGCTTCCCGCGCATTTCTTCACCGCCTTGCAGCCGAACAGGATAACTTTCTGGACTTAATTGTCACAGGTGACTAAACCTGGACATTCCACTTTACACCTGAGGCCAAGCAACAATCACGCCAGTGGCGGCTTCCTTTTTCGCCAAAGCCGCGGAAATTCAACAGTCTGCCGGCAAGGTCATGATAACCGGTTTTAGGTATCGGACAGAGGTATTGTTGGTCGATTTTATTCCAACTGGCACCACAATTAATGCTGAAAGGTACTGCGAGACTCTGAAAAAACTCAAACGGGCAATTGAGAACCGGAGAAGAGGAATGTTGAGCAAGGGCTTACACATTCTCCATGACAACGCTCGCCTACACATCTCTCGGCAAACCGTTGCTTTCCAGCAACAGTTTCAGTGGAACATAATCACCCACCCACCCTACAGTCCTGATTTGGCACCCATTGACTACCTCCTGTTCCCTGAGTTAAAAGAACATTTGACCGGAAAGCGATTCAGCTCCGACGACGAGGTGAAAGAAGTTCATAACCTTCTGAACAGCATGGCGGGCGAGCTGGTATGACATGGGCATACAAAAACTGCCACAGCTTCTACAAAAATGCATCGACAGAAATGGTGATTAAGTCGAAAAATAGCTAAATGTTCAAGCTGTAAACTAATGTACACCATCGTAGAAATAAACAGGTCTATGTACGTATGAAAAAATATAAGACATTGCTTTTGGGATTACCCTCGTATTACGCTGGTTTATTGTTGCTAGGTGGGGGTCGCGTCAGAGATATGAAGGTCAAATTTGTTTTTTTAAATAGGATCCTATAGTCAACGAAGGTCACAAAAATGGCATGAACGTCCATTTACATAATGTGTTCGAAGTGATGATCCCACCTAGCAACAAAATACAAACGTCATATTATGGCCCCCTTTGTCCCATGCAACATTTGCCCCACAAACTTTTCAACTCATATCATAGTTTCGAAATTATTCTTCGTGGCAATAGTTAGTGACTCACCCTGTATATTGGGACAATTCCCCCCCCCCTCGCCCCCCCCCCCCGTCTCCCCCCCAGATTGCCCGGTCTTTTCCTGACATTCGACTGCCTTGATATTCGTTGGTCTGCACTTCTGCCAAACTTGTATTAATCGCTTCATGAAGTGTTTCACTTACTTCTCATTAGTACCTAATTTAGGTTTGAGCTTCAAAAGGAGATGGCTTCTTTCTTCCATAAACCACGTCATATGGTTCAGCACTTGTAATATCCTGAGACAATGTACTGAGGACACATTTCCCAATTACAATGCTGACAGTGTATGTACTGTATGAACATTTTAGAAATTGCACGGTGAACCCTTTTAGCATTAGCATTCATTTGTGGAAGGATTCAGATACAATTTATTCAAACGGTCAGAGATAAAATCTGTACCCTGATCTGTAATATAGTGTCACGAACGCCGTATGTTAGTGACCCGTTATTGACCATCGCACTGCAACTGTGTTTATCACTATTCTGCATTTGCTACATTGGTACACACCAAGAAAAATGATCTGTTATGGTTAGAATACGCTTATTTCTAGCTGCTGTCCTGTTAAATGGTCCAAAAATATTCAGTCCAAACATTGCAAAGTATTTTGTCGCTTGTGGAAGCCTTTG
Source organism: Schistocerca americana (assembly GCF_021461395.2). Classification (NCBI taxonomy): domain Eukaryota; kingdom Metazoa; phylum Arthropoda; class Insecta; order Orthoptera; family Acrididae; genus Schistocerca; species Schistocerca americana. The sequence goes on along the minus strand of NC_060119.1, from coordinate 263,772,179 downwards.
TAATGAACTACCCCAGTACTTAAGATTTGCCCTATCTAGACATGACACAAAGGGTTTTATGTACAGTTCAACATCTTGCTCTCGTGATCTTCACTAAAATATTTTGACTATCTGTCATTCTATTTCCACCATGCCCTGCCAACAGGTGACCATATGCATGTTGCAACAGTTCTTTTCTAATATAGGAAGCACCATGCATGAGCTGCACTTCGTACTTCTACACAGCCAGCTATCGTATGCCACTAACTGCTGCTGTGACGAATGTTCTATGTCAGCTGCTTTTGCCTTTTGCCACTCTCACAAGCTTTTCTCTAGCGCCAGCAGAGCTCCAGTTTTCCTGCTTAGAATGTCTGCATTAGTGCGTGTCGTCCAAGGTTTGTGCACCGCTTCGTAATTAGACACGCTTAGCTTCAATATTCACCATCTAAATCTGCTGGGTGGGTCTTTCAGTCCCAGTAGCCTCTTAAGGGAAGCAGGATCAGTAACTACCTAAAACGCCTGTCCATAATAATAACAGTGAAAGTAGACAATATCGCAAGTAACAGCTTGCATATCGTTTTCTGTCAGTGAATTGTTATATTCCGTCCTGGTCAATTGTCTCGATGCACACAACACTTCTTGCCCTCTTTGGCTCAAAACACAGATTGCCATATTGCTCACGTCACAGGGAAGGATGAACTCTTGATTGAAATTAGGAAATATGAACACAATAATCAAAATCAAAGCATTTTTCAGTTTCTCAAATGTGGCTTGGTACTCTGCTGACCACACAAATATCATTGCTTTTCTTTACAGGCAATTCAGGTGCTCGTCAATTTGCATAAAATCCCTTGCAAACTTCTTATAATAATTACAGAGTCCTCAAATTCACTGTAATTCCTTTGTAGCCTATGTGGGTGAAAAATCACGAACCGCTCATATCACCTGTGAATCATTTCTTACCCCTTCCTCGCTAATAGTTTATTTTTGTTTGAGCGAAATGTCACTTATCAGCAATGACTGTTTGGCATGCTGCCTGTAGCTATTGAAAGACTTCTTCCGACCATTTCACATCTTCTTTCATGTCATTCGAAAATTCAATTATGTCATCATGATACATCATGCATATTTTAAGTTTCAGTCCCTGAAACAATCCATCCAATTGTCTCTGAAGTATAAGTGGTGCATTTATCAGACCAATGGCGTCTTACAATATAGTTAACGCCATATTGTGTAGAAAAATGTGTCTTTGGCCGGTCATATATAACAATTTTAAGCTGATGGTACCCACTTTTCAAATCCATGGTCAAGAGGTATTTACATTGACCAAGATTGTCGACTGTCTTAGTATATTTACATTGAACCAGATTGTCAACTGTTTTAGTAATGTTCAGGATTGGATACACACTGGTGACAATGATTGCATTTTCCAATCAATAATTATAATGTAATCTGTCTTTCCTAGTACCATGCAATGCCTTTTTGGGCACAATGACAGCGTTTGCACTCCAGGGTGCTCTCACTATTCACAACGATTTCATCAACGAACTGCTGGTCAATAAATTCCTGCACCAAAAGTTTTTACTTCTTTGGTAACCTGTACTGCTTCTTATATACAAGAGCTCTGCTTGCTATTGCCATCCTATGCGATGTTGCATGCGCCAGTGGTAACAGACCCACTGGACTTCACAAATCTGCAAATCAAAGGTTTAAAGCTTCGATGTCTTCTTAACTTTTCCTTAGAAGTGTTTGAGTTTATTTCATGGTGCAGAATTGCTAACGACCTATCAATATCACCTTCCTCCGTGAAAGTAAAACTGGTGACCATCTTGCCTTGTGACAGCCTAACCTGTTCCATGCCAAAATTTTCCAGACTCGGGGAATCATCAGTTCTCTATTTGTATTTGTGAGGCATACTACGCCCCTACCTTCCATACAATGCGACTTATGGAAATTGTGGTTGGAGCCGAATTGTTCTACCATACAAAACAGATCCCTCGTTAAGTCAACACCCTCACTAATCCCGATCAATTTACCTGCACCTGCTGGTATGTCACCCCACGAATTAAACTTTAGTATATGTGTACCCAGTTTAGCTGGTAATACCTTCATGACAGCTGTATCATGCGGCATTGTTTCACTAGCAGCCTCCTTCCCTAACGGAAAAAAGGTTTCACCAAGTTCGATCGTTCACTGTGAATGGCTCAATTATATAATGAAGTTCCTTGACACAATCGAGTCCGAGAATTGCATAATACCCCTCTCCAATGTGTGGGAACACCTGCATATGCTCCTTAAGCCTTCAGCCCAATGCTAAAAGCGGGCAATGTTGTTCCCAGTGACTCCACCTCATTGTCACACACTCCACTTAATCTACACTGTTGCGTCTGAAGTCCCTTCCTCCCTAAGAGACCCAGACCAACAATTGGCACTGGTGGTGTCAAGAATTTATATTTCTTACTGTTCGCTGCACCAGTCAAGTAACAATCTGTCTCTGCACACCTCCTTGCGGTGTACTACTTTAGTGGGAACGACTTCCAAAGGTCAAGGCGGCCACGTTATTGTTTAGCGGAAACTACTTCACATTGCGCCCATCCTGCTTTCTACTTCTGTAGTCATCCGCCATTTGCCCTGGGTGACTGGCAACATTCATTCTTCACATGGCCCGCTCTTGTCTTTAACGTCAGAGGAGAAGACACCACTTTTACCCCATTTCTGGGTAGCAATATTTATCTCGTCGAGCTGTGTGGCAACTCTGATAGCTGAATACAAAACACTAATATATTCCATCCTCAACCGCCATGACATATCCACTGAAATACCCCTTATTTCCTGCTTCCCGCAAGACGATTCTTTCTGCCTCTGCAGCGAATGTTAGTTCGTAGGTCTGCGAGTTTAACTTACAAGTTCTGTCAGAGAATGCCTCAATATATTGCACTTCCATATTTAGCTCATGAATTATTCTCTGAAAAATCTACCACTATTGTGCCTGCGATAGCGTTCGGTAAGCATATTGGCCAGATGGTCAATTGCTGCATTTTACAAAGGGTTTCAAGGTACGTACAAAACTTTTAAGCGTCATCTGGTAATCGTAAACTAGCCCAATTTTCTAACCAAACTGCTTCCCTCATATCATCCAGAGAAGCCGATACATCAACGGGTGCTTTCCCAGAAACAAAAAGTGTAATGATACTGGCTGCCATAGGGTCAGTGAATGGGGTAGGTACACTATGTCATCAAAGGTATCCGGACACCACAAAAAACACAAATTTTTCATGTTAGGTACGTTGTGCTGCCACCTACTGCCAGATACTATATATCGGCGACCTCAGTAGGCACTAGACATCGTGGGAGAGCAGAATGGGGTGCTCCGAGGAACTCACGGACTTCGAACGTGGGTGATTGGGAGTGAGTTGTGTCATACCTGTGTATGCGAGATTTCCACACTCCTAAACATCCCCAGGTCCACTGTTTCCAATGTGATAGTGAAGTGGACACGTGAAGGGACACGTGGCCGGAGTGGCCGTGCGCTTCTAGGCGCTACAGTCTGGAACCGAGCGACCGCTACGGTCGCAGGCTCGAATCCTGCCTCGGGCATGGCTGTGTGTGATGTCCTTAGGTAAGTTAGGTTTAATTAGTTCTAAGTTCTAGGCGACTGATGACCTCAGAAGTTATGTCGCATAGTGCTCAGAGCCATTTCAAACATTTGAAGGGACACGTACAGCACAAAAGCATACAGGCCAACCTCGTCTGTTGACTGATGGAGACCGCCGACAGTTGATGACGGTCGTAATGTGTAATAGGCAGACATCTATCCAGACCATCACACAGGAATTCAAAACTGCACCCATGATCCACTGCAAGTACTATGACAGTTAGCGGGAGGTGAGAAAACATGGATTTCACGGTCGAGGGGCTACTCATAAACCACACATCACGCTGGTAAATGCCAAACGATGCCTCGCTTGGTGTAAGGAGCGTAACCAATGGACGACTGAACAGTGGAGAAACGTTGAATGGAGTGACGAATCACGGTACACAATGTGGCGACCCGATGGCAGGGTGCGGATATGGCGGATGCCCGGTGAACGTCATCTGCCGGCATGTGTAGTGCCAACAGTAAAATTTGGAGGCTTTGGTGTTTTGGTGTGGTCGTGTTTTTCATGGAGGGGGCTTGCACCTCTTGTTTTGCGTGGCACTATTACAGCACAGGCCTACATTGATGTTTAAAGCACGTTTCTCTGCTTCCCACTGTTAAAGAGTAATTTGGGGATGGCGGTTGCATCTTTCAACACTATCGAACACCTATTTATAATGCACTGCCTGAAGCGCAGTGGTTACACGACAATAACATCCCTGTAATGGACTGACCTGCACAAAGTCCTGACCTGAATTCTATAGAACACTTTTGGGATGTTTTGGAACGCTGACTTCGTGCCAGGCCTAACCGAATGACATCGATACCTCTCCTCAGTGTAGCACCCCGTGAAGAATGGGCTGCCAGTCGAGAAGAAACCTTCCAGCATCTGATTGAAAGTATCCCTGCCAGAGTGGAAGCTGTCATCAAGGCTAAGGGTGGGCCGACACCTTATTAAATTCCAGCATTACCGATGAAGAGCGCCACAAACTTGTAAGTCATTTTCAGCCAAGTGTCCGAATACATTCGATCATACAGTGTACGTTTCTACCATCCTAGTTTGCCTTCTCTGGGATTACGGCAACTCAGTCGCAGCATGAAACACTTCTAGTTTTCTCTACATTTCTTTACTAGCCTTGTTTCCTTCTGCTTTATCCTGGAGTAAACCAGCTACCTGAAATTTCACCACCTCAACAGTTTCGCTCAAAGTTGCTGCCCGTGTTTCTAGTCGTTGTGTAACCTCATTTTTCATTTTTGAATCATAACACAAAACAAGTGGGAATCTAGAATAAAGGCTCACTATCAATAAGCAAAAACAACTGCATTAAGCTTTTCTACGCATCATAGTCCAACGGGACTCACTGCACTGCTGTGCTTCATGGCCAAACGTTTTACGAGTCTCACAAACTACTCTCATTGCCTTTCTACACGGGAATTCGTGCGTTGATGAATTACTATGCTGGTACGTAGCCGGCTGTAAGTATTATTCCCTACAACTCTTTTCTTCGCTGAGTCTGTGAAATGTCTTCATGATCTTGTGGCATAAAACATGTTGCTTTCCAATTCGTATAGAGTTCCTTACGACTCAATAAGACTGCTCCCCTTCCCCCCCCCCCCCCTCCAAAAAAAAGGAAACATAAACGAAACAGAAAAGTCTTACGTGAGTGTCGGATAGATGAGCGGAGATGTGGCGGTGGAGTTCGCCCGAGAGCCGGGGCGTTAGTAAAACATCACGCAGTTATCACACATTTAATTTCGGGAGCTGCACGATCACTTGTCTTGTTCCCATTGTTACCTAGCAGCGGCCATTCTGAACCCGCGTTGCATAAATCCCCAGGGTAGTATGTCAGGGTCCAGTGAGAAATTTGCGGTGACAAATGGTTCAGCATGGACTACCAGATGTGAAGGAGATTATGCCATAACATTTCCAGCACACGAAATCAACCTCGCTATTTTAGTGCCGCGTCATCGGCTTCTACCCACAGGTCTGACTGCTGTTTTACTTCTGGTCTAATGCAGTGGACCCACGTCTCAAGGCCAACAGGAAATCGTTCCGCAGAATTAAACAATATCTGTTTAACGCAGTCGAAATATCACTAACAATTACTTTCCACAGTGTTCTTGGTCGGCTTTCGACAAATATGGCTCCGATCTATCACGGAAGCTTTCGCATACTTACTTTTTATAGTGTAGTATGTTTCTTTATATGATACCAATTATTCAATAAATCTTTAACTGTCGATAGCACTGTACCAGGTTGAGTATTTCTCGATGTGCACCTGTGTAGTTTCGGACGTTCTTTATGTGAAATATTGTTACTTTGAATTCTTCAGTTTGTTTAGGCGTGGATAATGAAAAAAGATTTTTTATCCACCTTTGAATAAGGGAACCATTCTAAAATAGAGCTCTTCATGGGGATACTGTATCCGGTTTATCTGTTTGAAAAACTGTATATCTATTTACAGGAACTCGGTATGACTACGTAAGAAAATATACTTCCGAAGTGTTATCAGCTCCAGCAGTGATGAACATACAAAAATAGCAAAGCCCTCATTTGTTATACAGTATCAGGTCCATATCTATGCGAGGTCGAGATGTTTGCATGTTACACTCCCGTTCTGGAAGCCTGAATATTTTATTACAGATTGTTGTCAGCTCCAATAGTGATGAATGAGCCAGCAACAAAGCATCCTACAAGTGACGGTGAAAGGTTTCAGAGTTTCAGCACTACGAACAAATGCCAATGTACAATGTGGCTTTGACTTACACGTAAATATTGATTTGCCCCATTGCATTGTCACAGTGAGATCTGGAAAATTTCGTTGGTTACAGGAAGCCACCGTCACAACATGGAAATGCATATGACATAATTTTTATTGGGTACTTGTATATGTGCACAATGACAGTATACAGTAAATGTTTGTCTCCATTTATACAGAAAACAACGCACGCCTATTTTCTGCGACCACAGGTTGACACAAGCCGGAAAGTAATGAGAGGACAAACTGCAAGGGTGCAGAAGGGTGTCACTGTCAGATTACGGAGACCAGTGGTCTCCGCCAACGAAATGCAGCAGGCCAGACAAGGTGGCGCCCTATAATTTGATGGAATGTGCCCTGAGCGAGAGAGTGAACACTATGAAGCAGGGGATTATTTAAAGAAAAAAATATAGCTTATCCGAGGAATATATGAATCCCTAATCTGATAAATTTGAATCCACGGATGCGAGCGTCATGATTCTGTATACAGAACCTGGATTCGTCCGAAAAAAATGTTTTTCCATTCGTGCACCCAGGTACGTCGTTGAGTACACCATCGCAGGCGCTCCAGTCTGTGATGCAGCGTCAAGGGTAACCGCAGCCATGGTCTCAGAGCTGATAGTCCATGCTGCTGCAAACGTCGTCCAACTGTTCGCGCAGATGGCTGTTGTCTTGCAAACATCCCCATCTGTTGACTGAGGGATCGAAACGTGGCTGCACGATCCATTACAGCCATGGGATAAGATGCCTTGCATCTCGACTGCTAGTGATACGAGGCCTTTGGGATGCAACACGGCGTTCCGTATTACCCTCCTGAACCCACCGATTCCATATTCTGCTAACAGTCATTGGATCTCGACCAACGCGAGCAGCAATGTCGCGATACGATAAATCGCAATCGTGATAGGCAACATTTCGACCTTTATCAAAGTCGGAAACGTGATGGTACGAATTTCTCCTCCTTACATGAGGCATCACAACAACGTTTCACCAGGCAACGCCGCTCAACTGCTGTTGGTGTCTGAGAAATCGGTAGGAAACTATCCTCATGTCAGCACGTTATAGATGTCATCACCGGCGCCGACGTTGTGTGAATGCTCTGAAAACCGAATCATTTGAATATCACAGAATCGGTTAAATCTAGAGTCTGTAGCACGTCATCTTCGTGGTGTAGCAATTTTAATGGCCGGTAGTGTATATACATGGTGGTAGTATCACTTGCTTGGTATACTCTGAAAATGTTTCCGACGTGATTATGCCACGCGACGAGAATTAACGAACTTTGAACGTGGAATGGTAGCTGGAGCTAGATGCACGGTACATTCCATTTCGAAAATCGTTAGTGAATTCAGTATTCAGATAACCACAGTGTCAAAAGTGTACTGAGAATACCAGATTTCAGGCTTCACCCCTCACCATGGACATAGCACTGTGCGATGGCCTTCACTTAACGATCGAGAGCAGTGGTATTTGCTAACCGACAAGCAACAATGCGTGAAATAACCGAAGGAATTAATGTGGGACATACAACGAACTTATCCATTGGACAATGCGGCAAAAAATTGGCGTTAATGCGCTATGGTAGCAGACGACCGACACGAGTGCCTTTGCTATCAGCATGACATCGCCTGCCGCACTTAACGTCTAAGGTCATCAGTGAAGTGTTGCTAGAGGAGGCCTAAATGCACGCTTTTAAGCTCACGTAGATTGGCGTGAGGTCTGGAACAAGGTAAAGTAATTATCTATAAAGAAAAGAACGTAGTTCTTGGAATACTTAACTTTAATCCACAATTGGAGAACATCTCTCTTGACTGTACATGCTTCACCATATAAATATCAAATGCTATGGCGCCTTGCTAGGTCGTAGCAAATGACGTAGCTGAAGGCTATGGTAACTATCGTCTCGGCAAATGAGAGCGTATTTGTCAGTGTAGCATCGCTAGCAAAGTCTGCTGTACAACTGGGGCGAGAGCTAGAACGTCTCTCTAGACCTGCCGTGTGGCGGCGCTCGGTCTGCAATCACTGACAGTGGCGACACGCGGGTCCGACGTATACTAACGGACCGCGGCCGATTTAAAGGCTACCACCCAACAAGTGTGGTGTCTGGCGGTGACACCACAATCAGTCCCCTAGAACTTAGAACTACTTAAACCTAACTAACCTAAGGAAATCAAACACGTCCATGCCCGAGGCAGGATTCGAACCTGCGACCGGTGCGTAACCTTGGGAATCTTCAAAAGGCTTTGTGGAGATGTAAAACCAGGTTATCAATGTACCGTTGCACCAGCAGCAAGTGTATATCTTCGAGAACATAACTGAATTGTACACGGACGTGTTTCTGTATAAGTGTAACCTATCAGACACAGAAGTATTGTGCCTGGTCTAATACTAATTGAAACTATTGATAAGACGAACTCCTCTAAATTTTGGGTCGTACTCAGTAATTCATCTCGTTAATGTTCACACTATAGAGACAGAGAGAGAGAGAGAGAGAGAGAGAGAGAGAGAGAGAGAGAGATGTTACTAGAACTGTCGGGAACATGATTGGTCAAAAAACATAAGCCTATTAACAACAAAAGCCCTTTCTGGTGCTGCGCATAGTAGCCGCGCGGCCTTGAGACGGATTTTCACAGTCCGAGCGGCTCTCCCCGTCGGAGGTTCGAGTCCTCCCTCGGGCATGGGTATGTGTATTGTCCGTAGGGTAGATTGGTTGAAGTTAGATTAAGTAGTGTGTAAGCTTAGAGACCGATGATCTCTGCACTTTGGTTCCATAGGATCTTACTACAAATTTCCAATTTCCCTTATCGACCATTCCGAAATATAGCAACAGTAAATGTTTTGATTTTAAACTCATTTTAAAGATAATTTCAACTTGTATTTAAAAATAGGTAAATCAATCAATTTAATAGAATTTTAATTATGAATTATTTAATTGTGTTTGTGAAGGTTGCTAATTTACTGTGATTGTGTTTCTATACGCACAATTTAAAGTGAGCTTTAGTAGTTTCTCATGCAGCTACAAGGTCCAATTTTACTGCGATTTGTAAAGATTAAATTAGTTAAAGATTAAATTAGTTAAAAGCTATGATCACTAAAAGTGGAGTGATAGAGCACGGTGTAGCTGTTCAGCAATGTTGTATTTATTTGAGGCTGATGAGTGTGAGAGAAAGAGTTTAAAACTATTTCCAAACTATCACTAATCGAAAAGTTTCTTTCACTTCCAGAAATGCAAGTCCTTTTACATCTATAACGTTGATGAACCATTCTCCCCCAATTTTAGCTTGCACTCCATCGTGCACGTGGTCAACAACGATTGGCTGTCTTCTTTTCTCCCCCGTGATGTTGCGAAATTATTCATTTTGATGCGTCATTTCTTTCACTGAGTCACAGTATTTGTATGGACTAGGTCGAAGACCCGAAACCAAGTTTTTTACGCGTTTCTGCTAGTGACACTCGCGTCTTTACGTTCTTTCCCAGAGCCAGAAGACGAACGTGATAGCACGTCCCGGTGGAACTGGCAGAGTGGAAGTTTCGTAGCCGGAGAGCGGGCAGAAGCGCCGGACAGAGTAAGTGTGTTATCTGGGGTGCTAATCCTGCGCGTGAGTTATCAGCGGGCTCCGTGTTAATAGCAGCCGGGCAATGGGCGCCAGGCCGGCTTAAGGGCGCGCGCTGCCGCTGCTCTTATCGAATTACGAGTATCGCTGCCGTGCGCGGGCCCCGCTATCCCCGCACAGCCGCGAGGCCGCTGTTATCATGCCACACCGCTGGGACTCACCGAACGGCTCCACTTGGATATCTGTCCACTCTCACTCGCCGAGTGCAATTAAATGGAAACGACAGGACTGTGGTGTTTTTTTTTACAACACTGAACAACACATCAAACTGTACTGAATTCAATAATCCTCCCTTCTGCTTCCTCATTAACCTTCTAACTATAATTTAAGACTGTTTAGCATCATTTTTCCGCCTTTATTAAATATATTTTAACTTTCAATACACGACTGCAATTTTGAGTGACTAAAACAGTATCTTAGCTTATGTCAAAACACCTTGCAATTACACAAACATCTAGATATTTGCGGCAGTTGCCAAGTCAGCCTAGTTGATGTCAGAATTTAAATTAAAACACAAGTCCTACTACACAATTGTCCCTGTTCTAACACCGTGGTCATAACATGCAGAAACAACTGTTTAAATAAAAAAAATACGCCAAACGTTGAACTATGGTGCTATCCAGCTTCCTAGACTAAACCCTCGAACATCGTGATGCTTGTGTTGGCCAAATACTTTTGAATTATGATATGGCATTGTTTCTAGCATCTGTAAGTGGCCATTGTGCCAAAATTGCAATCGTGTATTAAAAACAAAACATTACAGACATGGTAAAATGGTGCAAGGTGTTCGAAATTCTGAAAAAGTAGGAGTAAGCTATTGGGAGAAACGGGTCATATGTAATATGTACAACAGCCAAGACGGAATAATAAGACTGGGTGACCAAGAACGAAGTGCTCGTATTAGGAAGGATGTAAACAAGGATGTAGACTTTAGTTCCTGTGTACAATCTGTACATGGAGGAAGCAATGAAGAAAATAAAATAAAGGTTCAGTAGTGGAATTAAAATTCTAGGTGAAACGATATCAATGACATGATTCGCTGATGAGATTGCTGTCCTGGGTGTAAGTGAAGAAGAATTGCATTATCTGCTGAACGGAATGAGCAGTCCAATGCGTACAGAATATGGATTGAGAGTAAATAGGAGAAAGACGAATGTAATGAGAAGTATTAGATTAGAAATGAGAAGTACCAGTAGCAGAAATTTCAAGAAAATGTATATGCACTAATTTCTGCCACAGATTTACCGTTAGCTGTAAGAGATATGTGAATCTTGGGATTTTAATGACAAGTCTGGCGTGTATGAGTGTGTCGGCTCGATGGGGATGGCTCTTGAAGTCTAGCTGACACAGGTCAGCGTCTGTCGATCGCGACAATTTCGATCAGTTACTGTTAAACAAACTCCTCGCTTTCTTTGGTTAGTTTCAGATACTATGTCCCTGTAACAGATATCCGCGTACCGATGGAGCAGCACGCCGAAATGTATAAACGGTCGTCGCTTGTAATTGAATCAATAGTGTTCGAAGGATGTCCGTCTTCTTTGCTGCTACACACAGCAACTGCACCACTCGGTACCGCAACAACTCGATATATATCGCAAACAATAAACCAAATATCTTTCGCGTGTTCGCGACGGGCTTATAAGCTTACGCGAACTTGATAAGCGTAGTTCTTATGCCCGGTTTTCAAATGATTGTTCGAACGTAGATAATATATTTCGAATTAAAAGTTCCACCATTGAAGCCGATGCCACATTATAGTCTTGCGATATAATCTTGATTTGTGATGTATCATAGCGTCGTTAATGCGTCACTACGGTGCTAATTCAACAACTTCTACGTCGTAAATCCAGAGATAACGTATTCTCTAAATAACTTACAGAAAGCATCGTAATACAATGTTCAATTAAATGATGTAGACGACATGAAGTATTAAAGTTATAACTGACTTTATTGAACTTCTGAATTATCTAACCACTTCATTGGAAAGCATACCGATCTGTCATTCATGGAACTGAAGCTACGATTTACATCAGCAATTCTGACATTAACTACAGCTTCGGACAACACGGCTTGCCTGTGAATTCTTCATGTTTGCGTGTATGTGTTTCCTACTCAAGTCTGTTTGTAGAATTTATGTCGGCGTTTGCTATATTGCTGTGTCCTTCAATGTTCGTGACGAACACATATCACGACGACTAAGTCCCAGAACTGATTATCAGACGAGTTACTTTTCCCTCGCGTATAATATCTGTTCCGTTGTTTGGGTAAACGTAAGTGTTCTATCACTTTTCTTCAGAACTTTGACTAATACGTCAAGATGATACGTGAAAAACATTAAAATTCCAGAGCGGTCAGAAACAATGTAGTATCGGTCAATAAGCGTGCTTCTATCGCGATGTCTACAAGAGAGCGAATTAACATCTCTATTTAAGTTTTTCATTGTAGTCGCAGCGAACGTACAGCTCGATGCGGCTAGAATTCTTTTCTTGGATAAATGTTATCTCTGATCGCTTTATCTCGTGTAGGTTTTATCTTCGTAAAGCATATATTTTGAATTCTTTATTTAAAGTTTCGTGCTTTGCAGATTAAGTGATCATCTGATAGTCTTTCATTTCGTTCTTTCCGTGGAAGAGATGTTGTTAGTTCCCTAGTATTTCTGTTGGTCAAAGTTTCAGTAGTGTTAATATTTTGTTGCCAGTAGCTACTGTCAAGGCCAGGATAATTAATTTTTATTTCTTTTGTTGTCAAAAAGGATGTCATTAGAGCCTCTATATTTGGGGTGTTATACAAGCCATACTTTATGAGGGAATTTTACAAAAAATAATGCATAGATGCAGGTGCTGTAGTGTAGAAGAATAGATTTGTATTGTGAAGATGGACGTGACATGTTACCTAACGTGGAATACATTAAACACGTCATGTGCATTAGTAAGAAATTATGTAGTTTGTATAGGGTTTTCATTGTACTTATTTTTTCCAGACGCATGTAGGCATTTCAAAAATAAGTGCGACTTACTTTCAACGACTGCCAAAAGTATACTATTTTGTCGAGAGTGAATTCTGTATTACATGGTATATGAAAAAACAAATCTTATATAACGTCATCTTTATTTATGAGGTCAAATTTATATACGTTTAGGCCATAAATGCTTGCATATTTCTTTGCTTTTTAGGTTATTAAATTCCATGCCCTAGTGATATGCATATGTATGAAAATACTTTTGCATTTCTGTGATATGAGAAACAAATACGAAGCAACGATGCCAAAAAAAGATGTTTGGGGTTAGCCTCATTGATTAGAAATGAGAACGATCTGGATCCTAGGTTGTAACACTGCCTTGAATTAAATCTTTTAACTAAATTCGTCAGGAATCGCCACTGAGGACTTCTGGCAAAGGAAATGCTGCACTAGTGTCAGTCCTAGTCGAGGGAAAGGGAAATTATATCCAAATTCAATGAAGGCGCGGTTGGGCGATGAATCTGTGGGCCCTGGCAGAGTGTGGTAACAGTCGACAGCCAACAGGCCAGGCAAGGTAAACATGGCACTAGCGGGCGTGGAGCTGCGATGGCGGTATTGGACGCACGATTTGTTTTGAGTGGAGCAACAGCGAGGCATGAAACTGCAGCGTTGCTTTAAGTTATTGTGATGTATGAGGCAGGGCACTAGGACAGAGCCAAGAGTGGCGATTTGTGAGTGGCTGATGTGTGGGAATTTATCCCTGCCATAGTTTCTGTCTCTCTCCGACACTACATCAGAAGTAAAGGAAAAACCAGTCTAAATAGGCAATTTTAGCTTGGGACAGAGTGTGTCAGGTCAGTCGAGCATTGGGACGGACTTGTGCTGGTCAGCGCTTATAGGGGCAAGTCTGGTAGCAATGTTATAAGCATTCTGCATACACTTGTATTCTGTTTTCTATAAACTTGTTCAGGATGTATTGCGCCTCCAGGGACACAACACCGGGGTGAGACGGAACGGCAGCCTAGAACTTAGAGATCTCACTGTCTGCCTGAAAGAGGGCATTGACAGCAGTCTGCAGTGGGTCCAGGAGGGGCTCCGTTCCACTCGAGTCTACGGGTTACGTTTATTTCTCACCTCGCATACCGGTGTGCGGGCGAGGCGTACACTGCGGGAAGCGCAGCAATGCTGCGACAACGACAGAGACGGCGGCAGGTGTTGCAATCCATCAAGCAGCACTAGCGGCACGCTGTGGCACAGCATCCAGGAGGGCGCGGGTTCGAGTCCGGCCCTGTCCTGGGAGCAGCGGCAGTCCGAGGGCCTTGGGTGACCAGTGCACCCATCTTCGTCCCATGGTCGGACAGAGCAGGCCAAACAGGGTGGAGGGCCGCGAGGAGCAGGTACTGTAGCAGTCTTCAGAGACGTGGGCCGCAGCGTGGTGCAAGTTGCAATGTATTGGCGAGTGGTGAGCAGGAGAGCGCGGTCGACTTCCAGCAACGCAGCCTTGATGACGGCAGCAGTGGCGTCGGCATACCAGGAGTCTGCTGAGCTGGCTGGACTCGTTGGACAGCGCACGGATGGCATGCCGACACTAACAAGGGGAGGCCGCCAATTGTGAAATTCAGATTCGATTCATACTGCGTATAATAAAAACTCATGGCCAGAGGTGTAATGTGGCAAAGCACCAAGATGCACTTCTCAGCCGTTGTCGAGAGAATCGACAGTTAAAAGAAACCGTTGCGGTGAAATACTCTCAACGACTAATAATTTTCCACAGGGTCGTGGCGCAGCGGTAAGCGATCTGGTTTGTAATCCGAAGGTCACCGGATCGAATCTCGCGCTATGGAATTTTTTTATTATTAGTTTTTTGTAATTTATATATATATATATATATATATATATATATATATAAACTATTAATGAATTGCTTATGCATGCTGGTGAAGGCGGATCGCTCTCCAATTGTACCGCCTCCATTTTTCCGTTTTTTTAACAGGGTGTACCAAAGCTCTCCCGTCCCCACTGATTTTCGACGATTTTATAAGTTGCGCTAGGGACCGGATCTACCTTCTTTCGAAGTTAGCAGGCAACTACGCTGCTATGCGGCGGCTCGTTTCGGCCCATTCAACATCTGTCCTTCAAGTGTAACGAGCGAGTAACGGAGTTTATATTTCATACCTGCCACGGCGAATTTGTGTTCGTGGGGTCTCTATTCAAATTCCAACGTTTGACTTACGCTATACGTATTCGTTCCGGAATATCGTTTCTACGTCTTCCGTTAACTATACGTGGTAAACATTATGAAGACAATTAATAACATTTGTGAAATACAACTTTGTTTGCGGAAAATATAATGATGTTCGAAGTCGCCAGTTTTTCCACGACAAACGACTTTCAACAACTTATTATATGCATAATTGTTGCAAGTGATTGCCGGGAATTATATATATATAAACATATATATATATATATATATATATATATTTGAATTATAAAAAACAAATACCAAAAAAAACCGCATGGTGCGAGATTAGATCCGGCGACCTTCGGATTACAAACCCGAGCGCTTACCGCTCCGCCACGACGCTGTGGAAAATTATTAGTCGTAGAGAGTATTTCACCGCAATGGTTTCTTTTAACTATCGATTTTCTCGACAACAGCTGAGAAGTGCATCTTGGTGCTTTGCCACATTACACCTCTGGCCATGAGCTTTTATTATGCGCAGTATGAATCGAATCTGAATTTCACAATTGGCGGCCTCCCCTTGAAAGTTTCATCCATCGAGTACTGTAAATTATCAGACTAAACAAATGTTACCGAACTTGCTCAGCCTCCTGACAAAATACGGCGTGGTGGGCACCGCCTATAGCTCTGCCATCTGGAGTCTCGGGTTCGAACCCCCGACCCCACAGCAGAAGTCACCCTCATTCTGCCAATCACATTGTGAAAGAGAGAGGGGAGCCGACGGAGATTCAGGAGACCCTCTTGCCCTTGGGGTGGCAAACTGCCCCTAAAACGTGGAAGAATCAGTAATGACCAATGGGATGAGGGCGCAGAAGGCAATAAAAACCACTGCATTAGAGTCCCATCATATGCATCCATAGGATATGTCGCCTCTTCCTTGGCAAAATATTTCCAACTAGCCCTCTATTCAGATATCAAGGAGTAGACTGCCAAGGGGTCAGTGATACAGAGAAATGATGATATACGTTTAAAGTTCGTGCAGAATGTGGATACTGTGATTAGCAGCTATAGAGTAATTTAAGTTTATCCATGTTATATGCATGTTGTTAGAGGTCTGTGACTGTATTGTAAGATTATATGGAATGATTTATAGGTTATGTACATTAGCTCTGTGTGCCAGTGGGGTTTAGAATCGAAAAATAAACCTGTGTGGTAGGATAAATCTGTTACAATGTGTACATTTTGTGAATAGCATGATTAGGTAGTATATTGATACATTTACTTACATTTTCTTTCTCGCACACAGATCACAGTAAGAGGTAAAGCACAACTTAGCATTTTCACAAAAATCTATTTACGTTTTTCCAAAGAGTTTTAGAATCTAAGATAAATTACTTACACTATTAAAGACGGTTAATATATTTCCAGAGAGTTATAGAATCTAAGCTAAGCTACTTAAAGTTTCAAACACAATAATGTATACCTGTAGTGAAGATGAGGACCTTTATCTAGATGTACTGGCAATATCGAGAATGTTACGTGGATACTTAATGAAAACTGTTCTGTCAATGAAATAAACATTTAATGTTTGAGAAGTTTTTGGAGAAATTAACATTATTCCTTTCAAGCTTATCATTTAATAATACAACTCCATGTGATGTGCCAGGAATGAAGATTTCCAGTTCTTCCTATAAGTCCATTCGGTGTCCCTTACTCTTTTTATGTAATATATGAAGATAATTTCATTATCATGGAATGGGTGGCCTGTGTCTTTCATGTGGGTGGCTATTGCTGATCTATTGTAATTGTTAGTGTAGTAAGCATTTATGTGTTCATTATATCTTGTTTCGAAGTTGCTCCCAGTTTGGCCTATATAGAGGGTTCTGCAGGTATTACATACTACTTCTTAGATGCTTGATTGTGAGTGTATGTCTGTGTGAATATATTGTGTCTCAGTGTGTGTTGCAGATTGTTATGTGTTGTAAAGCTAATGTTAATGCCGTGTAGTCTGATATTGTTTGCTACTTTGTAGGAGATTTTGCCTGTGAAAGGTATGCAAGTCGTGGGATTCTTTTTCATTTCATGTATCGAAGGTGGTTTATTATTATCTCTCCTTTTTTGTGTAAGGTTATCAATTAATACTTCATCATAGCCATTTGCTGAATCTATATGTTTTATTATGCTGAGCTCATGAAAATGTGCATATTTGGCCATTGGTATATTGTTGGCTCTGATAACTAGTGCTCTGTATGCAGCAAGTTTGTGTGTTGTGGGGTGACAGGATGAAATTCACAGTGGAATATGACAGCAATGGTAGCATCAATTTCCTTGATCTAATGATCAGTAAAGAAAACAACCCATACGTCTTCAAAGTTTACAGGAAGACATCAGCAACAGATACCAACACACAACAAACTGCAACACACACTGAGAAACAATATATACACACAGACAGATATACACTCACAATCAAGCATCTAAGAAATAGTATGTAATACCTGCAGATCACTCTATATAGGCCAAACGGGGAGAGACTTCCAAAGAATATACACTCCTGGAAATTGAAATAACAACACCGTGAATTCATTGTCCCAGGAAGGGGAAACTTTATTGACACATTCCTGGGGTCAGATACATCACATGATCACACTGACAGATCCACAGGCACATACACACAGGCAACAGAGCATGCACAATGTCGGCACTAGTACAGTGTATATCCACCTTTCGCAGCAATGCAGGCTGCTATTCTCCCATGGAGACGATCGTAGAGATGCTAGATGTAGTCCTGTGGAACGGCTTGCCATGCCATTTCCACCTGGCGCCTCAGTTGGACCAGCGTTCGTGCTGGACGTGTAGACCGCGTGAGACGACGCTTCATCCAGTCCCAAACATGCTCAATGGGGGACAGATCCGGAGATCTTGCTGGCCAGGGTAGTTGACTTACACCTTCTAGAGCACGTTGGGTGGCACGGGATACATGCGGACGTGCATTGTCCTGTTGGAACAGCAAGTTCCCTTACCGGTCTAGGAATGGTAGAACGATGGGTTCGATGACGGTTTGGATGTACCGTGCACTATTCAGTGTCCCCTCGACGATCACCAGTGGTGTACGGCCAGTGTAGGAGATCGCTCCCCACACCATGATGCCGGGTGTTGGCCCTGTGTGCCTCGGTCGTATGCAGTCCTGACTGTGGCGCTCACCTGCACGGCGCCAAACACGCATACGACCATCATTGGCAACAATGCAGAAGCGACTCTCATCGCTGAAGACGACACGTCTCCATTCGTCCCTCCATTCACGCCTGTCGCGACACCACTGAAGGCGGGCTGCACTATGTTTGGGCGTGAGCGGAAGACGGCCTAACGGTGTGCGGGACCGTAGCCCAGCTTCATGGAGACGGTTGCGAATGGTCCTCGCCGATACCCCAGGAGCAACAGTGTCCCTAATTTGCTGGGAGGTGGCGGTGCGGTCCCCTACGGCACTGCGTAGGATCCTACGGTCTTGGCGTGCATCCGTGCGTCGCTGCGGTCCGGTCCCAGGTCGACGGGCACGTGCACCTTCCGCCGACCACTGGCGACAACATCGATGTACTGTGGAGACCTCACGCCCCACGTGTTGAGCAATTCGGCGGTACGTCCACCCGGCCTCCCGCATGCCCACTATACGCCCTCGCTCAAAGTCCGTCAACTGCACATACGGTTCACGTCCACGCTGTCGCGGCATGCTACCAGTGTTAAAGACTGCGATGGAGCTCCGTATGCCATGGCAAACTGGCTGGCACTGACGGCGGCGGTGCACAAATGCTGCGCAGCTAGCGCCATTCGACGGCCAACACCGCAGTTCCTGGTGTGTCCGCTGTGCCGTGCGTGTGATCATTGCTTGTACAGCCCTCTCGCAGTGTCCGGAGCAAGTATGGTGGGTCTGACACACCGGTGTCAATGTGTTCTTTTTTCCATTTCCAGGAGTGTATAATGAACACATAAATGCTTACTACACTAACAATTACAATAGATCAGTAATAGCCACCGACATAAAAGACACATGCCACTCATTCCATGACATTGTAAATGATCTTCATATATTACATAAAAAGAATAAGGGAAACCAAATGGACTTATATGAAGAACTGGAAATCTTCATTCATGGCACATCACATGGGGATGTATTATTAAATTAAAATCTTGAAACGAACAATGTTAAATTCTTCAAACACTTCTCCAACATTAAATGTGTATTTCAGTGACAGATCAGTTTTCATTAAGAATCCAAGTAACATTATCCATATTGCCAGTACATCTAGATAAAAGTATTCACTACAGGTATATATTATTATGTTTAAAATTGTAAGTAGTTTATCTTAGATTTTAAAACTCTTTGGAAAGATGTAAACAGATGTTTTTGAAAATGCTAGGTTGCGATTTACCTGTTACAGTGCTCTGAGTACAGAAAATGAAATCGCCAACAGAAATGTAAGTAAATGTATTAATATATTACCTAATCATGCTAGTCACATAATGTACACACTGTAACAGATTTATCCTTCAACACGGGTTTATTTTTCGATTCTTAACCCCATTGGCACACACAGCTAATGTACATAACCTATCAGCTGATGCATAAGTAACCGTATAATGCACCTGATGATGGCAGCATGCTGCCGAAATGGATAGTGCTAGTAAAATATTAGTAAAAAGGGACTGCAACAGTATAAATTATTTCACATAAGCAATAAAGTCGGCTGTTAAGTTGAAGAGAAGTGGCCTTTTTGAAAAGAGGCACAAATATTGGACGTACAGACTTAGGTACAAGGAAGGCAACTGCTAAGAATCCACGAGTAACAAAAGATACTCTTCAATTCATCCCCGAAACAAGAAAGTACAAAAATGTTCGTGGAAAGAAGGAATACAACAGCATAAATCCCTTAGTAATTAAATTTATAGGAAGTGCATGGCAGCTAAGGCAAAATGGCTTCAGGAAATATGCGAAGAAATCAACCAAGAAGTGATCGTTGGATGGACTGACTCAGCATATAGGCTAATCAAAAGAACCTTCGATAAAATTGAAGAGAAGGGCGCTAACATTAAGAGTTGAATGTGGACCCAACTGTGAAATCCAGAGGAGAGGCCAGAAAGGTGAAAACAGAAAATAGATGGCTTGTATGAGGTGGAGGACTGTTCCAGTGACTTGACAGAACAACAACAGGAGTCGACAGCGAAGAAATAGGAGGTCCATTAGTGGAATGAGAATTTAAAAGAGCTTTGGACGACTTAAAACTAAATAAGGCTGAAGTGGTAGCTAAAATTCCATCGGAATTTCTAAAATCACTGAGGGAAGAGGCACCCAAACGACTATTCATATTGGTGCTTATAATGTCTGAGACTTATGACATACCATTACACTTTCGAAAAAACATCGTCCACGTAGTTCGAAGCTAGCAAGAGCCGACAAGCGAGAATATCGTACTATCAGCTTAAGAGACTATGCACCCCAGTCGCTGACAAGAATAATATACAGAAGAATAGAAAAGAAAATTGAGGATGTGTTTGACGACGATCAATAAGGCTTTAGTAAAGGCAAAGGCACCAGAGAGGCAATAAGCTGTTGATTACTACCCGTAAATTCCAAACATTTAAGAATTCTGGCGACGACATTCATCCACAAGCCTGGCTTCATAAATTCTGTCATTGTTTACCTCCCAACTGGTCATTAGAGTACAGATTAGAATTTATGTGCGGCTATTTAGAGAATGAACCAGCTGTAAGAATGCGATCGGTCATTCGCCATTGTCACAGTGAAGGAGAATTTTATCATGCTTTCCTCTCAGCATATTGGCCTCAAGCTACACAAGATCGAGTAAAACATAGCATCATAATGGTCAAACATTTCGAACAATCTGAATTTTCCAGTCTTGTGAAATATTTCGAAGACATGTTTCACAAGAATCAGTACCTGTCAAAACCATACAGCCCCTCAGAACTCATCCGCATTTGCTTAATCAAATTGCCTGAACATTTACGACATATTATTTTGGCAGGACGTTGCAAAGACGACATTGAAGCTTTTCAGGGACTCTTACAAGAATTGGAAATAGACACTGACAATCGCGGGACGCGAAAACAGGAACACAACAATTATAGGTCACATCCGTCACAATTCCGCGATGACAGAAATAATAAATGGACATGACAAGGCTATTCTTACACCGTAATTCGTGACCAAAACGGACACCACCCATATGACAACCGTTGGCAGAGTAGTAATAATTACAGGGAAAGATCACCTTTCCGTAGTAATGAATATGACAGAGATAACCATAGAAACAGACAATATGGGAACCAAAACAATAATTATGAAGGGAGACAGAATAACTTCAGACGCAACGGTCCACCGCGCAGTTACGATTCTGGGAGAAATTCTCCACCACGTGACGGACAAGAAAGAAACTACGGCATCTACCGACATGACGACAGACGATATAATCGTAACGACAGACCTGAATTGCATCAGAATTGGAGGGATTCAAACAGGGCAGGAACCTCTCGACAATGTGAATTTGTAGAAGTTAGGTCTCCTAATCCCAATAACGACGCGCGCAAACAAAGAGACAGACAATGACTCGTACCGCAGGCAGGCACGTGCGCCGGCTGGCTCAGCGAAAAATAACATAGACACTAACCTTGAGAAAAATTTTTGCATTCCTTACCGACTTATACAACATGTTAATTGCTTTGAAGCTGAAACCCTGCGCACTAGGAAGAGTAAAGGGTTACACTACATTTCACATGTAAAACCGTTTATTGAGAGACAATCTGTTTTTTTAACTTGGTCTTTGCGATAAAATTTTTCACTTCACACTACTGGTACAATTTGTCACACTGAGAAACTGTTAACATGCCACAATGTTTTGTAGTTAACTATCCAGTTTAGAACCTAGGAAACAAATTTAAACAGTAATTACGAATGCATTGTTATATTGAACATTCGACACAGTGTTATTGTGTGTTACGTTCTTGGTTGTTAGTTGTACGATTACGTAACGACTATAAGGCTCACATACTTAGAACATATACTGCTAATGAGATTTTAATGCAACATTTTGGTTTACTTGAAAATATATTCTTTATTTGAAGTACTTTCTGTGAAATTAAAGATGACTTAGTATTTGGTTTCCTTGACAGCTACACGATTATGTCACGACGCTACTAATGTGTGACATAATTTACATTGTTGCTTTTGTGCTGTATCTGCTTTACATCTGTACAGTTTTTCTGAATTCTTCTGGAAAGTAAAACATGTTTTAGTACTAAAGTTGTGGTATAGCTACAATAAGACAGCCTTTTTTGTAGCACAACAATACGTTACAGTGTGGTACTTTCTTGATAACGGTACTGTACGTAATAATTACGATATCTGCCGGCCGAAGTGGCCGTGCGGTTAAAGGCGCTGCAGTCTGGAACCGCAAGACCGCTACTATCGCAGGTTCGAATCCTGCCTCGGGCATGGATGTTTGTGATGTCCTTAGGTTAGTTAGGTTTAACTAGTTCTAAGTTCTAGGGGACTAATGACCTCAGCAGTTGAGTCCCATAGTGCTCAGAGCCATTTTCAACTACGATATCTATACGCATAGCATTTCGCTTTTGTTTATTACGAGGTAAGTACATTGACTTCCACAGAACTTTGCTTACGGACGACGATAATTACGACGCTTGGCACATTTTTGACCCTTAAGTAATGACAGAGGTTATGTTACAGCAAGACGAACAATTTAGCGCTCCAGGACACGCATTTGAGTGATTAATTTTGTACTTAAAACATTCATGTTTAAAGATTTTTGAATTACAATGATACAGAGGTATTCCGTGATACATTTCATTCCATTGCTGTAATCTATAACACCTGAGGGTATAATTACATTAATCCTCAGGAGTGTACACGCCTACTTTGTGTACCATGTGTTTGGCAAGCACAAGGAGCCCTAGCTAATTTGGTATTTTCTTATACAACTTTACACATCGGTACCATATTTCTCTAACACAGAATTCCACAGCTATCTGATTATTTAATAGAGAAACAAACATTTTTTTTTACTACGTCAGTGATACATGTTTACGCAATTACGCAGTTGGATAACTTTACACTTATGAAATTGTATTTTGTCTGTACTTCGTGAACTGTTCATTTTTTTTTTGGAACCATTGTGATACTATGAGAGCTTTGAATGATATATTTGGTATGGGAACACGATTTTTAAAGTACATTTGAGGTAGATGACACTATTTAAATGAGCAGATAATTTTTTTTAGGTTTTGACATTATTGCAGAAAGCTACGACCTTTTTGAGATTTGATTGAGGTGCTGTGATGTTATTGTTACGATGACTGTGTGTATTATACTGCTGAGGTACGTTTACGATCAATAAGCTGATGCTATATGAGGAATTTGATTATGCTACATATTTATAATGATGAAATATTGAAGAATGTCAACGAATATGTATATGTGTAATAAGGTAAGGAATAATGAGTAGTTGTTAGGGACGCTGATTTGTGGGAAAGGATGTTGGAAACCAAGAATCGTACTTTAAGAGTAATGAAATGTGTGTAAATACGTGAATGTATTACGAAAATTGTTTGGACACTGTTATATTTATAGGATTTTGTTTCTACACATTTGTCACGCAAATTCTCAACTTGTGAAATTTTTTATATGAGACTGTCACTGTAGTGCAAACTGCTGTCGTAAATATTTTGGTAAAAAAGCCAAGTGACCTTGATGTAATGCGTTGTGAGTGGGCAGTTGTGCCAGCTGCCTGGAGAAAAAGTCATTAGGTGGAGAAGAAAGAGACCATTAACCTTTCTATTGACATTCCTTTGTAGAAAGCATCGCAAATATGACACGCTATTACTTGGAAACGTATGATTACACTGTGGAGCACGTACTTTGTGCTACTTGCTGAAATGCTTATGAATTGATGGGAAATATTTTTACATCTGCACACCTGATTATGACAAGTGCCTTTCTACGAGACTTGAGAGAATTTCTACTGACTTATGAAATGCCACATGGCTATTAAATGATGTTTTTAAGGTTTGCTTTACATAGTTGCTTATTTCATTTGATATCTGGATTCCACCTGTGTAGCAGCATTGGTTTTATAAAATAAAATTAAATGCATTTGCTAATGTGAACACTTTCTGTCAACATATCTATTAAATAATAATTTTATGATCCACATTCTTCGAAAAAGGAGCATTTGGAAAGGAAAGAACAATAAGAAGGGATTAATAACAGTTACTGCATACATAATTTTCTTTTCAACTACTTGGTAATTTTTTGGTAGAATAATTTTCTTGTGGTGCACCACTTTATTGATATAGATATTAAGATGTGAACAGACATTTCCCTTATCTGCATTGTTGTCTTTACTGTACTGTTTTTTCTGCTTGAACTATGCCATATTTAGGAACAAGTTATTGCATTTGCTGCTGCTGTTTGCCAGGCATAGTGCTACTAAATTTCACTTTGTATTACTCTGTTAAGCCAGTTTTACTACTGATTTATTTTTCTTATTTGCTGCACATTGCCTTATATTAGTTGTAATGTTGCATTTGCTCTGCTATGTTAGATATACTGCTGCTTGCTTTGCCAATTTGCATTTTTTTGTCATTGCTGTTTGTGTTAATTTGTTGTGTGTTGTTGTGTGTTGCTGCATTGCCTCGTCCCTTAGTATATATATCTGAGCTCAGTAGTTTTAAGTTAGCTTAAGAGGGGGTAGATTACATAAGAATTTAACTATGAAGAATAGGTAAAGAATGCATTGAGAAGTTATGTGAAAAAGATTTGGTCAAAAATGAGTATTATACAATGAGAAATATTTATTTAACAGGGTTAGATAGGATTTTTTTTTTTTTTTTTTTTTTTCAGGAGCAAATGTTGAAGTAAGAGGAAAGATCTATGGAATGAAGTTTTTGGTTGGACTGCAGTACCAAATGTTACACTGAAAACGAACCCTGTCCTTTCACTTTGTGTTATTCCGCTATGTGTTTGTATACCCTTGTGTATTTGTGTTTTTCCTGTCTTTATGTGTTTAGTTAATAAGATTTATGTTGTAGAATTTTTCAAGTGCTAAGCTACATTCACTATGATGAAGAATACTGTTATCCTCAAATATAATTTGCATTAATAATATGTTATTTACTTTGTAAAGATGTTTAGACATTATTAATTCTGTTCTGTTTTAATGGTCATGTGTGAAATTAATGTTTCGGAAACTATTCTCATTATTTTATATATTTACTTATGTAATAATTCCTGTAACACTGATGTATAAGTCTATTCCTATTCTTTTGTAAAGCCTGTATTACTACAAATGTTATCTGTATTATTACGTTTTCATGATGTTTTCTGTATCTCTGTAATTGTATTTTCATGTTATGAAATTGTAAGTGACACCAGTTCTTCAAATTAAGTAACTTCTAAGCATTCATTTCACTGCACACATTTCTGTTGGTCATAGTATATGCACAGTATGTAAGAAGTTGGAACGGCTAGTGTTTGCACGTGTATTAATAATTCAGCAAGGGACTGGATAACAGCATTGCTGGTTCTAAGGACATTTCAAAAAAAAAAAAAATTTGTGAGTGCACAAGTGGTGGTTCATGGACTTGTTATATTGTCCACAAGACTCTTCGATGGTGATTGTGCACCTGGTCAGTCGTAACAGATGGCTGTTAGCCATCTCTACAAGGACTACAGTGGGTCTACACCTTCGATGACTCACCAATACCATTATTTCTACAAGGACTGCAGTGGGTCTGCACCTCTGGTGGCACACCAATACCGTAATCTGTAACAGGACTACAGTGGTCTGCTCTGTGATGACCTACTCACCAATCTTCTTCAAAACTTCGACTGACTCTGCTGTGGGTTTGCTCTGTTGTGGCCCATTACCTGTGTGCATGTCAAGAGTCAGCACTGTCTTTCCGTTGGAAGGACAACACTACTTCTTCAAGGCAGCATGGAAATCAACTACTCCGTGTGCATTTTCATTTACTGGTCAGACATTGTGCATAAAATTGTAGCTAATACTGTGATGACTGATCAGGACTGTCTACATGGACTGTGGGAAAATTTTAGCTTTTGACCTACAGTGTATCAATAAGTATGTGCATTGGATATCTTTGTTATTGTAATTATGAAAAATTTCTTCAAATGTGTATTGGCCACTGCCCAAAACAATTTGTAAAACTTTTTGTGGGGAGCATGGGGGCCATGTAAGTAGGCTGTTTAGGTTTTTATATTGGTAACGCCACGTAACGCTCTGTACGAAAATCACTGGCTGTGCTGTGTGCAGTCTGTGGCTGGTTTGCATTGTTGTTTGCTATTGTAGTGTTGGGCGCTGGATGTTAACAGCGCGTAGCATTGCTCAGTTGGAGGTGAGCCGCCAGCAGTGGTGGATGTGGGGAGAGAAATGGCGGGGTTTTGAGAGCGGATGATCTGGACGTGTGTCCATCAGGAACTGTACATTTGTAAGACTGGATGTCATGAACTGCTATATATATTATGACTTTTAAACACTATTAAGGTAAATACATTATTGTTCTCTATCAAAATCTTTAATTTGCTAACTATGACTATCAGTAGTTAGTGCCTTCAGTAGTTTGAATCTCTTATTTAGCTGGCAGTAGTGGCGCTCGCTGTATTGCAGTAGTTCGAGTAACGAAGATTTTTGTGTGGTAAGTGATACATGAAAGGTGTAGGTTATTGTTAGTCAGGGTCATTCTTTTGTAGGGATTACTGAAAGTCAGATTGCGTTGCGCTAAAAATATTGTGTGTCAGTTTAAGCAAAGTCATGTATAATTTTTCAAAGGGGACGTTCCAACAAGAACCAAATGGGAACAATAATACTAGACGACCAAGTGCGAAGTGCTCTTATTAAAAAGGGTGTAAGACCAGGATGCAGTCTTTCGTGCCTACTATTCAATCCAACGAAAGTTCAAGAACAGGATTAAAATTCGGGGACAAGAGATGTTAGTGAAAAGATTTGCTGATATTATTGCTATCCTCAGAGAAGGCAAAGAAGGATCACAGGATGTTTTGAGCGAAATCAACAGTCTATCGAATACAGAATGTGGACTGTGAATAAACCTGAAAAAGACAAAAATAATGAAAAGCAGCAGATATGAGAACTGCGAGAAACTTAACATCAAAATTGGTGATCACGTAGTAGACGAAGTTAAGGAGCTCTGCTAAATCGGAAGGAAAATAATCAACGATTTACAGAGGAAGGACGACATGAGAAGCAGACAAGCACAGGCAAATATGGCATTATGTGCAAGAGAAGCTATTCGTAACAAACATACGCCTTAATTTGAGGCCGGCCGAAGTGGCCGTGCAGTTAAAGGCGCTGCAGTCTGGAACCGCAAGACCGCTACGGTCGCAGGTTCGAATCCTGCCTCGGGCATGGATGTTTGTGATGTCCTTAGGTTAGTTAGGTTTAACTAGTTCTAAGTTCTAGGGGACTAATGACCTCAGCAGTTGAGTCCCATAGTGCTCAGAGCCATTTGAACCTTAATTTGAGAAATAAATTTCGGAGATTACATTTGGATCTAAACTTTGCATGGTAGTGAATCGTGGTATGTTGGAAAACGGGAACACAAGAGAATCGAAGCTTTTCAGATGTGGGTTCTGCAGAAGAAGGTTGAAAACCTGATGGACTGATGAAGTAAAGAAAGAGGAGGCTCTCTGAAGAACTGGTGAGGAAAGGAAGATATGGAAAATACTGACAAGAAGAAGTGACAAGATGACAGGACATGTGTTAAAACATCAGGGCATATCTTCCATGGAGTGTAGAGAAAGAAACCTGTAAGGAAGGGCAGATACGGGAAAACATCCAGCAGATAATTAGATTCATCGGCTATTCGTGACGGGGGACCTCAAGCCAAGCAGGTGAAAGATTAAAAACAGTCACGAAAAAATTTGGTAATTATTCCAAAATTAATAACGGGAATTTAGAATGAGTCCAGAACTCAGCAAGGTTCAATGTATGATGTACGTCAAGTACGACGAAATTAGGTGAATATTTGACTAGGTGTCAGTCAGCGGATATATAACCTAATTACAGAAGCAGACAGCGATAACGAATAGCAGGCCACAGCATGCAAGGAATCAGTGACGAGCAGCTGATATACAGTTTCAGACTCTGAGATTTTTAACGTTCAGCTATTAATTAACCTTACCTAACTATATTCCAATTAATCAAGAGACAACTGTCTGAGACAGGGTTGGTTTACTCACACCATTTGAAAGCGGAAAAAAATTTGCAGAGATAGCACCCTGGATGCCACTAAATCTTATCACTAAGCAACTTCACAAATTGTTATCCGTTTTCTTGTTAATTGTAGAAGTACGCTTAAACACTTTTAAAAAGGGTGCGGGATGTTGTTATATAAAAAATACATCGCTAAGATTTTTAATTAGAGAGTCCCAGTGTGAAGGAGCCTGAAAGAGAATTTTGTTTTGTCAAACAATGTATCGCGTTTGGCTGTATGGCTGCGCTCACCAGCTGCAGATGTATCCGGTTCTCGATTTTGATTACGCCGTTGATGTTCAGCACTGCAGTCGAACAGTGTCGATGTGGCTAAACAGCTGCCACGCCAAATTCATAGATGTCCAGTTGAACCACACAGTGCGGTCAATAACTGGGGCAATCCGACCAGCACCGATTTTTTGGCTTTCTCTTCTGAGCAATATCTATCTACCCGCCACCCGCTGAAGCGAGGCCGTGCTTAGGGAATACCGCAAGCTACAGGAGAACGTGGAAATACTCATACAGGTAGACATACCAAGTTTACGACGAAATAGACTCCGTTCAAGAAACCCACCATCACGGCAAGCAGAACACCTAGAGGCCAGTAATATCGGGGTGAGAGTCCTGTGGGACCAGAGCTGTAAGCTTTTTGAAAATCCTGAAGAGCGTGAGTGGTTCCGAGACTATAACTGTGATACTGCAGGCACAGAACGAGACAGGAAACTATGGGTCAAATTGAACAGAACTAGCACTGGTCGTGGAAACTGCAGTCGAAAGTGATGAAGGTGGACTGACCGATGTAAGCACTTCCGTATTCGCTAGGAATCTTATGAAACAGACATTCTTGACAAATGGGGTGCTACAGAGTCTCCGGTTTGTGGCTGTGGCGATCCGAACCAGACGATCGAGCACATTACAGATGAATACCCCTTGCTCTTCTAACGGGATTTGGAGCGACCTCATGAAAGCTGATAATACAGCTCTTATATGGATTAGAAACCCAGCTATTGTGATTTAGTTAGCTTTATGTGTAATTTTGTACTTTCGCATGCCTGTTATGTACAGTATTACTAATGTTATATACCTGCAATTTTAAACTGCATGTGACCGAATAAATAAATGAAACCTAGCTCCTAGACCTTCAAGGCTGTACTAATTTCTTGAAGTGCAGAGGAAAAGTATTCCACCTGTGTGCCAGCCGTGTGATGTTTATTTCTATCGCCGGGTTAAAAACTTTATTTCCAGGCTTCAGAATTGCAGTGTGCTTCTCGAAACCCAGCGGAAAATGCACAACCGCACAGATGCAATAACTATTCTCAGCATAATTCATAACCAACTTTCAGCACCGATTTTTCAGGAAATGATATTGTATGCGTGGTACGCATCAAAATTAATTCCAGAAAGACACATATCTTTAAATGTAAACCAAGTTAGTTTTCCGCCGACTCTTCGGAAGGAACAGTGTAGCTGTCGAAAGATTGCATTCATTAGATGTTCTTGGTGCCGTGAGTATATTTGTTTCGAATGTTTATGTGACAAATACCATCCATCTAGTTGTTCGAAGAAAAGTGAGGACACGTAACAATGACTGGAAGAGCGATTGTAAAGTGACCTGGAGTAACATTTTAGGTGTTTACTATCCCAAGAGGTTTGAGAAATTTATTTGCCTACATTATTACGAGGGCTGTCCAGAAAGTAAGTTCCGATAGGTCGCGAAATAGAGACCACAGTGAAAGCCAGCAACGTTTTATTTGCAACAGTTAGGTACACCTCCCACCTACTTCTCTACATAGTCGCCGCTCCAACTTCGAGTTTTGTCGTAGTGTTGTATCAACTTTCCAATATCCTCGTCACAGAAAGCAGCCGCCTGTGCTTTCAGCCCGTTATCTGTACTGGTCTGCTGCTCGTTGTCTATGGAAAAATTTTGTCTTCATAGCCAGCGGCCCTTGTGAGCAGAGATGAGACTCAGGGGAGCCAATTATGAGCTGTATTTTGGGTGATCAGACACATCTCATCGGAAACGCTGCAGGAGCGTCTTCATGGCCCCTGCATTATGCGGCCGAGAATTGGAATGAAGAAGGAACTGCTAGACAGTTGTGTTATGTAGGCTGCATGACACAGGCGAAATCTCTAACCAGGCACTCGTACTTGGCGGGAAACGCTATTTCCCACGCATACTTAAGTTCACTCAGAACTGAAAAGAGCGACGCGACACGATCGACGGGAATACTGAGACACTGCCCAACACATCTGTGCAAAGCTTTACCGGATTTTCCCAGTGGTTTCCATTTTGCGTCCGATCGGAATTTACCTTCTGGACAGCCTTCGTATTATCATTCCTTATTGATTTACTTACCTTATTAACCCTCCTATCCCTATCAATTGAGATATGGAAAAATACAAACGAAAAGAACGACATCCGCTAGGTTTCTTCGAGATTCGAACCCATGATCTTCGATACACAACCAGTTACCGTGGCCGTTGCGCTATCGGTGCTGGCGGCGAAAAGCGTTTAACATATGGGCACAGAAGCGGCAGTTGTAAAAGTTTCTTTCCTCGATTTCTGGAAAAGTTTGCGTTTGCGGACCCCATATCTAATGATGAAACATGCTCTAGTTACAATTTTCTATCGATCCCTCCAATTTTGAGTCGATTGCTTGTCATAACCTTTAGGAGTGATTTTCTCAAAATTGTGGGGATGTTAACCCAAAATATCTTAGAGTCCTTCGTTCTAGGTTGTACACAAGCAACCTGCCAAATCTGAGCCGAGTCGGGTGGCCGTGTCTGAGGCCTTCCCTTTGTCAGACCAATTGCTTGCATTATTGGCTTTCCTACTTATAGGATAGCTGAATATTTGACTTTGTGGATGACTCTGATAGTTGGCCGTGCGAACATCATATCAAAAACTCGTAGATAATAATTGAGACAACTGATTAGAGGTGGCGCAAACGAAGTTTTAGTCAACCTCGATCCTGTTTAACCGTACGGAAACTGTTGGCAGAGCGTTTTCCTCTTGAGACAATAAACGTATTCACACATATTATAACGACAGCCTATTTCTTGTACGGTGGTATATTTTATGAAATGTCGGACGGAATAGCTAAGCGCTCTCCGTTGTCTCCAGCAGCGGCTAACTTTAATATCAAACATTTTGAAGAGCGTTCATCACACTTGGCTCTCCTTCGTTCATTTTATGTCACGTCTATGTTAAGGACACGTTTATGTTGTGGCCACATGACACATGGCCCTTCCTTGAACATATGAACAACATGCATACTGATGAATACTCAGTATTATAGAACACTCAGTGCAATGTCGTTTATTGAAACTGAACTACACTTCTCGAACGATCACTATTTACACACAAAGAAAAAAAAAGACGTAGGCGACTATTCATCAACAGCGTCGGTGAGGTCTGTCGGAGCTGGTCCTAGCTCGGCGAGGAACTGCCTGTACTTTTTTTTTTTTTTGTTTTCCTTTATTGAGTTTCGATTCCCCCTAAAGGGGGCGGGCTGGCAGCAGCTTATTACGCCGCTCTTCAGCCAACAGAATTTGTTTTAAAAAGATGAAGATAATAAAAAATAATAACAGTTGGCGATAAAATCGGTGACTTAAAGGTAAAATGGCAGAAAATTCTGAAGCGTAAAACATAAAACACAGGGTGGATGATGCTAGTAAAATACACAGGAGGCAGAAAAATAATAGACAGACAATTAAAAAACACGGCGACTGTCTGGGTTCTGTTCGCAAGAGATATAAAAAGCACACCCAGCGACAGCATGATTTCTGTTGGCAACACTGTGGAAGGACGCACAACACTGAACACTCACTTAAACACTGCACTAAAAGTTGGCATAAACATGACATACCACACCCGAGAGCAGGTGGGGGAAAACTGGTCAGATGACGGGAAAAGGGGGGGAAGGAGAGGAAAAGTGAAGGGGGAGGGGGGGAAAGGAGCCAATGGTAGAGGAGGATCCATAAGAGGGGTGGGGGCGCTGAGCAGACGTACCAGGGAGTGGGGAAGGCAGAGAAGGAGAGTACAAAAGGACTTGGGCGGGGGGGGGGGGGGGGGGGAGAAAGGAGATAGGGAGAGGATAGGCAGTGAGAAAACACAGGATGGAAGGTGGGAGGAAGAGGGAGCCCAGGGAAAGGATGGAGGAAAGGAGGGGGGTGAGGATCAGAGTTGATAGGAAGGATAAATGGAGGGAGAGAGGGCATCATCCGGGAGGGGGAGTTGATGGAAGCCACCTTGGGAATGGAGATGTAGGGTGTAGAGATGGACGGTAGGGGGGACACAACGGTGAAGACGTGGCAGGGGGCGGGGATGGGAGAGGAGCAAACAGGGGGTGATGGGGTTCAAGACGGCGGGAGGTGTAGAAGATGCGGATATGTTCGAGGAATAGGAACAGATGGGGGAAAGGAATGAGATCATAGAGGATCCGCGTGGGGGACGGGAGGCGTATACGGAAGGCGAGGCGGAGTGCATGACGCTCAAGGATCTGGAGGGACTTATAGAATTTGGGGGGACCCTGTACTGCTGCTGCGCTGGCCTTATAAAGCCGGCGGAGGTCGGCGGAATACTCCAACTTCCCTGTGTCTGTGAGGCGACCTATGCAGAAAAAGGTTGGCATTAGTCTCTAGCGAGTTCTGTTTATTTTTGAAGATTTGTTTTCCTCTTGGTTGCGCCTGCAAGTGCTTGTGTATGTTATATGGTACACAGGTTGTACTGCGTGTAGTCTGCCTGGCAGGGGCCGTCTGTGGCAGACGTAACACATACAAACATCCAGTTCAGTGTGGAGACAGAAGCAGAAGGAAACTTTTCGTTTTTAGATGTTTTGGTATAACGGAAGTGGGATAAATGTCTCGGCCACTCAGCCGACGCACACTGATTTATATCTTACAATCCAGAGTTTTCTTCAGCTAGTCCGAAAGAGAACAGATTTAGATACATTGATACACAGAGTAAAAAATGTTTCTGACGAGGAGCACTTGGATACCGACATTAATTATATGAATTACGTGTCCCTAAAGGTAGGCTATAGCTCACGTGATATAAAGATAGCGTTCTTCAAGAAAAGAATATATGAAAATGTTAACCATCACGTGATGAGCCACCAACAGTAATTTTTGCTTTCTGCGTTGCTAAACTCTGCAAAATAGGCAGAGTCTTAGGAAGAGAAGCTATAGGACGTTTCGGTCTCCAACGAAGATAAAGGAACCGCTATGCCCTCTTAAGAAGAGTGTAAGCCTCAGGACCGTTGGAATTCAAAACATTCCTTGCGAGGGCGGAAGCAATTACATCAGTCAATCCATCCGTACCGTTTCCGACCGCTGTGCAGAACATCAGCGGTACATTAAACATCGAGAATTGCAGAAATCTGCAGTTGCTGAGCACACACCTACCGTCAAACATAAAACGTTGTTGGAAGAAACAAAAGTTTTGTCAAAGACTACTACATACTGGGATTGTGAAATTGAAGAGGCTATTGAAGTAAAAATGTGTAAGAGGAACCTCAACTGTGACAGCGGATATAATTTTAGCGGTGCATGGAAGCGAGCTCTTAACGCAGAGAAGAGAGAGAGAGGTATTCGTCGCAATGTTTAGGCTGTTACGAGAACGTTGGTGCTACGAGCGCAGACGTAAACGCCATCTGCCACATCATTACGTAATTGCTGACCGATCACAAGCCTTCTGTGAGCTATATAAGACCACACGACAGCAGCAGTTCAGTCAGTTGCTCCTGACGAAGACGAGGAAGCTAATGGTCGATAGCTCTAGGTTTTACTCCGAATGGTCACGGAAAGAAGCATTATCTGCCTGTTACCGTAACACACAAGCGTTACCTTCCATTTTATTTAGAAATGACTCATCCAAACTTCTCTAATTATAAACTCAAGATAGAGTGCTACTGCATAACGTCCTGCGTGTAAGCCAATCCGACAGTGTGTGTATTCGGCTTACAGGTGAGACAGAGGGACCAGAGCCAGTGTGGGAGCGCGGTGATTGTTAGGCGTGCTATGGCGGGCGATACCGCGTTACGAGCCTGACCATTGGCGGAGAACGGACAGCGCCCACAGGGACGACGGCGAGAGGTCGTCGCGAAGCCACAGCCCGGCGGACAGGGAGGCCGTGGACACAGCGGCAGCGGCAGCAGACGTCGCAACGACCGGCGACTCCCCTGGGAAATGCCGAGCAGGCGAGCAGGCGGCAGGAGGGAACAGAGGAAGGGCGGCGCGGCGCCGCGCCGTCCCAGGACAATCACGTTGGCGCCGCTGGCCGGGCTGCTGCCGGGCTGCAGCTGCCGCCGCCAGATTGCGAGGGCGCACGCGCCGCCACTGAGCCCACGGCTGGCCCCGCTGCTATCTCCTCAGGCGATCTGCAGCAGGTACGCCGATGTGCGGCTGCCGATTCCAACAGCGGCGCTGATGTAGCTAATTCTGTGTCCATATAGGCCCGTCTTACGGTGTAAATGATCATTTATAAAGCGCTTTGTCAAATATTTGACAGTGTGTTAGGTGGTCTTCTCTAAAAGACCAGCATTGGCTGGGTATGTATTTACTCTAGCCTCATATTAGTCCCCTCTCTATCCATTTCCTCCCCTTTCCTTTTTTTGCAGTCCTTCTCCTTCCTCAGTCCCTCTATCTATCTTCTCCTTATCGTGACAAAAAATAAAACACCTACAGCGACAAAATAAAATAAAATCAAATCGTAAGGAAGGCTGTAGGTGCTTTATTTTTTGTCACGATAGTAAACGGCAGTCGTCCCAGAGACGTCCTGCTAAAAGCATGGACATACAAAATCTTCTCCTTACTCCCCCAAAATCAACCTCCCCATGCCCCTTCTCTCTCTGTCCATCTCCTTTACCCTCCCTCTGTCCATGTCCCCTACCCCTCTCTCTCTGTCCACATCTTTCTTCACCCTCTCTGTCTTCTTCTACTCCCCACCCCTCTCTGTACATCTCCTCCTTGTTCTCTGTCCACCTCCCCTTTTTCCGTTTCTGTCCATTTTACCCTCCCCTCTCTCTGTCCATCTCCTCCTCCCCCAGATCTGTGTCCTTCTGATTGTGTGTCCATCTCGTCCTACCCTCTCCTCTCTCCAAGTTATCGATCCTATCTACCATGAGCTGCTGTAGACTACTTTTAGTAACAGCAGTGTACCATAGTTCTCTAGCAGCCTTGCTCAGTTACGAGCATAACCCCATTACCTGCACATTAGGTGTGTTGTATACTTATCGGGCATTACTTCATAATGATCACTTTTTTTGAGTATGCGATCAGATTCCCCTACAAACTGGAACCGGTGAACTCTCTAGAAAGTGAGTGAAGTTATGTAATTGGTTAGATAAGATACGTCTGTTATCAAAGGTCTTCCACATAAGAGTGTAGTCCTAGCTTTCATAATAAGTTCATTACTCTACAGTTGTAACACCGTTGCGTTAGTGCGTTGAACCTATAAAATCAGGTCGAAATATACTTTGTGTGCATCTACCACTTCAACGATCATTGCGAAGTATAAGGATTACGTAATTCTTCGTAATACAAAGCACACTGAATACATATATAGCAATAAGTCTTTACAATCCTATTCAAAGTGGCTGCAACGTAGACGAAATAAGAAAAGTGGATTGTTGGAAAAGTTGACAGTAAGTACATAGAACTGCAATTAATTGTAAACACATTTCTTTTACAAGGTGAAAAATAAGTTGCTTGAATATATTTAAGTTCGCTTATGGATCACACAGTGTCGAGAGCACGTGGCATCAAAAGATATTTATAAACACCTGCCTTTTCGGCCACACCAAATTGGATCACCATTTTCCCAGATGCCAACCGTCTTAGCCATGGCTACGTGGTACTATAGCTCGAGTCACGTAAAACGGCGCTTCTGCACATAGAGGCGGAGCAGTGAAGGGATGAGAACTGCGCATGCCCGGTAGCAGAGATCGGGCAAACAAAGTTCACACTGCTGAACTGCGTTGCTATAGACAACAGTCAGACACATTTGCCTACAGTTCATCGTATTATATATTCAAATCTATGATGAGAATATTAAACATTAAAACCAATTTCGATCAATCGCCATCAGAGAAATACTAATTCACGTCTTGACGACATTGCGTCCACTGCGCCACAGATTTACTCTGTGTGAAGCCGGGAGCCGAGAACAGCTGACAGACCTTTGTGAAGACGTGAAGTACAATTTTTCTCGAAATGACAACTGTCTAACGACAAGATCGTTGAAACTACTTGCAATAGTTATCACTTCTTGCCATTCGAACTGTATTATAAGTAAAAATTTAATACAAAACAAAAGTAACATCGACCACAAACCGAAATCTATATTTCCTTGACAGTTGCTTCTACTCAATAGGATTTTTAAAAAATGTTTATAAGGTGTGTGTCTGTTGATGTGTTTGACTGTAGTTAAGTGTAATCACTGCGCATAAAAAAGAATTAGTGGCGTAAAAGACTAATGAAAAGAATATCGCAAAAATGGTCGGTAAGTTGGCATATTTTTCGCTGTTAACGGGCATTATGAGTGTAAACTACCTCGTTCGTCATTACAGTGGGAGATCGCATTTATAATCCATGGAACAAGCAAACAATTAACCAACATCTGCGAATAACGCCAGGTAATGATGACCGATAGCAACGAAAACTACCGATATCTCGACAGGTACCAGTTACCGTCATTTTAGAGCCTTATCCAGTTTGTGTCTTGAAAATGACAGGAGTTTACATGTTGAAATATCGTACTTTTGACGAATATATGCAGCTGCATTGTCATGTGTTATTAGAGCATACAACATGCTGCGAGAAGCTTAACTTCTCCTTGGGCAAAATGTTGAACATTATAGTCTGCGTAATTCAAAGAGTACAGAGCCCTAATCCAAAAGGATAGGAAATTCTCATTAGTATCCACACATCTGATATGTTGAAAAACATATTTTTTAAACCACGAGTCTTTAAAACTAAGAAATATTGTTACTTTTGATCCAAAGTCTACATCGCAATGCCGCCGTCACTTCTATTTGAATCTGTTTCCGAACAACCTGATTGTAAATTTACGATGATAGGTTCAAGGCTTATATCCATCATCAGTTCCCTGTCAAATTATTCTTTCTGAAGCTTTTCAGCATGCCGTACAGATTGTGCGCACGCTAGAGGGGGGATGTTGTCTATTGGCTCATGCACGAGCGATCCATAGAATGTTATCGTGAATTTTTTTTCCCTCCCACATTGACTTATCCTTTGCCCAATTTAATTCAGTAGGGCTACATTTACAGTGTCACGTGGGTAAACGGAAAACTGTTTGACCCATTCACATGCAAGGAAGTCAAGTTTTTACGTTCTGTTACACGAATTGTATAAATCAACAAGCTGCAGGATATCTGCATGAGTCTGGTTTATACTGTGCTTAGTATTTTTATTTTTAAGCCAGGGAAAAGTATCTGGTTTCTGGTGTTTATACTTTGTGTTTCCTCTTTAACAGTTGAATTACAACTGCCAATGGCCGACTTCGAAGCAAGGTATGACAAGAATTGTGAATCGCATCACGCTACTGACAGCGTTCATTTCCGTATGGTAGTCACTGCTGTTTTTCTTACAAATAAATACAAGTTTACTCTCAAAACCAGACGAAGGATCAGTATGCAGAATAATTATCTGAGAACCTATTCCTATGAAAACCTTAAAACCGCCTGTATCATCACTCATTTTCCAGCAGATCTTCCTCGAATGATTCTAATTGACCCATGCTTCATCAAGGTAATACACTGTTGAGCTACTTCCTTCTCTTGTATCGTGAGTCTTTATATAGGATGTAGTTTGTGCTGCACCTATTTCACTTCTCTGAACTAAAAACTCGCTTCTTAACGTATCAGGAACCAACGTCTTTTAAAATTCTTTACATTGACGAAGCGCTTACCACTGAAGCTAATTCTCTCCTCCATAACTGCAACATGTTTTTGATGTCGGGCATTCACCATTCGCATGGAACTGTTTAAAACATCGTTTTTAACACAATCCATTAATGTTACAACTTACTTACGTTTTCGATGCTTTCCTGGCGACATGAAAGCAACTTTTTCTACTGTTCCTATAGCTTTCTCTTTACAGATCTCTTGCCGACACCACATGGTTCTGGAGTCCGTTCTTGTGTCTTCAAATGTCAACAGTAGGAGACATGCTTTCAAATTCACATTTTGAAAAGTTATAAATGCGGTAAATAATCCTCCTTGCCTGCTTGTGAAGCACTTCACATTTATTGCCGTCACCAGGCTCTTTTTTAAACTTACGTAAGCATTTGCAGATACACGTTCACGCATATGCTGCTACAAGAAAAAAAAAAGAAAAAAAAACTTTCAGTTGAATGAATAATTCAGTTGTCGTGAAGAACGGCAATAGTGCAGCATGTAGGAGCTAGATCCTCGACGGCTAGCTGTAATTCGCCGGTAGCCGCTCGGAAAGAGAATGAACATTGTTGACTGTCACAGGATAGTGTGTGTGTGTGTGTGTGTGTGTGTGTGTGTGTGTGTGTGTGTGTGTGTGTGTGGGCGTTGGGGGAGGGGGTGAGGGGGGCAGAATGGCTGAAAACTCGGCCGCCTTTTAACGTGGTGTGGATTTTACTGTCACCAGGAACGCGGCTGTTGCAAGACATGGGACTGGCGGGGTAGCCATTGTGGTCATGCTGGGGAGAGGCATCTGGTCTGGACTCTAGTAGGATGATAACATCTCCAGGAAACAAGAGCCGGATCAGTGATTGGGACCAGTGGTAAACCGTTGAAACAGAGGGCTGCATCAGTGGTCGAGGCTGAAGGCTCGGCCTGTCCGTAGAGATGGACAGTCAGTAACGGTCTGTTACTGGATAGACACCATGGAAAGCAGTTCTGCAGGAAGAAAAGTTCAATCCCCTCACCAAGTTTGCGTGTGCATCGATACCAGTCAGAAACATTCAACACGGTTGACACTGGAGGGTGACAAGCAAGCTGCTGAAGTGGGTGCTGTTTTCTCGAGACGCATACGCAGATGTGTAAAAAGGCGAGGAACGGCTTCATTACAAGGAGCAGAAATTGAGTCTTTTGAGTTAACGTTGTTATCCTGGTGCTCTTGTGTCCATGTTCAGTCAGAGTGTTGCAAGCAATGTCAGTTGTAGCTCAATTTGTTCAAAAGTTGAGAGCATTGAATTACCGCTTGGTGTAGGATACTGCATACACTGCCATTCTAAGAGAATATTGTGTACTTACGCAGGGCATGGTAAAGTGAATATTATGTCTTAAAGCAAGCCGATCGATTCATATCAGTATGGACCGTGCATGTGACTGTTCAATTGTTAAATATATTTTAAAAGCTTGTTACAACTGTGAATCTTTTCTGTATTCTGTGGTTTTTATGTTGACTCAATATGGATAATTTTGTTGGACCTGTCATTCATACATATGTATTGTAAATTGCTGTATTCTCTTATACTATTTAATTCATTGCATATGTAGGTGGTGTACTGACCATCTAGGCATAAGAATGGTTACTCGAGTTGTATATCGGTGGTTGTTATCTTGTTGAATGGAGGTAGTTAGTAGAAGCCAAGAAGGCTGTAGCTAGTAGCGATATTACTCAATTTTGTACTACAAATAACTCAATATTTTATGGTATAATACGTTATTATTGTCGCAAATGTTTAAGATCGAGACCCATGTATCATAAAGCGTTACTTTATTATTAGGGTTGTCCATGTGTGGTAGTCTGAATTGTTTTGTATTAAGTATTGTTATTATTTCCACAAGATATTTTGTGTTGTTCAATACCTGTACAAGTTCAAGAAATATTTTGTTTTTTGATAATATATGCCATCTTGTTAAGTTTCTTTTCATGGTAAATAAGGTGGTAATACAAATATTGACCCGCCCAACTGCACAACCACCAGCCATAACCCTACTCAATCGAAATCCCATGCAAAACTTTATTGTTACAGATCAATGTATTTCCTTGATAGAACAACAAACACTGATGAGTTACGTAATTATTTTGTTATTGTGCATTTTATTGCATTTAGGATGTGATGGAAGAGGCCGATAAAAGTGCATTAAATACGCCGTCATGTTCAAGTATGCCACCATGTGTTCCATATGCGCCCAGTCAGGAGAAAAAGAAAACTATGTACTCTCTATTGTGGTGCGGAAATCCTAGTTTTATAATAAAATGTACACAACTAATACAAATATATTTCTTTGTTGCTCTAAATATGTTGTGATTATCTTCACAAATTTCTCCACGAGTCATTTACACAGTGCTTCACACAGTTCTGGACCAATACGTGAAATGGCATACTGTGTAATGCGAGCACAATGTTGCAAAATCTAGTCGCTTCCGCGAATTGCTTGATATCGTTACGTAATAGTGACATGATCATTAGCAGAAATGGCACTCCTTAAATCATTTGTTAGTTTTACCTCAAATAATTTTCGTAGTTCTTACGTCCGCACACTGTATCGCATGAAGTAAATTCCACATTCGTTTCCATTTCTCCTTCTTTCCAAGCAATACACTCGCCACCAACATGCTGCTGCAGAGACGAATAACGGTTCGGCATCCATTCCCAAGCAACTATTAGGAAATATTTTACGATAGTGTAACCAATGCATTGAAGTAATTAGACGAAGTTTTGTCGAAGTTAATTCAGGATGTAATAAAGGCATATCGTAAACAGATGCAAACATTTGTAAAGAAAATTCTGCTATCCGTGGGGATATACGTCAAATAAATCCTTTCGTATGTGGGAATGAATATTAAAAAGTGAAAGTGAATAGGAA
Source organism: Schistocerca americana (assembly GCF_021461395.2). Classification (NCBI taxonomy): domain Eukaryota; kingdom Metazoa; phylum Arthropoda; class Insecta; order Orthoptera; family Acrididae; genus Schistocerca; species Schistocerca americana. Next base: position 263,730,924 of record NC_060119.1, on the reverse strand, counting down.
AAGTATCTTTCTGTACATAAATATGCGTGAACTTAAAACGTAAGTGAACTTAGCTCTCGTAAATAAGTGGACCTCTTCACTAACGCTTGCGGTATAGGACACTCAGACGAGTGAGTTCTACAGTCAAACTAAACGACGGAATACTTTCGAGTCGTAAGAGGGAGCATGGTGAAATTCACTTACTTCTACTGAACTGAAAGTATGACCTTGTCGTGAAGCAAATCTATGAACAGCCACTGGGTGGTGAAAATTCCTTATGAACTGAAGCACGCTAGCACTTCCAAGTACTATAGTGAACACACAAATGCAGCGGTTATGAATCAGTGGCTGTTATGGTGCGAACCAAGTCAACAACCAGTGCTATATTTCTGACTATCGACTCGAGTAATTTTGTGTGATCTACTACAAACCTGAAAATGACATACCGGGAGAATGATTCGTTATGAATAGGCAGGTCAGAGAGTGTGTTACTGTGAACAGCTCAGTGATAGGGTTGTTCTTATCAGAATCGACAGCAAACGATAACTCATAACTATAGTTCAGGTATATATGCCGATCTCGCAAGTCAAAGATGAAGAGACAATGAAAGTATGTCAAATATTGAAAAGGCAATACAGTACATAAAGGGAGAAGGAAGTCTAGTAGTCATAGGGGACTAGAATGCAGTGGTAGGGGAAGGAGCAGAAGGTAAGGTTACAGGAGAATTATGTGCTTGAGACAAGCAATGAGAGAGGAGAAAGACTAACTGAGTTCTGTAATAAATTTGAGATAGTAATAGCGAATACTCTGTTGAAGAATCACAAGACGAGGAGGTAAACTAGGAAAAGGTCTGGTGACACGAGAAGATTTCAGTTACATTACATCGTGGTCAGACAGAGATTCCGCAATCAGAACTGGATTGTCAGGCGTATCCAGAAGATGTAGACTAAGTTCACAATGTAGTGATAAAGAGTAGGCTGAAGTTCAAGATGTTAGTCAGGAAGAATGAATATCCAAAGAAGTTGAATACAGAAGTACTAAGCATTGACGAGATACACTTGAAGACTGTAGATACAGCAATAGTAGGCAGTATAGCCGAAGAGGAATGCACATGTCTAAATAGGGCCATCGTGGAAGTTGGAAAGAAAACCATACGTACGAAGAAGGTAACTGCAAAGAAACCATGGCTAACAGAAGATACACTTCATTTGATCGATGAAAGGAGAAAGTACATAAATGTTACTGGAAACTCAGAAATACAAAAATATAAGTCGCTGAGGAATGAAAGAAATAGGGCCAGCCGGAGTGGCCGTGCGGTTTTAGGCGCTACAGTCTGGAGCCGAGCGACCGCTACGGTCGCAGGTTCGAATCCTGCCTCGGTCATGGATGTGTGTGATGTCCTTAGGTTAGTAAGGTTTAATTAGTTCTAAGTTCTGGGCGACTGATGACCTCAGAAGTTAAGTCGCATAGTGCTCGGAGCCATTTGAACCATTTCTGAAATAAATAGGGAGTGCGGGCAAGCTAAGACAAAATGGCTGTATGAAAAATGTGAAGAAATAGAAAAATAGAAGATTGTCAGAAGGACAGACTCAGCATACAGATAAGTTAAAACAACCTTCGTTGACTTTAAAAGTACTTCGTTTCAGCGGAAAGACATCTGCGGCTGGCAGCATACGTATGAAGCAGCCAGTCTACCAGAATTGCGCTTATCCTGTAGATTACTGGGGTAAGGCAAACCCATCAAGTCCAGGTGACGGGTTTTGAAGTACCCGACAACGTACCTCGGTCGCCACCCGTGGCCCTGTTAATTTAAACTCGTCGCGCAGTGACCCTCTGCTGGCGCCGCTGCACGAGGTCTGCCTTCGCTGTTGGCGTTACAGGTCCCGGCGGGCTCTGATGAGCACCTTTGTCCCGGCAGCTCTTATCAGACACAGTCGTGTTAGTCTGCTTCTCGAATCCTTTCATCTCCGCGTCTTTCTGACGACTACTCTGCATATAAGTTCGCCCGCAGCCAAACGCGCTGAGCGACGTGTACTTTGACTTTCAGACGCGTTTCATCGAATTACTCGGCGTTCCTGCATCATAAATACGCTGCTCACGTAGATTCAACGTAGAACTACACGGTAGCCTTACAAGTCTCTTTCCCCTCTTCACTTTGTACCACTAGGATAATAAGCAGTTATTTTATTGCCATCCTTGATTTGAAACTGACGAAAAACACTTGTCAGCGGTGCACTTTTTATCTGTGAGGCCGTGGCTGTTGTGGATCAATAAGGGGCATGTAAGTGGATGAAATGACTAAGATAATGAGGACATTTACAGACAGCTTTGGCAACGCCCCACTTCATGAAGCAGCGCTGCATTGACTGTAAGAAAATGTTCATTTGATTCAGGCAGTAACAGCTAAGAAACACGAGGGGAAACATACTCCGCCATCGCTCAATTGACTGAACAGTCTCCAGTGAATTCCGTTTGTAAAAGTGCAGCTGAACTTCAATCAACACTTTTAACAAATTTCGGGCACATTTAAAAAGATTTTAAAAAATTGCAGGATTCAGACGATATTCGTGAATGAATGATCTGAATGCGACGTGGAGCACTTCGTTCTTGATCGCCACTCTTGTTATTCCCTCTTGGCTCTTGCACATCTTGTATATTACCAGTCTCTCCCTAAAACGTACCCCTATTTTTCTCGGAAATTCGAACATCTTGCACAATTTTACGTTCTCGAATGCTTTTTCCAGGTCGACAAATTCTGTGAACGTACCTTTATTTTTCTTTTGCCTTGCTTTCATTATTAACCACAACGTCAGAATAGCCTCTCTCGTGCCTTTACCTTTCCTAAAGCCAAATTGATCGTCATCTATCGCATCCTCAATTTTCTTTTCCATTCTTCTGTATATTATTCTTGTAAACAACTTGGAGGCGCGAGGTGTTAAGCTGATAGTGCGGTAATTCTCGCACTGGTGAGCTTTTGCAGTCTTCGGAATTGGGTGGATGATATTTTCCCAAAAGTAAAAAAAATGGCTATGAGCACTATGGGAGTTAACATCTGAGGTCATCAGTCCCCTAGACTTAGAACTACTTAAACCTAACCAACCTGAGGACATCACACAAATCCATGGCAGAGGCAGGATTCGAACCTGCGACCGCAGCAGTCGCGCGGTCCCAGACTGAAGCGCTTAGAACCGCTCGGCCACCCAGGCCGGCTTCCAAAAGGCAGACGGTATGTCGCCAGACTCATACATTGTTGCCACCTCCTCCAACGAGTTTAGAAATTCTGAGGGAATGTTATCTACCCTTCTGCCTTATTTGATCTTAAGTCTTCCAAAGCTCTCTTAAATTCGGATTCCAATACTTACCTCTTATATCACATCATACAAATCTTCCCCCTCATAGAAGCTTTCAGTGTATTGTTTGTACCTATCCGCTCTCTTCTCTGCATCTTCGCCAACACTAGTCTTTCATCTAATGGCGTCCGCCGGTTATTTCATCTCTTAACGTTACACGGAAATACCTCATTCGACCTCTGTTTGCTGCATCTGTGTAGCGAATGCTGACAAAGGCCACACAGTGTAACTGAAGCTGAACATTGGTAAAAGATACATTCATTTTAGTGTTTAACAAGGCCTGATCACACCATCCCAAATAACCAGAGAGAGAGAGAGAGAGAGAGAGAGAGAGAGAGTGTATACATAGAGAGGCTGTGACACGTTGTTCACCACTCACTGCGATACCACGCTGCACTATTATCCGCCATAATTTCAGAAGTCATTCTCTACGGGTAACTAAAATGAAGAATTACTGCAGCGTGCAACTGGCGTTCGGAAATATGTCACATTGCGTCAGTTGGTTGATGTGTTGCACGATCTTTGCCTAGACCGTCGAATTTTGCGGTAAAATAGTTAGGGATACGACCACAGCTGAATGTAACAAGCGAGACTGTAAGTATGATTACTGCGCTCTTACGTGTCTTCCTATTCAAACTAATGGAAATCACAACACAGTGGGAAATAAGTACCCAAGTATTTGTGACATGCAAGAACATGAAGAATGTCATTGCTGCTCATTCAACCCGTAGCAGTTACATTAGATCCTTGCCTAACTTCTCTTTTCATGTGCGTACTTGGAAAAGGCCGGATGATATACGAAGATTTCAATTGGATTACATCATCGTCAGACAGAGAATCCGAAATCCGATAATGGATTGTAAGGCGTACTCAGGAGTAAATAGAGATTCAGATCACAATTTAATAGTGTAGTATCTTTATCGCCACTGTAGTCTCCACGTCGCCACTGTAGAGTCTCGTAGCGTAAGGAAGAGAGGGAGAGGATGTTGATGTGGCCAGTATACTCTTCCTACAACACAAATGCACACTTGGATTAACACGGTCCTTTATTTACATGAACTGGAAGATTTTACTTTTCTTGAACAGAATCCATGTGTTGTGGTACAAGCTCATCCATAATAGTCCTCTTGCCGACAATACCGATAATCTTGCTATCACAGCTTTTAATCTCGCTGCTAGTCTCGATCTGATAGCTGTGCACTGTCGTAGCCTGAGTGAGTCAGTCAGGCGAGTGAGACCGTTCGGTCAGAGGCGGCTGCCTAAATACACGCTGCGGAGAGAGCGTTGGCGGCGTGTTCCTTTCAGATGCGGCCCTGGACTCTCTCGTGATAGGAGCGTTTGATCCAGCACCAACTAGCGATCTTCGCGCTACATCTTTGCCAACTGGTGTGTTGGCGACAGATTACGCCAGCGCGAGTAGGCTGAAGCTTAGGAGATTAATCAGGAAGACTCAATATGCGAAGAACAGAAAAACTTTGTGTTCTGCCTTACGGCAGGTCTTCTCATGGGGGAAGCCTCGTCAGAGAGGTCCACCGCATGAGCGTCTAGGGAAGTGATTCCAGTGGTGGTTTCCCGAATATGCAAAGAAGTGGGATACCGAAGTACTAAGGAATGACGAGATATGCTTGAAGTTCTGTAAGGCTATACATATAGCAATAAGGAATAGCTCAATACCTACTACAGTTGAAGAGAAATGGACATCTCTAAGAAGGGAAATCGCAGAAATTGGGAAGAAAAATGTAGGTAAAAAGAAGGTAACTGCGAAGAAACAATGGGTAACAGAAGAAATAATTCAGCTGATCGATGAAAGAAAGAAGTAAAAGATGTTAGGAGAAATTCAGGAATACAGAAATACGAGTCGCTGAGGAGTGAAATAAATAGAAAGTGCAGGAAAGCCAAGACGAAGTGGCTGCAAGAAAAATATGAAGACATCGAAAAAGAAATGATTGTCGGAAGGATTGATTCAGCAGATAGGAACGGCAGAACAACCTTCAGTGAAATTTAAAGCAAGGGTGGTAACATTAAGAGTGCAACGGGAATTCCATGGCTAAATGCAGGGGAATGAGAGAATAGGCGGAAATAGTAAACTAAAGGCATATATGAGGGGGAAGGTTCAAGTGATGTGATAGAAAAAGAAATAGAAATGGATTTAGAAGAGATGAGGGATACAGTATTAGAATTTAAGCGAGCATTGCAGGACTTACCATCAAATAAGGCAAAAGGGATAAATAAAATTACATGAGAATTTCTAAATTCATTGAAGGAAGTCGCAACAAAACGACTTTTCACGTTGGTACGTAAAATGCATGAGACTGACGAGATCCATCTGACTGTTGGATAAATATCATCCAGACAATTCCAAAGACTGCAAGAGGTGACAAGTACGAGAATTATCGCACAATGAGCATAGAAGCTCATATATCCAAGTTGATGACAGAAAATAATATACAGAAGAATGAGAAAGATAATTGAGGATGTGTTAGGTGATTAACAGTTAAGCTTTCGGAAAGGTAAAGGCATCAGAGAGGCAATTCTGACGTTGCGGTTGATAATGACAGCAACAATAAAGAAAAATCAAGACACGTTCACAGGGTCTGTCGACCTGGAAAAAGCGTTCGACTGTGTAAAATGTTGCAACATGTTCGACATTTTCAGAAAAATAGGATTATGCTATAGGGGGAGACGGGTAACATACTATATGTACAACAGCCAAGATGGAATAATAAGAGTGGACGAACAAAGAACAAATGCTCTGAATGCAAAAGGTGTAAGACAGGGATGTAGTCATTCGCCTCTACTGTTAAATTTGTACATCGAAGAAGCAATGATGGAAATAAAACAAAGATTCAGGAGTGGGATTAAAATTCAAGGTGAAAGGATGTCAAAGATAAGATTCGCTGATGACATTGCTATCCTGAGTGAAAGTGAGAAAGAATAACATGCTGTGCTGAATGGAACGAACGGTCTAATGAGTACGGAATATGGAATGAGAATAAATCGAAGAAACACGAAAGCAATGATAAGTAGCAGAAACTTGAAATCAGGATTGATGATCACGACGTAGATGAAGTTAAGGAATTCTACTACCTAGGTACCGAAGTAACCAATGATGGACGGAGCCAGGATGACATCAAAAGCATACTAGCACTGTCAAAAAGAGTATCCTGATTCAGAGAAGGCTACTAGAATCAACCATAGGCCTCAGTCTGAGGAAGAAATGTGTGAGAATGTACTCTTGGAGTACAGCATTGTATGGTAGTGAAACATTGGACTGTGGATTGTGGAACAGATGAGAATCGAAGTATTTCAAATGCGGTGCTACAGACGAATGTTGAAAATTAGGTTGACTGATAACGTTAACAATGACGACGTTCTGTGAAGACTCGTAGAGGAAAGGAATATGTGGAACACACTAACAAGGAGAAGGGGCAGGATAATAACACATCTGTGAAGACATCAGACAATGACTTCCAAGGTAGTAGAGGGAGCTGTGAAGGCCAAAACCCAAAGGGAAGACAGTGATTGGAATATATCCAGCACAGGAAGACCTTTCGTGTGTTTCACTCCACGTGAATATCTGAATTTATTATCTTAGGCCAGGTTTCGTAATTTCCCTACTCACTAACATGTAACACGTCCCTTTCGAAAACATGGCGGAGGCCAGTTCAGTTTGCTTCATTCTCGTTGCCTTGTTTCCTCTCTATTCTGTAATGCATGAAGGTCATTGAATAAACGGAAAAGAATTAAAAGAAGTGTACTCTAGCACACTTGTAAGTTGCACCCGAATTTGATAATAACGTTAATGTAAACTGAAATGAAACTACGATGTTATAAACGATGTGTGTCTCTGATACTCTTCCTAATGCGGATCGATGACTGTGTACGATCGCAGACCGAAACATATTGCTTCTGGTCTGAAACTGTAGAGTTGGAATAAGAGAGTGCTTGGCGCACAATTGTAGGTAGCTGTCTGTGAGCGAAAGACGATGGAGTTGGCAGTTTTTGTGGCGTGCTGTGTAAAGCCACCAAGTGTTAGAATAATGTAGGAATTACGAGAACATGGAAGGAAAAGTCTTCGTGGAAGCAAGGTGTTAGACAATTACGATTTTCGTTTTGCATGCGCGTTAGTATAGATGAGTTGGCTGATAACTTGTAATCGTTGAGTAACCCTAGAATATACGTAAAATTATTTGTTAAAAAGGCTACCTAGATATTTCACTTTTGTAATGTTTCTAAGATTTGTTAACACAGCAAGATGTAATTTGATGATTTGCATTTATGCTGCTTTAGTGAGGTTAGATAACACTTCCTGTATAAATCTCATTGTTTGTCGATCATTTAGTAAATATGATATATTACTTTAACCAATTTTACTTCAATCGTAGATGTTTTTGAAAAGACAAATTTAACTCGCAACATAATTTTGCTAAAACAAAACCAAATGTTAGTAATGCACCATAATCAGTACCGCTTCCTTGTCCAGGTCATATATTTTTCAAAGAAGTTGGATTTTCATAAATATTTTCATTGATCAAAGTAATACAGCCAGCATTGCATATCGTGTGCCAGTAGCTAGAATATTTATATTTTTTTCGTGTAACGTTCTTTAAAAATGAAAACTTTTGGATACTTAGTAAAATTATGCTGCATTGTATGGAATACTTTGAATGACGGCGAGTGCATATAAATATTTGAATGAATGAGGTCGGAATGCATACAAAACTGAAGTTCTAGTGAAGTTTGTTGTCATTGCAAGTGGTGTGCTTACTGTGTGTTACTGTTAGCAAAATCTTTGTGTGTAGTGGTGATTGGGCAATGCAACTTCAAATACGAATAAAGAAATACAATCACTGCAAAATAATTTCAGCCCCTTAGGCACCGAATCCTCTGAACCGGTTCAAAACTGGTAACTCTGGCCCCTGCGTACATAACAAATAAATTAAATTGTCTTATCTCTATGGCACAAACGGTGTATCGCGATATATTCTGGTCTCTTCTAAATAAATATGCTAGCGACAGGCTCAGCGGTGTTCAATTTTTCTGACATGCACATGTAATTGTTTTGGCTGATTAACTGATTAATGAAAACATTGATGAAAATCCAAATTCTTTGAAAAATGGATAATATGGAAAGGGAGGCGGTAATGATTGTGGTGAATTACTAACACTGAGTGTGTTTTTTAGCTAAATAATGTTGCAAGTTAAGATTGTCTTTTCAAAAACATTTACAAAAAAAAAATGGCTCTGAGCACTATGGGACTTAACTGCTGTGGTCATCAGTCCCCTAGAACTTAGAACTACTTAAACCTAACTAACCTAAGGTCATCACACACAACCATGCCCGAGGCAGTATTCGAACCTGCGACCGTAGGGGCCACGCGGCTCCAGACTGTAGGGCCTCAAAAACATCTACAACTGAAATAACATTGATTATGGTAATATATCAAATTAACTAATTGATCCACAAACAATGATATTTATACAGCAAGTATTGTCTAACCTCAATAAACCAGCATACATGCAAATACGTGGAGGTATGTACCGTCTGTGTAACTAAGTGGACGCCGTTTGTTTGTTTCCAATCGCGTTTCGCTTCATTTATTAGGGAAGCATCATCAGAGGCCTGAAATACATCTTTCTTTTTATATTCCTTTTATACATACAATAAACGTATTATGTGATAGATATAATATGCTGATATATTACATTTTGTCTTGTTTTTCTCTTGCTTTTTAGATCTGAAGCAACTTTTGTAGCACAAGTTTCGTATTGTGGATGTTTCGTTCGGTGTTACAATTTACAGGGCTGTGTATGTTTCTGGAGATGTATTTGTTGGTCTTCATACTCCAGCTGGCCGATTTCTGGCGTTGTTTCATTCACAATTTTCACATCGCATGTTTCACTTTCACTTTCGTTTGGTGACCAACGTATGTGTGTTTTCGGTGTGTAGTGTTGCCAACTGTTGTTGGGTGTTTGCCTTTTTTTTTGTTTGCTGTTTTTCATTTGTGTGTGTGTATGTGTGTGTGTGTGTGTGTGTGTGTGTGTGTGTGAGTGTGTGTATTCTGTGTCAACGCTGGAGTGTTTAAAAATGCTTACAATAAATTGTAGTCGGACTTCGTAAATCTTGAAAAGATAATGAATCCAGGAACTACAATTATTTATCTTGCAAATCTGCATATGGGAGGGGGGGGGGGGGCTACACTGGCAGTCGATATGTGCCGTGTTTCGAAACCTTGCACAAAGTGATGGTACTGTTCGACTTTGCGCCTCTCTCGTGGAATCGCTGATTGGGTAGAATCTCATTACCAGATAATCTCATAGTGTGAATTCGGTCCGCGAGGCGGCGTGGCTCTAGCAGCAAAGGAGTCTTGAGTTGGCAGGAGCACGAGAGTGGGGCTGTTTGCCGGAGTAGCACGTGTACGTGCCGGAATACGATTTGGCCGCACCTGGAGCGGTAGCACGGCCTAGCTGTTGTTGAGAGCCGTTGGTTGTAAAGCCGTAATTTGAAAAGGGCTCCCCTTTTGCACGGAAGAGCGCTTCTGTCTGTTGACGCCCGAAGGAGATCGGCGGCTAAAGCAACGGCTGGAGGCCTGTGGAGCCGTCGCTATACTGTCGCTGCACACTGGTTGCATTCGAACACGAGTACTAGTCAACTGCACGTGAAGCTGAGTAAATTCATTATTGAGTACTTGCCCATATGTGCATTTTAATTGGTCGTCTTGCAAACTTGTAGTTGAGTCTGCTTTGTGGGACGCCATTAGTACTATTATTTCGCGATTGTCATCCGCTTGTTTTAACTGTTCATGTTACAAGACTGTTGTTGAGTTTGCTCTGGTGGGGGCCATTGTTTTGTATGCTTGTGTGGGACCAGTAGAAACTCATTCATGTTTCAGGTCTTATCATGCGAATTTCAAAACGTGTGTAATGTATTTGAAGGAAGTGTGCGCAAGACTGACGTGTGACATGGAACAAGACTGCAAGATTACGAGGTAGCAGCGGATGAATTCTTCTGCTGTAGATTTGCTCTTGACTTAAGTAACTACCTTTCGTAATTGAACAGTTCGCATCTCTTATTTTGACGTTCATCTGAAGGAGTTTTGCACCTAAACTTGTTTTCAAACTGTTCGGTACTCCTGTACAGTAAATGAGCAAATTTTAAATTGTGACACGAGAAAAACTGATGTGTAAAAAAACTTGCGATAAGCGAATCCCGCTGTAATTTGTTGTTGTGTATTTCACCTGGTTTTGCTAAATTGTATTTACCACAATATTGTTCTTAAGTTTGAATTGCTGTCAGCTTCTTATTATAAATTACATTAAAGGTTACTACATGCATTTTTAAGAAAGCATTCGGGATTTAAAATTTTTTATCACAAGTAGTTATCGAGCTTGAGTTGAAACTTTAACTGATGTTTTAACAGCTTTGGCCTCAAATTTGACACTACTGTAACACTGGTAATTTACCCTTGATATTAGATCGGTGTAAATACTATAAATTAAGCCGAAGCCCTGTAATAGCTACCCTTTAAGGAAGGAAAAAATATAAGGTATAAGACAATGTTTTTTACTAACTATTGAGTAACAAGCGTTTGTTAATAAATATATTATAATTGATGGTTGAAATAATGTTAGCCTGGCACCTTACCACTCCATCATAGCTCCAAGCATACCAAAGGAATTTTCATTAAACTGAAATCGTTTCTATTTGACAACATCCATCCTACAAAAAATTTCGGTTCCTTTGGTTGTATGGCGTGTATGTTAATTTATGCTCTGGTTCGAGAGAAGCAGCATAATAAGACGAGATGTCCTAATGAAGGAAGTAAAATGCTTAAAAATCATACTTCAAAATCGGCATAGCTGGTTTTCGTGGTAAGTCCTTAATAGGGTGACGACAGGCCGTGTATCGGTAATAAAGGTTTGATTCGTCAATGCTTGAATGCTTAAAAATGCATACAAGAAACTGTAGTCAGACTTTGTAAATCTTGAAAAGATAATGAAGGCAAGAACTATGATTAATGATGCAAATTTGCGTGTATAGGCTGCTAAGCGAGCAGCCCATCAATTACATCACGTCATCAGGACTTTAACGTCGACATATCTTACATTAATGCTGAAACAGATCAATATGGGTTATTTCAAGATTGACACAGTAATTCGCTTTAAATAAAACCATTTCAGAGGTTAACCGACACATTGACTTCGAAGCTGTACAGTAAAATATTCGACCTCCTGTCGAAGCTTGCATCTACATCGGAAGCAAAGACAGAAGAGTGTGAGTGAACAAACCCTCTCGCTAAAGAAAGTAGAATCATTTACTTCAACAAACATTAGTTTACATTTGAACAATAAAAGACTACTTTTACATAAATTTTTTGCAGTACTGCGTCGTCCCATTTGTGCAGTAGTAGGCTGCCCAATTAGTTTTGTAACGTTCCCTGGCCGCACACACACTATTAACAAACTAAAATTTAATTTACTATATATACCACTATGAAGCAATTTGTATATACTGTAATTATTTAACAAAAATATTATTTAATTTTGTGCAAAGGACATTCGTTTTTATTTTAATATTTTCTGTAATAATATTATCGATGTATTTATGATTGTAATTTTTCTATACTCATAATGTAATTGCGAAATGTGTCAATATCTGCGATAAGAAAAATGTAAAAAACAGCCGCAGATTGCAAAGAGACAGTAATGGTTGATAGTCGTATAAATAGGAATACGTAGTGTGCATTCTTTGTCTTCTTCCTCGAGAGCTGAGAGAGAGAGGAACCTGTGACGTGGCATTTTATGAATGGGTAGACTTCATTTGTCTGTATCTAGAGCTAGCCGCCATTAGAGGAGAAATTACAAACTAATGTAAGTTGAATTATTGTTGTGGTCTAAATACATTATAATTTATCAAAAGTGTGTATTACTAATGTAAATTAGCTTTCCCATGTCATCTATAATATTTCTTTAAAGAATTTTCAGCATTTTTAGCGGTGTTGCTGGGCTGTGCCGCGACCGAACGATATGCAGCGGCGGCACATTTAAAAAATTGTTCCGCTAAGAAAAATTAATCAAACCCGTAAATCGGGAGCAGATAAAAATTAGCAGTGAATTAAGAAAATGTTTTTCTTTTACAGCGATCCAGAGACTGACGGAATTTATTACTAGTTTCACATTTGTGCATTCATAGGCGGATAGTTAACGTTCAAATTTAACAATTTGTTGGTTCTTTCAAATAACTTAAATGTATAGTGAAGTGTGTTTTATCAATGATAACTAAACGTCGGCTTGGCAATATTTAACCATTTTCTGCTAATAGAGACAATCTTGTGTTCCATAGCTAACGCCGGGAAGGAATTCAGTAAATATAAAAAAAAAAAAAACCCACTGCATTTAGGAAATGTGTGCCAAGGCCGAATTATGTAAAAGATTTATTTCTCAACTAAATATTCTTCTTAATCAGTTAATATGAAGTTATCAGCATGAGAGGGTTGACTAAGTTCACGTAATTTTAAATGTACTTAATTCTGTCTAAAATCATTTTTATTACCACACGTAAATAAGGGGTTCTACAACAAAGTTCGTACAGAAAGAAAGAAAGTTAAAAATAACAAAAACAATTTAAAAAAGGTAACATTTGAAAACAAAATCATTTCATTATATAACTTTATTTTTTTAATTTAATTTCATTAAAATTTACACTAAGGGTTTTTATACAGTCTGCTTGAATGGCGCTGATATAATTTATCGCCTAACTCGGCGACGCCGTTGGACAGTGAGGTGGTCAGTGTCAACTATTTGTTACCCTCACAACACATATTGAAACATATGATTCAATAGCTTACGTCATGATATGTAGTGCAGAGTTTTCACTTTACGTACCTGTGAGCACGTATAACAAATGGTAGTTTTATTTGCATAGATTTTGTCTTTGCTTAGTCTGTGGCTGCATCGCCCTGTTCTTTTGAGTAATATATTGCCCGCCTACTTATTCGTTGGCGATATTTGATGCTATATAGCTGTTTTACAGGTAACAAAAGGAAGGGCTTATGTAAGAAATAAATTGTACTTTTGAATTCTTCATCAATTCTGTATAGAATATATTACGTGGCTCGATGTGGAATTGTCGACACAGATACCAAATATGACTAGTGGTACCAGCTCATGGATTAGGGCACAAGCAATGAGTTGTCTTTCGGGACTGGCGCATGGCGTTGAAAGTTGACCAGTATGCCGTTCAGGTAGGTGTCAGGTACTCAACAAGTGTAGGAATCACGAAACAATCATATAATAGGATCAGCGATATATCATAATAACGCATGATAACTGTGATGTAATGAAACATCGGACATAAAAAAAACAAAACTATCTTCATGGCATAAAGCAAAGGGAAGTGAAGTTAATTTTTAAAAAATTTGTCTTCGAAATCCGGAAATTTCCCGCCAAGGGATGTGACCTTACTTAAAGGTATTTTGCCTTGTTTTGCTTACCACTTTTCGTTTCGGTGCAACCACGCAAGTTCTGCAATTGCGTTACGACACAGTGCAATCTATATATTCTAAGTTCACTATAAATTTTCGTAACGTGCACTGTCTGTTAACGTCCATATTATTACTTCACTTTACGTTCATTGCCACTTTACGTCATTTGAAATTTTGCGAATGGTCAACCTGCGAAGCAGTCAGCTCGACAATCAACTCTATGGAGCCTAGTAAGGATTGTTGCCGGGGAAGAATACGCGAGCAAAGCAGTTAGTTGAGTGCAGCTGCATAGCGTTTAACGTGTTCACTTGTCAGAGATGCAAAGATGTTGCCGCTCTGAAGATTACATGGGCACCCATCATCTCACACCACAAACCACAAGTTCAAATTAGGCAGGAAATACGTTTACTTATTATGTTCCTTCTCTTTAGAGACATTAACAGTTCTCTTTTGCATATGTGAGTCTAGCCTCGTCCTTTATAAAAGTGTTTAATTTGTATCTCATTACATCATATAAAGAAGACTAAACAGGCGGTAGATCGATCTGATGTTCTAAATATCATTACGATATCGGCACTACACTATTTCAAACTCAAACGTAAAGCATACTATTCATCATAAAGTAAGCGTCAGCATGCACCAGATAAGGAAAATCCGAAAAAGTCCTAAAAGTACACGTCAACCAATTTAAAGCAAAGAAGAATTCAGACATGGATCATCACTGGACAGGGTATGTACAATCAACTTCACTAAAACTTTCGGCCACAAGTCCCTGCTAGTTTTTTACTTTACATAAAGCTATTAGAGTAATGCCTTAAATAGGCGTTGAAGGGTCTTACAAAAATTTCCATAAGAATAAAATAAGTACATTTGGAATTTTGCTTCACTGTAAAACTTTTACTTAAAGATAATATCTTTGGTGGTCACAATACAAATTCAAATCATATGTAGTCATGGGCATATAACAGTTTAGTCAGCATTATGTTTCACTGCAAATTTAAAAACTAGTAGGCCCTACATACAGCCATATTCATATTACTCTTCGACATAAAGTCGTAATAGCCACTTACGACACATAACTCGTGCCTTTTACTCTTTTATAGAACACGGTAGTGACCTGGTTCACAGATAAATATTGCTTGTCTTGTTGAAGGTTCCCACGTTGGTTGTACATCATGGGAATAATAATTTTATTCACATACAATTTACTGTTTATGATCTCTCTGAGCTTGAAAACTTGCTTGCTTGGCTAGCTATGTAGATACTTCATTAAATGCTGATGGGCATGTAAACCTTAAATTTTCTCTGATTTTGGAAAAGTCAATGATAATTGCCAGGGTTAGTTGTATAATGATCTTACATGGAGCGATGTAGAGCACGAGTCGTTTACTGTTGCTCTCAGTCTGTGCTGAAGATGTCCTATGTGATCGTAGTGAAACTGTTTCTCCAGGAGCGAGTGTTGGAACTAATTTAGGATCACTCTTTGCCGTGTGTTATCATTCGAATTATGGTGTGTTAGTGTAATAAGAGTGTCTCTTATCATTTCTTGTAGAAAGATTTCTTCTTTAGGCACACGTGGGAATGGATTTATCCAGTTATTTGCTTCTTTGCTGTTGATCAGTAATTCAGCATGTCTGTATCTTGTGGGGTAAATTGGCAAGTTATTTACTATTTGTTTATAAGGTTCTATAAACTTTATTCATCATGTGTGTTGTGTATATACATTTATTGCTGTAAATCGGTTAATTACCCCAAAAATGCGTTCGACAGGGATACTTTGCAAATGAAATCATGATGTCAAAGTTTCAGAAAATCTCTCCATTTCGTATTACATTGTGCATTGTGTGTGAGGAATGCTACAGGGTTGGCCAGCCGTGGGTGCGTACAGTTCGTGAATTCTTCTTATTATAGCAGATGCTGTTGTCGTTTTCAAGGTATATAATGTGACATATTTAGATAAAAGATAAAAAAAAGCTACTAAAAATATGTCGCCACCTCGTGCAGTTGACGCTGACCCAGGCATATCATCAGATACTAAATGCATTGGTTGCTTTGCTCGTAATGGGTGCAGCTCAATATTACGGCATTTATTTGTTGGCTTAATCTTCTGGCAACCGAGAAAGGTTTTGAAAAGCTGTTCAGTGTATCTGTGCATATTTCAGAAATAGCAATAAAAATTCATTTGATCAAGCATTTGGCTACACCGAAGTGACTCCATAATAGTAAGTACGGCAAATTATAGACTCTCTACATGCACTGGGGATACATACACTCCTGATATTACGTTCAAATAAATTTCGAACTTCTGCACGTGCCAGTCATCTTTAGGTGAGCCGTCGCAGACTGGCGAAAACGTCCTCCGGTCCGCAATATATAGCGCGCTGTAACTATTCTGCGCATGAATCGAAAACTTGTTGGATGGATCACACTGCCCGCCGGCAGCGCCCTCGCTGGTGGAATAGCGGAACTCAGTCGCCCTCTGCGTTGTTGTTTGCCGCGGCCGTCGACGCACTCTGTCGTCTTCGATTTGAGCAAATCGTGGGGATCATGGGATTACATGCACTGTTCAGCTGGCAGCCGCTGTTAGGGTTCAACATATTTTCCGCCAGACGTATTTCTACGGATTCTTTAATATTGGAGTCCCAGAAAGTTGTTGCTGCGGACAAAATCATTGACCGAGCGAGGTGGAGCAGTGGTTAGCATACTGGACTCGCATTCGGGAGGACAACGGTTCAATCCCGCGTCGAGCCAACCTGATTTAGGTTTTCCGTGATTTCCCTAAATCGCTTCAGGCAAATGAGGGGGTGGTTCCTTTGAAAGGGCACGGCCGTCTTCCTTCCCTAATCTAATGAGACCGATGACCTCGCAGTTTGGTCTCTTCCCGCGAAATCAACCCAACCCAAAATTACTGTTTTTTCATACTCCATTGAATGTCGGGTAGAAATACAATGTTCAGCAACAGCGGACTTGCTTGGCCGCAAAAGGCGGGTTTAACGTTGATGTTCAGTGCAGTGTTCTTTCGTGATGCGTGTGGTTTGACCTATATAAACCATACCACATTGGCACGGTATCTTGTAAATTCCGACCTTTCGTAGTAGCAGATTGTCCTTTACTGATCCCACAAGGTCCGCAATCTTCGATGGTGGGTGGAAAACCACTTTTGCCCGAAATTTTCGGAGGATTCTTGATATTTTAAACGACGTGTTGCCAACGAAAGAAAGAAAAGCTTAAGATTGTTTCGGCGTGTTCTCTTCTTATCCACTTCCTGCTTTATAGTTTTAACTGTTAGTGCCCTGTTAATCTGCCGGATCGAATACACATTTTCGCTGAATACTGTCTTTAGATGGGCGAGTTCTTCAGGTAAGCTATCTAGATCTGAGACAGTACGAGCTCTATGAACATGTGTTTTAATCACATTCATGGTTTGCGACGGGTAATGGCAACTCGAAACTTACAGGTACAAATCAGTATGAGTGGGCTTCCGGTAAACTGGATGCCCTAGAGAACCATCGTTCTTCCTTCGGAACAGGACATCCAAGAAAGGCAACCAACCATCTATTTCTATGGTAAACCGGATGTTGCTATGAATGGAGTTGAGGTGATGTAGAAACTCCATTAATTTGTCTTCTCCATGAGGAAACACCACGAAAGTATAATCCACATACCTCCTAAAAATTGTTGGGTTCAGGGCAGCTGATTCAAGCGCTCTCTCCTCAAAATCCCCCATAAAAAGTTTGGCCACCAAGGAAGACAGGGGGCTACCCCTTGGGACACCGTCAGTCTGTTCAAAATATTCTTAATTAAACATAAAATAAGTTGAGGAAAGAGCGTGCCTAAACAAAGCAGTGATATCAACAGGAAGCATGTTACCAATCAGTGTCAAAGAATCTGCAAGAGGAACTTTTGTAAAAGGTGAGGCCACATCAAAACTTACCAGAAAGTCTGCATTGCTAAGACGAAGAACCCCAAGTCTATTGATAAAATCAGATGAGCTTCGTATGTGATGTGTGGACTTGCCCACGAAAGCTCTCAGCAAGGAAGCGAGATGTTTTGCTACATAATGTGTAAGAGCTCCAGAGTTGCTCACATATCAGTTTCGCTTGCCAAATTTCAAGGTTTCCTCGGCGCTTGCACAGCAATGTAATTGGGTATGTGTCTTCAGCAGTTGTTCTTGTTATGGTATCCCTTGGCCCGTGCTGGCTGGTGGAAGGCATGTATGGATTAACTCATCTATTTAATGACCTTCATTAATTGATCAATATGTGGTGCCTTTCGCCTGCGCGAGCGAAATATTTATTCCATGACTTAGCGTTGCTCCATGGCGAGCGACCAAAAGTAAGGAAATCGGAATGTGGGACTTGTCACGGGACAGGACAACGAGAAGACGTGTAGGAAGTGTGTGCAGTGAAACAGTCATAGTTAGCCCCCACACTGTATAATTTGTGTTTCTTAAGATTCACAAGCGATATCGAGTGTTAATGTGGAGTCTAGTAACGGTCCTAATACAGTCTGTTGCATTTCAAATGTAAATGGGCGTATTTAATTTCATCAAAGATGATGAACTATTATCTACTACAATGTTTTATAGGACTTAAGAACATTTGTTGGTCAATGTTTGCTGTAGAAACATGATAAAAAGCATAGAGAAATATTTCTCTGCTAAAAAGAACTCATTTCTCTCGCAGACAATCATCGAATGACCAAATGCGGACGGCAGTGTTCCAATTCTAGAAAATCCTATGGAAGTTAACTTTCTTTTACATTTCAAGAATTTTACAGACCATCGTCGGAGCCGGCAGCTGTTTTTCCACCCCGAGCGTAATTTGTTAGCGAGTACGAAATTACGTACGCTGTGGTAGAAGTCGACGCCGTTTGGGATATTGTCCTGCATAGAGATACAACGAGAGACACTACACACACTAGCTCAACAACAACGAGCTTAATATTACTATCTTGAAAAACATTAATTTCTTCTCTTCAGCAGTAATATTATAAAAATGGCTAAAACGTGACAGGACCCACAACGAGTGAAACATAGACAGTCAACTATTTCCTGACCAAAAACAAGTTAATACATGATCATTCGGTTATATGTATTTAGTGTATATATTGTGATTACTTGTGATAAATGTGTATTTTATATTCTCTATATGTACTAATATTGTGCATTGTATAATTTCATGTACGAATGATGAAATCATTCTATGTGAGCTGCATTAGACATCAAGCAGCCACGACAACGCGAGCCCATCACATAGGACCTTCATGCGGTTCTACTCTGTCGTAAAGGCAAGCATAATAGTGACATGCTAACTCATTGCACACATCTATGTAGATAACGACTGGGTTAGGAATGTTTGTAGCTTTAATTATTATTTGTTTTAGTATATGCAGAATGATATGTGTATTTTATGTGTTCACACTTATGGAGAGATATTCTGGGATATAGAATCTGATGTGTATTATCGTGTGGTAAAACTTAATTGTGTCCAGAGTAAAGTAATTAAAAGAATAGTGAAAAACTGAATTCTTATGGTTAAAACCAGATCACAGTTTAAAATTCAGAGAGAACAGGAAGCGAATGAGCAGCCCAGTGGTGATGAACAAAACCCAGGCAGATGCTGGCCAAGGACAATCCAAAGATCCTATGGCTGAGCTCTTAAATCATGTGAAACTTTAGATAAATACCTTAACTAGTTTAGGTGCAGAACAGTCTCACATGTCTGCTATTCAAGTGCCTATGTCTGCTAAGCAAGTGAATATTTCAACAAAAGTGGAAAATTTAGCTTCGTAACAGTCTCGCATATCTGCTACACTAATGAATACTACAAAAACAGTTGAGAATTTAGCTTCTCGAACAGTCCAATGTGTCAGCTACTCTGAGGAATGTGTTGACTCAGCTAGTGAAAATGTCAGTTGACAGGGGGCTATTTCTGCAAATGTAGAAACCAGAGCTGTGGAACAGGCAAATATATTTGCTAAAGTAACAAATCTGACCATCACAGTGAGCAATTTAGTTACAGAACAGGCAGAGTTAGCCGAGACACTAAAGGGTATAACGAATAAAGTGAACGAACTGTCCACAGGGGAAGATTATGGTAAAGTACTAGCTGATTTGAGTACTTTGTCAAATGAACAGAGAGAAAACAGGAAATAAATAAATAGTATGAAGCAAACCCACGAACAATTTCCGATTAAAGTAAACCGTGTATACAGTGAAACTGAAACTTTGCGGGGGAGACAACAAGTAGAGGTACAAAACTTGGCCTCAACAGTAAATGAATTAGCGTCCGGATGTGAAAGGCGAATGGAATAAAGTTAGAAGGAAAAACCGAGCAGTTTAAGCCACAATTAGATGACTGGATCGTGAACAAGGAACAGCAGGCGATATTGTGTGTTAACAAACGTATCGAGGAAACGGTAGAGAATATAGTGTGTGAAGGCCTTCCGTTATCTGGCCAAATAGTTCAAGAGTTGAAGGAAGTTCGCGAGCAGATAGGAATCGTATTCCAAAGATGGAAAGGAGAAGTTACACAGAATTTGCAATCGTTCACTCAAAGGATAGAAGAACTGCGGGGGGGGTGGGGGGGGGGGGCTTCGGAAGAAAGGAAGGAAGGCAGCTCATAGTGGCGATCTAAAGGTAGAAATCAGAGCTCGGGTGATGAGCAGTATCCCGATACAAGCCCTAACGAAGAGATGTATCGAAGTGTATCATCTGTGAGTGATTACACCAGATATATCATGAAAGAGAAAATGTTAAAGCATGAAACTCCAATTTTTTTTCCGGAAAGAATACATTAAATTCTGTCGTATTTATTAGACGATTCAGAGGAGTGTTACAACGAGCTTGGTCTGATCGACAGAAAATAGAATATTTATCATGATACATCCAATGCGATGATAGTCTGTGAGTGGCTGACGTAATAGACACGTGTCACACCTACGAAGAATTTGAGAAGGCATTCCTCAATAGGTATTGGTCAAGGGGCATTCAGGAGAGATAACCCGGAACCTTTCTCTTACGGAAACGAGAATTTAAGGAGATACTTCGAAAAATATTTGAATAAAGCATGATATTGGGATCAACTAACAGATACAAAAGTGTGATAATAATCATCAAAGCTTAGCTTCCGATGGAGATCAGGGAAAAACTGCTGCATGTTTCAGAAGATAATCTGGAAGAATACGTGTCCGCAGTAGATTCAATCGATTTGGTACACTAGGAACAAAGAAATCCTGTCAAACGGAAAATTGGCGGATAGGCTATAACAATAATAACGGAAGAATGAATGGAAGACACTTGGATAATTTTCATCGATCCAATATGAATAATGGTTGCGACAATGGAGCAAACTGTATGGAACAACAGAATAACGGACGAAATTATGAGCAGATGTAATATTAGTATCTGTTTCGATAGCTTAAATAATTTTACATTCAATAATCTAACCATGCAGGCTAATAAAAGCCATACAATCCGTGTAAAAATTTCTTAGATCGTCGCTGAGCAGCGACTACCTGATATTTCCAAGAATATCTTACGCGCCACGGCGCAGAATGCGAATTGTTCATAAATTGTATCGATAGTGATATTTTGTGTTTCTTATTTTTTGACAGCTGAAGAATAGTAATCCTCTTCTGTTACCACAGTCCTTATATATTTTTTAAAAAGACTGCGGACGCGTATGTGGCTTGATCCACAATCACTAATTAGTTGTTATAAAATATTACTATTGTGCAGTAATAATAATAATAATGGCGTGTGACGAGGGCCTCCCGTCGGATAGACCGCTTACCTGGTGCAAGTCTTTCGATTTGATGCCACTTCGGCGACTTGTGCCTCGATGGGGATGAAATGATGATGATTAGGACAACACAACACCCAGTCCCTGAGCGGAGAAAATCTCCGAGCCAGCCGGGAATCGAACCCGGGCCCTCAGGATTGACAGTATGTCGCGCTGAAAACTTTTTTTTTCTTACAGCGCCTTAGACCTCTTTTTTCCATACGCTACCTTTTTTTTACATTTGTTTATTGGTATTCTATTTGTATATAAAATTAGGCAGGTCACAAACACAAAATGAAATGCCTACTCTGCAAAAAAATCACTGTAAAACAAATCATAAAGTTAAAGGAAGTGGGATGATGTATTTTATTTATTTATTTATTTATTTTCAATAGAGATCACTCTGTTAAAAGGAACATGTAGATCATTTCATGGTGTAGTACGTGCATTGCATATTGATTGGTGAGAGAAGCGTGAGGTTCATTATCAGCTGTCAAATGTGCACACCGACTACACCCGGCACATTCCAACTGCATGGTGGGTCGAGGAAGTCTGCCTGAAGATAGTTGGCAAAGGTTTCCCGATAGTGTGACCATCTATGTACATCATTGTTGGCTTGCTGCAAGAAATACCAAAAGACAAGTCGCGACTTGGTAGCATCCCCATAGAGGTACGCGATCGTCCAACCTTTGACCCAGATGACCGACTGTGATTTAGTTGCCGGAAAGTAGTCACTCTCCGGATGTAAGAAGGAAGCAGGTGTAATATGTTACGGGGTCACACGTAGGTAGCAAGCTACCATCTGTCTTCCTAGGAGTCAGACGTCCTCCACCGCGATACAAGTTAAGCGGTGATGGTCGTCATCCACTTGGCGACGTTTCGGACATAGTGGAGTGTTCACTAGTCCAGTTGCATGGAGCCGGTGGTTGGTGTTGAACTTGCCACAGGCGACAGAGAACCACAGTGCCCGATCGAAGGTAGGAAGGAATTTTTGGTGGACATGTCTCCAAATCTTCGGCCAATGCAAACTGGGGTGATTGAGTTCAATGACATTACGACTTATCCGTCGTAGCAGCCACACATAAAAATTCTTCGCGCATGGCGGTCTAGTGCGCGGAAGCTCGTCTCTGATGTAACTAAGTTCCACGATAAATGTTGAGACATGCGCAAAATGTGGCGTAATGCTGCCCACCGCCACCGGAGGTGTGAAGGACGCTGGAACCAGGAGATCGAGTAGGCGGGATGTAAGGGAATCACGTCCGCTACGCCATTGCTTGTACATCGTGGCTAGAAGGAGCGCCGTCGCTCGGCAGTGAACATTCGTAATTCCGAGTCCCCCCTTGTCCGTAGGGAGCGTGAGCGTTGTGTATCGCACCTTGAGGGGCGATCCAATCATCACAAAATAGCCTAGTGCTGATTGAAGTCGACGTCCGAGCTTGAGTGGTAGGGGGAGGATCTGCGAAATATGCCCCATTCGAGAACCGACATAAGTGTTCAGATACTCGACTCGCTGCAAAGGATCAAGGGGCCGTAGGAGATGTTGTCGGACCATGATGCGTGTCCCAAACGTCGAGAAAGCCATTCCCCTGGCCGACGAAAGATAACACACGTTTTCCACTGGGAAGCGATCTCGCACGTAAACTGCCACCCCACTCCCATTGTGATCTCGATGTGACGAATAGGATTGGTAGCCTGCGATGTACGGGAGTGCAGCTATGTGGACTTCCAGCAGCAAAGAAAAATCCACATCAGTTGCCCAAATCGTTTCCTTCAGTTGGTGTATTTTGGCAGGTGAACGCACGTCATTTATATTTATTGTCGCAATACTGTTCACTAAGAGTTGAATCTCACTCTGTCGAGGCGGAACAACATCTCCCTGCATCGGCGCTGGGGGCTAAGTTAGAAGACGTTCTCCCACCCCTCTCCCTTTACCTTCAACAATTATTAGGCCGTCTTCTTGAGTGCCGGCTGCCTCTGTGTGACGTCCGGCGCCTCCTCAATATGGTCATACCACATCTTTTCAGGCAGTGATATATTCTTGTCCATAGCCACAGCATCTGCGTCTGGAGAGCCAACTGGCTGTGATTCCTCTTCAGAATCACCAAGTCCCTGTACCGTTAATGTGACAGACCGCTGCCGGTCTGATCGATCAGTTTCCATTGTCTCATCCTGTTTCGTAGAGGCTGTTGTGTCGTCTTGATCCACAGACACATCGTCGTAGGGGAAGGGGAGTCATCCCGAGGAGATGTCGTGCGACGCCACCGTTTCCTTCTTTTTCGGGGAACGTTGTTTGCGTGACCATCCTTCCGTGTCCTCAGATTGTAGGGAATCACGGCTGCCCGACAGGAAAGCATCCGTAGGAACTGGAAGTGTTTCGAGTCCCATCGTTGTACTTGGCGGGAGTTCGGTCGAAACTGATGTTGTCGTCACAGAGTGCGTTCCAGACGGAACAGCATCCGTAGTAGCTGGAACTGCTTCGTGTACTATCGGTGTGCTTGGCGGGAGTTCGGTCTCATCTGATGTTGTCGCCGTAGATTGTATGCTCGATGGAGCAGCATCCTCTGTAATCCCAACGTCTGCTACAAGGTTTCGGAGAGTGATATCTTGATCTTCCATCGGGGCTGTGTCCTTTCGGTCATCAGCGGACGCAGTGAGGGCTTTGGCATAGGTGCTCGGTAGTACTGTCATCGCCGGCGACGGCTCCCGCACATCTGAAGGCAATTGCGTAATCCGCCGTTGCATACAGTTTGACCTGAGGTCTCCCTCCTCGCCACAGCCAGAACATGTACGTGGTTGACCATCGTAAATCACCACCGCCCGACAACCACCAATTGTCAGATAGGACGGTACATGCTTTTGAAGATCAATAGTGATCTGTCGCACTCCTTTAAGAACGGGGTACGTACCGAATTGTGTCCAGCGTTCTGCTGTGTGACCATGTACCGTGCCGTATGGCTTAAAAGCCTCGATAACTTCGTCAGCCGGGAGCTCAAATGGCAGCTCAAAAACACATATTGTCCGTACACCCAGACCAGCATGTTTAACAGTAACCGTGCCGACATTCCCGTCACCATGGCAAAATCGGAGACCTGCTTTTGTCGCCCGTAGAATTCTCTCACACGCCGGCGTCATTTACCATCTTAACATACATCGTGGGACTAATGGTGGACAGGTGAATTCCGACAATATCGCTTGGCGGTATCTTGACTTCCTCTCGAATGAATCGCTCCCCTGCTAAAGCCTTTGGTCGTTCGAAGTCTTTGCAGAAATTGAATCGTAATGTAGTTTTCCTGTACTTGTTCGCCATGATCGTTGTTACTAGCCCGCGCGCAGACTAAGTCCACAAGTAAACAAAACTCGCACACGCCGCACAGGCGGAAGTATCGGACCTCCGCTTCGCACGGCCACTCAGCTACCAGGGGCGGACACTATTGTGCAGTGCTATGTAAGAATTTATGTGTGCAGCTAACATGAAATGTCTAAAATGTTAAAGGACTTTATTTAAGGAAACAGCCAGCAAGATATAATATTGAAATGTATGGAGCCTATTGTTAGCAATACTGACTAAGGTAATTAAATTGGGTATTGTGCTCTCAAATGCTGTAGTGCCTGCTTATTACTTAAAGTATTTGTACGCTAACCATCTCCTATTAATGGCAACAGAAATAACGGCATGTTGATGATTTTCACTTACGGACCGTCTGACAGCAACTGAATAAAACACAATTTTAGTGCCATACGCGTTTCGCCTTTATTTTCTGCAAGGCATCATCAGTGGCAGGTTGCGTAGACAGTTTCTTACATATTACTCTCCTGTTGCATTTTTGGTCTTGTTCTTCTTCCTATGAGCGCCAATTTGCTGTTTTTTCCGCATTCCACAGCACTACGCACTGAACGCTTGTTTTAGCTTGTTTGGGCATTAAAATTAGCATTAAAGCAAGCGTTCAGTGCGTAGTGCTGTGGAATGCGGAAAAAACAGCAAGTTGGCGCTCATAGGAAGAAGAACAAGACCAAAAATGCAATAGGAGCGTAATATGTAAGAAACTGTCTACGCAACCTGCCACTGATGATGCCTTGCAGAAAATAAAGGCGAAACGCGTATGGCACTAAAATTGTGTTTTATTCAGTTGCTGTCAGACGGTCCATAAGTGAAAATCATCAACATACCGTAGTATTACGCGCGACTGAGGAGGACAGGACCACAAAAGTTGAAGATGTCAATACAGCTATGTCAAGCATTCCCTGTCAACGTGTACAACAGGTTCAAGAAAATACATCTGAGACTCCATAAGACGATACAGCATATAAAATTCAACAGAACATGCAAAAAGAACGATTTAATTCCAAGCTACATTAATGTAAAGGTTAAAAACAGTTCTACAGTGGCACAAAAGTCGAAATCATTTGCAGAACGATATTGGTTACTACATGAAATTAAGATGCTCTATTCGAAAAAACAGCACCTAAACATGATGCTCTATGAGACTCATCTAGAATTGGCAAAAAATGTAGGAAACGCCGCAGTTTTCATGGCACTAGTAGAAAAAACTGAGCACAACACATACATAGCAATGAAACATTTACAAAACAAACATAAACACAAGATAATGAAACTAACAGTAAAAAAGACGCAAAAATACATTTACATTTTAAATGTGAAACCACATGAACACCAACACTCATTCCATCCACGCTTAGTTAACCTAACAGAGACAGAACTACACGAAAACGAAAAAATGCTCTTGGAAAAAGGTTTGAAACACTGCACCAATAGCAAGGTGAACAATCAATACATAGAAAATCTCATAGTAGAAACCGAACACATCATTACACGTGAAGAACAACAAAATAATTGTGAAATAAACATAGGACTGACAAGAGAACTAGTAAAAGAAGAAATAAAAGGCATAATAAAACAAACACAGCAGACACACAATAAGAACAACCAAACAGAACCAGCTACTATGAAAAGGTTAAAACAAAAGTTAACAAACAACAACGTATTAATAACAAGAGCAGACAAGGGAAATGTAACAGTACTCATGGATAAAGAGCAATACATCACAAAAACCAAGGAATACATAAACACCAACGCAATACAAAAACTGAAGTCAGATCCAACTACACGATTCCAGGCAAATGTGAAACGAACACTGAAAACATTGAACACACACTCACAGACAAACAGAAATACTACTTAACACAGAAAAACCCACAAGCACCAACACTCCGCAGTCAACCGAAAGTACATAAAGACGGAATGCCAATGAGACATGTTATCAACTTCAAGAAAGCCACAACATACCGCATAGCCAAACACCTCCAAAAGTTAGTTACAAAACACTATAAAGTAGAAAACAACAGAACAGTGATAAACACAGGAAACCTAATAGAAAATATACAGAACATACAGGTACCACACACAGCATCACTGATTTCATTCGATATAGAAAATATGTACACCTCCATCCCTATCACAGAAACAATAGAAATCATAGAACAAAATCTCTCATCCCACAGCAACCTCACCACAGACGCAATAAAAGAAATAACAGATATGCTCAGACTGACAACTGAACAAAACTACTTTCAGTTTGAGGAAGAATATTATCTACAAACTGATGGACTGCCCATGGGATCCCCAATATCAGGAACACTAGCAAACATTTTCATCAGTCACCTTGAAAATCAGATATTTGATAAGATAACCACAAATGAAAGTTTCAAAATCATATATTGGTACAGATACGTGGATGACATTATTTGTTTGGTAGACGAGCCAAGTGAAAAAATAGATGAACTCCATTCAGAAATAAACAAAGCTCACAAGAACATAAAATTCGCACTTGAAAAAGAGAAAGAAAATCAAATAAATTTTCTTGACATTACAATTAAAAAAGAAAATGGAAAACATACATTTAACATCTTTAGAAAACCAACAGCCACGGACACAATAATACATTCCACATCCAACCACCCCCAAAGCCAGAAATTTGCAGCACTAAGACACATGTTACATAGATTAAACAGAATCCCACTCAGTAAGAGAAACTATGAACAAGAAATGAACACGATCATACAAATAGCTAGGAACAACGGGTATGACACACATGTGGTACACAGGCTCAATCAAAAAATAAAAACACAAATAAAAAACAAACACAACATTTCCACAATACAAAAGAACTCACAAGCTGAAAACTTACAAACACACTCAACAAACACACACAATGACAACACCACACAGAAAAGAACCAGATGGTACACCATGACCTACACACATAAACTAACACACAGAGTTGCAAACATCCTAAAGAGACAGGGCTGCAAAATAGCATATAAGCCTGAGCAAACCCTTCAATCACACCTAAGCCAGCCAGCTACGACACCACACAGAAAAGAACCAGATGGTACACCATGACCTACACACATAAACTAACACACAGAGTTGCAAACATCCTAAAGAGACAGGGCTTCAAAATAGGATATAAGCCTGGGCAAACCCTTCAATCACACCTAAGCCAGCCAGCTACCAAGAGGGACAAATTCCAACAATCAGGAATATATAAACTCGAATGTCAAAGTTGTGATGCAGTATACATAGGCATGACATGCAGGAATTTAGAAACAAGATACAAAGAACATATCAGATGTTGGAAGTATGAAACAAACCATTCCACATTTGCAGAGCATTTAAAACACTACAACCATCATCCTACAAACATGGAACAAGAAATGAAAATAATGAGAATAAGCAACCATGACAAACATCTTATACAAATGCAAGAAAACTTCCACATCTAGAAAGCCATAGCAGAAAACAAACATGTGATAAATGAACAAACACACATCAGCACAGGCTCCTTACTACACTTAATAAAGGAAATGATAACATAAAAAAAGTATATAACACCAAAATACACACACACACATACACAGCCCCCCCTCCAAAAAAAAAAAAAAAAATTCGTAACACCAAAATACAGACAGACACACATACACAGCACAAAAAAAATTATATATATATATATATATATATATATATATATATATATATATCACACCAAAACACACACATACACAGGACATAAACAAAAATAAATAATGAAATACAATAAAATAAAATAAAATTAAATTAATATGACACCAAAAAACACTCACACACACACACACACACACACACACACACACAAGCGCACACACAAATGCATACACGAACAGACCACAGATACTTCGATAGTTACACTCATAAGTTTGGCAGTAATATTCGATCTTTGGCAAAAACATTTGACAGTCGGCAACAGAAACCAAAACATTGCATTAAGGCATTAAAATAAGCGTTCAGTGCGCAGTGCTGTGGAATGCGGAAAAAACAGCAAATTGGCGCTCATAGGAAGAAGAACAAGACCAAAAATGCAATAGGAGCGTAATATGTAAGGAACTGTCTACGCAACCTGCCACTGATGATGCCTTGCAGAAAATAAAGGCGAAACGCGTATGGCACTAAAATTGTGTTTTATTCAGTTGCTGTCAGACGGTCCATAATTGAAAATCATCAACATACCGTAGTATTACGCGCGACTGAGGAGGACAGGACCACAAAAGTTGAAGAAATAACGGTGTTTTTATAGTTTTCATACGGCTACCAGGGATACGGCATGTCGGCAAACGTTGTAGTTAAGGCAGAAGGTGCATTGTTATTTACCTTGTTTGTGATTTAAATCCAATTTCTTTTAATGTGTGGTGTAGTATAGCAAAGAAAATTTCCAGGTCTGTTTCGTCCCTTAGGTTTCTCTGTTCGTAGTTGCTATGTCTCATATCCGGTCGTGATCGAACATGTTCACGACACAAATAAATTAAGTGGCAATGCGAACTCTGTTCTTAATCTTGAGAACGCTACGCCTTCTGCAAACGATTTCAGGTGACATATAAACTATCACATACAGTACTGAAGTTTTTGAAATGTCTTTGCTTTTCCCGTCAAGAAGTGGTGCAAGACTCACAACAAATTTCTGTCCCTTACAAGAGAATAATAATTTAATCAAAATATAAATAATTAAAAAACACAACACAGAACAGGAACAGACAGAGGCGATAATGACGGTAGAAATCTAGGACAAAGTAATCAAACGAACTACGAGGCGAGGCCAAGGCCAACAAATAATCAAGCGTGTCGAGAAAAAATACCGGTCGTAGTCGAAGCAATTGGTGACAATAACAGAGCGACTAGACTGAGCAATTTAAATTGAATCCAATCGGATTACGGCTGGGAGGTTTGGTCTATAAAAGAGTAATGGGGGCAATCAATCACCTGCAAACTGTTTTAGGTATAACGATGGAATGAGGATAACTGAGGAGCTAACGGAAGACGTCAATCCTGGGGAACACGTTTCTAATAAAGCGCCAATATCAGCGATTCGTGCCGAAATATTAAACAAATCTATCAGAGTAATCTTGGATTCCGGAGCTTCGATAAATGCGATCTCCAACAGTTTATTGATATGGCTATCCTAGAAGACAGAGTTACCGACGTTGCCGTTACGAAACTGTAAGATCATTGGAGCCTTAGGAACCTGCTCGCAACCAGTCCACAATCAGTCATTTCTAGATGTAAGAATAGGAAATACAGCGGTAAGATACGTCTTCTTAGTAATTAAAAAATTAATAGAAGATTGTATCATAGTATTAGGGACTATGAGGGACAAGGGTTTAAAAATAAACTTCTCGTCCCGTAAAGTCAGTTTTTGTGATGATGGGGAAATGACACAAGTTGATCTGATCAGGGAAGAAACGAGTATTGGAAATTACTGTCCTGGGCATGGGTCATTAGAAAAGAAGGAGATGTAAACATACAGAAGATGTAAACAAAAGCAAGATTCACAGGGTAGCAGATAAAGTGGAAGAAAAGGCAAAGGAAGCTGATGGATTGGAAAACTAACAAAATGATCAGTTGGTAGATGTTTTGGAGAAATATATCCAGGTTTTTTAAAGAATAGACAGGGATTTACATGCCAATTGGGAGTGTTTCCCCATGAGACATATTGTAATAAATGATATCGAATTCGGTGGAGATTGAAGAAATAAGCAAGTGAAGAAATAAACAGTATGATAAACTGGAACCTGATAGAACCATTGGTCATTACATATTGCAGTCCACTGGTAGTTGTACCCAAACCAGGGGGAAAAGTAAGATTGGTGTTGGATGAAAGAGTCATCAATACAATTATTGTACTGGTGAGAACTCATCCAGAAAGTATAGACGAACTCATTCAGAAGTTTCATGGAGCCAAGTACTTTACCAGAATTGACCTGCAGACTTCATATTGGCAGATCAAATTGGATGAACAATCAAGACAATATACAGCCTTCATATAAGCTGGAAGAAGTTATCAGTTTAACGTGTTGCCCTTCGGTTTGAATGTCAGCACAGGAGTTCTTATAATGTCATTAGATGCAGTATTAGAACCAGAACTAAGAAGTCAGCTCACCATGTTCCTCAATGACATCTTAATCACTGCTGCAACATGGGAACAGCACATATGCTTATTAGTGAGATTACTGGAAACTTTAAGGAGATCTGAAACAACCGCAAACCTGCAAGAGTCGTACTTCAGGATGAAGAAGTTAATATTTTTGGGTCATTTAATTGATGACAAAGGAATTTGGCCAGACAGTGCCAAGACATACGCTATTAAGAATTTTCCTAAACCTAGAGACCAGAAACAACTTAAGATATTTTTGGGTTTAGCCTCATTGTCTCGACAGTACATAAAGGACCAAGTCATGAATGCAGAGCCATTAGTAAATTTGTTAAGAAGGAATGATTCTTGGACAAATGACTGTCAGTACGCATTTGAGAAAATCAAATACGCTCTGGTAAATGCGAAATTCTTGCATCATCCAGATGTGGACTTCGAGTTTTGCTTGATGACAGATTCTTTAAATGATGGATTAGGATCTTGTCTTTTCCAGATTAAGATAATTAATGGGTAACCTTTATTCTGCCCTATAACTTTTGCAAGTAGAGAATTATCGAGTTGTGGAAGGGCATATACCACGACTGAGCTGGAAGCATTAGCTTTGGTTTGGTCTTTCAAGTAGTTCCATTATTATTTATATAGGGTACAAACAATAGTCTATAGTGATCACCAAGCCCAGAGCTTCTTGCAATTGTATGAGGTGCTAAGACTGAGATTATTACGGTGGACAATGGCGTTACAAGAGTATCGATTTCACATACGATGTATTAAAGGAAATAACAATCAAATTGCATACTCCTTATCCAGGCTGCCAGAATGATTAGCTCAGGAAGAACAATTAGGTGATCGCAGAGAAGAACTTACTATCATGTTAATGAAAGAACCGATGGCAAGAAGGTATTATTTGGAATCATGCCAGGGAATAGAGAAGTGTTAGTGAAAGGATATACGCTGGTGTGGCGTCCAATAGAAATTGGAACAACCTGACTTTGCCAACCTGAAAGACTATTTTAAGGTGATTAATGGAGTTTTATTCCATTGGGGGAATACAAAGGGTGATAATTGGTGTGAATGTATTCCTGAAAGTCATGAAGTCAAGTTGATGCAATATACACATCTGGAATGGGCCCACTTCGGAGGGATTAAGTTTGCCAGTAAGGTGCGAACACATTGCTACTTTCCTAATTTGCGACGGAAAGTACTGAAGGTCATCAGAATGTGTGCAATGTGGCAAAAAACTAAACCTAATAATAAAGATTGCTGGGTTTCCTCCATTCTAAATTGCAGGAGTAAGGTCTACGTTTGGTATCCACAGATGTCTGCGAGGCATTACCTAGAGCGCCACGAGGATGTAGATACTTTGTAGGCTTCTTGGATGTACTTACAAAACATGTGAAGTTATATGCAATGATAAACGCAACGATTAAAACCATCTTAGGAAATTATTGCCGGGATATATACCACTAGTAGGGAAACGACAAGCTATTACATCAGATAATCGCAGTAATTTTTCCAAATATACCTGGAGAAACGCACTGCAGCAAAATAGAACTAAACAAATACCAACATCAAGATATAATCCACAAGCGAGCCCGATTGAGATGGTTTTCCCCAAGCTAAATCGATTTATGAGGACGTATTGTGTGAATAGTCAAACACAGTGGATAGAATAAGTACAAAAGTATGAAGGCATTGTAAATAATTTGCTGCATACGCCAGCGGAATTGATATTTGAAGAGGAACGAAGTAATGAATGGAGGACAGAGTGTTGTTGCACACCCATCCACAGGCATTCCTATTGAAGAAGAGGAACAAGTAATGGCAATTGTTATTTGTTGGTCCGTTTGAAATAATGAGGCTTCCACGTCTTGGGACATATCTGTTGCCTACCAAGTGACAGGAAAGGTGAAGGGACACTATCCTCATCATGTTATTAAAAAGTACTATGCGAAGTGAAAATTAGTGAATACGATATATATTAAGGATATTTTATTTCAATAAGTTTTTAGGTGTAGGTAGGTTTAGTTAGATAAGTAAGTTTATTGATATTTGTTTTCAGCAGAATCACAGAAGGAGAGCTGATGCTGAATGGGGATACTAGACAGCAAAGTCCACGGGTGTGCATGTCGTCTTTTGGTTGGCTTTACTATAATTAGGTGGACCTTTGCTACATAACGAAATTTTCAATGTGACGTAGAATGTACACTAACGGTGGCTGAGCTATGTTAGATTCGGATGATAGCGAGAAATTACCATGTATTGGTGGTTAAATGTTTGTGTAACTTGAGCAAAATTGACTTCCAATGAAGCAAGCAAAGTGATGTGACATTTTAAATAAGGGAATATATGGCTGATTAAATTACATATGAATTTATAGAATTATAAGTGCAGCGTAATTGTGCATGCCCACGGACAACCTGTGACTGTTGATATGGTGCAACCAATGCATCATTATTAGGAACATTATGAGAATTCATATCGTGTTGAGACTGTTCCAAGGTGTAATTCGATGTAAATAGGATCTAAAACTAGTTACATTTAACAGAATTGTTATAAATATGAAAGAATGGTGAAAAATGAACAATGAAAAACTCGATCCGAATCTATCATGCCAGTGCAGAAACATGTTAGGATGCCAATCTACTAACAATTTCGGGGCCCAAGGAGAAATTTAGACTGAGGTGTCAGAAGCCTCAGACTCGTCATTCATTCCTGATCCAAAGGCGAGCCAGTAACCACCTGGTCCATCACGAGAAATAACCCGATCCCGATCCATCGACTACACATCCCGGTATCAGTCGTGGGGCAGAGAGAGTCATCATTCGAGAGAGACCAGCCTGCCCTGCAGCGCGCATCTCCCCTGCGATATCGACCGACGTCACCCAGCTTCTCTGCAATAACTAATTGTGAGAAAATTGAAGAAGAAGATTGTAATTTAAATTTAGAAATTTCAGTAAAAAGTACCAAAATGCGAAATGGGATTTGAAAACCAGTTTTGCTGATCTCACTCCCGGTTTTCCATGGTTTCCCCTGGGGGCTTTGCCCACTGTTAGGAGACAGGATAACGAGAGGATGTGCATGAAGTGTGTACAATGAAACAGTCATTGTTAGCCACCACACTATATAATTTGTGTATTTTGAGATTAAGAAGCCGTATGTAATGTTAATGTTTAGTAACGGTCCTAATACAGTCTGATTCATTTCAAAGGTAACTGCGCGTAATTAATTTTGATCAAAGAATTCTGTGATGAAGTATTGTGTTCTAAGTATACAAACTGACATCCAGTACCTGTAGAACACAATGCATTCACATTTCCATGTCTGCATTCAACATTCTGACGGTTGCGTTGATTATTATTAGTGTACCAGCATTTCACATTTCCAATGACTTATCGCACTCTTACCTTATCCTGTGTCCTGCAATGTTAATCAATCAAATATATCATCTACACAAATGTCTTCCAAAAATTTCATTACTCTACATCAATTACTTTCTGGTTTTACGACTTTTATCTCCCATTCTTTGTAGAACAACATGATTAGTTGGTCAAAATTTCATTTTATCCAGAATGGTAACTCACATTCCGACCTGTGCTCCTATAGCCCAATGTGCAGAGCACGAGTTCAGGAGACAGACAGGTTGAGTCATACCCATACCGAATTAGCACGGTATATTAACGACAGTTGGTCTAGTACACTAGTTATTGTGAGTGTGCTTTTTAGGCGGTTCTACACGCTCATTTATGCAAATTCTGGGCTCTGTCTCAATAAATACGATACACAAACAGTTGAAACACGATAAGGCGTGTGAGAAAAGTTTATACGATTCACTGCGAGATAGCGCAAACGACTTTTGGTTGCCTGATGATAATTCCGGTAGAAAAATTACCTCGCCACAAAGTTGAAATAAGACAAACAAGCCAAAAAGGATAAATGCTGAGAAAGAGAGATAATACGATGAATTACTGTCGTTTGTGAGTGGTGGGATCATAGGTGAATCATTAGAGCTCCCAGACCTTGGATTTTTCGGTTGTTTGCTCAAGGAATATTTCCACGGATGAAAACAACACACTCAGGAGCAACCAGAAGAACGCATGAATGTGTGTACGGATATATTCGCAGCGATTTCTCTCGCCGGACGACTGTCGAGACATAACGATTTTGGCAACAAAGATAGCAGTGATGCTAGCCCATGCATACTTCAAATGTACCAAACACACATTGAACTGAACAATTTTCATGCTTCCTAAAGTAATCTATTCGTAGGAATATTGTGGCCGTCGCAAAATAATAATTTCTTAAATAGTAATTTCTTAAATATTGTGTGGAGTACTATCTTCTTACCGAATGTGGACGTAGACTGACGCTGATAATGGCACATTCCGCAAAAAGCTGCTTCCGCCTCCTATCTCTCTCCGCTTTAGTGCTCTACATTTACTCTGCATCTCCTAACTTCGCTTTATCAGCATGCAGCCTTGCCTCTTTGTGTGCATGCGTGTGCGTGAACGCGTAAGTGTATGTGTATGTGTGTGTGTGTGTGTGTGTGTGTGTGTGTGTGTGTGTGCGAGCGCTAACAGGTTCCCCTACACTGGCACGCCATGACGAGATCTTAGGCTGGATGGCACCCTTGGGACCCCTCTATAGTCGAGAAGTTTGTTTTTACGGCTAACACCACCCTGGCGCAGGTCCAGTCCACTCCAAAGAACTTGGTCCATCCCCCAATAGCGGAGCGACATTCTCTTCTCTGCTGAAACGTCTCCAACACTGCCCGCGTCTTCCCCGTGGCGCAGATCACATTCTGTCTGCTGAGTCAAATCACGTATGAGTTCGTTTTAATCTCTAGAAACCTAAAGCCAAATTTCTATGTTATATCTGTAGCATTCGACTTCTGATGTTTGGCATAAGTAATAATAAATAATGAATAATTTCGTTGTAGGATATTAATAATTGTTGCATGCTATGTAAAGTATGTAGTACGTCATTATGATAACTAAAATCAATAATGTAATACAAACTCGTTTTCGCACTGTAAAGCGCACAATATTTTACAGTTTTCTTTCGCTACTGTAACTGATGGAAAAAAAAGTACGTGCTAAAAAAAGAAAAGGAGAAAAGAATAGTTGAACTGGATGATTTTAATTGCGTGGACAACGATTCTGTGAGCTTTATGTAATAAAGAGAAAGCATTATGTGTCATGTTTTGTTATTGTATAGAATTATGTACTGATTTTTTTAATATCTGTGTCGGCGAGTACTGAAACCGCCAGAGACGATACTTATTAAATATGAAACAAAGATGAGAATATGTGACTAGTATAAATAGTAATTACCGAACATTAATTTCTCTGTCGTCTTCTTGGAGTTACGTAAGTAGGAAGAGCCTGTGACATTATATTGTACGCTTGCGTAGCATTCTTTTGTCAAGATTGAGAAACATACGCCATTACGTACTTATTGTAAAGGTGTGTAATAATTTAATCTGTTTAAATGTTTTGAATAGAGTTACTTAGTGAAAACTTGCATTATGATTTGTAATAAGCTTGCCTGGTATTTTATCCCATCCTTTTAAGACATTTTCAGTTATTTAAATATTATTCGTGGTGCAGAGCTGCGCTACCAACGAACGAGCCGGGCGCTGCCGCGGCGCATTCAAACTGCATTAAATGAAACCAATCATACCGCAGAGAAGCGGGCAGGTAATACTGAACTAAAATTATTTCTTTCAGCTTTCGGAATTGCATTGCAGAGCAGCAGATTTTATGATGTGTTTTACACGTTGACGCGGGCTGCTGATAATATATTATTAACAGTGCAAAAAGATAATTTACCTTCATAACATAAAAAAAATCTTGCTGTGCGTAGTTCTGGTCGGGCAAACCTTATAGTAAAAACATCTTTTTCTCTGATAATAGTCTCATGTTCTCGTGTTAGTTGTGGTACTTATTGGTGTCTCACTGTTAACAAAAAACCACTGCAAAATTTGGATGTAGAACAATTATTGCGTACTGTAACATCAGTGTTGATAACGAAATAATTTTCATTAACCTTTTCAATAACAGTAAAGTAAGGAAGATATGTTAAACTTTATGGCGAGTTACTGTAACGAAAAAATGGCCCTTTAATAGAAAGCCAGATCCAGAATAATAAGAAAATAATTTATTTTGTTTTGTTGAAAATTAATGATCCAAAGAAAGTCACAGCACAGCATCACCAAAAGGTATTTCGTGGCTCTTTTCGTAGCAACATATTTTATCTCATATATTAGTTGTTACCCGAGTAATAATAAAACAAAGCAAATAGAGCCAGCGAAACTCTTATGTTATTTGAAAAAGAATTTTGTGTTCTGCAAACTATTGTGTTTAGTTTTTTTAGCCTGATACACACTCTGTTCTCTTCAGGTCATTTAAATGAGTGTCAAGTCGACAATAAAAGGTGTTTTCGACTATTTCTGCTTTTTCATCAAATCGATACACCAAAGCCGCAGAAGCTGCTCAAGAGGTTTGTGAAGAGTATAGAGAAGAAGCGATGCCTGTTCCAGTGACTCAGAATTTGTTCAAGCAATAGAAAGACGACAGTTTCGATCCAAAGACATTTGTGATAGACCAGGTATCGCTTGGTCGGAACCAAACAGTGGATATGAAGCTATAAGTGCAACAAATGATATAGAGAAGAAGCGATGCCTGTTCCAGTGACTCAGAATTTGTTTAAGCAATAGAAAGACGACAGTTTCGATCCAAAGACATTTGTGATAGACCAGGTATCGCTTGGTCGGAACCAAACAGTGGATATGAAGCTATAAGTGCAACAAATGATATAGAGAAGAAGCGATGCCTGTTCCAGTGACTCAGAATTTGTTTAAGCAATAGAAAGACGACAGTTTCGATCCAAAGACATTTGTGATAAACCAGGGATCGCTTGGTCGGAATCAAACAGCGGATATGAAGCTGTGAGTGCAACAAATGAAAAATTCAACGACGCCATCCAGCAAAAACGACCTAATCGGCTAGATGGCATTTCTTCGGCAACACGACAATGCCCGCCAAGTAAGTAAATTGACAAGCTTAGCTGGGACATACTGCCACATCCTCTCTATTCTCGCGACAAAGCGCATTCGGATTTCCATTGTTTCTGTCCTCCCAGGATTGCATTGCGTGTCGTTTCGCTCAGTAATCATGTCGAATTGAAGGCTTGGCTGGACGATTTCTTAGAATGTAAAGTAAGTGATTTCTACCGTGTGGGTATTGACCAACTTGTTGAACGTCGGGAAGATGTTGTAAACCATAAAGATAAATAGATTATAGACTGATTTGTTATTTACTGTCTCATTTCTCTTTGTGGGCACCTAAACATTATACTAAAAGTCAGTGCTCAAGGGCAACTCAATACAACACATATTGGAAACATTACTAAATTATAATATTTTGTGATATATGAAAGTCCTTGAAACAATGTACATCTGAAATAAGACCAAGTAACACATTACATTAAGAACACCGCACTTTTATCCCGGCGCGAACTTCGCTGGTTCTCAGCAGTCCAATCTACTCTTGTATTCAGTAGCATTTTCGGCCTCTTCAAAGCGTCTACACATGTTAAGACCAATGTTGGTGGTCGATGATTTACTTTCTTCTTTTTTTTCTCTTCTTCCCCTGCAAAACATTATTTGTTTCCTTTGCAGTTCTCCTAAAGTGCAACATCCTCAAACGCAATGTATTTTTAAGTAATGTCGAAAAAAATCATGTTACCATGTACAGCATAGAACCTAGA
Organism: Schistocerca americana; assembly: GCF_021461395.2. Classification (NCBI taxonomy): domain Eukaryota; kingdom Metazoa; phylum Arthropoda; class Insecta; order Orthoptera; family Acrididae; genus Schistocerca; species Schistocerca americana. Next base: position 263,692,081 of record NC_060119.1, on the reverse strand, counting down.
ATCTGGAAAACTAACATTTTAAATAATGGAAAGCCACGTACTTCATTGCAAGCATCTTTAATACCGCGCAGCAGCGCAGAGCGTAAGCCTCTTGCTGATTCGTAGAGGATCATTCCTAGAAATCACTACGCCTTTGTCGAAAAGAAAAGTGACACAAGAGATTTGACGCCTGTCGGCGTGGCAGCCTAGGTGGGTATTTGGTAATGCTGTTCTTAAAGGCTTACGGCGGCAGTCAAGGTGGCATCGGAAATTATTCCTTTCACAACAACATCTCATTGGTTTCAGGCTTTACGTATAGTAGGCTACAGACGACAAAAACATTTGTCGTAGCGGAAATAAACTATATAAGGCACAGTTTTAGCTCCGTTGACATTGGATGGTACGAGGTTTGAAATTAATGTCCTCGTTGAATACTTAAGTATGTTACATCCCAATACTCCCGGCCGCTCTTTCTTTGTTTTTAGCATAAGCTTTTTCATGTCAGAACGAATTTTTCGAACTCATATAATTTAGTTAATTGGTCACTTTCGGTGTCTGTCGGTATATTTCTCGGTATAAACCGGGTTTTTAATCCTGTAAGAAAGCTCAGGTATAGTTTTAAAATGAGTTTCTGGTTTGCAATATACAGAATACATGTAATAGTGGTAACAAAATATTATTGAAACTAAAACTGCGCAGATAAAACCGTTTTGGCAGCCAGCTGCCAAGAGGTGTATGAAAGGTAGTCATGGAACCCAAAGTATTCAGTATGACGCACCTACTAAAAGTAATATTTTGAATAGGTGCTCCAGAGAATATAAAAAAGGAAAGTGATAGGTTTAATTTAGATACTGTGGGAGTTAACGACATGGAATGGCAAGAAGAACAGGACCTCTCCACAGATGTGTTCAGTGTCATAAATAAAAAATGAGATAAGAGTAGTAGAGAAATAGGTGCAATAAAGAAAAGGAAAATAGGAATGAGAATAAACTACTGCGAACAATAAAGTGAACGCGTAGTCATAGATAATAGCGACACAAGACCTACACCCAGAACAATAGGAAAAGTTTTCATGCCAACTAGTTCCACAGATATGGAAGAGATTGAAAGAATATAATGAGGTAATTGAAATTACGACAGTAGTTAAGGAGGCGAAAATTTAACTTAGTGGGCAACTGAAATGCGATAGCTGGAAAAGGAAGGGAAGGAAAACCGGTAGCGGAATATTAACTGGGGGAAAGGTATTCGAGTGGAAGCCACGTGACAGACTTTTGGAAGAAGGATAATTTAAACACTGTTAACACTTGATCTAAGAACCATTGGAGAAGGCTGTACACATACAACAGTGAGCCGTGCTGGCCCGGCTTATGCGTTGGTTTAAACCTTGACCGTTACTCTGCATTTGGTTTCCCGCAGTTATTGTGGTTATGCCGTGGTTCTTCCTCTTTCTACGTGTGGTAGCAGCGGTGTGCATCGATATTCACACCTTGTACTATCTTTGGTCTGGTGCTGATAGTTTCCGGCTAGCCAGTGTGCGGCAGTCGGTCGGTTGCTGTGGAGCAGCCAGGAAATCTCCGCGCGGTGCAGTGGGCCGGGTCCGTTGGCGGTCTCTACGCAGTGTCGGAGTTTGTGGGAGCTGTTCCGATTGCTACGAGGTTCGTGGCTCACCGACCCAGGACATCAAAGTTGAGTGGTGATTTAATTACCAAAGCCAGACTGTTAACATTGTTCCACTGGTTTTCATGGTTCGCTGTTGGGGGAGGTTGGGGGGGGGGGGGGGTATTTCCGTGAGCAACAGCGAGCGTTCGACTTGGTGAAAGTTTGGCCACCATCCGGTGTAGTTTAACTGTATTTTGGTTATTTTAAGTCCAAGTGTACAGCGGAATTTTCTGCCTTGTGGCCGATAGCGTTACGGTTACCTGTCCTGGCCTCTGACGTAAAATTCAGGCAGTGTCCTTTCCTAACCGTGTGTGTATTTTTCACAGCTTATGTGCATAGTTGGTTGTGGGCGGCTACGCCTTTTAAGTTTTGGCTTTGGAGTTCCTTGTGCACCGATCGGATGGAAAGCAAGTCGTCTTGTCGGTGGGTCCGTTGACTGTCTCTTGATTGGGTTGCCGGCGGATCTGATGTAGTTGGGTCGAACATGCTGTCTTCCCTAAGTGAACGTTAATATTTCAAGTGCAGACCGACCCCTCTGAACTTCTGAGCGCCACTGTCTGTACTGCCTTTTCTTATTGATGTTTGATTGTGTATTTTAATGGCTTATCCGATGGTTTGAATTTGTATGCTTTTAGTTGGGTTTTAAATAGTGGGCCTTCAGCTGCTTTAGAACTGAAAGCTCCTTACTTGTCAAGTCTTGCATTGTGTGGACCTTCAGCCTCCTTTGACACATTTTTGCGATAACGCTTTGGGCCTTCTGCCTTTTGAAAATTTATTGTAGTTGTGTTTTTCAATAATGGGCCTTCAGCCACTTTAAAATTTAAATTCCTTACTGTTAAATCTTAGACCGTTTGGGCCTTCAGCCCGTGTAAAACATTGTTTAAAGGTAAAGCTTTGGGCCTTCTGCCTACAAAAAATTATTTTAGTTGTTTTAAGGCTTCGGCCTTCAGCCATTTTTAAATTAAAATTCTTGCCTTTCAAGTATCGGGCTGTGTGTGGCCTTCAGCCTAATTGAAGGTAAGGCCTACTGCCTTGTGTCTTTTTAAATTAATTTTAACTGCAGCCTTAAATCATGGGTTTTCAACCGTCTTTAAATTAAGCTTGTTTCCTTTACAAGTGTTGGATTTGTTGGGCCTTCAGCCACGTTATAGAACTTACGTAAGTGAGGCCTTCTGCCTTCTAAATATTCTGTTTTGAGTCTGAATTTTAAGTTAATGGCTTTCAGCCATATTTAAATTTAAATGGTTGTTCACTTAAGGCATAAGATAGTGTGGCCTATTCAGCCGATAGCTTAATTCAAAACTTTTTGCTGTATTTTTTGAACAACTAAATAAAGTTATATGTGTTTGAATGTAACTGACAGCCCCATTTTGACCCCTTTCCCCAATTCCAACTACCTGTTCTGTCCTGCGGATTTTAGTAGAGCGTTTCAAACAGACCTGGAGAATCGGGAATGCTTCATACTGACTATATTCTAGTAAAACAGAGATGACGAAATCCGACTGTAAACTGTGAGGCGGATGTGCATGACTATAATTTATAGGTTATAAAATGTAGACAGGAACTAAAGATATTGCGAAAAGTTGTGAAATTGAGGAGATGTGACCTGGATAAATTATAGGAGCCAAGGGTAGCTTCAAAAATGGTTCAAATGGCTCTGAGCACTGTGGGACTTAACTTCTGAGGTCATCAGTCCCCTAGAACTTAGAACTACTTAAACCTATCTAACCTAAGAACATCACACACATCCAGGATTCGAACCTGCGACCATAGCAGTTGCACGGTTCCGGCCTGAGCGCCTGGAACCGTTAGGCCACCGCGGCCGGCCAAGGGTGGCTGAGACTTACAGAGTGAAATATGTGTGAATTCCTAGCGGACCGAACTGCTGAGATCATCGGTTCCCTAGACCAACACACTACTTAAAATAACTTATGCAAACAACACCAGACGCACACACCCATTCCCGAGGGAGGACTGGAACATCCGGCGAGAGGGGGCTTACAGAGTGAGTATAACTACAAGATTCACTGAAACAGGGGAAAGAATGCAATAGAAGCAGTATTGATATCTTTGAACGATGGAATAGTTAAAGCGGCAGAATCCCAAATAGATAGAAGAGCCAGGTCCAGTAGAAATCCGTACGGTTGGATAACACATGAGGCACTGAATGCAACTGTAGAGAGAAGGAGTATAAAAATGTAGCAAAAGAAGCAAGCGAAAGATAATACAGACATCTAAGCCATGAGATTAACAGAAAGCGTAATATGGCAAAGCAGGAATGGCTACAAGATAATAACAAGCCTGTAGAAGCACCTATGAAAGATGCTGTACATAAAAAATTTAAAGCTACGTTTCGAGAAAAGAGAAACGCCTGTGCGAATATCGAGAGCTCAGAAGACAGATCAGTTCTAATCAAAAAAGGGAAAGCTAAAATTTGGGAGAAATGTATAGAAAGATTACATAAGGGAAACGCATTTGCAGCTAATGTTATGGAAGATGATGTAAATGAAGATGAGACGGGAAATATGATACTGAGGGAAGAATTTGACAGAGCATTGACAGACCAGAGTCGAATAAAAGTATCTGTCGTAGACAACATACCTACAGAACTACTGAGGTCCGTGGAAGAGCTGGCCATCAAAAAGTATTCCGCTTCATGAACAAGATACGTCTATGAGGCAGCTGAAATATATTCAGACTTCAAACATTGCTTAATAGTTCAAATGAGTCGATCGTTTCGAAAGTACGTTATCTGCATGAAACAAAAATTTTGAGAAACGACAAAATACGTTAACCTACTTGTTATTTCTTTTTTATTGTTATTCTTGTTTATTACAATTTTCTGTTGTATCCTGGGCTATATTTATACTACCCATAAATTTATATTTATACTTCCAGCATCACCTCATTTAAAATAAATATTTTATTTTCAACACAACTGACGTTGGGAACTGTAATCTGGACATAACGGTATATGGAAATGGTTTGGTTTTAAAATGGTTTTTAGTTTTGTTACAAAATTATTAGTGAGCAGTTGAAAGAATAACATAGTACATACCTGCTAATTAATTTTTTGAGCAATTGCCATCAACTTTATATTAAAGTAGCACCTCATTGTGAGCCAACTGCTTTTTACGTCAAACACTGATCTGCTCTTCAGACTTATCAGATAGCTCACCGACATCAGATTCTTCATCTAGTTCAGCTCCAAACCGCTTGTTAAAGATATTCGTAAAATAAGTCCATTCGTTCTGGCGCTCATTGGTTCTGTAAAAGAACTGTTGCTTCTTTGATTTTATTTTCGTTTTACCATAACGCCTTTACGCATCTCTGATGGTTTTAGTACCCTTCAAATGTTCAGATGTGTGTGAATTCCTAAGGGACCAAACTGCTGAGGTCATCGGTCCCTAGACTTACACACTACTTAAACTAACTTATGCTAAGAACAACACACACACCCATGCCCGAGGGAGGACTCGAACCTCCGGCGGGACTCCGTGTCAGGGCGCAATAGACCGCGCGGCCACTGCACGCGGCTGCTAGTACCCTTCAAGCAGATACTTGAACGTAGTTCGATATCAGCGTTGTAGCTTTGTTCCCCTTGAGTATTAATGGGGCTCTGATCATTATTTTAATTAATATCATTTTTGAAGATTTGAACTGAAAGTGCCATGCAGAGGTAAGTTTCATGGCATCTTTAACACATGTCTTCGAGTGAGCATCAGATCCAAGTTTGGAGATTGTCCCAGAGTTACCGATAATGTCATAATAATCACTGGAGCTCAAGACAGTGCTATTTCAATGTACTTCCTTTTCAATCCGGCCAACCAGCTTTTCTAAGAAATGTATATTAGCGCCAAAATCAAGGCTGATAGCTACATCAATATGAAAAATATAAAATGCAGAAAGCTAAACGAAATATAGTCGCCTTTGCCTCTCAAGAGAAATCAATGAATGTTCAAAATGTATTCTAAATATGATTCGACAAGTGTAGTGAAATAACGGGTTTGGGAAATGTATCTTTTTCAGACCATTAAATATGCACTGAATATAACGGTTTTAGGTCCTGTGTTGTTGTCGGTCCTTAAGGTCTATTGGAACTGCAGCCATCATGGATATATGTAAGTCTGTAAGTTCAGACAAACTTGGAAGTTACTTTTATAGCAGAAATAGCAGCTAGTGGAACTTGTGTTATGTTCTAAACCGTGCATCTACAAACGCGCTCTTTCAACATTTAAAAAATTGAATATGGGGGAAAAAATGGAATTAGCAGGTTTTGGAAACGGGAAACTCATGTCAAAGCAGGCAGGTGCTGGCAGTTGTAATATACGACAAAACTATCAGAGTCATAGTAATTACAAAATAATGGTATCACTTATTTATACAAGAGTGGCAAAACAGGTAAAAGCGATTTGAAGAAAGAGCAGTTTTTGTTCCAGGGAAACGTAGTGAGAAATGTAGGTTCATGCAAATCAGTACTCACACAACGACTTTCGCAAGAAGGTAGATTAAGCAGCTCCTCCTTTTCAATGAAAGTATTTGCAGAAATTTGGCTGTCTGAAGTTCGTAGACAACGGACTTGTCGATTAAGGGGGCACAGGAGGGCGAAACGTAGGTCCAACGTACATATGTGTGACTGTGAAAGTTCCCGTCTTTGCTCCTACTGGCACCCGAACACTCTACCTATCTGCTAAATATGTTCGTAGTTCTCGACAAAATATTATCGTTAAAATGATCATGTTAAATGACACTGATGTAATAAACACTCGAAGTATTAACTTAAACCACTAGTAATGTGGTTCTACGAATCTATTCTCACATGTTCTACAGCCACACTCGCTCACTAAACCCTTCTTGGTGAAAGTTTCCCACCCACCATTGTATAGTATTTTTACGGCCGCCACCGAATTATCATTTCGTAAGAAATGGGACAAATAATTTCTCCAAATTATGTACTAAATTTGTCAGAGATATTGCAGACCCCTCAAGCACGCGATCCGTTGCGCGTGGCTATTGCACTCGGACTGACTCATACTCACTCCGCGTAGCTGTTGAACTTGGGCTGAGTCATACTTACTCCTAAACACGTGCAGGTACTGAAACCTCGCCCTGCCGCTATAATGAGGCTCCCACGTCATTGATGCTACCACAAGGGAGTGAACACTCGCTAGGGTTGACTCGGTCAGTCGGGTACGGGATTAATATCTGTATCCTTACATCTACAATTCCATTTTTTAAAATCAGCATGAAACAAGGATTTTTGGAAATAGAGAAAAATCCACCTCAATCACTGAGAAGAATTCCCACAATTTTCTGGAACGAGAATACATAGCGCCAATGTTTCCGCAGATTTAAAGACGAAATACCGAATACCGTCAAAGTGAAAACAGTCAAGGTCATTGGTGTCCTTAGAATTAAGAAGGTCATTCATCATTAACAATGTTTTCATTCATACACGCCACATTCATCCAATCCTATTACCTAAATTCTTACAAATGAGGTATTTCATGAGAAGCTTTGTTCAGTATAATGACGAAATACTAGAAATAGTACAGATGTCTCTTGTTTTGCGTCGATTCATATTATTTCAGAAGTATAACAATTAGAGAAGAAACACATTTGCCAGGATTTTCAGTAAATATGTATTTATTAATTTAAACCAAAAAGTTTATCTTAGGTAACTACTTGAATGAAGACAATGTTCTGAATGAGAGAAAATGTTTCAGTCTCTTTACTTAAAGGCAACTTTACCTTGTATTATAATGTTGGGAATGCTTCATATTTCAAGGACAATGACCAACATATATTTTAAATAGTTGCATGCACTGAGAAAGGAATGTTTATTGAACTCGTAATTACTTTCATATAAATGCGTGCACTTCTATGAACATGGAAAGATCCGGCCAGCGCAAACAGTATTACCTAATAAGGGAACCGCACACATGCATATATTTCACCACTCAGCGACTGCCAATTTCCCTTCCTTCCGTCGTAAATTGCTGTGCTCCGTAACTGCAGCCCACTACTGCCTGCATTTGCTACTACCAGTAGATTGGGTTTGTTGACTTCAATCGCTGGAGAGACAAAGTCGGCTACTGAAATCTCCTCACTCCATTGCGTGCTTCAGTCACTGCCTGAAGTCTCGTCCACCAGTCAATACGCGCTCTGCTGCACTGTTCTGCAGTCAAATGTAGTGCCACTTTCTTCAGTAACTCTCAACAGGCAATAGTCAAGCATGTGATCAAATGGTTCAAATGGCTCTGAGCACTATGGGACTTAACTTCTGAGGTCATCAGTCCCCTAGAACTTAGAATTACTTAAACCTATCTAACCTAAGGACATCACACACATCCATGCCCGAGGCAGGATTCGAACCTGCGACCGTAGCGGTCCCGCGGTTCCAAACTGTAGAACCGCTCGGCCACTAAGGCCGGCGCATGTCATCAGTTCCTGCAAGTATCTACATTACAGAGGCTAACACCTGCTACATGAGCTAACTAGTGTCGCAAGCGCTCGACCAACACATTCCTTACTACTACATCACTGTACTTTAATGCAACAGTCTAAATAAGTTACTGCATTGTTACATATATCATTTGTACTTTTTATGCTCTAATGATACATATATATATATATATATATATATATATATATATATATATATGTATTGTTAAATGAACCTTGGATTGTTACCTGTGGAAAATGAAATGAGACATCAACATCATGACGACAGCAGGCTCGTTTAGTAAATTTCTTTATTCCGGTCCTCGGCCATAATAAATCAGGGAATTGCTTGGTGGAGGCGTCCAGCGTCCAGTTGCCTCTCATGTGAAACAAAAGACGACGTCTGGCATTGCTGACTGCACAAAGACCGAGACCACAAGTGTGGTGACACTGCAATGTCACCAACGCCTCTGGCTGTAGCTGTGACAGCAGCACAGCTGACGATGGCCATGAACTTCCTCCAGCGAGAGGGCGGTTCCGTCGTGATTCAGGGCAGGCTGCCCAGTCTTGTAGAAAATCGACCTTTTGTTCAGGTACATGCTACATAATTTACGAGTCGTTCTTACCCATTTTTTTCAAGGGCTATCAACTCCAGCTAGTATGTTAGTTCCTTACTGTTCTTTTCCAGACGATTTGTTAACGGGTCACCTAACATGTACTTTACTAAGTTCTCCGAACATCATTGTCATCTGAAAAATATTCCGTATGGTTTCCTTCTCCACTGGCTGTTTGTTCACTCGCCATACGATGGATATACACCAGCAAGAATCGACAACACGAGGTATGCTTGAAACGGAACAATGTCAATATATACCCATTGCTACTGGTAACTCGCTTACTTTCATTGTTATTCATGACACTAATTTCATTTTCAGTTGCGTAAGAGACTACTGCTGATGAACTTGTTACACAAATTATTATGGTTGTCGAATGTCTTGCATTTCCAGATTTGTTCATGATGTTGATGACTGCAGAAATACGCCTCTCTTTTAGATGTAGACTTAACTATTATGCCATTGTATTATGCCCTGACAACTATTAAAATAACTTGTGTATTTCTGACAGATTGTTGATCATGGCAATCATAAATTTCTGAACTACAGTATTACACATTCAGAAACTGACTCCCCAATGCCAGAAAGGTTTAAGATCACTTCTGTTTCAGCATCAGGTAATGAATTGTTCGCCATTATGACTGTTCACTAGCTACATTGCAACACAATAGCAATCGAGCCACCGACAGACGTCTCTGGCAGCAGGATTTCATGTGAGAAATAATGCAAAAGAAGGCAGTCGTTAACAGTAAATTTGTTATTACACGAAATTAAATCCAGGACACAATAGCAATAAATCTCACAAGATATATAAACATCAGACAAAAACTATAAAAGATTCCTTTCTGGGTCACATTTACCCGAGTAAGATTTATTTAACAGTTGCCATTAGGGACAAAACTAAAAGAAATTTTTTTGAGTCATAAACAGCGTTTGCCATTACCGATAATGAAAGTGGAAAAAGTAAAAATTACGGTAAGGATCATAGACTAACCTCCGCAGCACAACTGAATGGTCACTTTTTCGGAATCCAGTAACTGTCGCCCAGTGCGATGCAGAAGTCGGAAAATTGGATCAAAGGTGTCAACTACGTCACCCTCGAACTTGGCGATGCTTCCAACAGCAGGGCGTCGACACCTGCGAAATGTAGATCAGAGCTGATAAGATCATTTGAAGTGTGAGTTGAGTTAACGCTGTCACGTTGGCATCATATTTCACAAAAGTACTGCCAACGCCGCCGCGAAAATGTCACTCGAGAAAATGGTCGTCACACCCCCTCTTACCCACTGTTTCACCTCTCTCTGCGATGGAACCGCGACTCCCAGCGTTCAAATCACACGTTTTTCTTGTGGGTGACCGAGGAGAACATTTCAGAGACGCCACTGCTACGAATAGAAATGAGACCAACTCACGGGGTGAGATAAAGTGCGTCGAGGAAACCACCTCTTCTCTTGGGGCATTGATTCCCAATATTTCGCCACAGAAACAAAGTTCGCAGTGAGACGAACAACAGTACGTCCTTGTTGACCAGCTCTGTCAAACTGCTGACAACCACCCGGAGCACTGAACTGTTCTCTAAGGACATTCTGGGGCTGCAACGCCACTGAACATGAAATATGAAAGCAAAAGCACTTTGAGCCGTCTTTATTCCCAGTTTTATTTTATTTTTAATTTTTGCGTTTCGCCGCGGATCTTCAGGCTCTTGACAGACGTGTAGATCGATCGGGTGGCCGAAGATGGGTAGCAAAACGCCGAAACTGGTCACAAAACTAAATAAAATTGGTAATTTAGACGGTTGGAGATGTTTTTGATTTGATGTTTTATAGTCAATAACCGAAGTCCCACTACCATCCTGTATGAAGATGAACTTACAGGTACTATTGAAGAACATAACACCCCTTTGGAGTCCATTCAACGAAACTGGAATGTGATCCGAACGAGCAGAGGATGTTCGTGCTTTCTCAGCCCTCCTGTTTCGCGACCCCCTGTGGTGCGATCAAGCGGGATGCGACATCGAGACACACGTGAATTAATCACCAAACTTCAGAGACAGCCCAGTTTGGCAACGCCATCGGTGCTACTCGTGGACCTTTGTTGGGACTTTTAAAAATGTTTCCGTTCACCGACAGCTAGTCATTAACTCATAGGCGCCACTGTCACGCACACCCGTTTCGACACACCTCAGCTTTGGTGTTATGCTTGCTTGCAGCATACGAAATATAAGGGATGTCGAAAGAGATGTCTGTCATTCTGGCACCAGGGATTCAATGACTGGCTGTGCCCAACGAAGGTGCGTGGGTACCACCGATTTGTTGTGGAGCTAGCGGAGTTAGAGGTACCCTATGCAGTGTCACTTGCGCATGCGATTCCCCCATTCCAACCATCCATCCTTTCTCACTATCACTCCACAGGAGGGTCCAAGAGAATCCTTTTGAACGCTCCCTAGTTATTCCAACCTAGCGTATAGCTAGATCAAAAATTGCGGTCGCTCTGCACCCCAAAGGAATGCGACCAAGTTCTCTATGCATGCAGCACCACAATGTCCGTAGAACAGGTCTGAAACTCCTGAGGATTTCAGCAATGTCAAAGGTTGTCAAACAACTGTTCCTGTTGCTCATCGCTCCGCAAACTGTCGATTCCGATCGCGAAATGTGTGGGCATCCACGTCCAAGCCTAAAAGGTAATTTGATTGACGCCTTTTACGCCATCCCCTGAGGCTTTTTCGTGCCATTTCTGACCGGCGGTGTGCCTGAAATGTTTTCTTCGGCCACACAAGAGGAAACCACTATATTTCATCGTTGGGTCTCGCAGTTCTGCCCTTCACTGCAGAGGCGTCAAGAGGAGCGGTGAAGTTGAGTAAATGGTATGACGACCTCTGCATCGAGTGACACTTCCATGACGTCTCTGGACAGAATTTGGGTGACATTTTGAACCAATTGCACATCAATAACCAACCTTACACCTCACGTCAACCTCTGACATCTGGACTTCCTTTCGCGTGTCTCGACACCTTGCAGCATGAAACGTCGCGGAGTGCGAGCGTGACATCGCATGGCAGATTGTAGGCACTTCTGAGGAAAATTTGAAACTTCGATGTCGCATAGGACAGTTACAGGGTTTAGTAAAAGTGATCGCTTAATCTCGTTGCGCAGTGTATTTTGAATTCAGGAAACGATGGACAAAAGTGAATATTTCAGGGGCTCCAACGGCATATCAATTACATGGGACAGAGAACCAGAAAGTATAACACCAGTTACACAGGGCGCTGAGGATCTTTAAAAAGTAACAGCTATCATTCTACATTTTCTCAAAACTTTATGGACATGAAGATCAACCGGCAGACATTAACACCGACTTCATAACTCGCAAATACAGCAAGAGCTCCCCTCCCCCGCCCAAAAAAAAGACAAATAATTGAACAACACTATGAACAACAAAAAGCCGTAGCTGGAGGATACTACTAATGAATGAATACGCAGCTCTGTGCAATGGAACTTTGTTCTGCGCCCTCAAACAACTATAAGACAACACCAGCTCATAAACAAACCTACCCACCCACAAACAAACATACGAAACACACACACACACATACACTCTTGTTCTCATATTTGTAAATACTATTTTGAAGGCTCAAATTTATATGTGTGCAAATTTCTCCTTTTTCCATTTTCCATTATTCCTTTTTCATAGAAAGAAAATAAAAGCTCACTGATGATGCTGAAACATCAGTGAAACAAGTCTTGGAAATAAAAGAAAAGATAAAATTGTGTTTTTCTCTAGGCAAACCCTTTACAAAAACAAATCTATAAGTAAGCAAACACGCACAGAAGTGCTTCAACCTCAAGATTATCATTACGTAATCGTATGTGACGGGTCCGCAGTGGTGTTTACCACGGTGTACACTTCAAAACCGTTTGTCCAAGATGCGAGTGTTCCTGGTTTAATGTATTGCGTAGGATGTAGTATTTGGAAAAGCAAAAGACTGTATGTAGAAGAGTTTCGTGACAGCATCATGCTAACTGGAAGAAGTTTACAAATGTTGATTAGAAATTAATAAAAAGACTAGGTCATTAACACCACATACAGTCATATAAATAATTGTTCGCACAGCAGATTAAGGACCTGGTGTTGGTGCGCATCGATAGATTTCGTCTGGATGACACCCTTCAATTTTCCCGTGAAATGCATTCCACGAAGAATACAGTATGCAGAATAATAAACAAGCAGCCTTTCATTGAAACCCACGCATTGCATTGTACTATAGCTTTCAACAGCTGATATGGACGTTTTATCCTTATGTCGTGAAAACTGCGCATGCAAATAAAAAAAAAAAAAGAATATTCATTTGCAACAATTAATTCCTGTTCTCAGAGTATTCAGTGCAAAATCTTCTACCATGTGATTCAATTTTAATGTAAAGATTTGATCACCTTGTGCATATGCGTGATTAATTAAGCGCAACGACGCAGTTAAATAAGAGAAATGCGTGTTGCATCCGTGGGTCAAAGTGTACGCTGTAGTAGAAAATGTGAGTTCCGACATAAGGCATTCCACTGTGTAATTACATCTGCCAATGAACGCCACCCAGGTACCATTTGATTTGGTTTACGTAAAGCCTGAAACAAAATATTTTACTTTTTAGGCATGGCTCGATGCAGAACAGACAACTGTCTGCGTATTCAGAAAGGTTTGTTGTCGCCAGTGGCTGAATGCGGCCACCCGCTGTCAATGTGTCCATGAAACTACGTAGAGTTGATGCTCGAATATCTACCACAGACAGAAAGCTTTGTTGCCAGGGTTAAGAATGATGACAATAATTGCATGCAAAATTAAAGACAGTTGTGCTTAGGAGCTTTTGTTCCAGTTCAGTCTACGCTAGGAACAGATAGATGTCGCTCTATGTCAGCGTAACTCAGTTAACTAATTACACAAATTATAGCTTTATTAAATTAATGTATATGGATTCTGAAGTATCTGGGAACAAAAGAGAAAGACAGAAGATACAAAAAAATACGGCCATTAAAATTCTAACACCAGGTAGGATAGAAAATAAATTTATTTAATGTATGTATATGCAGGGGTGTGAGCAAGTATGTAACTGGCCTGGGGCAAACGAAGTTGGTGAGCCCAGGGATCTCTAAGGAACTAAATAGAAAAAAGAAGAAATCAAAATCAAAAGATAACTGGAAAAAAATTGTGAAAACCGTCAGTTAAGTGATGTCTTTACCTACCGTAAAGTAATCAGAGTTGGTTTTGGAAATGACCCTGACGTATGTACATGTGAGTCAGTTAGTTACCTTTAGCTAAAAGGAGACAATTTGTTCAGTGCACCTATTCGGTAGCAAACGAAAATGGATGTAACACTAAGAGTTAAGAATCAAATAAAGGTTATATGTAATTGAATCTGAAATGATTTAAATTTATTGATACCTCAGTGAAGATTCTCTCTACAAACAACACTGAAAACTTGAAAAATTTGTAGCCACTGGATATAAACGAAAACTAGTAGGAAGACGTTCACAGTCCTTCAGATTTTATTGAAACACAGCGTTTCGTCAGTCAATGTTCCAAGAGATCGTATAGAATGGAAGTTTAATGCTTGCGGTATAGTAGGGGTATAATATCCCTTGGCCCATACTGGAGAGTAGGAGCTGTGATTGTTACCCGCCAGATTGTATAATTTCTGCTTTTTGAGATTCACAAGCGATACGTAACTTTAATGTGGAGTCTAGTAGCGGCCATAATACAGTCTGTTGCATTTCAAACGTAATTGCGCTTATTTATTTTTGATCAAAAGATTCTGTGATGAACTGTTATGTATTGCAAGCTTGTATAGGAATTCGAACATTTGTTGCTAGATGTTTGCTGTAGAACTTGCTTCAATAACACATTCAAAAGCACAGAGAAAGTTTTTCTGCTAAAACGAACTCATTTCACTCGCAGGCAATCATTGGACCAAATGCGAATGGCAGTGTTCCAAATTGAGAAGATCCTATTTAGGTTTTGTTTCTCTTACATTTCAAGAATTTTACAGGCAACCGTCGGAGTCGGCAGCTGCTTCTACACCACGAGAGTAACTTGTCTCCGCCTACGAAATTACGTACGCTGCGGTTTAGTCGACGCCGCTCGGGATATTGTAGTTCACAGACATACAGAGACACTTCACAGACTAGTTCAATAACAACAAAATTAATATTACCAGCTTAAAACATTAATTTCTTTTTTGAGCAGTAATAATATAAAAATAGCTAAAACTGGATATTGTAGTTCACAGACATAAAAACAGGGTCACTTCACAGACTAGTTCAATAACAACAAGTTTAATATTACCATGTTAAAACATTAATTTCTTTTTTTTTTTTTTTTTGAGCAGTAATAATATTAAAATAGCTAAAAAGTGACAGGACCGACAAGGAGTGAAACATAGACACAGTCAACTATTTCATGAGCAAAAACAAATTAATACATGATAATTCAGTTATATGTATTTAGTGTATTATTGTTATTATGTGATAAATGTATATTTTATGTTAGGAGTATGTACTAATTTTGTGTTTTGTATAATTTCATGGACGACTGATGGAATCATTCAATGGGAGCTACATCTGACATCAGACAGCTACAACAACGCGGGTCCGACACATATCAACTTCATGAGGTTCTACTCTGCAGTAAAGGCAAGCACAAGAACGACTTGCTAACTCATTGCACACTTTAGTCTGGTTTTTTATAGGTAACGACTAGGTTATGAATATTTGTGGATTCAGTTATTGTATCTGTTTTAGTATATGCAGAAAGTACGTGTTTTTTTGTTGATGTGGTCACAATTGTGGAGAGGTATTCTGGGGCATAAAATCTGATGTGTATTTTTGTGGGGTAAAGCTGTAGTTTGTCCAGAGTGAAGTAATTATAAGAATATTGAACAACTAAATTCTTATGGTTAAAACCAGCTCACAGTTTAAAATGCAGAGGGACAGGAAGCGAATGTGCAGCCCAGTGGTGATGAACAAAACCCAGAAAAAACACTAGATGCTACACAAGGGGAATCTAAAGATCCTGTGGATGAGCTCTTGAATCAAATGAAACCTTTAATGAATACCGCAGCTAGTTTAGCTGCAGAACTGTCTCACCTGTCTGCTACGCAAGTAAATATTTCAACAACAGTTCAGAATTTAGCTTCGGAACAGTCAAACATGTCTGCTACACAGACGAAACTGCTTGCTGAGCAAACGAATATGACATCTGCGCAGGCGGCTATTTATGCAAATGTAGAAACCATAGCTGTGGAACACACAAATATGTGGCTAAAGTAACGAATCTGACCACCACCGTGAGTAATTTATTTACAGAACAGACGGAGTTAGCCGAGAAGGTAAAAGATGTAATCCACAAGCGAGCCCTATTGAGTGGGTTTTTCGCGAGCTATATCGATTTATGAGGACATATTGTCTGAATACTCAAACACGGTGGATAGAATATGTGCAAGAGTTCGAAGATATTTTAAAGAATTTACCGCATACCTCAACAGGTTTCACACCAGAGGAATTGATGTTTCAATAGGAGGAGAGGAATGAGTTTGTGAACAGTCTACCAAAGGTGCCATATGATAAGGCAACTTGGAGTGAAAAGGTTAAGTTGGCTTCAGTGAACGTGGCCGAAACGGCCACAAAGAGAAAGGTAAAATACACTCCTGGAAATGGAAAAAAGAACACATTGACACCGGTGTGTCAGACCCACCATACTTGCTCCGGACACTGCGAGAGGGCTGTACAAGCAATGATCACACGCACGGCACAGCGGACACACCAGGAAACGCGGTGTTGGCCGTCGAATGGCGCTAGCTGCGCAGCATTTGTGCACCGCCGCCGTCATTGTCAGCCAGTTTGCCGTGGCATACGGAGCTCCATCGCAGTCTTTAACACTGGTAGCATGCCGCGACAACGTGGACGTGAACCGTATGTGCAGTTGACGGACATTGAGCGAGGGTGTATAGTGGGCATGTGGGAGGCCGGGTGGACGTACCGCCGAATTGCTCAACACGTGGGGCGTGAGGTCTCCACAGTACATCGATGTCGTCGCCAGTGGTCGGCGGAAGGTGCACGTGCCCGTCGACCTGGGACCGGACCGCAGCGACGCACGGATGCATGCCAAGACCGTAGGATCCTACGCAGTGCCGTAGGGGACCGCACCGCCACTTCCCAGCAAATTAGGGACACTGTTGCTCCTGGGGTATCGGCGAGGACCATTCGCAACCGTCTCCATGAAGCTGGGCTACGGTCCCGCACACCGTTAGGCCGTCTTCTGCTCACGCCCCAACATCGTGCAGCCCGCCTCCAGTGGTGTCGCGACAGACGTGAATGGAGGGACGAATGGAGACGTGTCGTCTTCAGCGATGAGAGTCGCTTCTGCCTTGGTGCCAATGATGGTCGTATGCGTGTTTGGCGCCGTGCAGGTGAGCGCCACAATCAGGACTGCATACGACCGAGGCACACAGGGCCAACACCCGGCATCATGGTGTGGGGAGCGATCTCCTACACTGGCCGAACACCACTGGTGATCGTCGAGGGGACACTGAATAGTGCACGGTACATCCAAACCGTCATCGAACCCATCGTTCTACCATTCCTAGACCGGCAAGGGAACTTGCTGTTCCGACAGGACAATGCACTTCCGCATGTATCCCGTGCCACCCAACGTGCTCTAGAAGGTGTAAGTCAACTACCCTGGCCAGCAAGATCTCCGGATCTGTCCCCCATTGAGCATGTTTGGGACTGGATGAAGCGTCGTCTCACGCGGTCTACACGTCCAGCACGAACGCTGGTCCAACTGAGGCGCCAGGTGGAAATGGCATGGCAAGCCGTTCCACAGGACTACATCCAGCATCTCTACGATCGTCTCCATGGGAGAATAGCAGCCTGCATTGCTGCGAAAGGTGGATATACACTGTACTAGTGCCGACATTGTGCATGCTCTGTTGCCTATGTCTATGTGCCTGTGGTTCTGTCAGTGTGATCATGTGATGTATCTGACCCCAGGAATGTGTCAATAAAGTTTCCCCTTCCTGGGACAATGAATTCGCGGTGTTCTTATTTCAATTTCCAGGAGTGTATAATAATAAGTTGAAGAAAGTACAAAATTTTTCTCTAGGGAACAGTGTGTTGTTGCGCACTCATCCACAGGAATCTTTATTGAAGAAGAAGAAAAAGTAATTGCACCTGTTATTTTTTGGACCGTTTGAAATAATAAGAATTCTACATGCTGAGGCATATATATTGGCCTACCCTCTGACGGGGAAGGCGAAGCGACTCTGTCCTCACCACGATGCTAAGCGAAAATTAGAATTAGTCCAGCCTTTACTAAAGATTATATATAGTAAGGAGAGTTAAAATCATTAGAGTTTTTAGGTAGAGGTAGGTTTATTTAAATAAGTGAGTGTATTCATGTTTTTTTCAGCAGAATCACAGAAGGAGTGCTGATGCTGATTGCTTACTTTTATGTGCATATGATTAACTTTCGTGTTTATTTCCAGAATGAATTTTAATTTTTTTTGTGTTCATGTAATCGATTAAATAAAAAAGTAATGTAGTTCATGAGTGATAGTGTCAGCACTTACTGGAAGCAAATACGGTACTTTGACGGGAAATGAGTCCAAGTAGGTCTGGATACTGAACTTCACGCACTGGTCTGAGAAGTGTGCTAAGGCAGTATAATTTTTATGGGATACTAGACAAAAAAGAGCAGTGGTGTGCATGTCGTCTTGTGGTTGGCTCTACTACAGTAATGTGGACCTTTGCTATATAAGCAAATTTTCAGTGTCATGTAAAAGGTGGCTGAGCTATGGTAGATTCGGATGCTAGCGAGAAATTACCATGTAATAGCGGTTAAATGTATTACTTGAGCAAAATGGACTTCCAGTGAAACAAGCAATGTAGTATGACTTTTTAAATAAGGGAATATATGACTAATTAAATTACATATGAATTTATAGAACTATAAGTGCAGCGTACTTGTGCGTGACTACGGAAAACCTTTGACTGTTGATAGGGTACAACCAATGCATCATAATTAGGGACATTATGAGAACTCATATCGTGTTGAGACTGATCCATGGTGTAATCCGATGAAAATAGGATATAAAACTAGTGACATTTAACAGAAGTGTTATAAATGTGAATGAATGGTGAAAAATGAACAAAGAAATGCTCGATCCGAATCTATCATGCCAGTGCAGAAACATGTTAGCATGCCAGTCTACTAACAATTTCAGGTCCCAAGAAGAAATTCAGAGTAAGGGGTCAGAAGTCTCAGACTGGTCATTTGTTTCATGCCCACCACATTCCATTCATGATCCAAGTGCGAGCCAGTAACCACCTGGTCCACCACGAGAGAAAACCCGATCCCGACCATCGACTACACTTCCCGGTAGCAGTCGTGGGGGAGAGAGTCATCATTCGAGACCAGCCGGCCATGCAGCGCCTAGCATCCCTGCGAGATTGACCGATGTCACCCAGTTTTTCTGCAATAATTAATTGTGAAAAACTGAAGAAGAGGATTGTAATTTAAATTTAGAAATTCCAGTCAAGAGTAACAAAGTGCGATGTGGAAGCGAGGTTGGCTGACCTTACTCCCAGTTTTTCCGTGGAGACTTTGCCCAGATAGCGATATCCGAAATCTAGGGGGGCCATGACTCTACCAATCGCCTTTCGCCCGTGCTGGCTGCTGGGAATCTTGGGCAGTTTAATGCCCTTGGTCCGTGCTAGCTGGTGGGAATAGTGAATCTATCAGCTGATCAGTTTATCGACCTTCCAGTGGGTTTTGGTTCAAAGGTAATATACACTCCTGGAAATTGAAATAAGAACACCGTGAATTCATTGTCCCAGGAAGGGGAAACTTTATTGACACATTCCTGGGGTCAGATACATCACATGATCACACTGACAGAACCACAGGCATATAGACACAGGCAACAGAGCATGCACAATGTCGGCACTAGTACAGTGTATATCCACCTTTCGCAGCAATGCAGGCTGCTATTCTCCCATGGAGACGATCGTAGAGATGCTGGATGTAGTCCTGTGGAACGGCTTGCCATGCCATTTCCACCTGGCGCCTCAGTTGGACCAGCGTTCGTGCTGGACGTGCAGACCGCGTGAGACGACGCTTCATCCAGTCCCAAACATGCTCAATGGGGGACAGATCCGGAGATCTTGCTGGCCAGGGTAGTTGACTTACACCTTCTAGAGCACGTTGGGTGGCACGGGATACATGCGGACGTGCATTGTCCTGTCGGAACAGCAAGTTCCCTTGCCGGTCTAGGAATGGTAGAACGATGGGTTCGATGACGGTTTGGATGTACCGTGCACTATTCAGTGTCCCCTCGACGATCACCAGTGGTGTACGGCCAGTGTAGGAGATCGCTCCCCACACCATGATGCCGGGTGTTGGCCCTGTGTGCCTCGGTCGTATGCAGTCCTGATTGTGGCGCTCACCTGCACGGCGCCAAACACGCATACGACCATCATTGGCACCAAGGCAGAAGCGACTCTCATCGCTGAAGACGACACGTCTCCATTCGTCCCTCCATTCACGCCTGTCGCGACACCACTGGAGGCGGGCTGCACGATGTTGGGGCGTGAGCGGAAGACGGCCTGACGGTGTGCGGCACCGTAGCCCAGCTTCATGGAGACGGTTGCGAATGGTCCTCGCCGATACCCCAGGAGCAACAGTGTCCCTAATTTGCTGGGAAGTGGCGGTGCGGTCCCCTACGGCACTGCGTAGGATCCTATGGTCTTGGCGTGCATCCGTGCGTCGCTGCGGTCCGGTCCCAGGTCGACGGGCACGTGCACCTTCCGCCGACCACTGGCGACAACATCGATGTACTGTGGAGACCTCACGCCCCACGTGTTGAGCAATTCGGCGGTACGTCCACCCGGCCTCCCGCATGCCCACTATACGCCCTCGCTCAAAGTCCGTCAACTGCACATACGGTTCACGCCCACGCTGTCGCGGCATGCTACCAGTGTTAAAGACTGCGATGGAGCTCCGTATGCCACGGCAAACTGGCTGACACTGACGGCGGCGGTGCACAAATGCTGCGCAGCTAGCGCCATTCGACGGCCAACACCGCGGTTCCTGGTGTGTCCGCTGTGCCGTGCGTGTGATCATTGCTTGTACAGCCCTCTCGCAGTGTCCGGAGCAAGTATGGTGGATCTGACACACCGGTGTCAATGTGTTCTTTTTTCCATTTCCAGGAGTGTATATAGCAAGATGCCGCGTTTCACCTGCGTAAGCGAAATATTTATTCCTTTACTTAGCGTTTCCCCATGGCGAGCGAAGGAAAGTAAGTAAATCAGAATGTGACGGGACTTAGAGACAGGATAACGAGAGGACGTGTATGAAGTGTGTGCAGTGAAACAGTCATTGTCAGCCGCCATATTGCATAATTTCTGTTTTTTGAGATCCACAAGCGCTATGTAGCGTTAATGTTGAGTCGAGTAGCGCCAATAATAGTCTGTTGCTCGTTTATTTTTGATCAAAGTATTCTGTGATGAACTATTATGTACTACAAGCTTGTATAGGACTTCGAACTTTTGGTGCTAGATGTCTGCTGTAGAACCTGCTTCAGTAACACGGTCAAAAGCAAAGAGACAGTTTTCTCTGCTAAAACGAACTCATTTTACTCGCAGACAATCATCGAATGACCAAATGCGAATGGCAGTGTTCCAATTCGAGGAGATCCTCTAGAAGCTTTTTTTTTCTCTTACATCTCAAGAATTTTACAGGCAAACATCGTAGTCGGCAGCTGCTTTTCCACCAGGAGATTAACTTGTCTACGTGTACGAAATTACGTACGCTGTGGGAGTAATCGACGCCGCTCGGGATATTGTCATTCACAGACATACCAACAGAGACACTACACACACTAGTTCGTAGCAACGAGTTTAATATTACCAGCTTAAAACATTAATATCTACTGTTGAGCAGTAATATTATAGGAGGTAGATATCGGCGTAAGATGTCATATACAAACAGTACTCTCTGTAAAAACCGCTTATTACCGAAATTAAACAAAGCATTGAACGACGACGAGAATGACATCAGGCCTGCTGCACACGGTATCATTTCATCGCCGAGGTTGGCAGAGGGACGAATCCACATATTAGCATTTCAAATTCCAGCGGTCCCTACTGATTCAGTACCAGGAAGCCAAGAAGCCAAGAAAGTATGGATGCTCAAAGCAGGGACTGAGCATAAAACCTGCACTCACACTAAGGCGCAAGATATCCTAAATCATTAACTTATAAGTAAGCAGGAACATTGATATCCAATTAGGTTTGAAAAACCCAATTACCATTATCATACAAGTAACTGCAGTGTCCAATCTCTATACACACTACAGATACCTGTTTGTGAGACTTTTTGTTCCAAATTCTCATACAGATGCAATCAATTTCATTTCTTTGTTTTTGGTGCCACAATTTGCCAGAACGGAGACGTTTGTTAATGACTTACCTTCTGAACGCTTTCGTTTGCTCTCTGCGCTATAACTGTATTACATGGTTTTCTTAAGCGTTTGCTGAACGAGGACAGAAACAGTCATGTTGCCTATCAGTGTTTTCAGATCGAACTGATGCTAAGCAACGGTGTGGGCTGCTGGAGATACTTATATTGTTAATGAAGGCACCGTGATGAGATATTTTATTTACTCTAAGAGGATATCCGACTTAACAATCGCTACACAATTAAGAACCCTTTTCTGTGGTAATATCTTGATGCTATTAGGATGGGAGGACCTCGGGAAAACTCTTAGGATAAAGGACCTGATAAAAGAATGTGAGAAAGAAAAAATTGAAATAAGAAGGAAGAGTGGATGAATTAGTAACATCGATCACCACGGAGCAGTGACTGGGTATTTTAAAATAACAAAAGCCGATTTTTGACACCTTTACTATATAAAGATAGGTGAATCATTTTCCTCCTTTACCCAGGTCAAAGGTCAATTTGTACTCGTATACGAAAATCAGTTAACTGAATAAACAGGAAAGTCCTACGAGTGAGCAAGTATTTCAGCTGTGTATATAACGGAGCATCCATCATGTGTGGTGCATACACTGTTGTGAAGAAAGGAATAAAACTATGATTATGAGTTAGTTCTAAGTCGCTGTAACGTTTGAGAGGGTAATGAATAAACAGTCATGTATATGAAAACGGTTGAGAACGTATGCTAATTTTTTGGCACCTAAAGCGGAAGCATTAAAAAAGTTGTAATATGAGTACTCTGAAGATAACGAAACAGACATCAAATCCAGCGCGTTTGACTGGGTATAGGAAGCCATCTATACACTTAAAGAAATATCGTTCACGTACTTAAGACACTGATAAAACAAATTCAAATGTAGCAGACGATGTGTAATAATAGATTTTAGAAACATAATCAGACCTTTTTACTACTAAATGTAAATCACAAGGAACAATCAGTATATTACCTAAAGTCCTGAAGTCTGATGCTACGCACGTTGGAACAGCATATGACCCCTTAGGAATGCTGTTGTCAGAATAAAACGAAGAATAATTAGTGTATAATTTCCTGTCGAAGACGACGTTGTCATTACAAAAGAAGCGCAAACTCGGGTATGTGAGGGATAGGTAAGGACGAGGGTCATATTCTCCTTCAAGTATTTGCCCATATGAGTTGTGGGTGTAGGGGGAGGGACGGGTGACGCGAAACCTCACTCTTTATGGTCTGATTGGGATTCTTCTCGCGTATGCTAAACCAATACTTGACCACTGCGCCATATCGTTAAGTTGCTAACAGAAATATCTGGCATCGGTGGATCACATGACAAACTATTTGACGAAACTTTCAAACTCTCTGAAAACTTTGATGCTGAGTGTAAACGGTTAAACAAACAAATGAAAGCACTGAAGAAGCGCTTCGATGTAATTCGTGATCGTTATTGGAGCTACACATTTCTTATCGAGTGATCGACAATATGCATTCGCAATTAAATATCTCGTTTTCCGGAATGAAGTGTGCATCGATGCGTAGGCGGTAATAAACTATTTTTCATATCTACCACCCATGACAAAGATTTTAAAAAATTGGTTCACATGACTCTAAGCACTATGGGACTTAACATCTGAGGTCAATAATCCCCTAGACTTAGAACTACTTAAACCTAACTAACCTAAGAACATCACAAACATCCATGCTCGAGGCAAAATTCGAAAATGAGACCGTAGGAGTAGCGCGGTTCCGAACTGAAGTCCCTAGAACCGCTCGGCCACAGCGGCCGGCAAAGATTTTAAAATGAAGTACTTAAATTTGTCAGTGACACTTGCTTGTGACATTTCAGTTTACAGCACAGATAGTACAAATCTGTATTTATAGCTATCCTGATGTATCTAAAAAAACATACAGTTAAAAATATTTTTTAAAAGAACCTTGTACAATGAGACAGAAATGGTTATCGATTTTGAAACACTATCAATAGAAATGTGGTGCCTATAGTCTCAGGCTTGGGCTGGTAACAGGCAGTAATTGAAATACTGGAAAAGCGGGGTTGGAGTACGTGAGGAACGAATGCTCCTGTGCCTCTGTGCGGGTTGTGTTCTGCATAATGTTATCACCATATTTTCTACAATGGGACTTAAGAATATTCTTAGTTTCTAAGTTGACGAGTGGGTCTTGGAGTTATCCTACCACGTTCTTTCGAGATATATGGAATACTGTTTAAAGTTCTCTTTAAAAAGGGCCTTGGATATGTGCAGTATCTGATATGTGCAGTGACGCAGGCACGAATAGATCTTTCATGTACTGATAATCTTTCATGTACTGATACATCAAAGTATATATACTAGAATTCACTGTTTACCTTTCTTATTTCACATTTTGACTCAAAAGGTAGGAGAGTGGTCGGGCAAATGCACAATCTAATGAGTGTATGTTAGACAGGGAAGGACGGAGGGGCGTCTGGTCTAGATTAGGGCCCAGGGGCATGTTCGTAAAGTTGTGAGCCCTTCCCCTTCCTGCGTACCTTCGTCCACTCCAACCCATTCTCAGATTAACAAAGCGTCGCCCACATCAGGGGGCTACTCCGACCATGACGCTTGTTTTTGGCTGGACCCCTGACGTCACAGGTTAGCGCAACGCAGCGGTGTTGGTATATCGCAGATGCACTGCACCATAGACGCTGTGTGTATTACTACCGGGTAATTTTGATAGGAAGTAGGAAAAACCAAATGCAGTAAGCTGACTTACTATTACATGTTAGTACTAAATAAACTATAGTTCAGGTGAAAAATGACTTACTCATTTGGAGAAGAAGCAGATGTTAACGCAGCCTGTTCCAAATTTCTGGTGCCATGTGCGAGATGAAAATGCAGTCCATAGCTCTCTCCTCCTTGTGGCATAATTGTTCATGGCTTGAAACTTAGCTCCTTGATTCAGATACCTAATCTCTATCAGTGTTCTTGCTTTTACATAAGAACCAGTAACTGTGTCGTGTAACGAAGGAGGCATTTCTTTCATAACAGAGCACAGGTCCACAGGGTGTATCAAAAAGACTCATTCGATTTAAAACATCGTAACAATTACATTATTTGAGATATGTGCGGAAACAACGTACTGCTGGAAAGAGCCAACTCTCGAGTTTTACATGTTCCCCGTTGGGCAACAGCAGTGTAAGTTCTAGTAAACATGGTGTCGGGACAACAGTAAACGTTTTGTGCTCTACGTTTTGCGCAGTGCGGGTCAGTAATAACTGTTCAGCGTGACCTTCATACTAGGTTTTGTGTGGATCTGCCTACAGCACAGAGCGTTAGACGATGGCATGAACAATTCCGATCAACTGGTTGTTTGTGTAAAGGCAAATAGCGCCGCCGTGCCTGAGTATTATGACATTTTTTGTTACTTTGCACATTCCGTTTCCATGAAACACAGCAAACACTCTTTCAAAGTACAACATTTCATTTTTCCTTGCTGGCATTGAATAGTAAAGCCCCCAAAAGGTATAACTGAAATTCAGTCTCTATTAGACTCTCGAACTTCACATTTTTTCTGCAAGTAAACCCAAAGATTTTCCATTGTGGTGGGATTTAAGACCAATATAGCCTGCAATGTGTTTCACAGCATCTGGAGAAATATCCGAGATTACAGAGACATTGCACATTACTACCACATCGGTTAATAATTTTTTCGACTTTTACAGTGTATAGCATCATGCTTGTGATTCATCAAAATCATTTTTGAGTGGTTACAAAGTGTAGTGGTTATGACACCTTGCTGACATAGCTAAGTGCAATAAAGCTTAAAATAGACTTCATTGTTGGCGTGTGGTTCTTAATTTCGGCTTACCATGTAGCGCGTAGCTTAATAAAACAATGATCATGTAGCTTCACTATAGTTTTAATTCTTTACAAATTAGATATATTTTAATCACTGAAAATAGTAATTGACAAAATTTGAGTCATAACTTTGATTACTAATGACCTTCCTTTGATTAGCGGATGTAGGAAAATGGATTAAAATATTTGATACGGATACGCGAAATGGCTTTTGAATTTAAGAAAAGAACCATATACACCAATAATTCTGTTCAATATCTAGTCAGAAGACAGTATTTGCTTTTGTGTCTGATCCTTCACCCATCGATTTCTTCTGAGTACTTGCATTTTCACTCAAATAGTAGTTAAAAGTAAAGATATGGAATCATAATGACAACTATGATTCAATATTTGTTAATTAATATTTCCTTTTCTTAATTAATAAATAATTCAAACACATATGACAATAGCAAAAATCGATCGAGTTGCTTTATGATCACTGTCCAGCTAAGCTACTCAATGAGCAAACGACAGATTAGCTTAGAAGTCAGAAGGACTTCTGAACTTTTCCACCTCGGCTGTTTTTTGCAAGTACTGAACTGCGTCGTACTGCCTTAAGAAATCTGTCCTTCAAATCATGAAGATAACCGGAGAGACCCATTCTAAGTGTAAAACCATTTTATAAGATCTCCATACGTATCGGCATCTATTACGGACCTTTTACAGGGGCAGAGTTGGTGCTGTTTGCTTCATGTGGAGCTAATGCTCACGACGTGTCTATATCAATTCTTCTTCCTTTCCGTTATAGCCATGTTTATACTTCTGGGGAGTTCTTTTTCATTAAGTGATTCTTTCCTGTTCTTTCGATTATGTGGTTTTGAGGATTTAATTTACACATGATGTGAACCTTAGCGCTAAGGAAATGAAACACTGCCAACTACTGAACTCAAAAAAACGCCTTTGCACACGTCGTTGCGACTCGGTAATTAGTTAGTTGGGATTACTCAGCTTTTATCAGCTTCAAGCTGCTATCTTTAACTTTATAGACTCTGATGATGTCTCCAGCCTTACGAGGAGAAGTATTCTATATACAAACTCGTATTACAGCATTGCCTAATGCCCCTTAGAAACAACCTAAATTAATTTTTCCTCATTCTTGTATGTCCAAAAATTGTCAATTTTATTAGAGAAATCAATTTTCCGTGTCTTTTTATTTTGTCTACGGTTTTATCACGTCCGTTCTTGTTCAATTCACAAATATAGCGTCTGAAAATTGACAGCTTCTACGCTTCCGTGCGAGCTTAATCCCATCTGCACGGTCCTTAGCGGACGGTGCAGTGATATTCGTAGTTTCTGCGCCTAGACATGGGTTTCGGGGATTTCAAGGTACCTACTTGAGAAATGTACGGTGTCTTGTTTCGAGTTCTGCTAGTTCAGATTTTTTCCACATTTCTGCTACATTCTCTCGCCACTCAAACTAACATGCGACTATTCGTACCACACTTCTTCAACCGTATAACCATGCCTGACTCACTGCAGAACGTAAGCGCTTTTCAAAAATATTTTAACCTTGTTAAATGATCTGTAATTGCAACAGCCGTTTTTTTGGATGCTATAAATACGTCGGTGTAACTCAACATTATCTCTGCTATGTCCTACTAAAGACATTTTTATATTTTTACCATCAATAAAATTTTAGCAACTTTGGCTAGTTGTAAAAAGAAGAAAAATGACATGAGAAAATGACATTGAAAAACGTAAGTGCTTCATTTGTAAGATATTCGTTAATGCGTACATATGAAGAAGTCGTACTGCATCGTAAACTTCTGGAAGATATATCATTCCTTAAAATTAGATACTTAGTTGTGAATAATTGTTGTCAGTCAGGTCACAAAAGTTTACTTTAAGTCAAGTTACGGGTTCTGTAGCTCAATGTTATTCGCAAAGCTCATTCCAGTTATTCTCTACTGCCTCCATTGGGTTTGTAGACATTTTGCACTAGCCGTTCACTTCACTATTTGAATGATTCGCCAAGTGGTCTGTTGTACTGTCTTACAATGCTTTGAGGCTTGCAGCGACCACCGGGACATTATATCCCATTCTTGCAACTTTATTTCTACCAACGCCGTTGCTAAGAAGTCATGTGCATACTCTCATTTGGTAAAGGCTTAACTGCTGAATTAATTCTTTCATGTTCTTAGTATTGCATCTGAAACTGGAAAGTTGAGTTTTCGAGACATATTGCTACATTTCGTTCGTTCGCTACACTTCATCGTCTAACGAATTATGTTTGTGAGAGTTTAAAACGCCTTTCAATCTATCCTTAAGCGCATAAATGGTTATTTATCTATCACACCAACGGGTTGTATTTGATGTATCTAGCGTTGCGCTGGAAGTACTCACTGAACAAGTTTTTAAGACCGATCGCGGCAGCGTACAGTAACCATAAACTGAAGACGTTCTCAGTTCCTTCGGTGTACAGTGATGTTCCTCGATCTGCCTCTTAATGCAGTACAGCACCTTTAAAGACTAAATTTAAACTATTACTTCATTGTTTTTTGGACACCGTTACAAGCGACATACGACAGATACCCCCTCATAGTCTTGGTACAAATGGTTGAAATGGCTCTGAGCCCTATGGGACTTCATATCTGACGTCATAGGTCCCCTAGAACTTAGAACTACTTAAACCTAACTAGCCTAAGGATATCACACACATCCATGCCCGAGACAGGATCGAACTTGCGACCGTAGCAGTTACGCGGTTCCGGACTGAAGCGCCTAGAACCGCTCGACCATCACGGCCGGCCATTGTCTTGGTCGAAACACTTGCATATGCATAGTGCATACAATTCTATTCAACCTATAAACTGATGTTCATATTCTAATAAAAGATTCGTATTCAACCTGTGGATAGCAGGAACATTATTTGCATATCTTTTCGTCTGCTTTCCAAAAGAATCTCTCATTACAGTGATGTGACAGATATCATGGGAAAGCGATTTGCACATATAAAAATGGCGGTAGTGTTGCGTGCACAAGCTGTAAATGGGCAGTACACGGGCGTAGCTCTCATTTCTATTCAGGTGATTCATGAGAAAAGGTTTACGACGTGATTAAGGACGCACGACGGGAGTTAACAGACTTTGAACACGGAATGGTCGTTGGAGCTAGAAGCATGGCACATTCCATTTCGGAAATCATTAGGGAATTCAATATTCCGGGATCCACAGTGCGAAGAGTGTGCGAAGAAAACCAAATGAACTGGGTCCTCTGGTCAAACTGAACCAGATATTCACTGGAAATGGCTATGTTCGGCTACTTGGAAACCATCTGCAGGTATTCATGGACTTCAAGTTCCCGAACAACGATGGAATTTTAATGGATGACCATGTGCCTTGTCACTGGACCTCATCCGTTCACGATTGGTTTCAAGAGCATTGTGGACAATTCGAGCAAAATACACTCCTGGAAATTGAAATAAGAGCACCCTGAATTCATTGTCCCAGGAAGGGGAAACTTTATTGACACATTCCTGGGGTCAGATACATCACATGATCACACTGACAGAACCACAGGCACATAGACACAGGCAACAGAGCATGCACAATGTCGGCACTAGTACAGTGTATATCCACCTTTCGCAGCAATGCAGACTGCTATTCTCCCATGGAGACGATCGTAGAGATGCTGGATGTAGTCCTGTGGAACGGCTTGCCATGCCATTTCCACCTGGCGCCTCAGTTGGACCAGCGTTCGTGCTGGACGTGCAGACCGCGTGAGACGACACTTCATCCAGTCCCAAACATGCTCAATGGGGGACAGATCCGGAGATCTTGCTGGCCAGGGTAGTTGACTTACACCTTCTAGAGCACATTGGGTGGCACGGGATACATGCGGACGTGCATTGTCCTGTTGGAACAGCAAGTTCCCTTGCCGGTCTAGGAATGGTAGAACGATGGGTTCGATGACGGTTTGGATGTACCGTGCACTATTCAGTGTCCCCTCGACGTTCACCAGTGGTGTACGGCCAGTGTAGGAGATCGCTCCCCACACCATGATGCCGGGTGTTGGCCCTGTGTGCCTCGGTCGTATGCAGTCCTGATTGTGGCGCTCACCTGCACGGCGCCAAACACGCATACGACCATCATTGGCACCAAGGCAGAAGCGACTCTCATCGCTGAAGACGACACGTCTCCATTCGTCCCTCCATTCACGCCTGTCGCGACACCACTGGAGGCGGGCTGCACGATGTTGGGGCGTGAGCGGAAGACGGCCTAACGGTGTGCGGGACCGTAGCCCAGCTTCATGGAGACGGTTGCGAATGGTCCTCGCCGATACCCCAGGAGCAACAGTGTCCCTAATTTGCTGGGAAGTGGCGGTGCGGTCCCCTACGGCACTGCGTAGGATCCTACGGTCTTGGCGTGCATCCGTGCGTCGCTGCGGTCCGGTCCCAGGTCGACGGGCACGTGCACCTTCCGCCGACCACTGGCGACTACATCGATGTACTGTGGAGACCTCACGCCCCACGTGTTGAGCAATTCGGCGGTACGTCCACCCGGCCTCCCGCATGCCCACTATACGCCCTCGCTCAAAGTCCGTCAACTGCACATACGGTTCACGCCCACGCTGTCGCGGCATGCTACCAGTGTTAAAGACTGCGATGGAGCTCCGTATGCCACGGCAAACTGGCTGACACTGACGGCGGCGGTGCACAAATGCTGCGCAGCTAGCGCCATTCGACGGCCACCACCGCGGTTCCTGGTGTGTCCGCTGTGCCGTGCGTGTGATCATTGCTTGTACAGCCCTCTCGCAGTGTCCGGAACAAGTATGGTGGGTCTGACACACCGGTGTCAATGTGTTCTTTTTTCCATTTCCAGGAGTGTATTTAGCCGTCCAGATCGCCCGACATGAATCCTATCGAACATTTATGGGACATAAACGAGAGGCCAGATCGTGCACAAAATCCTGCACTGGCAACGCTTTCGCAATTGTGAACAGCTATAGAGGCAGCATATGTAGGTAGCCTGTTCACGTGTTTGTATGTTGGCAGCACTGTGTTGCGCTTTGCATTAATAACTCTGACAGCGCTGTGCGCACTCTGTAAGAGACTCTGTGGCTGGTCGGACTAGCAGTTGGAGGTGAACAGCCAGCAGCGATGGAACTTGGGAGTGAGTAGTCAGCAGTGACGGAGGTTTGCAGTATTAGCGCGAGCGGGCGGTCTGAAAGTGTTTCCGTCATGGAGATTTATTACTGGTGATTATACAGGGTGGTCCATTGATCGTGACCGGGCCAAATATCTCACGAAATAAGCGTCAAACGAAAAAACTACAAAGAACGAAACTTGTCTAGCTTCAAGGGGCAAACCAGATGGCGCTATGGTTGGCCCGCTAGATGGCGCTGGCATAGGTCTAACGCATATCAACTGCATTTTTTAAAAATAGGAACCCCCATTTTTATTACAAATTCGTGTAGTACGTAAAGAAATATGAATGTCTTACTTGGACCACTTTTTCCACTTAGTGATAGATGGCACTGTAATAGTCACAAACTTATGGCTCACAATTTTAGACGAACAGTTCGCAACAGGTAGCTTTTTTAAATTGCAATACAGAAAGTAGGTACATTTCTACATTTTATTTCGGTTGTTCCAGTGTGATACATGTAACTTTGTGAACTTATCATTTCTGAGAACGCATGTTATACAGCGTGATTACCTGTAAATGCCACATTAATGCAATAAATGATCAAAATGATGTCCGTCAACCTCAGTGCGTTCGTCAATACGTGTTACAACATTCCTCTCAACAGAGTGTAGTTCGCCTTCCGTAATGTACGCACATGCATTGACAATGCGCTGACGCATATTATCAGGCGTTGTCGGTGGATCGCGATAGCAAGTATCTTTCAACTTTCCTCACTGAAAGAAATCCTGGGATGTCAGTTTCGGTGAACGTGTGGGACATGGTTTGGTGGTTCGACGACCAATCCACCTGTCATGAAATATTCTGCTCAAACCGCTTCAACCGCACGCGAGCTATGTGTCGGATATCCATCATGTTGCTAGTACATCGCCATTCTGTCATGCAGTGAAACATCTTGTAATAATATCGGTAGAACATTACATAGGAAATCAGCGTACATTGCATCATTTAGATTGCCATCGAAAAAATGGGGGCCAATCATTCTTCATCCCATAACGCAGCACCATACATTAACCCGCCAAGGTCACTGATGTTCCACTTGTCGGAGCCATCGTGGATTTTCCGTTGCCCAATAGTGCATATTATGGCGGTTTACGTTACCGCTGTTGGCGAATGACGCTCCTTCGCTAAATAGAACGCGTGCAAAAAATCTGTAATTTCTCTTGTGCCCAGTGGCAGAACTGTACACGACGTTCAAAGTCGTCGCCATGCAATTCCTGGTGCATAGAAATATGGTACGGGTGCAATCGATGTTGATGAAGCATTCCCAACACCGACGTTTCTGAGATTCCCGATTCTCGTGCAATTTGTCTGCTACTAATGTGCGGATTAGACGCGACAACAGCTATAAAACCTACTTGGGCATAATCATTTGTTGCAGGTCGTGGTTGACGTTTCATATGTGGCTGAACACTTCCTGTTTCCTTAAATAACATAACTATTCGGCGAACTGTCCGGACAGTTGGATGTTGTCGTCCAGGATACCGAGCAGCATACGTAGCACACGCCCGTTGGGCATTTTAATCACAATAGCCATACATCAACACGATGTCGACCTTTTCCGCAATTGGTAAACGGTCAATTTTAACAAGGGTAATGTATTACGAAGCAAATACTGTCCGCACTGGCGGAATGTTACGTGATACCACGTACTTATACGTTTGTGACTATTACAGCGCCATCTATCACAAAGCGAAAAAGTGGTCCAACTAAAACATTGATATTTCTTTACGTAATACACAAATATGTAATAAAAAATGGGGTTCCTATTTTAAAAAACGCAGTTGATATCCGTTTGACCTATGGCAGCGCCATCTAGCTGGCCAACCATAGCGCCATCTGGTTTCCCCCTTCAAGCTAGACGAGTTTCGTTCTTTGTAGTTTTTTCGTTTGAAGCTTATTTCGCCCGGTCTCTATCAATCGACAACTCTGTATAATTGTTTTGAACTGGTTGTCACTTGATTAAGGTAAAATAGGCTAAATACATGGTTTCCTCTGCAACAAAATCCTTCCTTTGCTAACCACATGCCTATGAGTAGTTAGAGCCTTCAGTAGTTAGAATCTTATATTTATCTCGCAGTATTGGTGCTTGCGGCATTGGTGTAATTCGTGTAATGAAGATTTTTTGTGAGGTAAGTGACTTATGAAATGTATGAGGTATTGTCAGGATATCTGCTAGTTCAGGGCAGTTCTTTTGTATTAATTATTTGAAGTCAGATTATTATTTTTGAGCAGTCAGATTGCGTTGCGCTAGGATATTGTGGGTCAATGTTGACATAATGAAATAGCAAAGAGACCGTACAGTCAATTTCACTCAGCAGCTTAAGTAAAAATCTTTATAAAGAAGTTTCGGATGGTTCCATATTTCTGCAAGGGACTTCCAACTACTTGCTCAGTCCATGCCACGTCGCGGTGCTGCGCTATACCGGGAAAAAGGAGATCCGACACGATGTTGGAAGGTATACAACGACTTTTGTCTCGTCATTGTATTTTACGTAGTGAAACACTGCACTTGGCTGTTTAATATTACTAATATTTCCGCTTTTCCTTCCCATATCAATTATTTCCATTTTTTCCAGTTTCCTCTTCTTTCCAGAGGCACCTTATCCTCCGAGCATTGCTCCAGGGGTCTCAGCTTACTTTTACGCTTGTTGTTATTATTCAAAAATTTTCTTAATCATGCTGAGATTATTATCCGCATATCGCGACGAGACGCACATTTCAACAGCTAGAGTCGCCGTTGCCTAGAATCAGTTTGAGACGAAACGACCACAAGGCAACGTGAATGTTTAAGTCTATATTCAGCTAAATCTTATGAAAAACGTGGGTCGCAGTTAAAGAGCGGAGAATTGGTGATAGCATTTCACGAGGTGGACATCCTTCAACCGTCTGAGTTCAGCCACTCCCAAAACACAGCTGTGAAATACAGTGCACCTTTCTGTGGAAAAATTTTCAGAAGCATCTGTATTTAATATTCAGTGTGGTTTCAGTTAAACATTTGGTACTCGAGCCAGTATAGACGGAGAACTATTTACCTTATGGCTACCCATCTTTATTGGAACGATGTCAGACTACGTGTTCAGGTTCGAAATGGTTCAAATGGCTCTGAGCACTATGGGACTTAACATCTGAGGTTATCAGTGCCCTAGAACTTAGAACTACTTAAAGCTAACTAACCTAAGGACATCACACACACCCATGCCTGCGGCAGGATTCGAACCTGCGACCGTAGCGGTCGCGCGGCTCCAGACTGTAGCGCCTAGAACCGCTCGGCCACTCCGGCCGGCCTACGTGTTCAGGGATTGTGTCGATGGCAGTACTAGTGTCAAGACTTGCCGTTACGCACCGGCACTGCTGGGACGACATAGGGTTGAAACACAAGCATTAGTCTGCATTAAAGTTGCAGATAGTCAACAAGGATATAAACAAAGTGAGCAGGGCTTCGGTCGTAAATCTCTTTTATCAAAACAACAGCAACAGTGCTGGTACTCTCACCGTATATCGACTCAGTGAGAATTACGTTGCGGTTCTCTTTGCGCACCGGGATTAAGGAACATGGCCATCTGATAATTGTTCCTGGGAGAAGTCGACAGCCAAATCTGCCACAGAGTGTTGAAGAAGTTATTGTGGCCACGACTGAGAATGCTGAACGCAATGTGGTATCATCAAGCAGTGCACGAGCTGTGCTACCGTTCAAGACGTGCTGCAAACAAGTGTCAAATGGAATCCGTACAAACTTTAAACTACTCACCAACATTCGCCACCTGACGCAGGTTTTGCTCTTACGCTAATTTCAAGGGTCGATTTTAACGACATTTGGCCTTGGAACATTTTTTAAAATGACGAAGCATACTTCACGCTCACTGGGGTGGTAAATACTCACAACCGTCACATTTTGTGATCGTCACTGGCAATTCACATTCATGAATTTGCCCAGCACAGTGAACGGGTCTCTATGTGGGGTGGTTTCACGGTACAGTTCATGATTAGTCAATTTTTCTTTAAGTAACTCGAGCCCCTAGGAAGAAGGACACGGAGCGCGAACGGCATACGCTACATTGGTTTACTTCGACAAAAAGTGGTCCCTGTTTCAAGGAAGAGAGATGCTTTGGACTAAACCCTTTTGGTGCACGTTGAAACTCCACCTCAGATTGCACGTGAAGTCACTCGGTTTCTCCGTAACGGGAGGAAAGCAACTCACTGGCTGGTGGCTCGACACTGTGTTATCACCTGACTTAAACCCTTGTAATTTCTGGTTGTGGGATTAGCGGAGGGATAGGGCTTATCTACGGGACACCGACACGCGTTGGAGTCCGAAAATGAGCATAACGAGGGAGGTAGGGCGGGAGTAGAGCAATCTCTAGCGTATTCTCAGGCTGTAGTGATTACATATTGTCGTCACATTAAGTAAGTTCCGTAGCTTGGAACCTAAACATGGTACGTAATTGACAATTATTCTTTCATGAGGAAATTGAAGAGTGTTTTAACAAAGTTTCGTTGTCCTACAGTCACTCGTTTCTGATACGGGCCTTTTCTAGTTGCGAATGTTCACTTATAACCACCATACATGGAAATCTTCGATACTGCAGTTATATACAGGATGATTTGATTTTGGCATACCAGTCATCCAGTTTATCAAGGTTTGTTTACGGCAGTTTTTTTTTTTTTTTTTGGATATGCACGAATTTTATAAGTCTTCTAATTACAGGTAAATCGGAACATTGGACATTAACATTCTCCTACGGATTTTCAGTGCTTAATGTTCGCAGCTTTCTCTCATTTGGACATTGTTTGACACGTCGAACGTATCATCATGTTACCTTAAAGAACTTTTAAGAATATGTAAAGCATTGCAGACGTGTTTCATACTTTAAGGAGTATTTTTCAGATGAAATGAGTTTGCTTTTTGTATCAACATCAGCTTATAAACGGAATGAACTGCAATTAGAAATTATTGTTACTGCTTACACATGTGCTTTAAGCATTAAGCAGTATTTTGCAGAAACTTAATTTGCATTTCAAATCAACAGCATCTTGTAAACTGAATAAACTGCTACTGTAAATTGTTGTTACTGATTACTTGCTTCTATTAGAAAAGAAGGTGGTCATCCTAAAGCTCTTTGTGCTAGTGCAGTTCGTATCTTGAAATTCTGTACAGTGCCCTCACATTTTCTGTACTCAGCTGTCTGTTCGAGACTAACGAGAATAAATAATTTCGAGACAATAGGCTGAATCTATGAATTATCTTCTATGAAAGAGAGTAGTCGGACGGTGAAGATGACTATAATGAAACCGCCGGAAAACAATGTACGATGTGAAATTTTTTAGGCGGTTTCGTCACGTCTGGTTTCTCGAAAATTTAACATAAAGATAATAATTTACGAGATTCGCGTGCAAGGGGTGTCGATGACTTTATCCTTCCACGTTGCATTGACCACATATCGGCTTCGACACGAAGGTGGTTGCTAAGGAGATTTGTTAATGAATTTCGATAAAATTAATTAAAGAGCCATATATTGAATGAAGAAATAATGCAGCACCCTAACTGACCTTGATGTTGTTCAGATACTACTGTGCGACATCACAGCAATATACAGGTCAAGCAAGGAGGGGAGACGAAGACGGCGGCCTGCGGCTTCATCCGCCGGCGCCTGATCGCTGCAGCTGTTTCGCAGTTTCCCGAAGCCCACCTCCCAATATCCTGCGTCGTGGGCGACGGCAAACCCAACTCTCATTTCCTGCTCCCCGCTCCTTCTGTTCCCCGGGCTCAAACAGTCGCTCAATATCAGACCAACTCCGGGCAGGCAGAGACCTATAGTCAAGGACATGACTCATGATTTTCCGCAACATGTTACCTGAGTGATACGGTTATCTTCAGCATTAAATATTTGTTCCGTCACATTAAATTATTAGCATATATCAAGAAATAAAAAATAGGAATGTTTTTCATCAATTTTGCTGTTGTAAATAGATGATTAGAACCCTCCCTATTAATGAGGAAGCTTGACAAATCAAACGCAATGTTCGTTACTGCGTTGTGCCAACAGAGTGTTATAAGGTATTGGTTTGAGAAACACTGCTCACACTAATCAAGTTGAAGTGAATTACGCTACTGGCCATTAAAATTGCCACACCAAGAAGAAATGCAGATGATAAACGGGCATTCATTGGAAAAAATATATTATACTACAACTGACATGTGATTACATTTTCACGCAATTTGGGTGCATAGATCCTGAGAAATCAGTACCCAGAACAACCACCTCTGGCCGTAATAACGGACTTGATACGCCTGGGCATTGAGTCAAACAGAGCTTGGATGGAGTGTACAGGTACAGCTGCCCATGCAGCTTCAACACGATACCACAGTTCATCAAGAGTAGTGACTGGCGTATTTCTGTATCCAGAAAGGCCCGTACAGGACCTGCAACATGCAGTCGTGGATTATCCTACTGAAATTTAGGGTTTCCCAGGGATCGAGAGAAGGGTAGAGCCACGGTTCGTAACACATCTGAAATGTAACGTCCACTGTTCAAAGCGCCGTCAATGCGAACAAGAGGTGACCGAGACGTGTAACCAATGGCACCCCATACCATCGCGCCGGGTGATACGCCAGTATGGCGATGACGAATACACGCTTCCAATGTGCGTTCACCGCGATGTCGCCAAACACGGATGCGACCATCATGATTCTGTAAACAGAACCTGCATTCATCCGAAAAAATGACGGTTTGCCATTCGTGCACCCAGGTTCGCCGTTGAGTACACCATCGCAGGCACTCCTGTCTGTCATGCAGCGTCGAGGGTAACCGCAGCCATGGTCTCCGAGCTGATAGTTCATGCTGCTGCAAACGTCGTCGAACTGTTCGTGCAGATGGTTGTTGTCTTGCAAACGTCCCCATCTGTTGACTC
Source organism: Schistocerca americana (assembly GCF_021461395.2). Lineage (NCBI taxonomy): Eukaryota > Metazoa > Arthropoda > Insecta > Orthoptera > Acrididae > Schistocerca > Schistocerca americana. The sequence continues at coordinate 263,653,944 of NC_060119.1, read as the reverse complement.
AGGGATCGAGACGTGGCCGCACGATCCGTTACACCCATGCGGATAAGATGCCTCTCATCTCGGCTGCTAGTGATACGAGGCCGTTGGGATCCAGCACGGCGTTCCTTATTACCCTCCTGAACCCACTGATTCCATATTCTGCTAACAGTCATTGGATCTCGACCAACGCGAGCAGCAATGTCTCGATAAGATAAACCGCAATCGCGCTAGGCTACAATCCTCCCCTTATCAAAGTCGAAAACGTGATGGTACGCATTTCTCCTCTTTACACGAGGAATCACAATAACGTTTCACCAGGCAACGCCGGTCAACTGCTGTCTGTGTATGAGAAATCGGTTGGAAACCTTCCTCATGTCAGCACGGTGTAGGTGTCGCCACCGGCGCCACCTTGTGTGAATGCACTGAAATGCTAATCATTTTCATATCACAGCATCTTCTTCCTGTCGGTTAAATTTTGCGTCTGTAGCACGGCATCTTCATGGTGTAGCAATTTTAATGGCCTGTAGTGTGTATACGCTCAGATGAAATGTGTGGATGGATTTGGATGAAATGAGAAACATGAATCGATGTCAGTGCAAACCGTCCACCTATGTAGGACTTACAATGTAACGGATATGATGTTATAGATGCTGCAGATATTGCTTTTGGAAGAACGATTGAGAGAATCAGCCATCCTGCCTTTTACCATTTTCCCATTAGCAGATTAAAGAATTGACATCTGCCAGTCTTTATTTTCCGATGACCGCCTAGGTATCATACCTGTTCTCTTACTGCAAGTGCTTCGATTGCCGGAAACAATCACACAAAGAAATAAGGGAGGGAGTAGGACATACAAATAACAGAAAGCAGTTCAAGGAAAAACACAGCATATTGCTCGTCTGAAACATAGAAAATGCCAGGTAGTCTTGCTACACAACTGGAACAAAGTATACGCACAACTGGCCATTAATTCGCGAGCAGCCATTTTGCTATGGAAAAGATAAAAACAAGTATATACTACCAAGCACATATGATAAGTCGTCCCGGCCCTCGACAGTGGTATTTGGAGAAACGAGATGAACTGTTGCAGGTAAACAAAAAGAACGAAGGTGGTTATCCATAAGGAGTTACGGATACGAGCGCAAAGAGAGGTACAGTGCAACAATGCTTACCATGTCACGAGCACTAATGAAATTATGGTATCGGGTGCTAGCGGTGCAAGCGGCACAGTCGGGTAATAACAGAGACCGTACAGCCGCGATCGTGCTATCGCGAAGCATCCTAACTAATACTGGAATTAACCTCCCCAAGGCTGCGCCTATGGTGATGGAAGTCAGTTAATGCCGTTCATAATCTTGTGGTTTTTTAGTTTAATTGACCGTCGGACTTGAAATACTATCCACCTCACCATTATATTTTCCTGTACAAAGGCAATACACCAACGATTTTTGAAGGCTGACGAAAATTGATATTTAATGAATAAATTAAGCAATTAATTTTACCGGCAATTAAATTAATTAAGCAATAGATCCGTTATTATTAACGTCGAAAAGTAATTATGTATATTGTATTAATCCGCTATCGTAACGTGATTATTATGAAATTAAATTCTGTTTCTTCGTTTGGGGCTATATAGCACAGCTTCACAGGATTTTCTACAAGGGTTACACGTCTCAGAAGTCTCACGTTTGCAACGTAGCAAATGAAAATTTTTAGCAGGGCTCGTGTTTTTCTCCTTACACAAGCAATCGCCTAGCATATTTTAAGTTTTTGCCTCATATCCATGAAACCAAGCTGTTTTCATGTTTCACAAGCTAATATACTGGAACCGGACATTTGGATGTAATCTTACCATATAATGGTTAGGGTTTAATTTTTTTTTTTTTTTTGCTAACGAATGCAAGAGTGAACCGATACTGTCACCCCCTCAAAATGTTTTTTGTGCCTAAGCCGAGGAAAAACCGAATCTTAAATTTAAGGGTTGCCATATTCGCCTTCATATGTAGAAGTAACAAAAATATTAAATACACACCAATAAACTGTTTGTCCGACATAAAGCTTATATTATGCAGTCACACAAATTTCGGTAGTATTTAGACCAAAGCCAGTGCGCATTTTTCTTAAACAAAATAGACGGAGGTGAGCTGTTGAGCATCTCATTTGCCAAAAACCGCCTATCAAAGGATACAAGGCCGAAAAATGACTTTAATTTTCTCCGAGTCTTGAGAACCGGTAAGTCTACTTTGGTTACTTTTGTAAGTAGAGTGTATAGGTTTTTTTCATTGGTAACGCCACATAGCGCTCTGTATGAAAATCACTGGCTGTGCTGTGTGCAGTCTGTGGCTGGTTTGCATTGTTGTTCGCCATTGTAGTGTTGGGCAGCTGGATGTGAACAGCGCGTAGCGTTGCGCAGTTGGAGGTGAGCCTCCAGCAGTGGTGGATGTGGGGAGAGAGATACCGGAGTTTGGAAATTTGTAAGACTGCATGTCATGATCGGTTATGTATATTATGATTTTTCAGCACTATTAAGGTAAATACATTGTTTGTTCTCTACAAAAAACTGTCATTTCCTAACTATGCCTATCAGTAGTTAGTGCCTTCCGTAGTTTGAATCTTTTATTTAGCTGGCAGTAGTGGCGCTCGCTGTTTTGCAGTAGTTCGAGTAACGAAGATTTTTGGTGAGGTAAGTGATTTGTGAAAGGTATAGGTTAATGTTAGTCAGGGCCATTCTTTTGTAGGGATTTTTGAAAGTCAGATTGCGTTGCGCTAAAAATATTGTGTGTCAGGTTAAGCACAGTTATGTATAATTGTTCAAAAGGGGACGTTTCACTTTGGCCAGGTTGTATATTCTCCAGTGAAACAATATGTCCCAGGTAGTAACTGCAGAGAACTTTACCGAATGAGGTGGCACAGTAGTTGGCATACTGGACTCGAATTAGAGAGGACAACTTTCAAGTTTCCGTCCGGACATGAAGATTTAGGTCTGCAATGACTTCTGTTAATCACTGCATGCGGATGCTTCCTTTGCATGGGGCACGGGCAGTTTTCTGTCCCATTCTTTCGAAATCTGAGCTTGTGCTCCATCTCTAATGTTGTCCATGGGACGTTGAACTCTAGGAGTCTTTCCTTCCTTTCTGAGAACGCAGCAGAACCATTCGCAATAATGCAAGGTAACCTCGCCACTTAGTCGTTGCAAGAAGCAAATCGTCTTCAAAAACCGTTACTTGATCAGGCAAGTAAAACTCAAGAACAGTGGCGAAAGCGACTACAAAAACGCCATACGGCAGCATCGTGAGTTCGTATCTGTGACCACTTACTATAAAGGAAGAATATTTACATGATTCCTCCTCCATTTCCGACCCAGTCCCTTTTTTTGTTTTTTGTTTTGTTTTGTTTTTGTGAGTGATGAGGTTTCTCACAAGTTTGATGCGGCCCCTGCAACGAGTTCCTCTCCTGTGCCAACCTTTTTATTTCAGAGTTGCAGTTGCAGCCTATGTCTACAATTATCTGCTGGATGTATTCCAATCTCTGTCTTCCTCTACAGTTTTTGCTTTCTACAGCTCCCTCAAGTAGCATGGAAGTCTTCCCTGATGTCTTCACAGATGTCCTATCATCTTATCCCTTCTCCTTGCCAGTGTTTTCCACATATTCCTTTCGTCTCCGATTCTGCACAGATCATCCTCATTCATTGCCTTAGCAGTCGACCTGATTTTCAACAATCGTCTGTGGCACCACATCTCAGATGCTTCGATTCTGTTCTGTTCCGCTTTTCTCACAGTCCATATTTCACTAACATACATTCTCAGGAATTTATTCCGCAAATTAAGGTCTATGTTTGATACTAGTAGACATCTCTTGGCCATTACCATACAAAGCTGTGCTCCAAACCCACATTCTCAGAAATTTGTTCTCATATTAATGTCTATGTATCATACTAATAGACTTCTCTTGTCCAGGAAAGCTCTCTTTGTATTTGCTACTCTGTTTTCGAAGTCCTCCTTGCTCCGTCCGTAATTGCTTACTTTGCTGCCTAGGTAGCAGACTTCCATAACTTCATCTACACCCTGACCACAAATCCTGATGTTAAGTTTCTCGCTGTTCTCATTTCTGCTACTTCTCACTATTTTCGTCTTTCTTTAATTTACTCTGAATCTATTATGTGTAATCATGAGACTGTTCATTCTATTCAGGAGATCATGTGATTCTTCTTCTCATTCAGTCAGGGTAGCAGTGTCATCATGAAATCGTATCATTGATATCTTTTCGCATTGAATTTTAACTCCACTCCTAAAACTTTCTTTTATTTCCATCATTGCTTCTTCGATACACAGATTGAACAATAGGGGTGAAAGAATCGATTCCTGTCTTACGCGCTTTTTAATCCGAGCACTTCGTTCTTGGTCATCCACTCTTATCATTCCCTGATGGATCATGTACATATTGTGTGTTACCCGTCTCTCTCTCTATGGCTTAAGCCTTTAGTTCTCTGAATTTCTAACATCGTGTACCATTTCACACTGCCGAATGCTTTTGCCAGGTCAACAAATCCTATGAACGTGTCTTAATTTTTGTTTAGCCGTGCTTCCATTATCATCCGCAAAGGCTCTCAGGTGCCCTTACCTTCCCTAAAGCAAAATTGATCGTCATCTAAGACATCATCAGTTATCTCTCTTCTGTATATCATTCTGTAAGTAACTTTTATGCGTGAGCTGCTAAACTGATTGCGCGATAATTCTCGCTCTTGCCCGCTCTTGTAATCTTCAGAAATGTGTGGATGATATTTTTCTGAAAGTCAAATGGCATGTCGCCAGACTCATAGATTCCACACAACAGCATGAATGGTTGGTTTGTTGCCTCATCCCAGAATGATTTTAGAAACTGTAATGGAATGTTACCGATCCCTTCTCTCTTATTTCGTCTTTAAGTCCGCCAAAGCCCTCTTGAATTCTGATTCTAATACTGGATCCTCTATCTCTTCTAAACCAACTCCTCCTTCTATCACATCAGACAAATCTTCCTCCTTATAGAGGCTTTCAATATTCTCTTTCCACTTATAAGCTCTCTCTTCTGCATTTAACAGGGCAATTCCCGCTGCTCTCTTCATGTTACCAGACTTGCTTTTAATTTCACTTAAAGTTATTTTGGCTTTCCTATATGCTGAATCAATACTTCTGACAGTCGCTCCATTACTGATTTCTTTATAATTTTTCTGTAGCCATTTCGTCTTAGCTTCCCTGAACTTCTTGTTTATTTCATTCCTCAGCGACTTGTATTTCTGTATTCGTTAATTTCCGAGAACATTTCTGTATTTTCTTCTTTCATCGATCAACTGAAGTATTTCTTCTGTTCTTCTGTTGCCCACGGTTTCTTCGCAGTTATCTTCTTTCTGCCTATGTTTTCCTTTTCAACTTCTGTGACTGCGCGTTTTAGAGATATCCATTCCCCTTCAACTGTATGGCCTACTGCGCTATTCCTTATTGCTGTATCTATAGCCTTAGAGAACTATAAGCGTACCTCGTCATTCGTTAGTACTTCAGTATCTCTTTTCTTTGCGTACTGATTCTCCCTAACTAATCCTGTAAGCTTCAGCCTATTCTTCATCATTACTACATTGAGAGCTGAGTGTATGTCTGCTCCTGCGTACGCTTTACAATCCAGTAATTGATTTCGGAATCTCTGTCTGACCGTGATGAAATCTTTCGGCATCACCCTGCCTTTTCCGAGTGTACACCCTCCTCTTGCGACTCTTGAACAGAGTATTTGGTGTCACTAGCTGAAATTTAATACAAAACCCAATTATTCTCTCTCCTCTCTCATTTCTTGTCCTAAGCGCATAGTCTCCTGTAACAGAGCCCATACAGTAGCTAATATTTTATTTACTATTGTGTAATTTAGAACAAGTATGACACTTGTAATTAATATGTGCTTCGTATTTCTTGCATATCAGTTGGCCTTTTATATTAAGATGCACTTGCTTTAAAGGAAATTTTACAGTGTGCTATCGAAGCGGGAGTAGACAGTTGTTCAAGATATCAGGTGTTTTAAGGGGTCCCGAAATTTGGCTCAAATGGCTCTGAGCACTATGGGACTTAACATCTGAGGTCATCAGTCCCCCAGAACTTAGAACCACTTAAACCTAACTAACCTAAGGACATCACACAACACCCAGTCATCACCAGGCAGAGAAAGGTCCCGAAATTTTCTGGTGACATCGGGCTAGTACCTTTAATACCGAGGATTTCCTTATTTCTAACATTCACCTCAAATTTTGCTGTTGTAATTCAAATTGTCATGTTTGATTCAAATTTTGTGATGAATTTATTTGATCGCGTCATTGATATTTTAAAACACTGTCAAATTTCGTTTTAACTTGTAATAGTTTAAAGTGTTACAAAACATCTGTTTAACTTATGAGTATTTAAGAGGTTAGAAAATTCTGTTTTACTTCACTTTTTTATACATTTTTCTAAGGAAAGAAAAGAAGGTAGGGTACTAAAACTGCTTCCTTAATAGGTTCACATTAATGATCATTTGCTGCTTAACCATTTTCATAATAAATTCAGCTGCAATGTAGCAAGAACATTGTGACTGAATTCATAATGGCATATACGTAGAGTCGTTACCAGTGATGTTCAGTCGCTTGAGGCCCGGTCTTTCCTTCAAAATCAACCAAAACAAAAGTAGTGCGTCACAGTATGTGTATAATATCGTATATAAAATGGGGCGTGTGAATGTACACTGTCAATCTTTCTTTGCAATTTAATACAGTACGCAATAAATCTATAACTACAGTATTTTTATTGAGTTTCTCTGTCCTTCCCATTCCCTATATAACGTATTACACTGTTTATGGTTCATGAGTAAGCGCATATATATATATATATATATATATATATATATATATATATATATATATATATATATATAATATTTTATATATTGTAATATATTATTTATGAGAGAGAATGATAGATAAAATTTATTATATTGCGTCACCGGTTCAGTTTTTAATTCATCTTGCAGCCTTGCAGAAAGTACACACCAGCTATAAATGATTATTAGATATCTGTAGCAGTGGATGCAAAACATTGGCTATATGTTTCCGACAGAACATTCTCGTACTTCTCTTATTTTTTCAAAACGTAAAATAAGGGCCATCACTGTAAATGATAAGAATCGGTGACGTATTAGGGCCCCATACACACGAGAAATTTTTGCGGATGGCATATTTGAGGTGCTTGGGAATTTCTCGTTTACAGAGACGAATATTTTAATGTTTTGGCTACCAGATATGGGGAGCAGCTCTAGTCCGTCTGCTTTTTCGGCCCTGACTTCGTTTTGAATGCACGGTATATGCGATCCGTTCCCATGGCACGTACATATCATGCTATCGCTCACCCATCCACAGAGCGAAGTTTCACTATTTACATGAGAGAAACAACGGCAGTTATGCAATGAAACACTGTTTATAACTTGTTGTTCCAAATAAATACGTCTTATGCTACGGAGCGACGAAGTCACCAGCTTGACTACTTCAGTGACTTAGATTTGTCTTAAATTTGACTGTATTCAGAAAAGAAACATTACAAAACTGATTGAAAACATTTCAGAAGAAAACCGCACTTTTAAAATTAAATGCAGTCTAGACAAATAGTATGTCTTGACTGCTCAATAGCTTTCCTTGAGCGTATTTCCCATTGCCGCCTTCCAAATACGTTTACGATGCACCATGATAAGTTATACGTGAATCTAAACATTCAGGAATAGATGAGACGGGACTAAGGGAACATGTATATTATCTACTCCGACTCAGTGTTGTACAGACACTTCGACATTTGTGCTCAGGAGTAAAAATTTCGTAGGATTTTCAGGACGCTCTTCTCCTGCTGCAACAGCGTGAACAGGAGACTGTTTTACAAGATACTGGGCTTACTGATCGAAACGGAAACGAACACACACAGTAGCTTGGAAGGTTGTGTGGGCGAGAGCGATAAACAGTGCACCGAGTCAGTTTTGTCTATAAATTCACTGTTGAGCGAGAAGGATGTGGGCGAATGACAGAAAGAGTAAATGAAGGTGAGAGACAGTGAACTGAAGCATGAAACCAGCTATCCATCCTTGGTGATCCTCCTAGGCAGGTCGAAGTCATACTCACACACCTCTATCTAGGGCGATACCTCCCACATGACTCGTTGTTCCCCCAGGAGAAGCAAACAGTTTGTGGAGTCTCTGGTGTACACTTTTTACTACATCATATATAAATGGAAAGCTTTTATATTATGACGCAGCAGTAAATGTAGCTATGTTATGCCCTCTATTTCAGCAGACATCGAATCATAACATTTTTCAGCTGTCCACCCTGGAGCTTAAATTATTAGATTACGGGTTTTAGTGTTTTGCAGGGTTGCTGGATTTTCTGCTATACTGTTTTAAATATGTCACTGTGTTTCGTTTTTATTTAGTGTGTGTGCGTGTGTGTGTGTGTGTGTGTGTGTGTGTGTGTGTGTGTACCTGTTTGGTCCACAGAGCATTCATTTTACTACACAGATGATGTTAAAGTGGTTGTGCACGCAGGAAATTCTTTCGAAGCTAGGGAGTTGGATTCAGCGAAGGCTTAGATGGTTCGCTTTTAACTAAATCATGTTGAGTGGTAACGTCATCTATATGTACAGCCTGAAAAATCTTTGAATAAATGACCACTTCTACTAGATTTCCACTACCGCCCAAGCCGGTACTTTGTTGTCAGCTGTGAAGATGGGCACACCAGCAAGCTCCTGGCGTGAGGCGAGTCAGCCTCCTGAGTCGGTGTTAGGAGGAACTCATTAACTGGATGCCACAACATCCAGTGGCTGTCCCAGGGCTTTAATTAGCCCCTCAGAATTTTTAATGGACCCAACGGACAACGTCAGCCGTTGACAGGCGAGGAGGCAGCACGGTAATTACCGTGGCCAGTTTGCCATAATCACTCCTAATAAATATATTAGGTGGCAGCTGAGGGCAACCAGGACTAATCAGAGCAACGTGTGAGAATGCGATAATTACTATAATGGCTGATGACGCTGCAGCTTCGACCCTTGGCGCTGTCAATTCACCTGTCGCCGTAATACACCAAACAGTGACTTACCGTGTAGTATCTATGAGCACAAGTAGGACTCAAAGCCGAACGAAATCTGTGATACGCCCTTATGAATTATGCTAGTACCCCGAGCAAATTGGTATAGCACTGTAAACGCCTGTTGTAGTGGACTTGACTTAAAGAAGACATCAGTCTTTAGTCTGTTTTGATATTGCCCTCCACTTTTGCTACTTTTTTTTTCTAATATTTGCATCTCTACGTATCTGCTACACCCAACATCTTTAGTCATATTCTTTGGATACTCTAGTCTTGGTTGGAGTCTACTACTTTTCCTTTGTACTGCTCCTTCTATAATCAAGATAGCTGTTCGTGGATGATGTCCCGATAATGCTTATTCTGGAAAGCTCCTCATTAGAATCCTTTCCTCCCATATTCGTTTATTGCCTTTTCTTTTCGTAGTATCTAAACATTTTATTTTTAACACTCTTAGTTAACAGCACATTTTAAATACTTTCTGGTATTCGTCTGTTCGGTATCTACTTACGTATAAAATAGAATCAAAAGTACACCTAAATTCCTATTTAATATGAAATTGGGCACAAGGCATCACGACAGGCGGACCTGTCTATGTAAGAGGAACCGGGGAATAATGCGTTGTCAATAAAGAAGAACTTATAGCAAAAATGGTCTCTCAGGAAGCCTCTGAACATAAATTAGTAATTGGATACCACTTAAGTAATTAATCCATAAGGGAATTTCCAACCCTTCTAAAGCTCGTCAAGTGAGTTGTTGAAAGTTGACTGAAGGGGAGGCACGAAGGAAGAACCGAAAACTGGCAGATATCAATCCCACGGCCAATCGGAGCACGTGGCGCCTAGTTTCCGTGGTTTAAAAATAGTGTGTTGACGACCTACATAACGTTAGTAATTTTGGTTCCTACTGGCACCAGCTGTCCAGGGTTAAAATTTCGTGACACAATTTTTCTCCACCCTGTATTAGAGGAATTGTTTGGAAACAATGATCGGCAGTTGGCAATTGTTTGTAGACAAACACAGTCACATATTTTTGCTCCAACAACGGCATGCACCATACAATTACTGTTCCTTTTCACCCAACAGTTTTGCGCCGACAACGGCATAACCATGTAACTACTGCTTTGTTTTACCATCCGTCTAACGGTGAAAGTGAATTGTTCGTTCGAATTTTCAATGTCGCATGGAGATTCTCTGTCCGTTTCACAAACCGGAGCAGCCGTTAAAGAGGTTCAAATGGCTATAAGCGCTATGGGACGTAACATCTGAGGTCATCAATCCCTAGACTTAGAACTACTTAAACCTAACTAACCTAAAGACACACACACATCCATGCCCGAAGTAGGATTCGAACCTGCGACCGTAGCAGCACCATGGTTCTGGACTGAAGCGCCTAGAACCTCTCGGCCACAGTGGCCGACTTCCTAGTCCTCCTTGCTTCACGAAAGGAAACTGCGGCAGAATAATTAAGCGGTTACTGTCACCGTACTCTATTACATCTTCTATTGCCACCACAGAAACAGTTCACTCTTTACAAGTTTCGATTTCGCACAATAACTTCTTGCTAATAAATTGACACTTGTGCGAACGCATCAGGCCAAATGAAAAGAGATACCAAGAGAAACTTTTGATGCAACTGAGCATAGCACAAGAACCTGAAATAACAATGTTCTACAACTTAACAAAGTCAGGAGTTGATACAAATGATAAGATGGCTAGAGGTCATTCAGTGAAACGTGGAACTAGAAAAAAATCACTTGCTGTATTTTTTAATATACTTGATTTAGCTGTCTCAATGATTCCGATCTGTATTGTAAATTATTACATGATATGAGAAATAAAAAACCAAGAAGAGAATTCCTCTCAGAACTAGTAAAAGAACTAGTCAAACCTCACGTTGAACGACGAATCCTGTCACCCCAGTGCAGAACACAACGCATTCGTTCAGCAATAATATCTTCAGGCTTCAAGGATCTTCCAGAGGAGAAAGAACACGGTAACCAGGAAGCCGATGTGCCGATGTTCCAAATCTCAATTAAAAAAAAAAAAAAAGTGTAATTTCTGCCAAAGTTCAAAGGGCAAGAAAGTGAATCAACAATGTAATGGGCGTCACAAGTTTGTCTGATTGTTCGTCATATGACACGGAGAGCGAGTAAAGTGTAATAAAACTCCATTTAAATCATATTACACATACAATTAATAGATTACAGTATTATTACATAGTGTGTGGGTTATGAATATTTTATGTTAAAAATAATTTTTTTAACTAAACAAAATATGTTTTCACATTTCAAACAAATGTAGTAAATAATTACAACTTATATGTAACTTAATTATATTAAGAAATTATGGAGTTGTAATATCAAGATCGTGCATATGTTTATCGATAAATTATAAATACTTTTGTGGACATATTTCAAATTTTATCGCCTTAAAGTTGCTTAATCACGTTGGGATCAAAAAACACTCAAGGCATACAATATGTTTTTCGAGAGCTGATACCTTGTGAGGATTAAACATAACTACTAACGCGCATTCGGGAGCACGGGCATTATATTCGTCTAGGGCAGCACAACAAATCCGCAGTGGCAGAACATCACCATGACTGCAGAAAAGAAATAACATTCAGCGAAGCCTGTGTGTTGGCCAAGCAGCCAATTATGACGAAACGCAAAATCAGAGAGGCCATCGAAATACTTAAACACCCTAACAACATGAACAGAGAGGATGGACTCAGGCTTGCCCCATCTTGGCTGCCAGCAATCAGAGCCCAACATACCGCACTGTCAACACGAGGCACGAGCACTACCGGCGAGTAACTGCCGCCGCGCGGCCGACGTCCAGCAGTTGGTAAACAACAGCAAACTTCTCATTCGACGGTGGCCACCAATCATGGTACATAACACAGGAGCCAATGGACAACAGAGGTCACGTTCTCCCTCCACCGCAATAACCTATTAAAATAAAGTTCCCTCTCCTTCTTCTTTGAGTGACCAATAAACTAATTACCTTTTCTTTTTAAAATTATGACGTAATGGCATGCGCGGTGAACACTAACAACAAAATATAAAGGACACTGCATAGCTAGAATGCACCATTAGACACAGAAGGAGGCCGCTGCAATCGTGGCCGAAACGTTGGCTTTTCTGTAGCAGCAGTAGTTTTTACATTATGACGCGGTACCAAACCCAGATAACTTTTATGTCGACAGACTCTGGCCGCGGAAGCCTAACAATTATACGGCTCGTGTTGTCTGTAGTTCAACTATGCCTAAACTGTTAATACCGCGGTTCGATCGTATCCGCATTGTTACTTTGTGCCAGGAAGGGCTCTTAGCAAGGGGAGTGTCCAGGTGTCTCGGAGTGAACCAAAGCGATGTTGTTCGGACATGGAGGAGATACAGAGAGACAAGATCTGTCGATGACATGCCTCGCTCAGGCCGCCCAAGGACTACACTGCAGTGGATGACCGCTACCTACGGATTATGGCTCGGAGAACCCTGACAGCAACGCCACCGTGTTGTATAATGCAGTTCGCGCAGTCGTGCAGCCAAGGGCGTCGTGGTACGACTCAAATTGTGCGCAGTGGGCTGCATCGTGCGCAACTTCACTTCCGACGTCCATGGCGAGGTCCATCATTGAAACCACGACACCATGCGGCGCGATACAGATATTCTCAACAAGATGGCGAATGGACCGCTCAGGATTGTCATCACATTCTCTTCACCAATGAGTGTCACATAAGCCTTCAACCAGACAATCATAGGAGACTTATTTGGAGGCAACCCGATCAGGCTGAACGCCTTAGACACACTGTCCAGCAAGTGCAGCAAGGTGGAGGTTCCCTGCTGTTTTGGACGGCATTATGTGGAGCCGACGTACGCCGCTGGTGGTCATGGAAAGCGCCGTAACGGCTGTACGATGCGTGAATGTCATCCTCCGACCGATAGTGCAACCATATCCGAAGCATATTGGGGAGACATTCATCTTCAGAGACGAAAATCCTTGCTCACATCGTACACATCTTGTGAATGACTCCCTTCAGGGTAACGCCATCGCTCGACTAGAGTGGCCAGCATATTCATGAACCCTATCGAACATGCCTGGGAGAGTTTATGGACGACGTGACCCACCAGCAATTCTGAGGGATATACGCCGTATCCCCCTTTAGGAGTGGGACAATCTTGACCAACAGTGCATTGATGAACTTGTGGACAGTAAGCCACGATGAATAGAGGCATGCATCGATGCAAGAGGACGTGCTACTGGGTAATAGACGTACCGATGAGTAAAGCAATCAGGACCACCACCTTTGAAGGTCACGCAGTATTGTGGTCCAATACAATGCAATGCAATTTGCAGTTTTCATGAGTAATAAAAATGGCGGAAATGATGTTTATGTTGGTCTCTTTTACTATTTTCTGCACAGGTTCCTAAACTCTCCGAACTGAGGTGATGCAAAACTTTTTTTGATGTGTGTATTAGAAAGCTACCCCATGACCCAGGATGGAGTTGCTCCAGCAGTACTCCGAAAGTAAAGAGGAACATTTTAGGGACATCAAGATATTTTATATCTCAATTTCTACATTTACATGGCTGCTCACCAAATCACACTTAAGAGCCTGCTAAAGGGCACGCTGTACCACCTTCACATAATTGTCTGTTACTCCACTGTCGACCTGCGCATAGAGAATACGAAATATTTTTCAGTGCGAGCTCTGATTTTCATTATTTTATTATGATAGTGTTCCTACCTACGTAGCTCGGCGTCATCACAATATTTTCGAATTTGGAGGAGAAAGTTGATGATTGAAATTTCGTGAGGTGATCCCGGGCAATGAAAAAACCCTTTCTTTTAATGATGCCCACCCCAAATCCTGTATCATGTTCATGAAAGCCTCTCTCCTATTTCTCACAAACGTGATCGCTTGAATTTTCTCGTCGTATTCCGCTGATTCTATCTAGTAAGTACGCCACACCACGCAGCAGTATTCAAAAAGTGTACGGCAGTCTCTTTAGTGTATCCCATCCCCCCGATAACATCATGCGATTTCCCCACTTATCATGTGGCTCACTGCCGCCTCCCCCTCCTCAACCCTCTACATAGCCCATCTACTCTATTGGAGGGAATTTCCAAATTTTTGGTTGAATTTGTTGCACAGGGCTGTGCCAATGTCCCACCCCACCCCCTACCTGGGAGTGTCCTTTCCAGAACTCAATCCCTGGTCATTCTGGATGTAATTCCCAAGAGCATCCACTCCCTCCCTCCAAACACATGGAAACTGCAAAGATGCATGAGAGGAAGTTAGGTAGATGTACTGCATTTATTTCGGTTGGGAAACTGAAGTAAGGATCTGTCGTAGTTAAATAACTATATACATAGCTGCACACTAGGAGCGCTTAAAATCACAATTCAGCTGAAAAACTGACGATGCTATACAAATGATGTTATCCTGCTAGGAAAAATTTCATAATATCAAACGGAACTAATGGCAGACGCACTCAAACTCCAACGTTCACCTAAAAGCTGACAGGAAAAAGACTGGAGTGGAAGGTACTACCTTTAATTTGTGGCGGAAACTGTGTTCCACTGACTATCGCAACTGATGGAAAATACTTCACTGTTCTAATCACACATCGACGTTATCATGAAAAAGGCCAACACTAATCATCAACAGTTCATAATGCAACAAATGTACTATGGTTAGGGGAAAATTGTCGTCCCAAAAGACTGCAGTAGGAGAGAACAGCGGCAACTGCATATATGTTCTCATCGATGTGCGTTCACTAAGTACCAAAATTAGAGCCACTCGTACCGCACCTCATCTCTCCTTCTGCCTCCCTCTTCACACCATAGGTCAGTGTACAGCTTTTCTCAAATGGCCAGTTACTACTGTTTCTGTGTGCGACGTATGTTGACGACAACGTCCCGCCATATCTGGTGAGAGAGTCTTAAATCCAAAGCGTCCCCACATGCACAAGGCTGCATGGTCCAGCCGGCTGCTCTGTGCGAAGGACACAAACATACACAACAGACTGTAATGCCCCTTCAAAAATAAGAGGTAAATGTCGGTCACCCAAAGTGCAACTGTGTCATCTAAGATGTAGCCACACTAAACTGTCCCCCCACACCACTTACAGACTGGACCACTGTCAACTCTGGAGATCACACACACTGGGCCCAACTCTCACCCACAGCTACATGCCATTCTGCGATTGAGAACACTTGTATTTAACGTCAACTCACGTACTGTAAGCAACAATGGATTTAAAAAACGAAAACACAATTGAAATGATAAGAAATGTCCTGTTTCCACGAAACATAGGCGCCATCCGTTTTCTTTTAGTTTTATGAGTAAATTCGCTATAGTTTTTACTTTCGATGTAAGATACAATTCGCACCCTTCTTTCCCCCCACTATCCATTATTTTCCAACATTGAATGAATAGAGCAACTGCACTGCCTCCGATTAAAGATGCCCAAACTGCAGAGTTTGGAGTCATTTCTTTGAGTTTGGTGGACAAAATTTCATTGCTTGATAGCACCCCTCGCATGCCATTCATGAAAGAAATCGTGAGAGTATGTCTTCTAATAGAACCTCCTAACCAGACCTATTAAAGAACCCTATAGACTTCCTCCAACACACCGGAAACAAGGACTATCTGCGTGCTTATGTTCAAATAACAAATTTTCATGTGTGAGGGCGTTACAGTTCTTTCAGATGTATAAAATATCGATACAGATCAGCGTCTATACGGTCATTTAGTATGCTCAGCAGCATTCCTCATTTATTTTGTAACAGCCAGAGTAAGTAATAAACTATGAACTGTCTGCATCCAAAGTTAACCAGTGACACTGCTCCTTGTAATAGAACCTCCTGCAAGATTTTACCATGCCTGTCGCTTCCGACATATCAAAAACAAATACCGCCTGCATGACATCGAGCATATTCCATATACACTTATTGCTCTATTGGAGCACGTAGCCAGCGTTGAAGTCTCTTGAACAGATCTGTTTAACGTTTTGTCACCTCTAATGGGGGAAGACTACATCCGAAAGACTATCAATAACAAGGGGGGGGGGGGTCCTGAGTTGGTCATTTGTAAGAAGTTTAATATATCGTTTTTCAGCTGTAACACATCGAAGCAGTGTATGAATACATCTTTGTACAGTGTCATGCACTTAATTTTTTTACCATGACTTCGAGGTGTGTGTCAGCTGCTAAATCGACATTAACAGTTTTGATCCACTGCCTCTCACAGAAAGCTGAACATCGGATGCTGTAAACTATGCTACTCTAACAACACTTAGAATGGTAGAAATAAAACACAATGGCGATGTTACTCATCGACAAAAATGTGGAAGACAGTATATAAAAACCAGAAGGATTTGTGGCATTGCAGAGTGTTTGCAAACAGTTATTTGAATGTGATGTTCTATTCAGTCAATATCATCTCTCACAGTGATGGGGTAGCACTTGTCTAGGTGTTCCATTTCGAAGAGCATTACTCAAAAATGGTTCAAATGGCTCTGAGCACTATGGGACTCAACTGCTGAGGTCATTAGTCCCCTAGAACTTAGAACTAGTTAAACCTAACTAACCTAAGGACATCACAAACATCCATGCCCGAGGCAGGATTCGAACCTGCGACCGCAGCGGTCTTGCGGTTCCAGACTGCAGCGCCTTTAACCGCACGGCCACTTCGGCCGGCTGAAGAGCATTACTTCTTAATTTTGCAGTGATATACATGAGTCCTCGTTCGGTGTTGGTGACCACCAGAAGGTGTTCTTCAAAACAGACATGGGGCAGTAGAAATAAAAAGAGTTACTGTTATTTTAATGGCGAAGAAAACAATGTAGAGGGCAGCGGAACATACGCAAATAGGATGAGACTGCACCATTGAGGAATGCTGCCAAACTATTCTCTGAAGGTGGAGACCTCTACATTTAATCCCATGCTCCACAGTGACAAATAGCAGGTGTCCAGTGTTTCAACACGCCTCTCTCCATCTCAAACAAGTGGTGTCACTCAATCAATATATAGTAATCAACAGCATACCAGTGTACAGATACAGTTGGAAAGACAGTTTCGATATGGGATAATTCCGAAAAATTAATGGTAAATACGTAAAACTGACGCAAATACCACGAAATATGTAATTTAACGTAAGAGTTGTATAATTACGTAAAATGACTATGGATGCATAAAAATAGGGAAAAAGTACCATGAAATGAGGAGAACTGAGGTTAGTTGAGGGTACTTGGACACTCAAAACCAAGAAAAGCTTAAAAATTATACTTTGTCTACATTATGCTTTAACTCTTACCCTTCCCCTGCGGACAACGTGGGTGTTCTGAAGGCATACTTCAACAAAGGCAGTACAAGTATTAATCAGAAGAATCAATGCATTTATCAGGCATAAACTGTCCCTTAGAGTGTACTGCCGTAGAGTGGACTGATGCCACATGTATGTCCTTCAAGGAGGATGTACTCGGTGCTAACACGAAACTGCTATGCTATCCTACACATGAGCAAAACTACCTAACATCAGACCAGAACTTCTGTACACAAAGGGAATGCTACTAGAGCCGTGGTGTAAACAGCAATAAAACTGTTCCATCTCGTTTGGCTAGTGATCATGGTACTTATTCCCTGGTAAGAAGCTACTGCTTCTTCATATAAATTTCCACGCAGCAGGGCGCGGGTGGTAACTTATTATACCAACTCTTTTCCTTGATCTGTTTCTTAGTGAGGAATTACCCATATTTGTTAAAACTCATACTACTAATAATAATAAGCACGAGTGACACAGGAAGTGTGATTGATGGTACATAGATCTCCGACATAAAGAAGATGTATGAAATCCATCAGTTTCCTAAGAGACAGAACAGCTGTCTCCCGACGACGTTCTAGTTGATTTGTAAGCAGCTCGGGCAGCGGGTATACACCAACGATGCCTTCATGTTGAGGAACAGATCAGTCATTACCTAGCACACGAGAGTAGTGTAGAATAGTCTAGAAAAGGATTGTGGTGATCAGTGTATCGGGCTTGCCCCGAGTAAGTTCGGGGTCGCTCGTCCGGACCACATTACCTGATGCTTGATGGTATCACATCAAGCAGCCTGAATTGTTTTATTTTCCTTTTAATGAACTCCTCTTAGGTAAACCTTAATTATTTGTTGACTTTTAATCAAACACATTCTAAAGATGTTTATTGTTTTGAGAATTGTTTTCTTATCCTGTTACACTTACTGGACCTGAGAACTGTACTTAAAGAGATTTGTTTCATCAGTTGTTAGTAACTCTTCTCACATCGTTTCCTTTAATTCGATGCCTTTGTCTTATGCCAAGACCCTTTTGACCTAAGAGGTATTTCCTTTTCCTGAGGAGTGTTAGTAAAAGAACTTGATATGAATGATGTTAGTTCCTTATATTGTCTAGTCTTCTAGTCTTTCTAGGCTCAAGCAACCTGATACCAATGTCGCGTACCAGCTACATATGTTTTAAATATTGATAGTGTACAGAAATAGAAATAAAATCTATATTATTATAGAAAGACGAACGTTGTTTAATGCATTGTCATCAGGTATCTCAAATTGCGCTGTACCAATTTACTTCAAAATTTTAACATTTTTAAGACCAAAATAACTGACTGCTGGAAAGAAAATTCTCAGCTGTGAAAATGTGCGGTTTCGGTTTCTTTACCACAGTCAGTTTTAATGACACTAGCTGGTCGCTCGAACCATTAGTTTCTCCCAAATATGTTCTTTCTCCTTGCATATAATTATAAATAAAATTTATTTGCAGCCTATCGCTTATGATTAGGCTTGTGCAACGAAATCTCAATCTCCGGAAAGATTGGAATTCTACCAGCTTGCAGTTTAAAACTGTGTGTAAAGTTGTGTTTTTTTCGAAGTTGTAACTTGTGGGTAGATTTACGGTAATGAAATTTCAAAACTCTTCAAGTTTATTGGATTTTCTACTGTAAGTACACATTGCTAGTGTCAAATTTGATTCCATAGATGAAACTTCATTTTAATGGCAATTACCACGGAAAAGAGTGAAACGTCATTCGGGTATTCAAATGCATACTTCTGTACGAAAAAAAGTGATGTGTATGTTTAAATTTCCCTACACTCCATTTTAATGTAAAAAAATACGCCAAACACAGAAGCAAAGAAAACTTAAGCACATATTGAAACCTAACGAAACACATAGACCAGCGACACGATCGCTAGAATCATGGTCTCTGACTGATTTTCAATTCACCTGCAGGATAACCTTTCATAACAACACAGTCTGCTAAAGTGAAAGAACAGATTTATGATCTGAATCGCCGTCAAGTATTTCACTCCCATCACCTGCGAACTCGTCTAGAACTTTGTAAATCATTTCCTCCAGACGTTTCTCCTCTTCACTGTACGAAACCGAGAATTTGAAATTCAGCTAACACCTATGGAATAAGAGACTTTAACAAAGGTTACAAAAGCGACAAATTTTGCCCCTTGAAATTACTATCATCTACCAAAAGGTACGAGGCCTGCAGTCTTGACAGAAGTTTGCGCGAGCCGTAAATAGACATTTGAAACTACGGAAAATTATCCACCGTAACTGGTGCACGTAATGTTACGTTCACCGCATATTATCATTTGCAGCAAAAGTCGTAATATTGCGCCTGCCTCACGCTAAGTAATAAACACTTTCCTTCTAATTCCATACCTAATTTTTTTCCTACTAAGTACTGGTTCACAAACACAACCAAGTAGTTTCATATCTAGTAATAATGCTGATCAACAAAAGTGTTTTTCAGTAAAAATATTCTTCAATAGAACGTTAACTAACAGTCTGTACAAAAAGGAAAATATACATCAATGGACCCTATTTCTAATTGACTCAGTTTCTAAAAGTAATTATTAAAAGGCTCTTGAGGCTCTAATTTTCTCCTTAGAAAGTTACTACTGAAAGCAATTTCTTATTTATGTTTAAGCTATTATATTGCCATTTTTTGAACCTTTCTTTCAAGGCTAGTAAACGCCAAACACAGAAGCAAAGAAAACTTAAGCACATATTGAAACCTAACGAAACACATAGACCAGCGACACGATCGCTAGAATCATGGTCTCTGACTGATTTCCAATTCACCTGCAGGATAACCTTTCATAACAACACAGTCTGCTAAAGTGAAAGAACAGATTTATGATCTGAATCGCCGTCAAGTATTTCACTCCCATCACCTGCGAACTCGTCTAGAACTTTGTAAATCATTTCCTCCAGACGTTTCTCCTCTTCACTGTACGAAACCGAGAATTTGAAATTCAGCTAACACCTATGGAATAAGAGACTTTAACAAAGGTTACAAAAGCGACAAATTTTGCCCCTTGAAATTACTATCATCTACCAAAAGGTACGAGGCCTGCAGTCTTGACAGAAGTTTGCGCGAGCCGTAAATAGACATTTGAAACTACGGAAAATTATCCACCGTAACTGGTGCACGTAATGTTACGTTCACCGCATATTATCATTTGCAGCAAAAGTCGTAATATTGCGCCTGCCTCACGCTAAGTAATAAACACTTTCCTTCTAATTCCATACCTAATTTTTTTCCTACTAAGTACTGGTTCACAAACACAACCAAGTAGTTTCATATCTAGTAATAATGCTGATCAACAAAAGTGTTTTTCAGTAAAAATATTCTTCAATAGAACGTTAACTAACAGTCTGTACAAAAAGGAAAATATACATCAATGGACCCTATTTCTAATTGACTCAGTTTCTAAAAGTAATTATTAAAAGGCTCTTGAGGCTCTAATTTTCTCCTTAGAAAGTTACTACTGAAAGCAATTTCTTATTTATGTTTAAGCTATTATATTGCCATTTTTTGAACCTTTCTTTCAAGGCTAGTAAACACTTTCTTGACTTTACGACTTAAAATCATTATTTCTGCTTTCATTACGTCATATAACATATAATACCACAAGCAATGAAAAAGGCTGAAAGTATTTACGAAAACTTCTTCACCTGAAAACAACCTAATAGAAAATACCAGTTTACCTTTATCAGTGTACAGATTCTATTGACATTGACCACAGAAAATCACATCACTGCAACTGCTTCATTACTTACACATTAACTGGCAGTAGACCATTACTTCACCTTTTTTTTACACATCAGGTGATCCTACAAAACTTCCACAATTTTCGCTTTTGCTATATATACAAAAAGCTTTTCCCTTGATTATTATCTCCTAGGAACGCTATGTACACTATTTACGCTAGTTGGGGAAGAATTACAGGTGATAGCAAAAGTTCTATATGAAAAAGGGGTGGGGTGACAATACGAAACGAAAACGAAACTATATTTTCAACAGCTCAGGACGCCTGGTATTTGACAAACACCTGTCTCAAAGATTAGATGTCCCCCGATCCCAGTGAATTACTACTGTCTTCATACTCATTATGTGCAACAATATTTTCTCCTCTTGCGTAGTAATTCATTGGTGTATCACAAATTTCTTTTGCATCACACACTGCCTCTCCAATTAAAGGTATAGTAATTGTTCTCCCATATTCCACAGTAACCAGTTTATCATTTTCAAAATCTAGTCTTCCTTTTTATTTCTGGAAGAAGTCCTTTCCTAACAAATGTTCCTGTTCTACAGAAAATTTGTGGTATAGTTCCACATCTTCCATCTTGATAGGTAAGATAACTTCTTCATATTCTTCGTGTGGTTATCGTACGTTTTCCACCATAAAATCGCTCTATAAGCATTTCTCTGTTATCAGGGAAATTATCCTCAAAATTCCGTAACACTGCTCAGAAAACTGGACCATCATCCTGGAAACAAGTAATATGCTCATTCGAAATCTTAACGCTAATTACAGTCTGTCATTTTGTTACGCAATTAGGTTGATCTTCCAGATCTTGCGCTACTTCAGCCTGATCAAAACCTATATTATCTGTGACATAACACATACATATAACACATACATGATTTCCCTGCTTTACTGCTACAGGATCGAACAATCAGTCCACAAGTGACAAGTCTAACTATTTTTCCACATACTCTCTCTTTCTCTCTCTCTCTCTCTCTCTCTCTCCCCTTCCTCCCTTCTCTCTCCCTCTCTGTGTTTTTCAGATTATGCAACCATGTGTCCCATGGTGTCAGAATCTCGAAAATTACTTCCTGTTTCCTCAACTTCAGTTATTTCATTGTCACTATCAGACCTTCATCTGCGTAGAGCCTCTCCTCCCTGTCTATTTGTATTTCTATTCTGCATCTGTTTCCCCATTTACAGGACTTTTTCCACAATTCTCTTTAGGATTCTCATTAGCATGGCAGTGCTCATTTACATTCCGATTCTGCACTGAACATTCATTATCTAGCGTCTGTATCGTTGTGGCGTAGTTTGTAGAATCCAAATTTTTATCTTTTCTTTCGCAGAAATGTGCTATACGACAATGAGGTGTTCTCAATTTATTTATGTTAATTTATAGCTGTCCAGGCTGTACAATTACTGCGGTGTGTTTTTATCTCGTCTGCTTACAAAGGGTTTTGCTAATTGGTTTAACGTACGTTTTGACTGTCTGTAAACACTAGCAAATTTTCAGGCGGCTATTAGTTTTCCTCATCGCCC
This sequence comes from Schistocerca americana, assembly GCF_021461395.2. Taxonomy (NCBI): domain Eukaryota; kingdom Metazoa; phylum Arthropoda; class Insecta; order Orthoptera; family Acrididae; genus Schistocerca; species Schistocerca americana. The sequence goes on along the minus strand of NC_060119.1, from coordinate 263,631,223 downwards.
ACTCTGTCATTATTAACTCTGGCACTACGTTCTATTGGTCCGCTCACTCAGCTGACAGCTGATGTTGCTAATTGTAATTTCTTTCTCTGTTAAAAATATCTGCCTCCAGCAGAACCTCCTCGTGCTCTATACCTTCCACCATAGTTGTTTGCTGTTTGCACTCCTGTTCGGCTTACGTGTCCTTCGATCCTTTCCTCGTTTTGTCTTACAGGAGGCCTATAATCTCTATTTGCCTTTTCTTATTCGTTCAGGTGATACTCTACTCTCTCTAGATTGTGACTGCACCTACTGATGTCAGTCTTAGGTGCAGAAATAATTTTATTCCTTCAGTACAAAGGCAGCTTATTTTCCATCCCTATAATAATCTGCTCACTTTCTAATTTGGTAATCGTGTAATTCAAAGTGTTAGCCAGTTCTGTACGAACCTCTTAATATATACTTCTTGGGGTTATACTTTACTCCCAACCAAAAACAGTAATTCCATGTGTTTTTGCTTACCCCAATAATCTCAAAAACGGAGAGTTAAAATTTTTCTATGCTGTCACATTTGTCTACTGCTAAGTTCCCCCACATGCGAGCTTCTCCCAACACATCTAACACAACAAATCCTACCTTCTGCTTGTCATTCCATAATCTAGGCAACAAATCTTCAAATTTACACCAGAATTCCTTGAGATGCAAAAGGCTCTAAAGCTGTCTATAGGTTACTCATGCCATTTTAGATGATTCTGCAGCACCACTATATATTACGTGACCACTAGTGTTAGCTACTCTCTGTTCTATCTTTTTAGTCTAGAGACATGCTCATGCAAGTCACCACTTACACCTGAACTAAACTGTGTCAGGTTAGTTTCTAAATTAGTCACTCTTGCGCTCATTGACATCCGAGATAATTAATATTTGCCTTTTACCTCCTTAATTCTATTTTCCAAAATTGTAAGTTAATCATTACAATGTTTTGAAAATTATTTACCTTTATTTGTACTTTATTTAAGTCAGTGATCAATTGTTCACCAAACTGTTAGCTATTTTCAGCAATTTCCTTTGTAAGGTTTGTTAACTCACATTTCACTGTTACAACATCATTACAGTCAATTTTTACTTGACAAATTTGTCCTCATAACGCACTTTGCACTGAGGATCATTATAGTCAGTTTTCGCTTGACAAATTTGTCCTTTCAAGCTATCATTAATTTATGAGAGATAATTTTTCATACAATAAGTTAAACTGGAAATTTTATGATCTATTTCCCAAGGAATTTCATCTTTAAAATTATTTAATTTAGCATCAAATTCTTCTGAGTGCTTAGAAAATTATGGTTTGATTTCAGAAACCAACCCACTCAATTTAGCGTTCGTTTCAAAACCCAATTCATTTGTTTTATTATTCATGCTGCTATTCATACCAGTATCCAGTACATTTATGTTAGAAACCACTCCATTCATTTAAAAAGAAATTTCCCCTATTTTTTTAATAATACTCTGTCTGTTCAGGCTCTGTCTACTTCAGAAGACTCTTGACACATGGCTAATAGTGTTCCTAGTGCACACTGTCTGCACCGAGCTTTTCTCCACTATTCCAGTTAAAAACCTATCTCCACACGTATAGGCCTCTCTTTTCTGCGTTTTTACACTGCTTCTTTTGAAGTTCATACTTATTTGAACCTAATGTTTATTGGACGCTAAGTGCACAATATGTGGTGAGGCGGGATAGTTGTTCACACCTCTGACATTGCAGTTCACCTACCTTGATAGGCTTCTTAAGGTACGTCCCCTTCTGTAAGCGTTGGTAGATATTGGCACATCTGATGAAAAACAACACTGAAGAAACACTAACTAAAGACCTGCCAAAAACAGACCGCATAACTCGATCTTGGAAGAAGTACTTGTAATTTAGTTAAAATATCGGGCGTGAAAAGGTTAGAAGTTCAATTAATGACGCTTTATTGTCTCCAAAGCAAGTGTTAAATGGCTGTCGTGTCTTTATTAGGTGTGAAAATTAATATAGGTGCAAATTAATTAGTTTCACCGTACATTTTTTTATGGAAGCAGCAAGAAGTTTACCAGTCGAGTTCAAATAATTTTCACGACCTATACTGTCACTAAGTCACAACTATACACGAGTTACTTTTATGAAACTTCCTGGCAGATTAAAACTGTGTGTCCGACCGAGACTCGAACTCGGGACCTTTGCCTTTCGCGGGCAAGTGCTCTACCAACTGAGCCACCGAAGCACGACTCACTCCCGGTACTCACAGCTTTACTTCTGCCAGTATCCCGTCTCCTGCGTGAGTCGTGCTTCGGTGGCTCAGTTGGTAGAGCACTTGCCCGCGAAAGGCAAAGGTCCCGAGTTCCAGTCTCGGTCGGGCACACAGTTTTAATCTGCCAGGAAGTTTCACATCAGCGCAAACTCCGCTGCAGAGTGAAAATCTCATTCTGGAAACGTCCCTCAGGCTGTGGCTAAGCCATGTCTCCGCTATATCCTTTCTTTCAGGAGTGCTAGTTCTGCAAGGTTCGCAGAAGAGCTTCTGTAAAGTTTGGAAGGTAGGAGACGATATACTGGCAGAAGTAAAGCTGTGAGTACCGGGTGGTAATCATACTTCGGTGGCTCAGTTGGTAGAACACTTTCCCGCGAAAGGCAAAGGTCCCGAGTTCGAGTCTCGGTCGGGCACTCAGTTTTAATCTGCCAGGAAGTTTCACATCAGCGCACACTCCGCTGCAGAGTGAAAATCTCATTCTGGACGAGTTACTTTTAGTGATATTCTTAAAAGAAGTGCTCATCATAATTTCAGGAGATGTTCACGAAATACGCCACACGGAGTTTGGAGTATGACAACGAAGCTCACACCCAAGTAACTTTCAAAGTATGTTACTTCAAATTTCCAAATTTTCATTAAAACCATTAATACTATATTCGCTTGGCAATTACGATAACACATCTGATGAAGCATAAAATTTTGTTTGTCTTGTGTGGTGCAATTTTACAGTGCTCTGTATAGTAAGAGGCTTCCTGAGTGACTCCTAGTGACACAGAACAGTAGCACAAAGCACGGTGAACGCTTAATTCCTACTCGCTCATAATTTAAGCAACCAGTCTGAACGACTCCAACCCTCAAACACTCGCTGAGCCGTGCGTGGGTCGTGTTCATGTCACATCTCATTTGACATTCTGTTCTCACTGTATTACCACCTCGTTATGTTCATTTCAGTTACTGGTGTCACTGAGTTCCCACCTTGCCTGCATGTGGGCGGCAACAGCGGCGCTTATCGATATGAGCCCTGGCGTATTTTCTTTGCTGATTTCTATTACTTCCCGGTTGTCGTGTGTTCGGGGTTAGTTCGGATCTGGCAGTAAGTTGAGAGGCGCTAGCAGGGCAGTTCGGACCTGGCAGTGTTTGACTTAGAACGTGGCAGACGTACAGGTTAGTGTTGTTTAACGTCCCTTCGACAACGAGGTCATTAGAGACGGAGCGCAAACTCGGGTTAGGGCAGGATGGGGAAGGAAATCGGCCTTTCAAAGGAACCATCCCGGCATTTGCCTGAAAAGATTTAGGGAAATCACGGAAAACCTAGATCAGGATGGCTGGAGACGGGATTGAACCGTCGTCCTCCAGAATTCGAGTCCAGTGGCAGACGTACAGGTGGGGCGCGGCTGCAGTGAGGTCGGTACAGCCATGAGTCGGCTGGCTGGTCGTCGGTCGGTCGTCTTGTCGGACGACGTGTATGTTTGCCGGCGATCGCATAGGGGTTGCCTGTATGTGCCGAATCGTTCTTGTCATTGCCCAGTCGCTGCCGTTAGTATTGTCTAGTCCTTCGTGCAAGTGTTCGTGAAACTATGTGTAGCTCGTGATGTCGAAAGCTCAGTTATTTTAGTGCTGTCTCCGTGCTGATGTGTGGCAGGCAGTCAGCTGGCGTGGAGCAGCGAGGAAATCTCTGTAGGGCGTAGTTTGCCCCGGCCCACTGGTGGTCTCTACGCAGTGTCGGAGTGTGTGTGGCTGTTCCCATTGGTACGAGGTCTGTGGCTCACCGGCCCTGGACACGACAGTTGAGTTTGGATTTAAGTTACCAGCAAGTCAAGACTGTTCACATTGTGCCATTTGGTTCTCGTCATTGGCTGTTGGGAAATTCCCACGAGCAATAACGCGTGTGTACGAGTTGGCCAAGGTTTACCACTGTCCGGTGGAGCCCAATTGTATTTGGTTATTTGCAATTGAAGTGCACCAGCGGAATTTTCTGCCTTGTGGCCGTTATCGTTCCGGTTACCTGCCCTGGCCGTTGACGTAAATTCAGGCAGTGTCCTTTCCTCACCGTGTTGTCGCTGTCCAGCATGGTGTGTAGTTCGACAGCTTAACGTATGCTTGAATGTGGGCGGCCATCCATGACTTTTACGTTTGAATTGAACTCCCGGTTGTGTACTGGTCGAGTGGAACGCTAGCAACCTTGTCATTGGGTCCGTCGACTGTCTGTAGGTTGGGTTGTCGTCGGATCGAGAATGGTTGGGCCGACTGCCTGTCTCACCTAAGTGAACGTTAGTAGTTCAACTGCTGGACAACCCCCGAAACTTCTGAGCGCCGTTAGCTGCACTGCCCTTTCTTATTTTCTTGTTGTGTGTATTTGTATGGCACATAGCCGATGGTTTTGAATTAAAGTTGTTTTTAGTGGTGTTTTAAGTCATGGGCCTTCAGCCGCTTTAAAATTAAAGTACTTGCTTGTCAGGTATTAGATTGTTTGGGCCTCCATCCTGATTTATATGTTGTTTAAAGATAAGGCCTTGGGTCTTCTGCCTACTAAAAATTATTTTAGTTGTGTTTTAAGTCATGGGCCTTCAACTGTTTTAAAATTAAGGATCTTTGTCTTTCGAGTATCAGACTGTTTGGGGCCTTCAGCCTAATTGAAGATAAAGCCTTCTGCCTCGTGTTTTTTTATTTAATTTTAAGTTGAGTCTTAAATCATCGGCATTCAGCCGTCTTTAAATTAAGGTTGTTGCTTTTCAAGTGTTAGATTTTGGGCCTTCATCCAAATTACAGAATTTACTTAAAGTGAGGCCTTCTGCTTTCTGAAATTCTTTTTGGCGTTTGAATTTTAAGTTAATGGCTTTTAGCCGTTTTTCTTTAAATTAATGTGGTGGTGCCCTTAAGGCATAAGATAGTGTGGCGTATTTAGTCAATAACTAAGTTCAAGAAATTGTACTGTAATGTTTGGTCAAATAAATATAGTTATATGTGTTAGAGTGTAACCGACAGCCGCTCACTTTGACCCCTTTCCACAATTCCAACTACCTGTCCTGTCCTGCGGGTTTAGCAGGGTCATCCAGTAGAATTAAAGATAACACACTATAAAAGAAACTCTGAATTCACGAAAATAATTTAAATAAAATAAAGCACATATTTATAGTTGAGGTGAGGACGACCGATTGTTCACTTCAGTACAGATACATACCACGTTCGAACTCATAGTGGAATCGGTGAAATGCCAGCAGTAATGTGCATAATGGGCAAGCGGCACTACATCAGTAGTGTGTGAATAAGTTGAAAATTTGAGTCTGTCGAGATGCTTGCTAGGGTGGTGCGTGCAGTTGCAATGAACACCGTGTCTGGATGGTGCAGCGGTCAATGCGTCTGCCTAGAAAGCAAGATACCGTTTCGGTTCCTCGGGAATTACAAATTTTCATTGATTTAAATCAATGCCCACTAGCAGCTAATGTCATTATTTCCTTTGTGTGTTGATTCATAATGGCTGCGGGATCAAAATGTGTCTGTTCTTTCGGAAATGTCTGAAAGAACAGACAATACATATATAATTAATGTGAGGATGAGCTGTTAATCACTTCAGTGCAGGTGCACAGCACACTCGACTTTTTACGGGAATCGGCGAAATACCACGAGTAATGAGGATAATGGGCAAAGGGCACTACGTCAGCAGTGTGTGGGTGAATTGAGACTTTGGGTCTGACGGGAGGCTTGATAGGGTAGTCCGTGCTGTTATGATGAACACAGTATCTGGGTGGTACAGTGGTCAACGCATCTGCCCAGGAAGCAGGAGACACGGTTAAGAACCCCTGTCTAGTTCAAATTTTCAACTCTCCCCACTGACTCAAATGAATGGTCACTAGCACCTAATGTCATTAATACAGTTGTGTCTTAAAAGAAAGTACGATTGAAATGAATTTCTAATCGATTTAACGCATAACGCTTTTCTGGGTGATTTTGTACAGGGAAATGAAATTTTTTGACTGCTTTTGTACAAAACCATCTGTGAACATAAGTTACATGATTCCTGACTGCACAAGAGCTTCCCACGGATACATTTCACAAAGTATTTTAATAAAATAAAACATCCTCACTTTATGTATCTCCCCCATACACTCCCTCCATAACATTCACATTACGAAACATAATGCGATAATAGTTTTTGAAGTAGACATTCTTATGTCACCGAGTTATTGTAATGGAAGCAAAAAAATTTCTAGTGTTTTTGGTTGTTATTTCAAATTAGATTATAACTGAATACATTACAATCCATAGCTCTGTTTTGCAGTATCAAAAATATTATCATTATTTTAGTTAAAATTTGGTATCTCCGAAAGTACTGAAGATAAAGAACCGATATTTTCACCATACTGTTTTAGTGTAAAAAATAGCCTTCATATGGTGTATGAAAAAGGTCGAATAAAATTTGGCATTACTTTTTTATATTACGTTAACACGTTAACATCGCAAACCCCCCCCCCCCAAAAAAAAAAAATCACAAACACACACACACACACACACACACACACACGATGTTGTTCAGCAGTAAATTCAGACTACCGACTCTTGAACATGGAATGTTAAAGTAATTTGTGCCGAATTCTGACATATTTGGTCATAAAATCGAGGGCTTTCAAAAATCCCACTCTGATGACATGCCTACAATAAAGGGAGGGCTTCTCACGAACATTTGTACTGTTTCTCTAATTCGCCTTGTCCTTCGTAGAGAATAACAACAGAATAGATGCACTTACCAATTCTAGTGACTCGTGACAGTGCAGAAATTATATATAGTGGAAAGTCTGTCTGGAAACAGTTCTGCGTAATGACTCGATTTCCCCGTCAGAGAGCTGTTCAACTGAGAGAGAAATAAAAGAGAACCATCGAAAACACATACAAAAGCATATGTAGAGAATAATGTTAATAAATAAGACTAAATGTTGAGAGAACGAGGAACGCGTTAGCACTGACGTCTAACTGTGAGAGTTAGTTATATCTGTCCAGAAGTAATTATCATCCTTTCACTAGTGTGTACAGAGCACAAGCACTGATGGCTAGTACGCTTGCATGAAAAGTGGGATGAGTGGTGAAGCTAGGCAAATGCAGAACCATGGAAACTGGAACATAAATTTAGGACTGACAGAGTTGCAGCTTGCACTTATATTCCCACGTCCACCACCTTGGATCTACTGCTTGCATTTTGACGATTGATGATGTAACAGGTCTTCACCTTGGATCAATATCTTAAGCTCTAAACTTAGAACCATGCATACCTGCAGGACAATGATCTCAGATTGCTCAACAAGTATTCTGTGCTAACATCAGTCATCTACTTTACCATACTGGATAACATTAGTTTTGAGGGTATTTAGTGCAGTTTCGGGAGGCAATTTATTAACTTTTCGGAAGGGGGGGGGGGGGGGGAGAGGATTTTCTGTTTCACTGTAAAATAGAGGCATTTTGTTACACGTTTTCTTAAATGTAGGTTGTTTCTCTGTTATATCCACGTTTGATTCTGTTTTTGAATGTTGTCTGTGTGAAGTCACACTACACCATTGCAATGATATATAATCAATAATAGAATTCGCTTTATATATACATTATATCATCCCCATGAACCATGGGCCTTGCCGTTGGTGGAGACGCTTGCGTGTCTCAGCGATACAGATACCCGTACCGTAGGAGCAACCACAACGGAGGGGTATCTGTTGAGAGGCCAGACAAACGATAGGTTCCTGAAGAGGGGCAGCAGCCTTTTCAGTACTTGAAAGGGCAACAGTCTGGATGACTGACTGATCTGGCCTTGTAACACTAACCAAAACGGACTTGCTCCGCTGGTACTGCGAACGGCTGAAAGCAAGGGGAAACTACAGCCGTAATTTTTCCCGAGGACATACAGCTTTGCTGTATGGTTAAATGATGATGGCGTCCTCTTGGGTAAAATATTCCGGAGGTAAAATAGTCCCCCATTCGGATCTCTGGGTGGGGAGTACTCAAGAGGACGTCGTTATCAGGAGGAAGAAAACTGGCTTTCTACGGATCGGAACGTCGAATGTCAGGTCCCTTAATCGGGTAGGTAGGTTAGAAAATCTAAAAAGGGAAATGGATAGGTTGAAGTTAGATATAGTGGGAATTAGTGAAGTTCGGTGGCAGGAGGAACAAGACTTTTGGTCAGGTGAAGGGCTCGGATGGAAACCCAGTTCTAATCAAAGAAGGGAAAGAAGAAAGGTGGAAGGAGAATAGGTTGGTTGGTTTGTTGGGGGAAGGAGAGCAGACAGCAAGGTCATCGGTCTCATCAGATTAGGGAAGGATGGGGAAGGAAGTTGGCCGTGCCCTTTGAAAGGAACCATCCCGGCATTTGCCTGGAGCGATTTAGGGAAATCACGGAAAACCTAAATCAGGATGTCCGGACGCTGGATTGAACCGTCGTCCTCCCGAATGCGAGTCCAGTGTCTAACCACTGTGCCACCTCGCTCGGTGAAGTGGTATAAAGAGGGTCTATACAACGGCGATGTACTTGAGGACAATATTATGGAAATGGAAGAGGATGTAGATGAAGATGAAATGGGAGATACGATACTGCGTGAAGAGGTTGACAGAGCACTGAAAGACCCGGGTCGAAACTAGGCCCCGGGAGTAGACAACATTCCATTGGAACTACTGACGGCCTTGGGAGAGCCAGTCTTGACAAAACTCTACCATCTGGTGAGCAGGATGTGTGAGACAGGCGAAATACCCTCAGACTCCTAGAAGAATATAATAATTCCAATCCCAAAGAAAGCAGGTGTTGACAGATGTGAAAATTACCAAAAATCAGTTTAATAAGTCACAGCTGCAAAATACTAACGCGAATTCTTTACAGACAAATGGAAAAACTGGTAGAAGCCGACCTCGGGGAAGATCAATTTGGATTCCGTAGAAATGTTGGAACACGTGAGGCAATACTGACCCCTCGACGTATCATAGAAAATAGATTAAGGAAAGGCAAACGTACGTTTCTAGCATTTGTAGACTTAGAGAAAGCTTTTGACAATGTTGACTATAATACTCTCTTTCAAACTCTAAAGGTGGCAGGGATAAAATACCGGGCGAAAGGCTATTTACAATTTGGTACGGAAACCAGATGGCTGGTATAAGAGTCAAGGGGCATGGAAGGGAAGCAGTGGTTGGGAAGGAAGTTAGACAGGGTTGTAGCCTCTACCCGATGTTATTCGATCTGTATATTGAGCAAGCAGTAAAGGAAACAAAAGAAAAATTCGGAGTAGGTATTAAAAGCCATGGAGAAGAAATAAAACTTTGAGGTTCGTAGATGACATTGTAATCTTTTCAGGGACAGCAAAGGACTTGGAAGAGCAGTTGAACGGAATGGGCAGTGTCTTGAAAGGAGGATATAAGATGAACATCAACAAAAGCAAAACGAGGATAATGGAATGTAGTCGAATTAAATCGGGTGATGCTGAGGAAATGAGACGCTTGAAGTAGTAAATGAGTTTTGCTATTTGGGGAGCAAAATAACTGATGATGGTTGAACTAGAGAGGATATAAAATGCAGACTGGCAATGGAAAGGAAAGCGTTTCTGAAGAAGAGAAATTTGTTAACATCGAGTATAGTTTTAAGTGTCAGGAAGTCGTTTCTGAAAGTATTTGTATGGTGTGTAGCCATGTATGGAAGTGAAATATGGACGATAAATGGTTTGGACGAGAAGAGAATAGAAGCTTTCGACATGTGGTGCTACAGAAGAATGCTGAAGATTAGATGGGTAGATCACATAACTAATGAGGAGGTACTGAATAGAATTGGGGAGAAGAGGAGTTTCTGGCACAACTTAACAAGAAGAAGGGTCGGTTGGTAGGACATGTTCTGGGGCAACAAGGTATCACAAATTTAGCATTGGAGGGCAACGTGGAGGGTATAAATCGTATAGGGAGACCAAGAGATGAATACACTAAGCAGATTCAGAAGGATGTAGGTTGCAGTAAGTACTGGGGGATGAAGAAGCTTGCACAGGATAGAGTAGCATGGAGAGCTGCATCATACCAGTCTCAGGACTGAAGACCACGATCACAACATGCATTATATTTACCGCAGATGGAGTATCTGTGGTACAAAACTTAAATCATGTTACATTGGGTTGAGCGTGTATATGGATCCTGTAATGATAGCACAGGGAGAGGAAAATAAAAATGGCGTGGAGAACAGAATTCCAGGGTAGAAATAAACACAGCAGATGAAAGGAAATACAGTACTAACCAATGTAGAAAATGACCACCATTCATCTCTTGGCCCATTTAGCTGATCGAGCGTGGCGCTTACTTGCCCTGTAGGCCGTTGGTTTATGGTGGGTTACGGTGTGAGTGGCTGCCTGTCTGCCTGAAACTGCTTATGAACTGATTAGATCTCTTTGTTCAGCACTCAGTCGCCAGGCGGTGCACTACTGTTTCACTGGTGATATCTGCATTCATTATCTCACACAAAATGTGTACAGCCAGCCACTCTTCTAGAACTGTCATTCTTTCCATTATATGCATTTATCACTTTCTGATCGTTACACCTCACATTGTCACTTCAGTTAAACACTTACTCCATTGTTGGTTGCATGTAACTTAATGTATTTTACATTTACATGAATCCACCTCTATTATTAACAGTGATTTCCCCTACTGAAACTCCAGCATCTGCATCAGTTCACAGTCCCTCCAAGAAGACATTTTCCCCAACTCACAGCACACCCAACCTGAAAGCAACACCGCCCCATATGTCATCCTACTATCTTTGAACGTCTCAATGCAGAACTCCTCAATCCAACTGGAAGTGATCACCTACCTGCTCGTCTCACTATCTCCTACACACATCTCATACCCATGCACCCGGCCCCAATCACCATCCACAAGGTATCTGTGATGATTCCAATACCACCTCGAACGCCTATTCTGGCAACCTAACAATATCCACCGCCAGAACCTTCCTGCAGCCAACATCCTAGGAAGCAATATCCACCCACATCCCTACTGTGGCCATTTATACCTAGCACCCCACACCCCCCCCCCCCCCCTACAACCCCTACTCCTTCTTTGAGAATTCTGCAGCTGACATCGTTCTTTCCTAAGGACACGTGACGAGGGCACACTTGTTCGCCACTGGGAAATGAAGAGACACATCAACCATTTACTAAATGCTGAAACACTTTGGGACTAGCGCCATATTTGCACAAGACTCGACGCTGCACTCCCATTAACTCTTTCTAGTACTGTAAAGCATTCCATCGACTCACTGGCAGTTATTCCATCCATCACTACTTAGTCCTTCATAACAATCATCTCTTATCTCACATCCTAAGCAAACCTGACTACTTCGCATAATATCAGACACCTCCATCCCTGATGGGCCTCAGTTTCATTACTCCCTGTTCCCTACTGCCTATGGAATGCACAAACACTGCTGTCCCACCTCTGACTCCAGGCTTCCAGTACTTGAACAACATGCCACAAACAAATTACTCCAATCATAGCACTTGATTTAAGACAAGCACTTCGCAAGAAACGCAACACATCCCTTGGTCAAGATCGCATTTCTTATGGACTCCTCAAAGAATGCACTGTTTCCTTTCTAATCACCCTTGCAACCCTATACACCAAATCATCGTCACAGGATAGTACCCTGAACTGTTGAAAATCTCCAAAGACTTACTTTTCCTCAAATTGCACTAACCACCTGCTGACAGCTTCTCCTACTGCCCCATATGTGTCATCTCACTGTCTAGAAAGGTCTTTGAATCCATCTTCTGCCAACATGTCCCTCAACATGTGGACAAACACCACCTCCTTCCCATTAACAAGGGTGACTTCTGGCCTATCATCTCTACTAATGACGAGCTCATGCACCTCATCGCCTAACTGGACCCTGCCCCCCCCCCTCCCACCCAGCTAGTTGAACACCAGTAAGTCCACCTCTGCCTTATTGCTTCCCTCCTCTCAAATCGTTCATTATCGTCACCATTATCAGAGCCAATTCCCACATCTTCCAGCCTGCTGCTTGCATGCATCAAGCTTATGTTCTCTTTCATGTTATTTACCTTCTCTGAACTGCTGAAATGCCCAAACCACCTTTACCACTACACCTCCTTCACTATGCTAGTGACACCACTTTCGTTATTCTGTGTCCTACAATCCCGAAATATTAATGATCACTGCAAATCCACTTCAGTCAGATTACCTGCTGGTGAAACCAGTGGCTTTTCAAGATCAACCCTTCCAAAACCCAGGCAATAATTACAAGAAGCACCACCCACACCTTCTGTCTCCATGACTTCTACTATACCATTTATGCCTGTACAACCCAGCTAATCGACTGGCAACTAACGAAGAGACATCACCAGTTACTTGTCCAACAGAAAGCCCATGACAGACTAAAGCTGCTAACGGGCTGAACTTGATGATTGCACCCATCCACTGTACTGCGCATGTACAGAGCGTTGATCCCACCAATCCTCTGCTGTGTGAATGCCAAATAGATCTTCATGCTATCTAACTTCCAGATCCTGGAACACTGTGTACTCTGCCACAATTTCCACATCCATTTACTTCTCCCCGCAAAGATCCTTTTCCAACTCAACAAATTCCTACCTCTCCCCAGTCACACGTCTACCATCACATTCCACTGATACTTGTGCTGCACACATTCCACATACTCTGCCAAGGTAACTTCCACCATTTTGCACTCCCATATCATGAAATCTGTCTCAGCATTTACCAGCTCTGTGACCATCCCACCCACTCCAGCTCATAAGGTATCTCCCTCTCCTCCCCCATTTATCCAGAACCATGTTTCAACCTATTCACATTTCTTTCACTACCCAGTTTCCCAACCACATTTCAACTGCCTTCTTCTCCATCCGATCATCTATCCCAACTGTCACTTCTACCCCATTGTTAGTATCAGTCCTCCAACCTTATACCACCACACTCCAGTCCTCCTCACCACCCAACCTTTTCCCTTTTAACAACAGGTTTCCTATCCCTGTTGTTATGAGAGGCAGTGATTATTGTGTTGCCCTTTGAGAAGTCATTACAGCAGAATGGGTCTGCCAGGAGAACTCAGTGACTCCGTGTTCAGAGTGGACTAGTCATACCATGCCACCTGAGCAACAGATTCTTCAGGGATATTTAAACCCTTCTAAAGTCGTGCAAGTCTATTGTTGGTAATAAGATTATAATGTGTCAATATGAAGGAACATCCACAGCAAAGGCAAGACCAGGCAGACATTATGTTCCATGGACATGTACTATAGAGCTTTACCAAGAGTGGAGGTGAAAGGTAGATGAAATTAGTGAAAAGAATGATTTAAAGTAATACTAGCTGTCCACACTGCGCAATGACAGGGTCTAGAGAAGTTAAAGGTTTGAGGTACAATGGTAGAGCTCGTCATAAGCAACGTATTTCGGTAGTCAGTGCTAAATGCCGCATGAGATAGGATGAAGAACCGCGTCAATGGACACTTTATGACTGGAAATAGGTGATTTGAAGTGATGAATCTGATGGAAGACCTTGGGTTTCCCTAATGGCTCGATAACTTTATTAGCATCATGTGTAGTGGCAACGATAAAGAACAGAGTAGGTAGTGTTAAGACAGGGGGATCATTCTCGTGGTTAGGCTGTGGTCCCCTTACTGCAAATAAGAAAACGCTTAATGCGGTATGATATGAACACATTTTAAACGATTGTGTAGTGAGTACAGCAGAAGAACAGTTCGGAGATGAGTATTGTTCGCATCTGCATCACAATTCACTCTTTCATAAAGCCGCATCTGTGAGGCAAAGGTTTGTGAACAAGAATATTCCTGAGAAGTACTGGCCTCACCAGTGTCGTGAACTCAATCGTACACCTTTAGGATGAGTTAGACATATTAATGTCCACCATTATGCCCGCGAAAGGCAAAGGTCCCGAGTTCGAGTCTCGGTCAGGAACACAGTTTTAATCTGCCAGGAAGTTTCATATCAGCGCACACTCCGCTGCAGAGTGAAAATCTCATTCTGGAAACATCCCCCAGGCTGTGGCTAAGCCATGTGTCCGCAATATCCTTTCTTTCAGGAGTGCTAGTTCTGCAAGGTTCGCAGGAGAGCTTCTGTAAAGTTTGGAAGGTAGGAGACGAGGTACTGGCAGAAGTAAAGCTGTGAGTACCGGGCGTGTGTCGTGCTTCGGTAGCTCAGATGGTAGAGCACTTGCCCGCGAAAGGCAAAAGTCCCGAGTTCGAGTCTCGGTCGGGCACACAGTTTTAATCTGCCAGGAAGTTTCATATCAGCGCACACTCCGCTGCAGAGTGAAAATCTCATTCTGGGACCAGACAATTATTCAGTTCATGTAAACTGTGGTTGCATTGCTAATGTCCTATGAAGTCCTGGATGCATTCAGATCAGACGAACTTATGACTCTTAACATTAAACTGCGTGCCTCACAAAGCATTGCAACAGGATTTGAACTTCATACCGCACGCAGTTATAACGGCGCTTGCGTAGGAGGTCTTTCGCTGTTTACAACAGTGTCAGCAGGTCCTATCTAAAACACATATGAACTTGAAGAAATTCCTCAACGCCGCTTGGCTGTAGAACTCTGTAATATTTTCAACTATAGCTACGTTCTGGAGTACTTTGAACAATCGTAGATCTTATTTACTGAAGATTTAGGGGAGTTTCATTTTATGAAGCGCATCTTGAAAAATTTAGAATGAAGTTCGGACTCCGGGTGTTCTACATGAAGCGAGATTGAGATGGCGAAATTGAACAATTTATGTGCTGCACAGTGGAGACTGCAAAACACTTCACACCACATATATCTACAAGTTACAGCAAAATTGTTAAAAAAGTTGTCTCCAAAACTGTATCAAATTTACCCCAATCGCCCCCGCCCCCAATAACTGCAAGAACTGGAACTAAAACCTTGTCAAATAAAGGAGTATGTTTGATAATGGTACACCGCATTTTGGCCAGGGGCCTTTCTGGCTTTTTCCACTCATCGTTTGTTGCTCGTGTAAAGTCTATTGATCCTAAATATGTTGGCTAACTCTGAAGCCATATACTGTACTCAATAGATTGTTCACTTTATTGACAGTGTCCTGTAATTCTGCTTCACCTTCAGAAAGATTAACCATGCCATTAATGAATTTCATCTTTGATATGCTGTCGCCCTCAATATTAACCCCACTTCATCTTCTCTCAGCTCATATTACAAGGGTAAGCAGCTGGTGTTCATCTACATCTACATATACATCGTATTTCGCTAGCGACGTAATCTTGTGTGGCGGAGGGGTCATTCGGTACCACACTCTCATCCCTCTAACCCTGTTCCACTTGCGAATAGTGCGTGGGAAGAATGATTGTCGGTAAGCCTCTGTGTTGGATCTAATTTCTCGAATTTTCTTCTCGTGGTCAATAAGCGAGATGTATGTGGGGGGAAGTAATATGTTGTCGGACTCCTCCTCAAAAGTGCTGTCCCGAAATTTCAATAGTAAATCTCTTCGTGATGCACAACGCCTCTTTGGCAACATCTGCCAATGGAGTTTGTTTAGCATCTCTGCAACGCTATCTCGCCACCTAAACAATCCCGTGACGAAACGCTGCGCTCTTTGTTGGATCTTCTCTATCTCCTCTATCAGTCCCAGATAGATGAGCAGTACTCAAGAATCGGGCGAACAAACGCCTTATAAGCCACATCTTTCGTGGCTGTGTAACATATCCTTAACTGTCTTCCGATGAATATGCGTGGTGTCCGCTTTTCACACTATCTGTTCTATATGGTCATTCCACTTACAGTCTCTCTTGATAGTTACGTCTACATATTTTACGGCAGTCGCTGTCTCCTGCTGTTTTTCATCAGTAGTGTAGCTGTACAGTAGTGGATTTCTTTTCCTATGTATATGCAATATGTTACACTTATTTACGTTCGGGGTCAACTGCCACAGTCTGCACCATTCAACAACTGTCTGCAGGTCGTTATGCAGATTCTTACTATATTCTGGCGCTGCTACTTTGGTAGAGGCTACTGCATCATTTACGCTTTTTACTAGATCATTTATATACATTGTAGACAGCAACGGTCCTGTCACCGTTCTCTGAGGTACACAGGATATTTGTCGATTTATTTTCGTCAACAGCGACGTTTTGATTTCTACCTACAAGAAAGTCTTGAATCGATTCGCAAGTTTGCTCCGATACTTCGTAACTTCGTATGTTTTTCATTAAACGGCAATGCGGGACGGTGTCAAATGCCTTACTGAAGTCAAGGAACACGGCATCCGCCTGAGCGTCGTTGTCGACTGCGCTGTGGTTCTCATGGAGGAATAGAGCGAACTGAGTTTCGATGGATTTCAGTTTGCGGAATCCTTTTGATTTTTTTACAGGAGATGTTCATTCTCAGAAACATTTTCTTGAGCATAAAACACGTTCCATAATTCTACAACAGATTGACATCGAAGATATAGGTTTATAGTTGTGTGGATCTGTCTTACGGCTTTTCTTAAAAACGGGAGTGACCTGCTCCTTTTTCCAGTCGTTAGGTACATTTCGTTACTGAAGCGATCTACGATAAAACGTTTCTAGAAGGGGAGCAAGTTCTTTCGCACAATCTTTATAGAATCTTACAGGTATCTCATCTGGCCCTCAATGTTTTCCACAACCAAGCGATTGTAGGTGCCTTTCAATTCTGCGATCGGTTATCTCAATATCTGCCATTTCGTCGTGCGCACGACGATTGAAAGGAGGGACAGTGTTATGATCTTCGGCGGAGAAACAACTTCAAAGACGGAATTCAGTATTTCGGCCTTCTCTCTGTTAAATTCCGTTTCTCTGCCGGTGTCGTTGCTGAGAGAATGAACACATGATTTTTACCCACTTACTGATTTAACATACAACCAAAATCTTTTAGAGTTTTTTCTCAGGTCGGTTGACAACGTCTTACTTACAAAATCATTGAACGCTTCTCTCATTTCTCTCCTCACACTGATTTTCGCTTCGTTCAACTTTTGTTTGTCAGCTAGGCTTTTACTTCTCTTCAATCTGAGATGGAGTGCTCTTTGTTTAAGTAACGCTTTTCTAGGAAGGCTATTAAACCATGGTGGATCTTTCACATCCTTATAAAATGCTACTCGGTACATACTTACCTAGGGCATATTGAACGATGCCCTTGAATTTTTTCCATTTGTTCTCCACATCTTCGTCCTCATGACCGAATATTTGATGCTGACTGCTGAGATATTCATAAATTTGTATCCTATCACCATTGCTGAGCAAATATATCTTCTCACCTTTCTTAACATTCCTTGTAGGACCCGTCCTCATAGGTGCTGTCACAGTCTTGTGATCACTGATACCTTCCTCTACGTTAGCTGGTTCGATAGGTTAAGGTCTGTTTGTTGCCAGGAGGTCTAAGACGTTACCCTCACGAGTTGGTTCTCTAACTATCTGCTCTAGGTTATTTTCGGACAGAACATTTACAACAATGCCACACGATTCCCTGTCTCTGGCACCAGTTTTGATGGCATAACACTCGCAATCTATACCTGGCAAGCTGAAGTCAACATCTGTTACAACGGCATGATCAGGGAAATTAGTAATGATATTCTTCAAGTTCTGTCTGAAGCGCTCTACGACTACAGAGCCTGACCCAGGTGATCTATAAAGGCACCCGATCACCGTCCTCTAACCTAAAAAAGCCCCATGGGCACGTCACACGTACTCCGCTACCCTAGTAGCCGCTTCCTGCGTGCAGTGCACGAATGACCTACTAAGGGGAAACCTACAATTCTGTACCCGATACCGGAGGTCGAGAAATTCGCATCCGATACCGTCGCAGAGCCGTCTGAGTGTCTGGTTTAGACCTTCCACTCTGCTCCAAACCAGAGGACCGCGATTAACCCTGGGTACTATGCTACATATAGACAGCTTAGCCTGCACCCCGAGTGCGTTGCTGGTTGCCTTCACCAAAACAGCCGGCCGTCGAAAGGCGCCGAGGATGGCCTCAGAACCCAATCGGCAGGCGTCATTCGTGCCATTATGTGCCACTACTTGTAGTCGGTTGCACCCAGTCCGCAGGGCCTCCGCCACATCAATGATGAGACCTCCCGGCAAACATACCGAATGCACCATGGGATTATTTCCCGCCTTGCTTGCCATCTCCGTTAGGGGCTCCATCACTCTCCAAATATACCCACCCTCTGTACTTGTCCGGACAGGGCAGGAAATTCAACCGCTGGCCCAATAGGAGAGGCATTCCGTGCTGACTCAGAGGTATCATCAGCATCAGCATTGGGAATCACCTCGTACCTGTTCCTAAGACGCAGGGAGCAGGCCGTGCTAGTCGCTCTTTCTCCTTCCGCCCAGTGACACGTGGACCCACGACTGTCTGTCACCCACTCTAGAGTGAGGACCGACCGATCACATGTTGCGTAACGGAAGCCGCGGCGGCGTCCGAATCACCAGGGGATTCCAGTGGCACCAAAGGTGTCCCAGGTCTCGTGACTGGCGCCCCGACGTCACCGCAACTTCGAACATTATCTAGAAGCTTGTCGACGGTCGACAACGCAGCTGCCAGCTGTTTACGGGCAGCAGCCAACTCTCCTTGTAGCCGCTCACAACAAGCACTTCTATAAATTCCATTCATTTCCTCAGTGCAACATCAGATAGGCTGTCTCTACTTTTCATTACGGGACAGACTGAGAGGCCTTCTCCATCATAGTAAGCACCTCATTGCCGTATGTGTCTAACAGCCGCATATTGTGGCGTTCTTCGCTCATTGTTTCCAGCGTATTAGCAGACATGTCATAAAGTGTGCCGGCCGGAGTGGCTGTGCGGTTCTAGGTGCTAAAGTCTGGAACCGTGAGAACACTATGGTAGCAGGTTTGAATCCTGCCTAGGGCATGGATGTGTGCGATGTCCTTACGTTAGATAGGTTTAAGTAGTTCTGAGTCCTAGGGGATTGATGACCTCAGAAGTTAAGTCCCATAGCGCTCACAGCCATTTTTGTCATTAAATGTATTGTTGCCAATGGTGATTACGCTGAAAGCTACTAAATGTATTATTTTATCTTTGTTTACAAACAATGAAATTTTAATACACAGCGCGTATGCTCCTTTCAATAACTGCAGCATTTAAAATGAATTGTCACGTTGTAATGGCACAGGGGATATTAATATAAAAATCAGTTACATGCTATTTGTAAGACAGTTATTACTCATGTATTTAGCCACAGTATGTGAAGTAGGGACAAAAACAACATTGTACTGAAATTTCGCTCACTGTAGCCCGTGGGAATGAGATCTAGACCTGTGCAAGGGCACTGAAAGGCTTTTGACCGGAAGTTATTGAGACACGAGATCAACCAGCTAAACATCGAAGAAAGCAAAGTATTACTATTTATTAGGAAGTCGTAATAGTCAGGGCGTCGGAACGATATCGCCGATAATTGTCACCTATTCGTACGAGATTAGATTTAACTACCTGCTGAAATCGATCAGTAACAGTAATTGCCGGCCGCTGTGGTCGTGCGGTTCTAGGCGCTCCAGTCCGGAGCCGCGCTGCTGCTACGGTCGCAGGTTGGAATCCTGCCTCGGGCATGGATGTGTGTGATGTCCTTAGGTTGGTTAGGTTTAAGTAGTTCTAAGTTCTACGGGACTGATGACCACAGCAGTTGAGTCCCGTAGTGCTCAGAGCCATTTGAACCATTTGAACAGTAATAGAAATTTCTTACCTTGTATTACGTATTTAACTTGTGTTATTTTAGTTGTGTTTATGTAGGTGTGTTTCATTACATTTCTGATGTGAACTCCAAACTTTTCTGTGGCAAGACTGAGTGAATTAAATCCGCTTAGCTTTGAAAGATAACAGAAAAGCCACTGAAATTCAGAAACCATATGTCTCAGGTGTGTTTTGGCATGATATGCCTCGTGTTGAGACACTAAAATGGGTTAACACGAGAACATTATATTGCCACAACATTGAAGAAAAACGTAACTTGCTAACAGAGACAACAGGTAGGATACGAACAAATCTGCCGCATCTGTCTCGATTCGTACGTGTCATTCCTCGAATACGCTGCTTTTTTCTACTGAGTTGGGGAACTTGTGTCTAACCGCAACTGAGTTGCTCGATTTTGATGAAATCTCTCAGAACTCACGAACAAAGGTCGATGAGTTCATAGCAATTTAGGTACGCTTTTCTTCCCTTGACAACTTGTTACGATGTGGATTGTTTCGTTTATGACTTCTTTCTGTTTAGCTCTCTAAATTTAATGTTTTATGCGATGTTTTGCTTTTTGTACCTCTTTTACACTTTGAGTGTTTGTAAAAACTGTAAAAAGGGAGGGGGCGGTCTCCCTTGTCCCGCTCACAGCGATTTCCTTCCATTTAAAGCAATGCATTAGGCCTCACTTATTTTTATAAGGTCTTAACCTCCTTTGATTAACGATTTTGACGACTTCTAAGTAGGCTGTTTATGTTTTCTTATTGGTAACGCAACGTAGCGCTCTGTATGAAAATCACTGGCTGTACTGTGTGCTGTTGAGTTAAAAAATATTGTGTGTCAGTTTAGTGTTGATCGGAATAGGTAAAGAGCGAAATCTCTGAGTACGTTCAGTTTTGCTCAGCTGTTTCAAAATCAAATAATGTAAGAGATTTATAAGCACAGTCATGTATAATTTTTCTAAGGGGACGTTTCATATGTCGACCCTTAGCCGAGGATACCTCACTGGAATCTTCTGATTTTTTTCTTGTAGTTTGTGTAATTAGTGTAGCTATTGGTTATTGCTAGCACGTAATCATAGAGAGAATTTCCTTTGTAGTTAGATTAACTAGATATTATTTTCAGTGCTATGTTAACGTGTTTTCTTATTTTGCTCTTCAAAAAAATGGTTCAAATGGCTCTGAGCACTATGGGACTCAACTGCTGAGGTCATTAGTCCCCTAGAACTTAGAGCTAGTTAAACCTAACTAACCTAAGGACATCACAAACATCCATGCCCGAGGCAGGATTCGAACCTGCGACCGTAGCGGTCTTGCGGTTCCAGACTGCAGTGCCTTTAACCGCACGGCCACTTCGGCCTGCATTGCTCTTCAAATTGTGCTTTTCTGTGTTATCGTGTGAAATATTGTCACAATAATGGTGTGTGAAAAACGTAACACTAGGCTCCAAAGTAACCTGAGAAATAATAGTGACGACGAGCGTAGCTTATCAGCACCACTGTGTAATGAATTAACAGATATTCAAAGTGGTAATTTGGTAATTGTGCATAGGGAAATGAAGCGGGCTGCAAATAATGGTATAGGCAGTGAAACAATTAGTAAATATGTAAGCGTTATCAATCGATCGGTCGGCAACATCTCGCCTCAGGAATCCGAAATGACAGGACACAATCTTGCAAATACTGTAGATTTAGGTTTTGCGTCCTCACCGTTTTTTAAAATAAGTCAAGACACATTTTCTGCTTGTCAAAATTGAATGTTGCCGGTGCAAATTCACTGCCGAAAAGCACCGAGGAACATGTTTCAGACACCAGTGCATTGTTATTACAATTAATACAACAAATGGGACGAACACAGCAAAAGCTTCAAAAGTTAGACACAATGGAACAAAATCTTCGAAAGTTAGACACAATGGAACAAAATCTTCAAAGGTTAGACACCACGCTTGAACAAACACGTGAAGATTTAACTACTGAGTCGAAATGTCAAAAAGTCTGTAATGACATAAATACACAAATTTTTCAGCATTTACAACCTATTTTTTCGCGGCATGAAAATACATTACAGAATCACGAAGCAGCCGTAAAAGAACTGCAAACTATTGTTCATGAAAATCACGACACCTTGCAAGCTAAGATTTACTAAGTTGCATCTACCGATTCGGTTACGCAAGTTGCAAAAACTCAGGAAAACTTAAAGGACACAGTAGATACGATTTCAACACAAACGGACACTCTGAAACTTGATTCAGAAAAACGCACTGAGGGAATAAGTTCACTATCGGACAAAGTAGCCGAACTTTCGGATCAGTTCACTAACTTATCTACAAAGGTGGATGATGACACAAAACTTATAGCCTTTACTGACACAGAAGAGTACGAACAAATTAGGAAATTCAAACAAAATCAGAATCAAATTAATACGCAACACCAAAGAGAAATCCGGGAAGTACAAGATCAGCTACACAGGTAATAAAAGAATTACATATTTCAGAGGACACTCGCCCTCCAATACGGGAAGAGGGACATAGAAATACGGAACAGCCACAAAATAATAACACAGGACACTTCGGAAATTATGGAAGAAATTGGCAAGGTACACCGAGTTTTGAGATGGAACCGCCGAAACGACGTAACAATGACCGGCATCCGACACACCGACATGATGATTTTGACTATTAGCTGTTTATTACCACACGTAAATTCAAAACATTTAAGAATTCCGACAACGACATTCATCCACAAGCGTGGCTTCATCAATTCTCTCATTGTTTTCCTCCCAACTGGTCATTGGAGCACAGATTAGAATTTATGTGTGGCTACTTAGAGAACGAACCAGCTGTAAGAATGCGATCGGTCATTCATGATTGTCACAGTGAAGGAGAATTTTACCATGCCTTCCTCTCAGCATATTGGTCTCAAGCCACACAAGACCGAGTAAAACATAGCATCACAATGATGAAACATTTCGAACAATCTGAATTTTCCATTCTTGTGAAATATTTTGAAGACATGTTGCACAAGAATCAGTACCTGTCAAACCCTTACAGCCCCTCAGAACTCATCCGCATTTGCTTAATCAAATTGCCTGAACATTTACGACATATTATTTTGGCAGGACGTTGCAAAGACGACATTGAAGCTTTTCAGGGACTGTTACAAGAATTGGAAATTGACACTAACAATCGCGGAATGCTAAAACGGGAGCACAACAATTACAGGTCACATCTGTCACAATTCCGCGCTGACAGAAATAATAACTCGACACGACAAGTCTATTCTTACAACGTAAATAGTGACCAAAACAGACACCACCCGTATGACAACCGTTGGCACAGTAATAATTACAGAGAAATATCGCATTTCCATATTAATGAATGTGACAGAGACAACCATAGAAACAGACAATGTGGGAACCACAACAATTATTATCAAGGGAGGCAGAATAACTTCAGACACAACGGTCCTCCACGCAGTTACGGCTCAGGGAGAAGTTCTGCACCATGTGACCGACAAGAAATTAATTACAGAAATTACCGACATGACGGCAGACGATATAATCGTAACGACAGACCTGAATTGTGTCAGAACTGGCGGGATTCAAACAGGGCTGGCCCTTTCGGCAAGGTGAATTTGTAGGAGTTAGGTCTCCTAATCCCAATAACGATGCGCGCCAACAAAGAGACAGACAATGACTCGCACCGCAGGCACCCACGTGCGCCAGCTGGCTCAGCGAAAAATAACATAGACGCTAACCACTGAGTAAAATTTTAGCATTCCTTACCGACGTATACAACATGATAATTGCGTTGAAGTTGAAACTCGGCGTACTATGATGAGTAAAGGATTGCACCAAATTTCACATGTAATACCGTTTATTGAGAGATAATCTGTTTTTTTTAACTTAGTCTTTGATATAAAATTTTTCACTTTACGTTACTAGTATGCTTTGTCAGCCTTAGAATCTGTTAACATGCAACAATGTTTGAAGTTAAATATCCAGTCAAGAACCAAGAGAACTTATTTAAACAGAAATTACGAATGCATTGTTATAGTGAACAGAGGACACGGTGTTATTGTGTGTGTACATTCTTGCTTGTTAATTGCACGATTACGTAACGACTATAAGGCTTACATACTTAGAACATATACTGCTAATGAGATTTTAATGCAACATTTTGGTTTACTTGAAAATACATTCTTTATTTGAAGTACTTTCTGTAAGATTAAAGATGACTTAGTATCTGGGTTCTTTGACAGCTACACGATTATATCACGATGCTACTAAAGTGTGACACAATTTACGTTGTTGGTTTTGCGGTATATCTGTTTTATATCTGCACAGTTTTTATGTATTATTCTGGAAAGTAAAACATGTTTTAGTAGTAACTTTTGTGGTATAGCTACAATGAGACAGCCTTTTCCGTAGCACAACAATGTGTTACAGTACAGTACTTTCTTCATTACAGCAATAAGCATAATAACTACGACATCTATACGCAAAGCATTTCACTTTTGTTTATCAAGAGGTAAGTACATTGACTTTTGCGGAACTTAGCTTTTGGAGGACGATAACTACGACATTTCCACAGAGATTATCTTACAACAAGACGCACAGTTTAGCGCTACAGTACACGTATTTGAGTGATTAATTTTGTACTTAAAACATTTATTTTTAAAGAAATTTGAAGTACAATGATACAAAGGTTTTCCGTGATACATTTCATTCCATTGCTGTAATCTGTAACACGTGAGGGTATTATTCATTAATCCTCAGGGGGGTACACATTTACTTTGTGTACCATGTGTTTGGCAAGCACAAGGAGCCCTAGCTAATATGGTATTTGCTTATACAACTTTACACATCGGTACCATATTTCAGTAACACACAAATTACACAGCTATCTGATCATTTAACTGAGAGATAAACATTTTTTTACTACATCAGTGACACATGTTTACGCAATTACACAGTTGGGTAACTTCACACTTATGAAATTGTACACTCCTGGAAATGAAAAAAAGAACACATTGACACCGGTGTGTCAGACCCATCATACTTGCTCCGGACACTGCGAGAGGGCTGTACAAGCAATGATCACACGCACGGCACAGCGGACACACCAGGAACCGCGGTGTTGGCCGTCGAATGGCGCTAGCTGCGCAGCATTTGTGCACCACCGCCGTCAGTGTCAGCCAGTTTGCCGTGGCATACGGAGCTCCATCGCAGTCTTTAACACTGGTAGCATGCCGCGACAGCGTGGACGTGAACCGTATGTGCAGTTGACGGACTTTGAGCGAGGGCGTATAGTGGGCATACGGGAGACTGGGTGGACGTACCGCCGAATTGCTCAACACGTGGGGCGTGAGGTTTCCACAGTGCATCGATGTTGTCGCCAGTGGTCGGCGGAAGGTGCACATGCCCGTCGACCTGGGACCGGACCGCAGCGACGCACGGATGCACGCCAAGTTCGTAGGATCCTACGCAGTGCCGTAGGGGACCGCACCACCACTTCCCAGCAAATTAGGGACACTGTTGCTCCTGGGGTATCGGCGAGGACCATTCGCAACCGTCTCCATGAAGCTGGGCTACGGTCCCGCACACCGTTAGGCCATCTTCCGCTCACGTCCCAACATCGTGCAGCCCGCCTCCGGTGGTGTCACGACAGGCGTGAATGGAGGGCCGAATGGAGACGTGTCGTCTTCAGCGATGAGAGTCGCTTCTGCCTTGGTGCCAATGATGGTCGTATGCGTGTTTGGCGCCGTGCAGGTGGGCGCCAAAATCAGGACTGCATACCACTGAGGCACACAGGGCCAACACCCGGCATCATGGTGTGGGGAGCGATCTCCTACACTGGCCGTACACCACTGGTGATCGTCGAGGGGACACTGAATAGTGCACGGTACATCCAAACCGTCATCGAACCCATCGTTCTACCATTCCTAGACCGGCAAGGGAACTTGCTGTTCCAACAGGACAATGCACGTCCGCATGTATCCCGTGCCACCCAACGTGCTCTAGAAGGTGTAAGTCAACTACCCTGGCCAGCAAGATCTCCGGATCTGTCCCCCATTGAGCATGTTTGGGACTGGATGACGCGTCGTCTCACGCGGTCTGCACGTCCAGCACGAACGCTGGTCCAACTGAGGCGCTGGTGGAAATGGCATGGCAAGCCGTTCCACAGGACTACATCCAGCATCTCTACGATCGTCTCCATGGGAGAATAGCAGCCTGCATTGCTGCGAAAGGTGGATATACACTGTACTAGTGCCGACATTGTGCATGCTCTGTTGCCTGTGTCTATGTGCCTGTGGTTCTGTCAGTGTGATCATGTGATGTATCTGACCCAGGAATGTGTCAATAAAGTTTCCCCTTCCTGGGACAATGAATTAACGGTGTTCTTATTTCAATTTCCAGGAGTGTATTTTGTCTGTACTTAGTGAACTGTTCATATTTTTTCGGAGCCATTGTGATACTATGAGAGCTTTGAATGATGTATTTGGTAAGGGAGCATGATTTTAATGTACGTTTCAGGTAGATGACGCTATTGAAATGAACATAGAATTTTTTTTAGGTTTTGACATTATTACAGAAAGCTACGGCGATTTTGGGATTTGGCTGAGGTGTTAGTGTGTGCCTTTCAGAGGCACAGGTGGAGAAAAAAAAGTGGCCATTATCCTCGCTATTGACATTTCTTGGTAGAAAGCATCGCAAATACGACACGCTCATTACTTGGAAAGATACTTACATCTGCACACCTGATTAAGACTAGCGTATTTCTACGAGAGTTGAGAGAATTTCTACTAACTTATGAAATGCCACATTACTGTTGAATGATATTTTTATGCTTTACTTTGTACATAGTTGCTTATTTCATTCGATACCTGGTTTCCAGCTGTGTTGCAGCATTGGTTTTATAAAATAAAATTAAATGCATTTGCTAATGTGAACACTTTCTGTCAACAGATCTGTTAAATAATAATTTTATGATCCACATTCTTCGAAAAAGGAGCAATTGGAAAGGAAAGAACAATAAGAAGGGACTAATAACAGTAACTGCATACACAATTTTCTTTTCAGATACTTGGTAATTTCTTTTGTAGAATAAGTTGTGGTCCACCATTTAATTACATAGACATTATGATGTGACTAGACATTTCCCTTATCTGCATTGTTGTCTTTAGTGAACTATTTTTTCTGCTAGAGCTTTATCATGTTTAGATATAAGCTATAGTATTTGCTGCTGCTGTTTGCCAGGCATACTGCTACTGAATTTCAATTTGTATTACTCTGTTAAGCCAGTTTTACTACTGATTTAATTTTCTTGTTGCTGCACATTGGCTCATATTATTTGTAATGTTGCATTTGCTCTGCTAATTTCTATAATGCTGCTTGCTTTGCCAATTTGCATTTTTTGTCATTGCTGTTTATGTTACTTGTTTTGTGCTGCTGCATTGCCTCGTCCCTTAGTTTAGCATCTGAGCTCAGTAGATTTTAGTTAGCTGAAGATGGGGTAGGCTATATAAGAGAACGAGTTGCGATGATTTGGAAGAAATGCATTGAGAAGCTATAAGAAAATGGTTTGGCCAAAAAAGTATTTTGAAAGAGGGTATGAACAAAAAAGTAGGGTTTAGGGACAACAGGTTTAGGTAGGATTTTCTTGGAAATAAATGATGAGGTAAGATAATGGAAAATAAATAATGAGTTAAGAAATATCTGAACATATAAATACAGAAATCATGCTTGGATAGGATTTTTTTGGTGGAAACAAATGTTAAAATAAGAGTTAAGATCTATGGAATGAAGTTTTGGGATGGACTGCAGTACCAAATGTTACACTGAAAACAAACCCTGTCCTTTCGTCCTGTGTTATTCTGCTATGTGTTTGTGTACTCTTGAGTATTTGTGTTTTTCCTGCCTTTATGTGCTTAGCTAATAAGATTTATGTTGTAGAACTTTTCTAGTACTAAGCTACATTCACTATGATGAGGAATACTGTTATCCTCAAATATAATTTCCATTAATAATATGTTATTTTCTTTGTAA
Organism: Schistocerca americana; assembly: GCF_021461395.2. Taxonomy (NCBI): domain Eukaryota; kingdom Metazoa; phylum Arthropoda; class Insecta; order Orthoptera; family Acrididae; genus Schistocerca; species Schistocerca americana. The sequence goes on along the minus strand of NC_060119.1, from coordinate 263,603,202 downwards.
TGATGTTTATAGACAGTATTAATTCTGTTCCGTTTCAATGCTCATGTGTGAAATTAATGTTTCGAAAACTATTCTCATTATTTTACATATTTACTTATGTCATAATTCCTGTAACACTGATGTGTATGTTTATTTCTATTCTTTTGTAGCGCCTGTATTACAACAAATGTTATCTGTACAATTATATTTTAATGATGTTTTCTGTATCTTTGTAATTGTATTCTCATGTTATAAAATTGTAATTGACACCAGTTCATCAAATTAAGTAACTTGGAAGCATTCATTTCACTGCACATATTTCTGTTGGTCATAGTATATGCACAATATGTGAAAAAAAGGACTCTTAGTGTTTGGACATGTGTTAATAACTCAGCAAGGGACTGATTAACAGCATTGCTGGTTCTAAGGACAATTTCAAAAACTTTGTGAGTGCACAAGTGGTGGTTTATGGACTTGCTATATTGTCTGCAAGACTTCTAAGGACAATTCCAAAAACTTTGTCCGTGCACAAGTGGTGGTTTATGGACTTGCTATATTCTCTGCAAGACGCTTCGATGGTGATTGTGCACCTGCACAGTCGCAACAGATGGCTGCTGGCCGTCTCTACATGGACTACAGTGGGTCTGCATCTTTGATGGCCCACCAATACCATTATTTCTACAAGGACTGCACTGGGTCTGCACCTCTGGTGGCCCACCAATACCGTAGTCTCTACCAGGACTACAGTGGGTCTACTCTGTGATGACCTACTTACCGATATTCTTCAAAACTTCGACTGACCCTGCTGTGGGTTTACTCTGTTGTGGCCCATTACCTGTCTGCATGTCAAGAGTCAGCACTGTCTTTACGTTGGGAGGACAGCATTACTTCAAGACTGCATGGAAATCCACTACTTCCGTGTGCATTTTCTTTTACTGCTCAGACTTTGAGAAAAACAATTCAATTTTACTGTGATGAACGACCAGGACTGTCTTTATGAACTGTGAAAAAATTTTAGCTTTTGACCAAAGTTGTATAATAAGTGTGTGCATTTGATTTCTTTGTTATTGTAATTGTGAAAAAATTTTAACAAATATGTATTGGCCAGTGCCCAAAACAATTTGTAAAATTTTTTGTGGGGAGCATGGGGGCTATGTAAGTAGGCTGTTTATGTTTTCTTATTGGTAAATCGGAGAAAGACAAAGATAATGAGAAGTAGTAGAAATGAGAACAGCAAGAAACTTAACATCAGGATTGATGGTCACGAAGTCAATGAAGTTAAGGAATTCTGCTACCTAGGCAGTGAAATAACCAATGACGGACGGAGCAAGGAGGATATCAAAAGCAGACTCGCTATGGCAAAAAAGGCATTTCTGGCCAAGAGAAGTCTACTAATATCAAATACCGGCCTTAATTTGAGGAAGAAATTTCTGAGGATGTACGTCTGGAGTACAGCATTGTATGGTAGTGAAACATGGACTGTGGGAAAACCGGAACAGAAGAGAATCGAAGCATTTGAGATGTAGTGCTATAGACGAATGTTGAAAATTAGGTGGACTGATAAGGTAAGGAATGAGGAGGTTCTACGCACAATCGGAGAGGAAAGGAATATGTGGAAAACATTGATAAGGAAAAGGGACAGGATGAAAGGACATCTGCTAAGACATGAGGGAATGACTTCCATGGTACTAGAGGGAGCTGTAGAGGGCAAAAACTGTAGAGGAAGACAGAGATTGGAATACGTCAAGCAAATAATTGAGGACGTAGGGTGCAAGTGCTACTCTGAGATGAAGAGGTTAGCACAGGAAAGGAATTCGTGGCGGGCCGCATCAAACCAGTCAGTAGACTGATGACCAAAAAAAAAATTGGTAACGCCACGTAGCGCCCTGTATGAAAATCACTGGCTGTGCTGTGTGCAGTCTGTGGCTAGCTTGCACTGTTGTCTGCCATTGTAGTGTTGGGCTGTTGGCTGTTAACAGCGCGTAGCGTTGCACAGTTGGAGGTGAGCCGCCAGCAGTGGTGGATATTGGGAAGTGAGATGGTGGATTTTTGAGAGCGGATGATCTGGACGTGTGTCCATCAGAAACAGTACATTTGTAAGAATGGATGTCATGAACTGCTATATGTATTATGACTTTTGAACACTATTAAGGTAAATACATTGTTTGTTCTCTATCAGATTCTTTAATTTGCTAACTATGCCTATCATTAGTTAGTGCCTTCAGTAGTTTGAATCTTATATTTAGCTGGCAGTAGTGGCGCTCGCTGTATTGCAGTAGTTCAAGTAACGAAGATTTTTGTGAGGTAAGTGATTTGTGAAAGGTATAGGTTAATGTTAGTCAGGGCCATTCTTTGGTAGGGATTATTGAAAGTCAGATTGCATTGCGCTAAAAAATATTGTGTGTCAGTTTAGTGTTGATCGGAATAGGTAAAGAGCGAAATCTCTGAGTACGTTCAGTTTTGTTCAGCTGTTTGAAAATCAAATAATGTAAGGGATTTATAAGCACAGTCATGTATAATTTTTCTAAGGGGACGTTTCAGACTATGCGACAGGAGTAATGCATTTCGAATCATACTTAAGTTATTATATGGGGAAAGAATTCTATAAATGTTTCCCAAAGACTATTTGAACTGTTTGCCTTTAATTTAATGTTTTTGGCCAGCGGATGGGCTGATGACTTGGTGGTGCTGAAACCGACAGGCCTTAACAAAATAAAAGTGTAGCTATAGACAAAGGCAAACCGTTTTCTTTTCTGATTCCACTGAACTCTGAGCAACTGACAATACACCGGGAATATGTGATAAATACTTTCGTAGTGAAATCGTTTCTTTTGTGGTAGACGATATTATGTCATTTCAAACAGAGCAACGGTCAATTACTAGACGACTCTTAGTGCCTTTCAGTAACAATTTTCCAACTATTGCCACAAAGGAAATGGCGTTAATGTTTGGAGGCCTGTCATTACTCTGTATAATGCAATACTTTGGCTCTTCTTAGCAACTAGTACCCGTCATGAATTTTTTAAAGGTTTCCGAATACCATTACTTGCTCTTTATACGAAGTGTAAACGGAACAGAATATACACAAACGCTTGCGTTTAGTCAGGCGAGTCTGCTGCAGATCGAACGAATAATTATATGCTAATATTGGCGCTGTGCTATTCGATGTTTGCGCAGAAAAATTACTGAATGTTTCATCAAAACAAGCACATTTATTTTATAATAATCAAATCGTTAATTGGAATGTTGGAATCCAATCACACGTCTGAGTACATTTAACCACGTTATTGTTCAGCAAACCATTGCATGATTTAATAGGAAATTTGCCAGTTAGTGTCCGAATGAAATAAATGTCACTGAAGCCGGGTGTGAGGGAACTGGTTCGAAGCTTTGTCCTACCAAAGTAAATCGTCCATTTGAAAGCAATCCTACATCGTGCGTGGAGTGCAATAAATAGTGAAAATTCCTGACCGTACCACATTTCTGAACAGTGTAGAATACATTCAAATATTATTTTGTCATATGATGACATGGTTGCAGACCGTGTCTGTTATTTGAAAACAAATGTTGATGGTGTCGAGACAGCAATCAGCCACAAATTTATTTTAAGCTCCTTTGTACAAAAGGTACCATAACAGGTTTCCAATCATTATAATTCATCGTCAGAGGGCTTTCATGCTTTCATTAGAACATGTGGTGCATTTCTTGTTGCTTAGTTGTCCTAAAATATAAGTAAAACATAGTTATAGGGACGCCACAGCAGCTGTAAGGTGTGCATATAATTATGTATTATATATATTTTAGGACAACTAATCAATAAAAAGCGAACCACATTTTCTAATGATACCATGAAAGCTGTCTGATCATGAATTATAATGATTCGAAGCCGGTAATGGTACGTTTTGGATAAAGGAACTTAAAATAATTTTGTGGCTGGTTGCTGTCTCAACACCATCAACGTTCAAATGTAATAGCGGAAATTAAAAGCCTTGAATCGTGTTCGTGAATTTTGTCTAAGACACAGCCCCCACGTGGAAACTTACGACAGATGGACAGTATCGCAGAAAATTACGAGCCTAGGCCATTTTTTTCGACAGTTACGAGCAATAATGACCACCTAGGAACAATTATTTGCCGTGTAGGACCAATGACTGCTTTCAGCTTCTATCAGTATTAACGTAATTGTGTATAAGTTATATTTCGTACAATGTAAATGCACACATCAAAAAAGTTTTGCATCGCCTCGGTTCCGAGAGTTCCGGAACCTGTACAGAAAATAGTTCCGAAACCTGTACAGAAAATTGAAATATAGACCAACATAAACATCATTTCAGCCCTTGCTCATGAAAACCACACATTGCATGTTATACCACCATATAGCGAGACTTTCAGAGGTGGTGGTCCAGATTACTGTGCACCCCGGTACCTCTGACACCCAGCAGTACGTCATCTTCCATTGATGCATGCCTCTATTCGCGGGGCATACTATCCACAAGTTCATCAAGACACTGTCGGTCCAGATTGTCCCACTTCTCAACGGCGATTCGGCGCAGATCGCTCAGAGTGGCTGTTGGGTCACGTCGTCCATTAACAGCCCTTTTCAATCTATCCCAGGCGTTTTCTATTGGGTTCGTGTCTGGAGAACATGCTGGCCACTCTAGTTGAACGATGTCGTTATCCTGAAGGAAGTCATTCACAAGATGTGGACGATGGGGACGCGAATTGTCGTCCATGAAGACGAAATTCTCGCCAATATGCTGCATATGGTTGCACTATCGGTCGGAGGATGACATTCACGTATCGTACAGACGTTACGGCGCCTTTCATGACCACCAGCGGCGTACGTCGCCCCCACATAATGATTCCAAACCCTTTGTGTTAATGTGTATATTACAGTTTCCTACGAGTACTTTGGCATGAAGAAAACAATTGTTATTGAATGATGCGTGTGTGGGACCAGACACCTCCTTTTCACCACGTAAGCGTAATTTCAATAAATGGCAACACCTATGTTCAGAACTATATGTTCCTTTCCCACTTTTCAGTGTAAAGTCAGAAAACCTCGACCAGCAACCAATAAAATAAAAAAGGTGAGAGCTGCCGACGACCAGATGTCTGAATGTCATAAACGATCAAACTTATCTGAGAAATTCGCCACTCCCTTTCCACAGGTTTGCGAAACAAGCATGTCAAACCTAGCCTCACCTTTGAAGCAGCTCTCAGACTGTGCTTTTAGCGACGTGAATTATTGTGAGATTAACCGGAATGGCTGCCAATGCAGACAAAGATTGTCTTTCTTTGAAATTAGAACTGTAAAGAACGAAAAGATAACAAGCAGTTGACCGGCGTTGCCTGGTGAAACGTTTATGTGATGCCTCGTATAAGAAGGAGAAATGCGTACCATACCGTTTCCGACTTTGATAAAGGTCGGATTGTAGCCTATCGCGATTGCGGTTTATTGTATTGCGACATTTTTGCTCCCGTTGGTCGAGATCCAATGACTGTTAGCAGATTATGGAATCGGTGGGTTCAGGAGAGTAATACGGAACGCCGTGCTGGATCACAATGGCCTCGCATCACTAGCAGTCGAGATGACAGGCATCTTATCCGCATGGCTATACCGGATCGTGCAGCCACGTCTCGATCCCTGAGTCAACAGATGGGGACGTTTGAAAGACAGAACCATGTGCACGAACAGTTCGACGACGTTCGCAGCAGAACGCGTTTCATATCCTCACGAGTGGGCAGAAACTGTTTTATCAACTGAGACGAATGTGTCAAGAGTGTATAAGATTTAATTTGATACATGATGGAGTTGTTAGAGGAGTTTTGTAAGTTCAGGATGAGTAGATCTTCTTCGGATAATTTTGGAAATTTGTGGTAAGTTCCTACGGGAGCAAACTGCTGAGGTCATCGCTCCCTAAGCTTACACACTACGTAAGGTAAGTTAATCTAACTTACGCTAAGGACAACTCACACTCCCAAGCCAGTCTTTAGGTACGGATCTTTGTATGAGCGAGCCGTCGTACATAATTGCTGAATATGGAGCTATTGAATCAGCATACTCTGAAAGGAACCTGACTGGTATACATTCTGGACCGGAGACATTGCCTTTAGTAAGTGATTTAAGCTGCTTTGCTACACCGAGGACATTTACTTCTACGTTTCTCATCTTGGCAGTTGTTCTTGATTGGAATTCGGGAATACTTACTTCATATGCTTTGGTGAAGGAGTTTCGGAAAACCGTGTTTAATAACTCTGCTTTAGTGACATCGTCATCAGTGACTTCACCGTTGTTACAACGCAGTGAAGATATTGATTGTTTCTTGCCACTAGTGTGCTTTATGTATGACCAGAATCTCTTTGTGTTTTCTAACGGATTCCTAGACATAGTTTCGTTGTGAAAATTATTAAAAGCATCTCGCATTAAAGTACGCACTATATATCGAATTTCTGCAAAGCTTTGCCAAATTTGGGGAATTTCCGTTCTTTTAAATCTGACATGCTGTTTTCCTCCTGCAACATGTCACCACCTCTTGAAGCATTACCTGCGGACAGCCTCCTCTTGTTTCGTCGTTTGGGGAACGCGTTTCCGCGTATTGTGGATCACGGCGAACAGTAGACACCTCATTCATCTCTGTGTCCGAGCTTGAATTTATCTTCTGGCGCTCTTCTGCCTCACAAGCCGGGATTGCAAACGTGGTCCCTCCTGTCGATCACGTTGACGGTTCCGGTGCAGGCCGTGGCGTCGTGGGCGTGAAAACCGGGCCTGTGTAGTTGGTAACTGAAATGGTTCAACGTCTTGTTCCGTTACGTTCCTCGATGCCTCAACGTATGTAATACGCAGCATCGTCGGCTGCGATGTAGGCGTCGTGACTGCACGAAGCGTCTCTGCAGGCATACAGAGCGAACATGACCTTCCTGTCCGCACCCGAACAAGTCAATGGTTGACCATCGTAAGTAAAGACCGCTCGAGAGCCACCAACGGTCACGTACGTCGGGATGTGTTTGTGCAGTTCGATTCGCACCTGACGCACTCCGTTCAGAACAGGATACGTCTCTAGCACGTACCATTTTTCTTACACGTCACTCAGTACTTCCCCGTAAGGCCGCAGCGCGTCCACGTGAAGCGTGGCCGGAACCCCAAACGACAGCTCGAAGATTCGTATGTTCCGAGCGTCGCAGCCTGCATGGACGACAGTCACTACAGGCACATTGGCGTCCGAGTAGTGGAAACGATATCCGTCTATTGAACGACAAAAAAGCCGTTCGCTTCCTGCTTCATCGACAAATTTCAGGTAAACTGTGCTGGAGACGATCTAAAGATGGCTTGACGTGCAGTAATCGATCTACTTAGTATGCCTTATGTCGAGCACACTGGGTTGAACATTAATTTATTAATTTCTTCGTGGCCTTTCTGCAACATAGTGACATCGTCGTTCGCGGTGACCCGTTGACACTGCAGTACCATTACTACCCGCGCAGGTAAACAACGGTCCGCTCGCGGAGCGCTGCGACTGCCTCCTTCAAACCCCCCCCCCCCCCCCCCTGACTCAGCTAAGCAGCGGACAATAAAATATACCGGGTGATCAAAAAGTCAGTACAAATTTGAAAACTTAATAAACCACGGAATAATGTAGGTAGAGACGTAAAAATTGACACACATGCTTGGAATGACATGAGGTTTTATTAGAACAAAAAAAAAAACAAAGTTCACAAAATGCCCGACATGTGGCGCTGGACAGCAAAACGTCAGTGACTGCGCATGACAATCGTGTACAAAAAGAGCTGTAATGAGATAGAGAATCAGATGCGCCAGCAGTCGCAGCATGTTGACGTTACCTGAAAAGGCGCTTTTAGTGAAGCTGTATTATCAGAATGGGGAATGTGATAGTTCAGCGTTACGATCCTATCGCCATAGGAAGGGGATTCGAATGGATAAAGGTCCGTTGACAAATGCAGCACAAATGCAGCTGTGGCGAGAATGATTTCGAAGTTCGAAGCCACGGGTTGTTTAGACGATAGACCCAGTAGTGGCCGACCGAGCACAAGGCGTAATGCTGCTGAGGCAGCTCAGGAAGAAATGGCGACTGTAGCGGGTTCGTCTATGCACGGGAAAGTCAGCGCTCGTGCAGTCGCACGTCGCACCGGCATTCCATACACTACTGTTTGGTTGGCACTTAGGCGTACCCTCCGATGCTATCCGTACAAAATCCATCGGCATGATGAACTGTTACCTGGCGATTTAGTGAAGCAGAGGGCATTTGCGGTGTGGGCGTTTCAAAAGATGGAGGAAGATGACGATTGCTTGAGTAACGGGTTGTGGACCGACGAAGCTCATTTCACGCTCCGGGGGCCTGTCGACGCCCACAACTACAGAATTTGGGCTACCGAAAATCCTAGAACTGTCGTGGAACCTTCATTGCACGACGAAAAACTTACGGTATGGGTTGAATTTACCACATCTACCGTTATCAGGCCTTTTTTTCTTCGAGGAAATGCGTGATTCTGGTTTTGTAACTGCTACGGTGACGGGTGAGAGGTACGCCGATATGTTACAGAATCGCATCACCGCCAGCCTGGCTGATAAACACCTGCTGGAACGTACGATGTTGCTAGACGCGTGAAAGATCTCTTGCGCGCGTCGTGTGCTCAGCCGCCACTTTCGTCATGCTTGGCCTCCCAGGTCCCCAGACCTCAGTCCGTGCGATTATTGGCTTTGGGGTACCTGAAGTCGCAAGTGTATCGTGATCGACCGACATCTCTAGGGATGCTGAAAGACAACATCCGACGCCAATGCCTCACCATAACTCCGGACATGCTTTACAATGCTGTTCACAACATTATTCCTCGACTACAGCTATTGTTGAGGAATGATGGTAGACATATTGAGCATTTCCTGTAAAGAACATCATCTTCGCCTTGTCGTACTTTGTTATGCTAATTATTGCTATTCTGATCAGATGAAGCGCCATTTGTCGCACATTTTTTGAACATTTGTATTTTTTTCGTTCTAATAAAACCGCATATCATTCCAAGAATGTGCGTCAATGTGTACCTATCTATCTACATTACTCCATGATTTATTCAGTTTTCAAATTTATACTGACTTTTTGATCACCCAGTATATATATAAATAATACCTTGCTATTCACAAACCTACCCTGATTCAAGTACTGAGACCGTGATTTTTACTGGTCATGGGAACACAATATTGTGTATTTATCTCAGTATAGTCTATACTCGTAATTTTAATGTATTCCATAATACTCACACTCATCGTATGTATAGAGTGCAGCTTCTTAATTGCCCCCTCCCAAACTGCGCAAGTTCGTTCTAAGATGCAGGCGGTGAATTTATTTTACTTATTTATTTTTTGGTACCTTGGACGCCTTTTTACAGAACTTGATTCTCTTTTGCCAAGTAGCGCAATAGGTTGAGGATGAATGATATGACTTCAGAACATCGCATTCTGAGTAATAGATTTAGGAATGCACCTTGAACCAGAATTGCGTGCGTATTACCCACACAGAACCATTTCTTGAGTACTGTAGGAGCTCAACCTGCAAATGTTACACCTTCAGACGGCACAGACATTTGTACTGCCGAGTTTCTACCTAGTATATATTTAGACAAATGATTTCTTCATTAATATGTGCCGCCTTAAACATAAACACACACACACACACACACACTTACGTGTTATTCACAGGTGTGACTTACCTTTCGTTTGACAGTTTCCTTTAAGCGTTCTATTTTTAACAAGAATAAGACCCAATCTAGGACCTGTGCTTCTTTATACGTTCAAAAATGGTGCAAATGGCTCTGAGCACTATGGGACTTAACATCTGAGGTCATCAGTCCCCTAGAACTACTTAAACCTAACTAACCCAAGGACATCACACACAACCATGCCCGAGGCAGGATTCGAATCTGCGACCGTAGCGGTCGCGCGGTTCCAGACTGCAGCGCTTAGAACCGCTCGGTCACACTGGCCGGCTCTTTATATGTGCTGTCGTGGATCAGCTGCCAATTTTGGCGTCGTATCTAGTTCTAGCCAGGCATTTTTTCAATGCCACCGCGTTCGTCTGAATTAGCATCACTTGATAATTTTGTTGTAGGGTAGTCATAACTTTGATACACATTGCTCCAACTTATATCAGTGAATAAATTTTGCTTTTTATGACATGTGGCGCAGTTCTGTCAGTATCGACAGAGTTGAATCGTCATCGATACGAAGGTACGAAATATTTGGTAAGGCTCAAGGTTAACTGTTTCTGCATCTATTGCATGTTTATTCGAACATAGTTTTAATGACATCACTTTGCATACATGTGTTGTCGGCTCTCAAAACTTCACGAGTGTTACACGTCCATAGTGCATAAGTGAATTTTTGAAAACAATAGATTTCTGACGAGAAACTGATGCTCTATTTGCATCCTATGATTGGCCAAAATCCGTGAGCGTGTTCTTGAAGTACTCTGCAACCTGATATTACTTGGGAGGCCGAGTTCTACCTGTCACGATGAATTATAAAAGAGGAGTGGTGAGGACATTACCTTCTTGGAAACTATTTATCTAACTGGTCCAGCCTGTAGTAGCTGATAAAGGGCTCTTGCCGTAGTTACTTTTGAGACAAAAATGGTGTATGAGATGACAGGGTTGTTCAAGGACCTGTACTTCTCTACATACGCTATACTGGATCAGCTGACCATATCTACAGACCTGTTACGGGTGTGCACCGAGAAGCTTCCCCAGGAGGATGGTAATAGATCATCCAGAAGTCACAGTTTGAGAAGATTCGCACGGCAGTGTCAGATGACTTCAATGTCTCCAGTAATGCGGTACGGAAGACATCTCATCTTTCGTAGTACATGCATTACGTGTTATAAATGGTAGGAGGACTTCTTCCTGGGTAAAACTAATGAGACGCAAAATTATTTCCCTTTCTGATCTCTTGATGGAGATAAATGTGTTACGAACGGCGGGATCTGCAGCTCGTGCGAATTCCAGGAACTCCCTGGTGTCTGATAATTTTGAAATTTAATGTGCCGGGCCGGTGTACGCATCGTTATGTCACATGAACAATCTGTATTAGATGTACTTCTGTTGAACATTTTCGCATGCCTCATCAAGTCAGAGAAAAAGTGGCCTACCGCACGAACTTCAACATGATAACTGACTTCAGTTAAGTAGGTACTACCGTACATGTGAGAAGGGCATTCAATATGTGATGAGACACATTATTTCCTGAAAGCAGACTGGTATTTTTTGGAATTCCAAAGACAACATTATTTCTCATTCTTTTGGCTACAAAACCCTGTTTCTCAACGTAATCTCCATTCTACGCGACGGCCTTACACCACCTTCCTGGAAGGGCCTGTATGCCCGCAATGTACTACTTTACTGATCGACGTCGGAGCCAACGTCTTGCTCCAAAAATAACCTCCCCACCATCCACGCACTGCCTCCCGCGGAGTGCATGTTTCATTGGGCCAAAGAAATGGAAGCCGGAACGTGTGACGTTCGGGCTGAAGAACCTCTCACGTGCGCAGACTCGTGTGAGGCCTTGCGTTTTCATGGAGATGGAGAAGTTCGTTTGCCATTTTGTGGCAATGAACACGCTGAATTTCTGAAGGTGGAACAACACACTTAACGGCCGATCGTCGCACCATGAAGGGGGACAAACAGAGCAGCCCCTCCAGAGTCCAGGAAGACCGTCGGCATGACATTGCCCGTTGATGGCGTGGCTTTGTCATTTTTCTTCGGAGGAGGCCTGGTGTGGTGCCACTACATGGATGGCGGATTTGTTTCCGATGCGAAGTGGTAAACCCACGTTTCATCGCCTGTGACTATGTTGCACAAAAGACTCTTACGATCAGCCTCGTAACGGCTGATTCTTCGTTGTTTTTATGGTCATCTGCTACGCAGCGAGAAACCAGCTGTCATACAACTTCGAGTACGTCAACAGGTGGACGAGTGTGTCAGCACTACCAACATAAACGTCCAGCAGAGCAGCGAGGTGTTTCATTGTGATCCGTCGATGAACTCGAATGAGGGTGTCCTCACGTTCCAACACTGCAGCAGTCCCAGACGTGTAAGGCCGACCGCACGCGGGTGATAAGACGGATTTGTGCGACATCGTAGCGATGATGACAGACGGCTCGCCCAACGACTCACCACTCTTTTGTTTGATGCCAAGTCTACGTTAACATTCTGTAAGTGCCTATGAATACTTTCGATGCTCTGGTTTTCAATGAAAAAAAAAATTCAGTGACAGATCTCTGCCTGGAACGCTTCTGCGTTACAGACGCCGTTTTAAATGCTACGAATAGCGCCGCCATCTATCGGAACTTCACAAAAAACTATAAGGGCCGAAACGGGAATACCCACGACGTCCCACAACAAATTCCGCCCCTCACACATACAGTAATTGTGTATATGGTGTGCTAACGAGATGGTCATGTTCGACGCGTATACGTTCAACTCTGGGCGAGAGACCCTTGAAAAGGAAGACGTCGTTTTCTATCTCCCAAGTGGGTTCAACAAAGAAAGAAGACACAATAGCAAATAAGCAGCAGGGATTTTTCACGTGAAAAGTCTTTCTACGTATAGAAATAGCTGGTAATACCCCAAAATTTAAAATTGAAAACAGAAATGGAATGCTGGAAAGTAACGTATGGAACACAGATTTATATGGGAGTAACACAGGGGTGCCGGCTATTTACGGTTACAAGCGACTGCTCAAGACAACGGGATTAAAAGAGTAGAGAATGATGAAGGCCTTGAGTTGGCAATCGGTAAAATATCCCTAATGAAGAACTTAACTGATCAATCAGAACGGCTGGTAACACTTGTGTCTGGGTATGTATGGGGTATGATGTGAGACCTAGCAGCCACGTAGAAAGGAAGACAGCAGCTGAGACGTGACAGGACAGAAGATCTGCATCAGATCAACCATAGGATTGGTGACCGAAACAACATCATCCTACAAGAATCTGTATGCAGGAAGCTGGTGGCACTTTGAGGTGTAAGGCATCTGCAGAGCCTGTGCCCACTGAAAGGCAGATGCGGACCGGCAGCGGACGTCCGTGGAGTGGGTGGGTGTTAATTATACGCCACCTATTTATCCTAAGCAAACAGCAGCGCGCCGCCGCCACCGGGCGGTGTGCCGCAGGCTGTTTGTGGGCCGTCTGTAGCACTCCGCCCCCAATCCCTCCCTCCGTAACGCACTGTCGGCCACACAACAACCCTGCGGCTGCCTCACCCGGCGCCACAGCTGCAGCATTCACGCTCCCGAGGTCCTGTGCAGCACTAGGAACACAACCGCTATGATAATCTATATTTTTATGTCCCCTGTATTGTTCTTTTATGTGAGGAAATACATACTGTGTTCTTCAGTGACGGTATTCTAGTATCAATTAACATGAAGCAAAGGCTAAACGTTCACCGTAAAAAGCAGAAGATCAGTATAATTGAGGGGCCTATGACAAGAACCAAACAAGTTCTATATTGTGATTTTTTTTCGGAAAAAAATAAAACAAACTTTCCATTGGATAAACTGAGGCATCAAAAGGGTTCAAACGATATTCATAGCATTGTTAAATAGCAACATGTGTTTCATTAATGGTCTTTTGGAAGTATACGGTGTGTATCGAAGAGTTCCTAGATAACAGAAAGCAGCATGTCATTCTCAATGGAGAGAAGTCTTCTGTAGTAAGAGTGATTTCAGGTGTGCCGCAAGGGAGTGTCTTAGGACCGTCGCTATTCACAATATGCATAAATGACCTTGTGGATAGCATCGGAAGTTCACTGAGGCTTTTTGCGGATGATGCTGTGGTATATCCAGAGGTTGTAACAGTGGAAAATTGTACTGAAATGCAGGAGGATCAGCAGCGAATTGACGCATGGTGCAGGGAATGGCAATTGAATCTCAATGTAGACAAGTGTAATGTGCTGCGAATACACAGAAAGAAAGATCCCTTATCATTTAGCCACAATATCGCAGGTCAGGAACTGAAAGAAGTTAATTCCATAAATTATCTGGGAGTAGGCATTAGGGATGATTTAAAATGGAATGATCATATAAAGTTGATCCTCGGTAAAGCAGATGCCAGGCCGAGATTCATTGGAAGAATCCTAAAGAAATGCAATCCGAAAACAAAGGAAGTAGGTTACAGTACACTTGTTCGCCCACTGCTTGAATATAGCTCACCAGTGTGGGATCCATGCCAGATAGGGTTGATAGAAGAGATAGAGAAGATCCGACGGAGAGCAGTGCGCTTCGTTACAGGATCATTTAACAATCGCGAAAGCGTTACGGAGATGATAGATAAACTCCAGTGGAAGACTCTGCAGGAGAGACGCTCAGTAGCTCGGTACGGGCTTTTGCTGAAGTTTCGAGAACGTACCTTCACCGAAGAGTCAAGCAGTATATTGCTCCCTCTTACGTATATCTCGAGAAAAGACCATGATGATAAAATCAGAGAGATTAGAGCCCACAAAGAGGCATACCGACAATCTTTCTTTCCACGAACAATACGAGACTGGAATAGAAGGGAGAACCGATAGAGATACTCAAGGTACCCTCCGCCACACACCGTCATGTGGCTTGCGGAGTATGGATGTAGATGTAGATGTAGATGTAGATGTAGATACAGTCTATAATGGATTTTTCCCTGATTCGTCAAACAAATATATGATCCTATTACAGACCTTCAAGATGTGCATTTCACTGATCAGCAACTGAACCACAAACTTTTATTTGCCATGGCCAGAGCACCCATCATTAACAAGAACAAGGTCCATTATATAACGAAATGTTGTTTACGTAGTTCAAAAATTACCCATGTGACTACAGTGGACCTTCGCTTCCTTCGCGTTAAACACATCTCTAAACTGAAGCTGAGTCATTTCCCTGACTGATCACTTTAGCACATTTGTTTTATATAGCAAATGGCAGTTGACTGCAAGTGTGGTGGGGGCAGGTTTTGCACTTCTGCTGTCAACTGCAATGTCATACACACTACTGACTGATTCTCCTCAAAATGTGTCAGTATAACTACGTAATATGGTGTTTAAGAGAAAAGAAACATCTACATTATCTATAAAAAAAGAATTGGGTAATGCCTTTATACCCATTACAGCTGACGTCATGAAACTTTATTATTTCAAAAGTAGTGCCATAACGGTTGCTACATTCATGCCACTGTGAGACAAGACGGCCAATACTTTCCGGCAAAATGTTTGAGGTTGCCTGCGGAAAAATGACTGTACACAGACTTGTACCTTTTTATTCTAAGCAAATCAACAGCCACCGATATCTTTGTCCAGTGCTCCAAAAACACGGAAATCGAATAAGGAGAGTCGGGACTGTATGTAGGATGCATAACAAAATACCCATTGGAACATGTGGGCAACCTTAGACATTTCGTCACAATCTACAGTGTAGCAGCAATTTAATGACACTGGTTGTTTATATGAGAGGAGAATACAACAGAGTTTCGCACGTACCTAACTTTGTGGCGCGCTTTGTGGCAACGTTTGTATTTCAAACCATGGTCGAGCATGAGACAGACTCTTCAGATCCTCGTGTCTTCTACGCCGTTTCCAGAGAAAAGATCTACGGATCCTTCTGTTTCCCAAGTCACGGACTCATAGAAGTCACGTACCTAGAAAGCCTCCCACTGAACTGCAAGTTCAAACGTAATTTCGTACAAGCTTCGCCCTGATTTTATGCGTACTTGTCAAGTACGGAATCCAGGAGGAACGTAATATGGCTTAACGAGCGAGGTGGAGAAATGGTTAGGACATTGGATCCCTTTTCATACCACACTTACCCACCATACCTTAGATACCATAAAAGGGGAAGCGGGATGGAATCATGGTTGGTAGTCACAATTTATAATTAAGACAATTTATTGACATTACGCCTTTTAAGGAATTTGAGAATTACAAATTGTGGACGGGCCACTAGATAAAGCTTTGCAAATACAGTTAGAAACTCAACGTACTCAGTACTCAGGTAAACAGTCCCTTAAGATTTATAAAAAACGTAATGTGCCAGGCATTTATAGGAACCTTAAGCATAGCAATTATCAATTACTTCACATAGCCACTTCATGCACTCTTTAAAGCCAGTTATTATATCAAGGTGGCCACACTTAACGTTCTTCACTAAAGTACAGCTAACAACGGGGGATTAGTAATTGCAGTTTTAATCTGTGCGAAGGCTCACTGCTGATTTTCTCCCCATGCGAAATCGCTATTCTTCTTCTGAAGATCATTAAGGGGAGCTGCAACATGGGCGAAAATGACAATGAATTTACGGAAGAAATTCGCTAAGAAAGAAATCTATCGTTTACACAAGGTGATCTTAGATGGTTTAACGATGAGGTCAGCCGAACGCAATCTTAGGAAAACCTGCTCCATGTGAAGAAGGTGTGACTGAAGGTCTAAATATTTGTAGACACAGTCGAACTTCAGGTCCCCTAAGACCACGTCCAACAAACGGGACAACACAGCCGCGCCAGTGGTCAACCCAAAAGGGACACAGGGGAACTCAAATAAATTCCAAAGACACTCCCAGCGTAATCGAATGCCAAACCGGCATGCTGGATGATATCACACCTGACCAACAAAGGGACCCTCATATTCTTAGCTATGGAAAATCTATGAGGCCACGAGAATTTATCGAGGTGCAACAACTCCCGCACCTCCCCTACTAGAGGTAACTCTCGGCCATCGGCGACCCGGCATCTCTGACACGGAGACTGCAGAGTCGAAAACCTGCACGAATATCTATATTCTATGTACCAGTCATAATCGACTAAGGATACGGAACTACCCGAATCCAGCAATGCACAAACTGGTTCCTGTCCTACTCTACCACAGACAATAGGGAGCGCTGGAACATGCGTCGCCTTGTAAGTAGGCTGTTTAGGTTTTTTTATTGGCAACGCCACGTAGCGCTCAGTATGAAAATCACTGGCTGTACTGTGTGCAGTCTGTGGCTAGTTTGCATTGTTGTCTGCCATTGTAGTGTTGGGCAGCTGGATATTAACAGCACGTAGCGTGGCGCAGTTGGAGGTGAGCCGCCAGCAGTGGTGGATGTGGGGAGAGAAATGGCGGAGTTTTGAAATTTGTAAGACTGGATGTCATGAACTGCTATGTATATTATGATTTTTCAACACTATGAAGGTAAATACATTGTTTGTTCTCTATTAAAATCTTTCATTTGCTAACTATGCCTATTAGTAGTTAGTGCTTTCAGTAGTTTGAATCTTTTATTTAGCTGGCAGTAGTGGCGCTCGCTGTATTGCAGTAGTTCGTGTAACGAAGATTTTTGGTGAGGTATGTGATTTGTGAAAGGTATAGGTTAATGTTAGTCAGGGCCATTCTTTTGTAGGGATTTTTGAAAGTCAGATTTGGTTGCGCTAAAAATATTGTGTGTCAGTTTAAGCACAGTCTTGTATAATATTTCAAAGGGGACGTTTCATATGTTGACCCTTCGCCGAGGATACCTCACTCGAATCTTCTGATATTTTTCCTTGTAGTTTGTGTAATTAGTGTAGCTATTGTTTATTGCTAGCGCGTAACTGTAGAGAGAATCTCCTTTGTAGTTGCAGTATTTCATTGTTGTTGTGGCATACATGTAGATTTGCACCAAGTATTTCGCAGCTGCGCTTGCAATTAACTAGATATTATTTTCAGTGCTACGTTAATGTGTTCTCTTATTTTTGCTCTTCAAATTGTGTTTTTCTGTGAAGTCTTGTGACAATAATGGCGTGTGAAAAACGTAATACTAGGCTCCAAAGTAAATTGAGAAATGACAGTGAAGACGAAAGCAGTGTGTTAGCGCCACCATGTAATGAATTAACTAATGGTCAAAGTAGAAATTTGGTAATTGTGCGAAATGGAGTGGGCTGCAAATAATGGTGTAGGCAGTGAAACAAGTAGTGAACAGGGAAGCATTATGGATCGATCGGTCTGCAACAGCTCGCCTCAGGATTCCGAAATGACAGGACACAATCTTGCAAATGCTGTAGATTCAGGTTTTGCGTCCTCACCGTTTTCTCAAATAAATCAAGACACATTTTCTGCTTTTCAAAATGCGAATATTGTCGGTTCAAATGCACTGCCGAATTGCACTGAGGAACATGTTTCAGACACCAGTGCCCTGTTATTACAGTTAATCCAATAAATGGGACAAAGGCTACAAAAGTTAGACACAACACATGAACAAAATCAGAAAGAAATGGGACAAAATCTTCAAAAGTTAGGCACAATGGAACAACACCACAGACAAACACTGCAACAGTTAGACACAATGTAACAAAATCTTCGGAAGTTAGACATCACACTTGAACAAACACGTGAACATTTAACTACTGTTTTACATAACATTTAATCGAAATGTCAAAAAGTCTGTAATGACGTAAAAACACAAATTTGTCAGCATTTCCAACCTATTTTTTCGCGTCATGAAAATGCATTACAGAATCACGAAGCAGCCATAAAAGAACTGCAAACTATTGTTCATGAAACTCACGACACCTTGCAAGCTAAAATTGACTCAGTTGCATCTACCGATTCGGTTACACAACTCGTAAAACTCAGGAAAACTTAAAGGACCCAGTAGATACGATTTCAACACAAATGGACACTCTGAAACTTGGTTCAGAAAAACACACAGAGGAAATAATTTCACTATCGGATAAAGTAGCTGAACTTTCAAATCAGTTCACTAACTTATCTACAAAGGTAGATGATAATCTGAATGACACAAGACCTGTAGCCTTCACGGACACTGAAGAGTATGAACAAATTAGAAAATTCAAACAAAATCAAAATCAAATCAATACA
The DNA here is from genome assembly GCF_021461395.2 of Schistocerca americana. Classification (NCBI taxonomy): domain Eukaryota; kingdom Metazoa; phylum Arthropoda; class Insecta; order Orthoptera; family Acrididae; genus Schistocerca; species Schistocerca americana. The sequence goes on along the minus strand of NC_060119.1, from coordinate 263,584,359 downwards.
CAGTACAAAAGAGAAATCCGGGAAGTACAAGATCAGTTGGCACAAGTAATACAAGAATTACATATTTCAGAGGACACTCGCACTCCAGTACGGGAAGAGGGACATAGAAATACGGAACAACCACAAAATAATAACACAGGACATTTCGGAAATTATGAAAGAAATTGGCAAGGTGCACCGAATTTTGAAATGGAACGGCCGAAACGACGTAACAATGACCGATATGCGACTCGCCGACATGATGATTTTGGCTATAAGCTGTTCATTACTGCACGTAAATTTAAAACATTTAAGAATTCTGGCAACGACATTCATCCACAAGCGTGGCTCCATCAATTCTCTCATTGTTTTCCTCCCAACTGGTCATTAGAGCACAGATTAGAATTTATGTGTGGCTATTTAGAGAATGAACCAGCTGTAAGAATGCAATCGGTCATTCACGATTGTCACAATGAAGGAGAATTTTATCATCCCTTCCTCTCAGCGTATTGCTCTCAAGCTACACAAGACTGAGTAAAACATAGCATCATAATGATGAAACGTTTCGGACAATCTGAATTTTCCAGTCTTATGAAATATATTGAAGACATGTTGTATAAGAATCAGTATCTTTCAAACCCATACAGCCGCATTTGCTTAATCAAACTGCCTGAACATTTACGACATATTATTTTAGCAGGACGTTGCAAAGACGACATTGAAGCTTTTCGGGGACTGTTACAAGAACTGGAAATTGACACTGACAATCACGGAACGCGAAAACAGGAGCACAACAATTACAGGTCACATCTGTCACAATTCCGCGATGACAGAAATAATACACGACAAGGCTATTCTTACAACGTAAATCGTGACCAAACCAGACACCACCCGTATGACAACCGTTGGCAGAGTATTAATAATTACAGGGAAAGATCACCTCTCTGCGGTAATGACTATCACAGAGACAATCAGAGAAACAGACAATATGGGAACCAAAATAATTATTATCAAGGGAGACAGAATAACTTCAGACGCAACGGTCCAGCGTGCAGTTACGATTCATGGAGAAATTCTCCCCCACGTGACGGACAAGAAAGAAACTATGGAATCTACCGACATGACGACAGACGATATGATCGTAACGACACACCTGAATTGCATCAGAACTGGCGGGATTCAAACAGAGCAGGGCCCTCTCGAAAAGGTGAATTTGTAGAAGTTAGGTCTCCAAATCCCAATAACGACGCGCGCCAACAAAGACACAATAGGCAATGACTCATACCACTGACAGCCACAAAACGTACTTCTGAAACTGACGACGTAGCTGCCGTAGTTAGTAATTACGTAAAAATGGAAGACATTAGGGACATCTTACTCCAGGAACACGACGTAAAACATAACAACATTGCATATTCTGTGATTCACATTACAGTAAATGACGTAAAATCTACGGCAGTACTTGACTCTGGCAGTCCCATTTCAGTAATTAGTGAAACAGCTCTTAGCAAATGCAACAAATTGAACGATTGTCCCACACTTCCGTTACGTACGATTAAATTACAAGGTGCAATCTTTGGAAAAAGTGTAGATGTACGCCAACAAACCAACTTAGAATTCTTTTGTCAAAGCCACAGCTTCTCTATGAACTTTCTTTTTGTTCCATTATTGTCGACGGAAATTATATTGGGAGTAGACTTTTTGAATGAATACAAAGTATTCTTAAACTTTCACGATGCTGAAATAAGTTTAGAGAAAGAGGGTAAGTCAATAGCTTTGAAATTTGAAGATTGGCTCTCAAACCATGACGAGGAAATTAATCGGCTTTACCTTCTGTTAGACAACAGTTCGGAATTTTCTACGGAACTAGACACTAACAATCACTCTGCAAGTACTGACAGGGATGATATCGACGGCATATTTAAAACTAATGAGTTAATTCAGAATAAAATTCAAACAATTGAGAATTGTAATGACACTGATAGGCAGGACCTTTTTGAGATTTTACAAGCACATTCCACAGTTTTTACTCACAAAACAGGAACAATCAAGGGATTTCAATACCAATTTCGTGTTCGTGAGCATACTAAATTTTTTGTTAGACCATACGTAATTCCAGCACATTATAGGGACCGTGTTAGAATAGAAATACAATCTATGCTTGACGAGGGCATTATTGAGCCTGCAGTAAGCTCATACAACACTCCATTACATGTTGTTGAGAAGAAAAATGGATCGATCAGGCTTGTCTTAGATTCGAGACAAATCAATACTATCATTATTCCTGAAACAGATAGGCCGCAAACGTTGGAAGAACTTCTTCAAAATTTTGATGGTGTAAAAGTGTTGTCTTCTATTGATCTCAGATCCAGCTCTTATCACATCGAACTTCATCCAGAATGTAGAAAATACACAGCTTTCCTTTGTTTCGGCGTTTGTTATCAGTTTAGGAAACTTCCTTTTGGTTTGAACATTTCTTCGGCAGCATTCATTCGCGGGCTAAATTCCATATTACCTGACTTCTTAAAACGTCACATTACCTTATATGTGGACGATATTCTGATAGCAGAAGCCTCATGGGAACGACACAATCGCATTGTCAACAGCATGTTACATATTTTTGCAGAATCTGGAATTACAGTTAACTTGGAAAAGTCTGAATTCGGTAGGTCAAAGGTGAGGTTTTTGGGACATATTATTTCTTCTGAAGGCATTCAGCCGGATCCTGAAAAGTTAGAAGCAATCAGAGCCATTCCAGTTCCATCCACAAAAAAACAAGTCCGCAGTTCTCTAGGTCTCGTAAATTTTTACCGTCGTTTCTGAATATGCAAATTCTTGTTACACCAAAACTTTGTTCTCTCACTGGAAAAAATACTATTTGGAACTGGGACGAACAAGCACAGTTGGAATTCAATTCTTTGAAAGAAGCGTTAGTTAACGCGCCAATACTAGCTCATCCAGATCTGTCACAAGATTTCTGCCTTAGCACGGATTCTTCTAAAGTCGGTCTTGGTGCCCATTTATTTCAAGAAGTCATAGAAAATGACACTACTGTTCAGAAAACCATTGCTTTTGCTAGCCGAGTGCTAACAAAATCTGAAAAAAATTATTCTATTACTGAATTAGAAGCTTTAGCTATCGTTTGGGCATTTAACAAATTCCGTTTCCTTTTTTCTGGTAAGCACGTAAAAGTATACAGTGATCATCGTGCATTACAATTTCTCATGTCTTCAAAATTAACTCATGACAGGTTAAAACGTTGGGCATTGTTTCTGCAAGAATTCCACTTCACAATAGTCTACAACCCGGCAAGGAGAACATTGTTGCAGACGTACTGCCACGCGCACCGGCTGGGCTTGAGAAAAGTAACACAGAAGGCAACCTCCACAAAAATTTCAGTATTCTTTACATTCAGAAAGTCGCCTTTGAAAACTTCATCACCACCTCTTTAAAGGACATTGCTCATGAACAAGATAAAGATCCGATTTGGAAAGACATCAAAGGTAAATGGCATGAAAAGACACACACACAGATTCGGCATTATTATCTGGTTAGAAACAACATACTCTTCAAACGCTGCGCTGCTGATGACAAGCTATGGGTACTTTGCATTCCAGCCGATTTTGTTAATAAGCTCATTTGGTACATTCATTTCAGCTACGCACATTTTGGCCGTCGAAAATGTTATTATATTCTTCGAACGACTTGTTATTTTAACAATATGGAAAAGAGAATTCGAAGAGTCTTGTCTATTTGTAAACTTTGTCAAAAGGCGAAACCATCTACTATCTCACATCGTGCTCCGTTGTTTCCTATTATTCCTTCTAAATTAAAAGAATTTGCTGCTGTTGATCTCTTGGGACCGCTTGTCAGAACATCTAATGGATTTTCGTACGTTCTAGTCGCTGTTGAACTTACTTCAAAATTTGTTTCTTTCACACCGTTACGTAAACCCACTGGACGGTCTGTATCCAACGCCTTTGTTAAAAATTTCTTACGTGAAGTTGGACACGTTAGTAAAGTCATTTCAGATAACGGACCGCAATTCAGATTTGCTGTTCGGTCATGCATGCTTCGGAATAATAAAATCAAACCTGTTTTTATTTCATTGTACTCACCACATTGTAACCCGTCTGAACGGATTATGAAAGAAATCAATAAGCTTTGCAGACTTTATTGTCACAGAAAGCATCAGCATTGAGACAGATATTTACACTTATTTCAAAATGTGCTGAATGAAATGCCTCATGACTCCACCGCTTTACCACCTACTCTTGTACTGAAGAATGAAGAATCACCAAACAGAATCAGAGAGCTTGTACCTTTCCCGAATACACGTAAACTTCGACACAATGACATAATTGATTTGGCTATTAAAAATATAAAATCTGCAGCAGACAAATGGAGAAAACTACACGGTAAAGCAAATGCAAAGTAATTATATATTGGTCAGGAAGTTCTCATTATAGCTCATTCATTGTCACATAAGAAGAAACACTCGAGTCACAAGTTCTGTCTAGTTTACAATGGACCTTACAGAATTCGACGTATACCACATGATAATTGCGTTGAAGTTGAAACTCTGCGTACTAGGAAGAGTAAAGGTTTACACCACATTTCACATGTAAAACCATTTATTGAGAGATAATCTGCTTTTTAACTTAGTCTTTGCTATAAAAATTTTCACTTCACGCTACTGGTACAATTTGTCACACTGAGAAACTGTTAACATGCAACAATGTTTTGTAGTTAACTATCCAGTCAAGAACCAAGACAACTTATTTAAACAGAAATTACGAATGCATTTTAATAGTGAACAGACGTCACAGTGTTATTGTGTGTGTACATTCTTGCTTGTTAGTTGCACGATTACATAACGATTATAAGGATTACATACTTAGAACATATACTGGTACTGCTAATGAGATTTTAATGCAACATTTTGGTTTACTTGAAAATACATTCAGGATTTAAAGTACTTTCTGTGAGATAACAGATGACACAGTGGTTAGTTTATGTGACAGCTACACGATTGTATCACGGCGCTACTAATGAGTGACAATTTACAATGTTGCTTTTGTGGTGTTTCTGTTTCATATCTGCACAGTTTTTCTGAATTATTCTGGAAAGTAAAACATGTTTTAATAGTAACTTTTGTGGTGTAGCTACAATGAGACTGCCTTTTCCGTAGCACAACAATGCGTTACAGCACAGTACTTTCTTCATCACGGCAATAAGCGTAATAACTAAGATATCTATACGCAAAGCATTTCACTTTTGTTTATCATGAGGTAAGTAAATTGACTTTTGCAGAACTTAGCTTTCGGAGGACGATAACTGCGACACTTCCACAGAGATTATCTTACAACAAGACGCACAGTTTAGCGCTACAGTACACGTATTTGAGTGATTAATTTTGTACTTAAAACATTTATTTTTAAAGATATTTGAAGTACAATGATACAAAGGTTTTCCGTGATACAATTCATTCCATTGCTGTAATCTGCAACACCTGAGGGTATTATTCATTAATCCTCAGGGGGGTACACATTTACTTTGTGTACTATGTGTTTGGCAAGCACAAGGAGCCCTAGCTAATATGGTATTTGCTTATACAACTTTACACATCGGTGCCATATTTCTGTAACACACAAGTTACACAGCTATCTGATCATTTAACTGAGAGATAAACATTTTTTTACTACATCAGTGACACATGTTTACGCAATTACACAGTTGGGTAACTTCACACTTATGAAATTTTATTTTGCCTGTACTTAGTGAGCTGTTCATATTTTTTTGGAGCCATTGTGATACTATGAGAGCTTTGAATGATGTATTTGGTAAGGGAGCATGATTTTAAAGTACGTTTGATGTAGATGATACTATTGAAGTGAGTAGAGAATTTTTTTTAGGTTTTGACATTATTGGAGAGAGCTACGGCGTTTTTGAGATTTGACTGAGGTGTTATGATGTTATTTTCACGACGACGATGTGTATTATGCTGTTGAGGTATGTTTATGATCAATAAGATGATGCTACCATAAATGGGGAATTTGATTATGCTACGTATTTATTTTGATGAAATATTGAAGAAGTGTCAACGAATACGTATATGAATAATGAGTAGTGGTTAGGGACTCTGATTTGCGGAAAAGGATGTTGGAAACCAAGAATCGTACTTTAAGAGTTATGAAATGTGTGTAAATGCGCAAATGTATCACAGTGCCGACGAAAACTTTTTGAACACTGTTATATTCATAGGATTTTGTTTCTACACATATGCAACGCAAATTCTCGACCTGTGAAATTTTTTGTATGAGACTGTCACTGTAATGCAAACTGGTGTCATAAATATTTCAGTAAGAAAGTTAAGTGACCACCTTCACGTAATGAGTCATGGTCACCCAGCTGTGCGACAGTCACCTGGAAAAAAGCCATTATTGTGTGCTTTTCAGAGGCACAGATGAAAAAAAAAGGGGGCCGTTATCCTCGCTATTGACATTCCTTTCTAGAAAGCATCGCAAGTATGACACGCTCAAACTTGAAAACAAATGATAACACTGTGGAGCTCTTAATTTATGATATTTACTGAAATGCCTAATGAAATGACGAGAAATATTTTTATGTCTATACACCTGATTATGACTACTGCCTTTCTAGAAAGCATCGCAAGTACGACACGCTCAAACTTGAAAACAAATGATAACACTGTGGAGCTCTTAATTTATGATATTTACTGAAATGCCTAATGAAATGACGAGAAATATTTTTATGTCTATACACCTGATTATGACTACTGTCTTTCTAGTTGAGAGATTTTTTTACTACCTTATGAAATGCCATATGGCTAATGAATGATGTTTTATGCCTTCCTTTGTACATATTTGCTCATTTTCTTTAATATCTAGTTTCTAGCTGCACTGCAACATTGGTTATTATAAAATTTAATAGAAGTACTAATATCACTATTTTCTGTCTAGAGATCCAGTAATGAATACATTTATGATGTACTTTCCTAGAAAAGAGAGCACAAATAGACAATTCCCTTCACAGGAATTGCATAAATAATTTTTTTAATGACTTGGTAACTTTCTTGCAGAGTAAGTTTTTGTGAGGCATCACTCTGGTGTTAAGATGTGACATAGGTATTAAACATGGCCATTTTTACTGTAACAATTTTTCTGCATGAGCTATGTCATGTTTATATATAAGTTATTGCATTTGCTGCTGCTGTTTGCCAGGCATAGTGCTACTAAATTTCACTTTACATTACTCTGTTAAGCCAGTTTTACTACTGATTCATTTTCCTTGTTTGCTGCTCATTGCCTTGTATTAGTTGTAATATTGCTGCTTGCTTTTCCAATTTGCATTTTTTGTCATTGCTGTTTGTGTTAACTGTTTTGTGCTGCTGCATTGACTCATCTCTTAGTTTAGCATCTGAGTTCAGTATATTTAAGTTAGCTTAAGATGGGGGTAGGCCATATAAGAGAACAAGTTGTGATGAATTGGAAGAAATGCAGTGAGAAACTATAAGAAATTGGTTTGGCCAAAAAAAGTATTTTGAAAGAGGATATGAACCAAAAAAGTAGGGTTTAGGGACAACAGGTTTAGGTCGGATTTTCTTGGAAATAAATGATGAGGTAAGATAATGGACAATAAATAATGAGGTAAGAAATGTGTGAACATATAAATACAGAATGCATGCTTGGATAGAATTTTTTTGGTGTAAACAAATGTTGAAATAAGAGGAAAGATGTACAGAACGAAGTTTTGGGTTGGACTCCAGTACCAAATGTTACCCTGAAAACGAACCCTGTCTTTCCATTTGTATTATTCCGCTATGTGTTTATGTATCCTTGTGTATTTGCGTTTTTCCTGTCTTTATGTGTTTAGCTAATAAGATTTATGTTGTAGAATTTTTCAAATACTATGTTATTTTCTTTGTAAAGACGTTTATACATTATTTATTCTGTTCTGTTTCAACGCTCATGTGTGAAATTAATGTTTCGAAAACTATTCTCATTATTTTATATATTCACTTATGTCTTAATTCTTGTAACACTGATGTACATGTTTATTTCCATTCTTTTTTAAAGCCTGTTTTACTACAAATGTTATCTATATTGTTATGTTCTTTAATAATGTCTTTTGTAGCTTTGTTATTGTATTCTTATGTTATAAAATTGTAATTGACACCAATTCATCAAATTAAGTAACTTGTAAGTTACATTTCACTGCACACATTTCTGTTGGTCATAGTATACGGACAATATGTGAGAAGCAGGGACTGATAGTGTTTGCACGTGTGTTAATAATTCAGCAAGGGACTGGATAGCAGCATTGCTGGTTCTAAGGACAATTCCAGAAACTTTGCCATATTGTCCGCAAGACTCTCCGATGGTGATTGTGCACCTGCACAGTCGCAGCAGATGGCTGCTGACCATCTCTACAAGGACTACTGTGGTTCTACACTTTGATGACTCACCAGTGCCATTATTTCTACAAGGACTGCAGTGGGTCTGCACCTCTGGTGGCCCACCAATACCATAATCTCTATCAGGACTACAGTGGGTCTGCTCTTCGTCTGACTCTGCTGTGGGTTTGCTCTGTTGTGGCCTATACCTGTCTGCATGTCAAGAGCCAGTACTGTCTTTCCGTTGGAAGGACAACACCACTTCTTCAAGACTGCATGGAAATCCACTGCTTCCGTGTGCATTTTCTTTTACTACTCAGACTTTGAGAAAAACACTGCTATTTTACTGTGATGAACGATCAGGACTTTCTTTATGGACTGTGAGAAAATTTTAGCTTTTGACCAACATTGTATCAATAAGTGTGTGCATTTGATTTCTTTGTTATTGTAATTATGAAAATTTTTTTCAAATCTGTATTGGCCACTGCCCAAAACAATTTGCAAAATATTTTGTGGGGAGCATGGGGGCTATGTAAGTAGGCTGTTTAGGTTTTTTTATTGGTAACGAGACGTAGCGCTCTGTATGAAAATCACTGGCTGTACTGTGTGCAGTCTGCGGCTAGTTTGCATTGTTGTCTGCCATTGTAGTGTTGGGCAGGTGGATGTTAACAGCGCGTAGCGTGGCGCAGTTGGAGGTGAGCCGCCAGCAGTGGTGGATGTGGGGAGAGAAATGGCGGAGTTTTGAAATTTGTACGACTGGATGTCATGAACTGCTATGTATATTATGATTTTTCAACACTTTTAAGGTAAATACATTGTTTGTTCTCTATTAAAATCTTTCATTTGCTAACTATGCCTATTAGTAGTTAGTGCCTTCAGCAGTTTGAATCTTTTATTTAGCTGGCAGTAGTGGCGCTCGCTGTATTGCAGTAGTTCGAGTGACAAAGATTTTTGGTGAGGTACTTGATTTGTGAAAGGTATAGGTTAAAGTTAGTCAAGGCCATTCTTTTGTAGGGATTTTTGAAAGTCAGATTGCGTTGCGCTAAAAATATTGTGTGTCAGTTTAAGCACAGTCTTGTATAATATTTCAAAGGGGACGTTTCAAGCCTGAATGGCTTTACAATTCACTGGCCAGTTAGTAGACTCCCCCTCTTTTCCCATCCTCTGGTAGCAGCTATTTGAACGAGGGCTCCTAGGTACCGGATAATCCCGTACTAAATGATCAACCGCATGGCAACGTAACAACACGAAACTACTGAATTAGAACTAGTATTAATAGAGTTACTATACGTTGGTGCCTCATATTACTCTTTCTTGTTCATCCTCCCAAGAAATCGCATGAATGAATCAACCAAATGTTGAAACTGTTCCATAGAGCAAGGGCACTGTACAAGGTTCAACGTGGCGCGATGCTGTACCCGCATGCCTTCCAACATATGTTGCATACAAGCAAGGTCGGACACACGCATATCCAACGCCCCTACGGCCGTGCGAACCCTCTCAAAATAATTCGCTAAGGTTCCGTTACACGCTTCGACCTTCCAAAAACATTCCCGCTCTAATTCGACGCGCATGCTCGCTGACGGAGCTGAACTAAGGCCCCCTGTTCCAATTCCTCGGCTATCATGCTATTAAACACACCCTTAGCCATCGCATATAATAATACTAAGACGAAAGACTGCGGAACATGCAACGCATCAGAATGAATCTGGAGACGGACTAACAACCATAGGAAGGCTCAAATTTTCGATATACAAGACAGATATATCTTTCAATACATTCACAATTGGATAAGGTAACTTGGGAAATAAACTCAAATATTCTTCGTTACACTTAACGCGTGTGACCTCACTCACATTTTCAGGCTCACAATTAATATTTAAACCTCCCCCAACTTAAAAGCAAGTCTGGAACCGCAAGACCGCTACGGTCGCAGGTTCGAATCCTGCCTCGGGCATGGATGTTTGTGATGTCCTTAGGTTAGTTAGGTTTAACTAGTTCTAAGTTCTAGGGGTCTAATGACCTCAGCAGTTGAGTCCCATAGTGCTCAGAGCCATTTGAACCATTTTGAACTTAAAAGCAGGCGCTACGGTGCGGGACTGCAAACCTCCGGCAACACCAAGCAACTTATGACGGAGAGCACCCATTGCACCATCGAGATCGATTGAAGCGATATCCGATAAACAATTACAGTAATGGGCTAAATGCACCTGCACGCGAACAATTTGTTTATGCGTCGGCTGAGTAGAGGCCAGAAATTCAATTGTCAGACCTACATCACTTAAAGCTGTTTCGATATTCGACAATAAGTCGGCTACCTCGCTAACGATGTCTGTCGGAAGGGCAAAGGTAGTGTCGACCGCTGCACGAAGCCTGGCCACCAAGTCAAACACATTTCCGTCTACCGGCAGCCCGTGCACACGGAGTTCATGCATCAGTTTCTCTTTCCGTAAATAAGTTATGCCAGTGCAAGCTCGGACACTTATTTTACGTAACTTCCTGAAACAGGCAGACAAGTTGCAAAACACAATAATAACAATTTTACAACTTACCACGCAAGCACTAGCAACCATAGGAGAGGACAGGAAAAGCAAATCCCTCCCCCTCCCCCTTCCCCACCTGTTGTCTCTGCCACCAAGTGGTACATGGATCCCACTTCCTACCACACATACCCACCATATCTAAGATACCCTAAAACGTGAAGACAGATGGAACCATGGTTGATAGTCACAATTTATGATTAAGACGGTTTATTAACATTACGCCTTTTAAGGAATTTGACAATTACAAAATAACACTGGCACCAGCTCGCCACGACTCATTGAACTCGCATTCGGGAGTAAGGCTGTTAAAATGCACGTACGAGGACACACATTTAAGCTTTCCGTGATTTCGCTAAATCGTTTCCGGAAAATGCCTTGTGGGTTCCTCTGAAAGGGCACTGCCGGTTTCTATCCCCGTCCTTGACGGAGTCCTAATCTCTGTTCTGTCTCCTGCATCGCAAAAATTGCAGAGTGGCGTCCGTACCTGATAATTGAAAAACATTACGAAAGACAACAGGCAGCGCAATGAAAAGTTTAAAGACTTTCAAAACAAACCACAATGGGAAATGGGGCAAGGTGCGATGAGGCCACCTACTATCAATATGAATGAATATATCCACGTGGCAATAAGTATGCGTTCGAAAATGTGATAAATCAATGATATAGTGTTCGAAATAATAGTACATAAATGACAACGTAAATCGTCCATACAAGTGAAGCATAAGTTTCTGAGCATGTAGCAGTTGATGGAATTCATAAGGAGAGCAACAAATTGCTTCTTGCATCTTTTAAAAAGACAGAGACAGATCGAGAGAGAAGGAGATATTACAAACAATTTATATTTTCGTTTTGGATGTGTTTACTTGAATTCAAATGGGTCACCAAGGAACACTGAAGTCCCATTGCAAATCAACATATACGTGGCACGAAAATACGTGTGTGTGAATTTCTAAGGGACCAAACTGCTGAGGTCATTGGTCCCTGAACCTACACACTAATTAGATTAACTTAAACAAACTTATGCTAATAACAACACACACACCAGTGCCCGAGGGAGGACTCGAACCTCCGACGGTAGGGGCTGCGCAATCTTTGACATGGTGCTGTAACCGCGCGGTCACTCCACGCGGTACGTGGAACGAAAAGCTACTCTGAATAAAAATTGTTTTGTAGTGCATTTGAAACACAATAACATTAAACGGGACATGACTGAATCGCGCTGCTGTGATCTACGCTCGTACAGCATTCTCACTGAGTTGTACCAGACATCTTGAAGAAGCACCGAAGCAAAATCATCTTCAGCCACAGCGTATAAACCGTGCCAAATCAGGATCAGAAGCAAGTGTGTAACACTTACCCTTTCACTTACAACTCCAGTTTGGGGTCCAGCACACTCAGCGCTTCGCACTGGATAAAGTTCGCCGCCTGGCAGAGAGATAACATGCGACGCGATGCGGAAATATCTGCCATTGAGCTATCGTCTCCCAAGGCTCAATGTTCTCTCACAGTTAATAAAACGTTATGGACTACTTTGCCGTGGCCGAATGGATTTCATATCAAAACCCAACTTTCGCCACCATCTGCGGATGACAGTTTTCGAGAAAGAGTGTAGTTTCTTTGAATTTCATATTTCCGTTACACCACCGTATAATAGCCCGGAATATTTTATTAACTGTGACATATCTGACCCTGAAATTTTATATTTTACTACCACACGTTACTTTGCAAACAAGTGACTCCCCTCGGCGCGCTTGTGCAGAGTATTTGGCTTTATGAAGCAGGTTTGAGCGCGTGTCACCGGCATGGATTAAGCTGGACGAATTTGACATCCTGCTTTTTTATAATCACTAGACCCTGTTTAAAATGTAATTTTTTAACATGGAGTAGCTATGTCGCAATGTATCATCATTTAAGATTAATTAGCTGGCTCAGTGGTGGATTGGACCTAAAGGATATACGGATATACGAGTGGCCTCCAAGTTTGCCTGACTGGATGTAATTTCGCTTAATTTAAGGTTTGTCACTGCGTCCTAAATTGTGCCTAAATTGGGAAACCGTACAAAAATAACAGTGACTGCAGTAATTGCAGATATGCTTGGAAGGGGTTTGCCTAGCATCCAGTGGAGAGCATATTAAACAGTTGTGAAAGACAAATGCAAACTTACATCCTGAACGTGACTTGATACGTACCCCAATGCTATATGTGATTGCACGTAAAGGATGTTGTTGTTGTTGTGGTCTTCAGTCCTGAGACTGGTTTGATGCAGCTCTCCATGCTACTCTATCCTGTGCAAGCTTCTTCATCTCCCAGTACCTACTGCAACATACATCCTTCTGAATCTGCTTAGTGTATTCATCTCTTGGTCTCCCCCTATGATTTTTACCCTCCACGCTGCCCTCCAATACTAAATTGGTGATCCCTTGATGCCTCAGAACATGTCCTACCAACCGATCCCTTCTTCTGGTCAAGTTGTGCCACAAACTTCTCTTCTCCCCAATCCTATTCAATACTTCCTCATTAGTTATGTGATCTACCCATCTAATCTTCAGCATTCTTCTGTAGCACCACATTTCAAAAGCTTCTATTCTCTTCTTGTCCAAACTATTTACCGTCCATGTTTCACTTCCATACATGGCTACACTCCATACAAATACTTTCAGAAATAACTTCCTGACACTTAACTATATACTCGATGTTAACAAATTTCTCTTCTTCAGAAACGCTTTCCTTGCCATTGCCAGTCTACATTTGATATCCTCTCTACTTCGTCCATCATCAGTTATTTTGCTCCCCAAATAGCAAAACTCCTTTACTACTTTAAGTGTCTCATTTCCTAATCTAATACCCTCAGCATCACCCGACTTAACTCGACTACACTCCATTATCCTCGTTTTGCTTTTGTTGATGTTCATCTTATATCCTCCCTTCAAGACACCATCCATTCCGTTCAACTGCTCTTCGAAGTCCTTTGCTGTCTCTGACAGAATTACAATGTCATCGGCGAACCTCAAAGTTTTTATTTCTTCTCCATGGATTTTAATACCTACTCCAAATTTTTCTTTTGTTTCCTTTACTGCTTGCTCAATATAGAGATTGAATAACATCGGGGAGAGGCTACAACCCTGTCTCACTCCCTTCCCAACCACTGCTTCTCTTTCATGTCCCTCAACACTTATAACTGCCGTCTGGTTTCTGTACAAGTTGTAAATAGCCTTTCGCTCCCTGTATTTTACCCCTCCACCTTTAGAATTGGAAAGAGAGTATTCCAGTCAACATTGTCAAAAGCTTTCTCTAAGCCTACAAATGCTAGAAACGTAGGTTTGCCTTTCCTTAATCTTTCTTCTAAGGTAAGTCGTAAGGTCAGTATTGCCTCACGTGTTCCAGTATTTCTACGGAATCCAAACTGATCTTCCCCGAGGTCGGCTTCTACTAGTTTTTCCATTCATCTGTAAAGAATTCGTGTTAGTACTTTGCAGACGTGGCTTATTAAACTGATTGTTCGGTAATTTTCACATCTGTCAACACCTGCTTTCTTTGGGATTGGAATTATTATATTCTTCTTGAAGTCTGAGGGTATTTTGCCTGTTTCATACATCTTGCTCACCAGATGGTAGAGTTTTGTCAGGACTGGCTCTCCCAAGGCCGTCAGTAGTTCCAATGGAATGTTGTCTACTCCGGGGGCCTTGTTTCGACTGAGGTCCTTCAGTGCTCTGTCAAACTCTTCACGCAGTATCGTATCTCCCATTTCATCTTCATCTACATCCTCTTCCATTTCCATAATATTGTCCTCAAGTGCATCGCCCTTGTATAGACTCTCTATATACTCCTTCCACCTTTCTGTTTTCCCTTCTTTGCTTAGAACTGGGTTTCCATATGAGCTCTTGATGTTCATACATGTGGTTCTCTTATCTCCAAAGGTCTCTTTAATTTTCCTGTAGGCAGTATCTATCTTACCCCCTCGTGAGATAAGCCTCTACATCCTTACATTTGTCCTCTAGCCATCCCTGCTTAGCCATTTTGCACTTCCTGTCGATCTCATATTTGAGACGTTTGTATTCCTTTTTGCCTGCTTCATTTACTGCATTTTTATATTTTCTCCTTCCATCAATTAAATTCAATATTTCTTCTGTTACCCAAGGATTTCTACTAACCCTCTTCTTTTTACCCACTTGATCGTCTGCTGCCTTCACTACTTCATCCCTCAGAGTTACCCATTCCTCTTCTACTGTATTTCTTTCCCCCATTCCTTTCAATTGTTCCCTTATGCTCTCCATGAAACTCTGTACAACCTCTGGTTCTTTCAGTTTATCCAGGTCCCATCTCCTTAAATTCCCACCTTTTTGCAGTTTCTTCAGTTTTAATCTACAGGTCATAACCAATAGATTGTGGTCAGAGTCCACATCTGCCCCTGGAAATGTCTTACAATTTAAAACCTGGTTCCTAAATCTATGTCTTACCATTATATAATCTATCTGATACCTTCTAGTATCTCCAGGGTTCTTCCATGTATACAACCTTCTATCATGATTCTTAAACCAAGTGTTAGCTATGATTAAGTTGTGCTCTGTGCAAAATTCTATCAGGCGGCTTCCTCTTTCATTTCTTAGCCCCAATCCATATTCACCTACTACGTTTCCTTCTCTCCCTTTTCCTACACTCGAATTCCAGTCACCCATGACTATTAAATTTTCGTCTCCCTTCACTATCTGAATAATTTCTTTTATTTCATCATACATTTCTTCAATTTCTTCGTCATCTGCAGAGCTACTTGGCATATAAACTTGTACTACTGTAGTAGGTGTGGGCTTCGTATCTATCTTGGCCACAATAATGCGTTCACTATGCTGTTTGTAGTAGCTTACCGGCATTCCTATTTTCCTATTCATTATTAAACCTACTCCTGCATTACCCCTATTTGACTTTGTGTTTATAACCCTGTAGTCACCTGACCAAAAGTCTTGTTTCTCCTGCCACCGAACTTCACTAATTCCCACAATATCTAACTTTAACCTATCCATTTCCCTTTTTAAATTTTCTAACATACCTGCCCGATTAAGGGATCTGACATTCCACGCTCCGATCCGCAGAACGCCAGTTTTCTTTCTCCTGATAACGACATCCTCTTGAGTAGTCCCCGCCAGGAGATCCGAATGGGGGACTATTTTACCTCCGGAATATTTTACCCAAGAGGACGCCATCATCATTTAATCATACAGTAAAGCTGCATGCCCTCGGGAAAAATTACGGCCGTAGTTTCCCCTTGCTTTCAGCCGTTCGCAGTACCAGCACAGCAAGGCCGGTTTGGTTATTGTTACAAGGCCAGATCAGTCAATCATCCAGACTGTTGCCCTTGCAACTACTGAAAAGGCTGCTGCCCCTCTTCAGGAACCACACGTTTGTCTGGCCTCTCAACAGATACCCCTCCGTTGTGGTTGTACGTACGGTACGGCTATCTGTATCGCTGAGGCACGCAAGCCTCCCCACCAACGGCAAGGTCCATGGTTCATGGGGGGGGGGGGGGGGGGGGGGGGGGACGTAAAGGATATACTCTCGTAAATTAAGGTCGTGTGTAACACTATCGACTACTACTAAAATAGCAGTACACCGATAATGTTACTCCTGTGAAAGCACACTTATTTGACAGAAATCGTGCTTAATGACTTAACACGAAGTTTACCGAACGTAAACCTATTATTGAAAAAGAACAGTGTTCCATGCAACTATACAGTAGTCAACTGATACTCAACTGGTAATTTGAGATAAAGGTTGTTGCAGTGTCTATAGCCAGTGTTATTAAAAAAAAGGCGGGAATAGTATTCATGGCTCTTGATGTCTAACAAGCTCTGAAAATTCTCGTCTTAGGGTCGGATTTTCGTACTAAAGAGCTAATCAAAATATGCCACGAATAATAAGCGTAATTAATTCTGCATCCGAGGCTATAAAATATAATGTTGCAGTTCTTCGCACCTCTTTCAGTTCACAAGATGCGCACACATGCCCTGCTAGTCACCGACAGACTCATGCCACAAAAGAGCTTTGCAGTTCGACCGCCAGATCCACCTTTTCTGTTCCCTCCAAGTCAGTCTCTTTACACGGATACTACCCTCCATGTTTTACGTGATTACAAATCTAGAAACCCTATACATGAAACAGTATTAAAAGAAAATTTTAAACTTTTCCATTCCCTTACAGCACATTGTTTTTGACATTACATTCATAGATTAACTATAATTATATAAATTACAGTAAGTAGTGAATAAAACAATTAAGTTAATTTGACATCAAAGAGCATGTTTATACACAAATCACATTCCGTAAAAGCAGACAAAGAAGTTGGATAAGACAGTCGTAGGTAATACAAGGCAATTGTGTCACAAGGTTTCTACGTATGTTAAAATTTATCACACGTTTCTGTCTCCAATCAGGTAAAAGACACAGTACTCTGAAATCGGAAGTATTTCTTTGAAACACGGTATACATATAGTACGTGGTCCTCAATGGCGAGTATGTACCAGAGACAAAGGCGTTGTTTGGATGTCTCAAGCAAGCGACACTGTTACTCTCTCCATGCATAATTGATTCGACGAACAGCGTGAGCAGAAATCGGCGGCTGTTAACTGATGATGTGAGGTCGTCGTTAAGTAACTATAGGAAGATACACAGTGACTCAGATAGAATTTTTAAGTGGTGGAATGAGTGGCAGCTGGATCTAAATGTGGAAAAGCGTAAATTAATGCAGATGAGCGGGAAAAACATTCTCGTCATGTTCGAATAAGGCATCAGTTTTGTACAGCTCAGCACAGTCACGTTCGTTAATCATCTAGGTGAAAAGTTGGAAAGCGATATGAAATGGATCGAACGTTTAAGGACGGTAGTGGGGAAGGGGAATGGTCGATTTCGGTTAATTAGGAGAGTTTCAGGGAAGTGTGGTTAATTCCTAAAAGAGAGGCGTATAGGATGCAAGAACCAGAGCGAAGGAACTTTGCTAAGTTGGTCACCGGTAGGTTCAAATGACACTCAAGTGTTGTGGAGATGCTTCGGGGTTTCTAATGGGAATTTTTGGAGGGCGAGAGACGTGCTTTGGTAGATCATTATTAAGAAAGTTTGGAGAATCGACATTTGAAGAAGACTGAAGAACAAGTGTACTGCCATCAGAATACATTTCTCGTAAGGACTATGAAGATATGAGATAGTGTGGCTTGTACTGAGGTATATACACTCCTGGAAATGGAAAAAAGAACACATTGACACCGGTGTGTCAGACCCACCATACTTGCTCCGGACACTGCGAGAGGGCTGTACAAGCAATGATCACACGCACGGCACAGCGGACACACCAGGAACCGCGGTGTTGGCCGTCGAATGGCGCTAGCTGCGCAGCATTTGTGCACCGCCGCCGTCGGTGTCAGCCAGTTTGCCGTGGCATACGGAGCTCCATCGCAGTCTTTAACACTGGTAGCATGCCGCGACAGCGTGGACGTGAACCGTATGTGCAGTTGACGGACTTTGAGCGAGGGCGTATAGTGGGCGTGCGGGAGGCCCGGTGGACGTACCGCCGAATTGCTCAACACGTGGGGCGTGAGGTCTCCACAGTACATCGATGTTGCCGCCAGTGGTCGGCGGAAGGTGCACGTGCCCGTCGACCTGGGACCGGACCGCAGCGACGCACGGATGCACGCCAAGACCGTAGGATCCTACGCAGTGCCGTAGGGGACCGCACCGCCACTTCCCAGCAAATTAGGGACACTGTTGCTCCTGGGGTATCGGCGAGGACCATTCGCAACCGTCTCCATGAAGCTGGGCTACGGTCCCGCACACCGTTAGGCCGTCTTCCGCTCACGCCCCAACATCGTGCAGCCCGCCTCCAGTAGTGTCGCGACAGGCGTGAATGGAGGGACGAATGGAGACGTGATGTTTTCAGCGATGAGAGTCGCTTCTGCCTTGGTGCCAATGATGGTCGTATGCGTGTTTGGCGCCGTGCAGGTGAGCGCCACAATCAGGACTGCATACGACCGAGGCACACAGGGCCAACACCCGGCATCATGGTGTGGGGAGCGATCTCCTACACTGGCCGTACACCACTGGTGATCGTCGAGGGGACACTGAATAGTGCACGGTACATCCAAACCGTCATCGAACCCATCGTTCTACCATTCCTAGACCGGCAAGGGAACTTGCTGTTCCAACAGGACAATGCACGTCCGCATGTATCCCGTGCCACCCAACGTGCTCTAGAAGGTGTCGGTCAACTACCCTGGCCAGCAAGATCTCCGGATCTGTCCCCCATTGAGCATGTTTGGGACTGGATGAAGCGTCGCCTCACGCGGTCTGCACGTCCAGCACGAACGCTGGTCCAACTGAGGCGCCAGGTGGAAATGGCATGGCAAGCCGTTCCACAGGACTACATCCAGCATCTCTACGATCGTCTCCGTGGGAGAATAGCAGCCTGCATTGCTGCGAAAGGTGGATATACACTGTACTAGTGCCGACATTGTGCATGCTCTGTTGCCTGTGTCTATGTGCCTGTGGTTCTGTCAGTGTGATCATGTGATGTATCTGACCCCAGGAATGTGTCAATAAAGTTTCCCCTTCCTGGGACAATGAATTCACGGTGTTCTTATTTCAATTTCCAGGAGTTTACACAACAGTTTTTCCCTCACTCTATTTGCCAGTGGAACAGGAAAGGAAGTGACTAATAGTGGTGCAAGGTACCCTCTGCCACACGTCTGGTACAAAGTACCCTCCTCCACACGTCATATGGTGCTTGTGGAGTGTGAATATAAATGTAGGAAAAGATATCCGTACAGGGGAAACGCGGCCGACTCTCGTTTTCAGCTGTCGTGTTAATATTAAAGACTCTTATGAGTTAACTGTTATAGAAATACTGAATATGACTACCACCATGTTCTTTTCGCAGTAAGTTGTCCATCCACTTGAATACTCTAAAATTGAAATTGGTGCCGTACCAGGAATCGAAGCCGGAATTGTCGCTTTACGCGAGCGGCCTTGACCGCCTTAGTCCGCCGAGCACGCCTCCAGCATCGATCCAACGTTCCATAGTCTCGAATAGCTCTCGAATAGCAAATGGGGATACATGAAAGCCTAAACGTTTTCCTGTGAGCTCTGATTTCCCTTTTCTTTTGATATAGTCGAAAAGAAAAATATTTTGGCATTGGGAGGAGATAGTTGATGGTTGCAATTTCCTGAAACGATATCATACCAACGGAAAATGGCTTTATTTAACAATTTCCACGCCATGTATCATATCTGTAAAAGTAACTACCCTTGTTCGTCACAAGCAACACTTCTTTGCATTTGCAATTTTGTAGTGGCCTCCGTCACTCCCACCTGTAAGGATGCCATTCCGCAGAAGTCTCCAATACAATATTCTGTCGCAGAGGTTGAAAATACCGCTTCAGTTGTAAATTACTTTATTTTCACACAACCGGTTTCGGAATGTGATAAGCCCATCCTCTGGCGTTGTAACTGTGCTGTGGTCCCAGAGCGCCGCGTGCACCAGGCGCAGTGTGCTGCCTATGAACTCCCTGTTCTGCGCACACGTGAGCGGTCTCTGGAAGGCAAGGTCAACCCATTTTTAACAGGACCATACATTGTAAGTAATTATAAGTTCAAACCAACCTTCAGACTGAGAACTGGTTTGCTTGTGCTGAAACTTGTTGTATCCGCAACTTGTGAAACCAGTTCTTCCTCCTACAGCAAAGAGGCCACGTAAACAAGATTCCCCATCAACCCTTCAGGAAAAAATTCTGCATCAGCCCACTCTGGGGAAATTCAAGGTGACATGATTTGCCAAGCGCGTTGTTCAGCTCAGCCCCTCCTGTGCTGTGTTGCGCAGGTCACACCTAGCGGAGGTTATCAGGATTTGTCAGAGGGTCATAATCACGAAATATCATAACATGAATTACGGGCAAATCTTTGCTTTATTGGATCATGGAGTGTAAAGATACCCGCCGAAAGGTATGTCCACATCCGTTCCGACACTTAATGTTATTCTGTAGGTAACTGAAGAACGTAGTCAGTAGTTGTGGGTCCTTGAACTGACATGAGATGCCATTAATTCTTTCTGTGTTACATACGACCGTTTCATAACACAAAATTGATAGAGGACACACTCTACAATAAGGGAATTTGGTATTTCATGAGAGTAAGAACGCTAGTTTCGAATGTTATTGTACGACTAATAACAAAAGCAGTGACATTAGTGGCAATGCAATTAATATATAGTACTAAATGTAACACTGTTGAAATTCCAAGCTTTTAACGTGACGACATTCCTAATTGTGTTGGTGCTCTTTATTTCGAATACTCAAAACTCCCCGAATGTTGAAATTCTTATTACAATCAGTTGTTTCACTTTAACATCTTACGCACTGCAATCATCTCAACGGATGTTGTTTCTCCTAAACCTGTGTTTGCGGACGGAACTCCTTTCAGGCGCTGCTTTAACAATATTTGCATGATAGCCACATGTCTATTCTATTATTTTCACTTAAATGCGTGGCAGAGGATTCAGGAACGGTCAGAGTGAAATATACATGAATTTCTTTCAATTCATAGCGTAATTCCCAGTAGCAAGGTTTCATTAATTCGTATCCCAGAATATTAACATTAATGAAAATTTCCACTCGTTTCCCTTATCAGCATACTGCCTATCCGCTCACGTTAATCCCTCAGCGCAATTGTAAACCAACATTCAATTAAACGTTTTAATTTACATTCATTGTCTGACATTTTCCACAGGGATATCTTCCTTTCATATCGCCGATCTTTCGAAGCGGAACGCGCGGATAAAATGGAATTATTGTTCCTTTCCTCACTGGAGATTAAATTATATTTGCTGGGTGTCAATATGGTGTCAACTGGTCATTTTCAGTATGTAACGAGGTTGTCCGGTCGGACATTTCTCTCGTGAAATTATATTTAAGAAAATAATGATGATTTATTTTACCAGATTCCTTTAATAAGTTAGTTATTTGTAACAGGTTTCTCATGCCGTGTGTATACATTAATAGTAGTTCAATTTTCTCTGTGTCCTACGGCGACCTATATATTTATTAAAATCCGACATTTGCTTCCACGTGAATATTACTCTCAGTGTTATCAGAGCCACATGACGTAGTCATAAATTTTAATTTGCCATATTACTAGAATGGAATTAATTTAATGCGCTCGTCAGACTGAGTTCAAACAGCAGAAAGCATTTCATTCCGTTTTTAAAGAATGTGGATAAAGTTGTATCAACAACAAAATAAAAATGTTTATTGATATATTGCAAAAGTGCAACGTGGCGAAGATAGTAGTGAGACAGGTGACATTTTCGGTAGCTAACAAATTATAATTTAAATGGTTAAACATTTAAGTGTTTCGATATTTTTCGTTTACATCCGTTGCCCAAACTTTTAACTTCGCGCGTTTACTACACTGAACATCCTTTATCGTCCTACCGTTTTTGTTTTCCTCTACTATTACACTTTTCTTAGAAAATATTTTCCTGTGAGGAATTATTTTCAAAGAGTTTATTGTCACCTGTCTCTTGTAACAGCTCATTATTCTGTTGTCTTTATTATTCAATAACAATACATTTCAAATTCATGCGAAGAATATTTGATTGGTTGTACTCTTACTCTTTCATTATGTAAAATTGTTCGGAGTTTCTCGCTAGTTCTCCAGGATATTACTGGAACAGGAGATGTGTACGAGATACTCGTCAAATTCAATCCTCGTTTGTTAACTGAAAGTCATTATCATATAAGAAGTTCACGTAATATGTGAAGTTTGTCATTCCCGCTGTATGATACAACTAAGTATATGCAGTCAACCGCGCAGTCTCAAGGCATGTTGATAAGCTACAGGGCCTATAGTTACGTGAGTGTGTACACCATTAGAATTAGTTAACACCCGACACATATTTGAAATTTAACCTGGTTTCTGTGCTGATGCATGCCACATAAGCTCAATATGACCCAGTAGCAACAGTCTGACTGGCGATGTTTCGGCTGTGGAAAAACTTTCACAGGTGCAGCGAAATGGGACGAGGACTGCTCGGAAGTAATACAAACGAGACCCAAGTTAGAACATTGTGTGAAAACACTGTACTATGCTGCTCCAAGAGTTCAGAACAAATACGTATGTTTTTTGTGACCAAAGCTGCTTAAGAACATGTGAATCTATGAGATGGTGCGGTGGAAGAAATAAGTATCGATGATGTCTTTATCGCCGCGTGTCTTGAGGTACTCCATTGGGCTCAGCTGTGGTGATGTAAAATTCTTACAGAACATAATTGCAAACACTGCGTACGTATGCCACATTACATTGAATTGAAAGTAAAGTATGTGGACGGGGCCTGTTTGTATGAAGCATATCCTAAGCATCGATATAAAGGTATTTGGAATACGTGGTGAAACAGCTAAACAGAAAAAAAGGTGCCACATAATGAATTCGTAACCATCAAACAAATGAAAATGTAATATAGTTTTTAAAAAAGACAACGTTCGTAAGATTATTTGTTATTGGTAAATACTAATTATCACATCATACTGTTTAACATCCCTACCCGGTATTATAGCAGAAAGGAAATTCAAAATAATGTTAGAAGCTTCTGACACGCGTTCTTGCGAGTGAGTGGATGTCAGGGATCTTAGACTGTTTGCAGATGATGCAGTCACTTATCATCTTTTAACGTAATCAGATGATCTAAACCAATTGCAAACTGCGAAATTATTTCGCCTGGCGCGAAAAGTGACAATTGACTCTAAATAATGAGAAGTGTGAATTCATCCACATGAGTACCAAAAGGAATCGACTAAATTTCGATCAACAATGTAAGGCCTGTTAATTCAACTAAATGCTTCCGGATTACAATTACGAATAACTTAAATGGGAACGAGGACATCGACGACGTTCTTGTGAGGAACGAATCAAAGACTTCATATTTTGGGCAGAAAACCTAGAATATGCAGCAGGTGTACTAAAGGGACTGCCTACATTGCGCTTACCCGTCCTCTTGTGGAGTACTGCTCCGAGGTATGGGATTCGCATCAGATACAGTCGATGGAGGACATCGAAACAGTTCAAAGAAAGGCATCTCGTTACGTATTATTGCGAAATAAGACAGAGAGAGTGCCATGGATATGATACGCGAATTGTGATGTCATTCAGGAGAACAAAGGTGCTTTTCATTGTGGTAGGATCTTCTCATGACATTTCACTCACCAACTTTCTTCTCCGAATGCGAAAATATTTCATTCGTAGTCACCTATATAGGGAGAAATAGTCATCTTTATAAAATAAGTTCAAATGGCTCTGAGCACTATGGGACTTAACATCTGAGGTCATGAGTCCCTTAGAACGTAGAACTGCTTAAACCTAACTAGTCTAAGGACATCACACACATCCATGCCCGAGGCAGGATTCGAACCTGCAACCGTAGCAGCAGCGTGGTTCCGGACTGAAGCGCCTAGAATAGCTCGGTCACATATAAAATAAGTGAAATCAGAGCTTACACGGAAAGATGTTATTGTTGGTTTTTGCTGAGAGTTGTTCGAGTGTGGGAATGTAGAGAAATAGCTTGAATGTGGTTCGATAAACCTTCTGCCAGGAACTTAATTGATAATTGCAGTCTTGGCGTAGATGTAGATGTGTATGTAAGATGCAGGACCACTTTGCAAGTCACTTGAATTTATGGATGGTTAAAGTAGAAGTAAACACCGAACATCATGTGTTCTGATGAGATCGAAAGAGAGAACAAAGGCAAATCGTTCCCACCAGTATGTCCAAATAGAAATGCAACGCGGAAAGGAGTACTACGCATTCTGCATATCCTAAAGCGCGCATAAGTTCTAACCTCATAAATGCAACCGAATACATGTCATTTACTGCGATCTCACCGTATTGTGAATAGGTGTTCGTTGAATACGCCCATCTCGAAAGCACAAGATAAGTGTCTTAATCATGTCCAACCAAAATGTTGCCAGGAACAGCAATACTTTGTAGGTAGCTGCAAGAGGGTTCTACACCGGAACATATGTGCCAAGTGCTATGGTTGGTTGCCATCTGTCACATGCTCCTAGGAAGTACCTGCCGATTCCTTTGCAAATAACCTCTCCAGGCAGAGTCAGAGAGTGTCGAACACCTTGCTGTTGAGAAGATATTTACACGTGACGTGCGAGAAAATGATATAAACGCCGACCGCTCTGTAACGGCTTTCACACCCATGACAACCGCATTAAACGGTATCGGAATAAAATGTTACACCAACATATGTGCGTACATGCAAGCACAGAGTAAAGAATGCAACAATAATGATATCTGACACTCAAAGTGCAATCATTCAAATACTCTCTGTCTGGAGGCGACCATAAAATAAATAACACTGTATCATTAGAAATTCTCTCAGAGTTTTTTTTCGCTTACAGAGGACATAATGAAAGGATATACAACATTAGCGGAAGCTCGTGAGTCGCCTAACACTTTCACTCCAAACTTTGTGTTTTATAAAGTACGTCTGCAACGTCACTTGTTAGACGAATAGTTTCAAAGGCAAACAGATGTTTAATGCTTCATTAACTGTAAAAATACAGCCAAGAAGTTGATTATTTAATGTAAGATCTGTTTGAGACAGGTTCAGCAATATAAGTCTTTTGTATGTGTAACAAAAAATTACGCAGTAAAAATACATTAAACATAACAATTTTTCTGATGTTGTTACAGCCATATAAACTGCGCTCCACCTAGATGTTTAGGCCTTAGTCCTTGGTAACTACGGTAAGGGGGTAACCGTGTCGTGATTGTGGATAGTGGAATAAACTTCCGAATGGCACACTAAACGGCCACAAGAAAAACACAACAATCCTGAAATTTAATTTATATTTACTCTTTAATTTCTTGTCAGGTCTGCCTTCGTGTCACAATAAAAATACCATGTCGTGATTTAAAGAAAAGGCTAGTGGCTGATTTACTTTGTAGAATATGTCATTTGATGGTTCAAAACGTCAGAGACAAATTCAAGGTTACGTCCAAAACACTCTTTTGTTTGTAAGTATGGTTGCCTGCAGCTAACATCCTACTGCAAAATTTTATTTAGGCTCCTCTATGACTTCCTTCAATTTGTGCTCAGTCTTTTCAACCACCCTCAGGCAATTCAACTATTTGATAATGTGACCTCTTTCAGTCAGCGTACAACAGAGGATTACAGCATGCTCTTTCACTACTAATTCGAAATAAATTCGCTGAGTGCTAATATCTTAGCATCAGCTGTGTTGGTATAGATTTGTTACCCATTAGCGTAGTAAGAAAATTTGCGCCGGACCTCGGCTCGAACCCGGATTTCCCGCTAATTATGCACACCTTCCGGCTGACCCGACGTCTATAAGTCACAATGTCTGCATTTTATACAATGTCTAATTGGGGTCTACATCAAAGGCAGTTGATGCCAATCAATTGCGATTCAACGAATTTATTTCGAATTAATTTCGGGCGACTGTCAATCTTTAGTAAGGTCTGTTCACCAAGACATCCAATTCTGTCTATATTGAGCTTCTCGTTGCCTACTGAATTCAGCCGCCTTTAGTGGGGGTCTGTCTCATCTCTATGGCGGGCTTCCCCTAAACGTTTTTTGGTGAATCGGACTCAAACATGGTATTTATTCTGACCGTGTGCCGGTTTTTCATCGAATAGCTTAACCAGGTATATAATCTTTCATTATGTCAATGACCTTTATTGTGTGTCTGATAATTACTGCTTTCTTCTTGTCTTTCTTTATGTACACCACCTTTGACTCATTTATCTTTGAGTTGCTTTAATTTTTATGACAATTAACTCGTTTAATGTTCATGTCTCACATCCGTAAGTTATTTCTGGAAGTATACACTAGTCCAGAACTTTTCTCTTCTGCGCGATCAACATTTTATACTTGAAAACTGATCTTTCGTAAGCTTGCCAGCCCAGTGCAATATGACCATGAAATGTAGTTCATCATTTAGTCTCTCTTTCGTTTCTATTTAAAATAATAAACGGGCTATCAGACGCTTTTATGGGACAAGTTCATTCGGTAATTAATTGTGGTGCACTATTAGGTGGATATCTTAAATGTTGTTAACAATAATTGGTTTCTGGATTCTATTGGTGGATGAAAGTATTTTGCGGAGCATAATATCGCTAGCTGGGAATAGTCAAGCGATGAACAGAGGTATTATGCCTTAGCAGGGAGAGAAGATTATTTGTGACACCTGGTGGGGGCGGCGGCGCACCTGCAGCCTCCCTGTGTCTTCGGTCGCACAGGGGCTCGCTGGACGCAGGGGTGCGACCAGGCACTGCGTGTGGCAAAGTATGAGGTCAGCATTAACATGGCGCATTTCGAACGGCCGTGCAATACGAATCTATTCTGTTGTGATGGTCATATTTTGTCAAACGGTGCCAGGGACGTCGACACACGCGGGGAGAAATCCCTGTCCCCTTAGCTCGGCAACTGCTCACGATTTCGGATGATAGAATGCGAGCGATTGTAGCAGAGATGCGAATCGTCGCTTGCATTGGTGTTCTAACATATTTTTGTGAGTGTTCGACGTGGAGAAATATCGAAATTTAACAGATCGAACGTAAACACCGCCTGTTGGCGGAGTCTAGTAAAGGAAATATGGCCGTGGAAGCAAAAAAGTAACGACTTCCGCAGTGGGCGTCGTAGAAAAACGAGGCTTCTGCCTGCAGAGCCATCGAGTAAAGACGCCGGTTAGTGAGGCCTGCTTGTATGGGTTCCGGATAAGCCACCTGTCCATTAGAGATTACTTTTGAGACAACGCACTGCGTTCTATCAGCTATCTTGCAACTTGTGTTGAATGCAAATGAGATCCTCTAACCTTAGACAGAGTAATGTCTCACAAGAGCTTGTTCACGGGTTAAGTTGACCCTTTTAACATCGATTTGAGCGGTCATCAACCAGTGAGGTCCATCCATTTTCAGTATAGCATTAATGTGTTACATTTCTTTATCCGTTCATTTCATCTAAGGGTATGCTACGAAAATCATTCCTCCGATTTTCCAACTCTAAATAATTTTACTCGATGTATCTTCGTTAAGTTTCTTAAGCAAATTGTCGAACATGTCTTTGATTGGAATAAACATTTTCGTTAACCTTAGTACGGCCTATTATTGAAGTAGATAGTATTTTGATGTCACTGTTTTCGAAATGTCTTATTATCGGGGGATATAATTTGATTAAGTTAATAGACACGCGGGATTAGCGGAGCGGTCTAGGGCGCTGCAGTTATGGACTGTGCTGCTGGTTCCGGCGGAGGTTCGAGTCCTCCCTCGGGCATGTGTGTGTGTTTGTCCTTAGGATAATTTAGGTTAAGTAGTGTGTAAGCTTAGGAACTGATGACTTAGCAGTTAAGTCCCATAAGCTTTCACACACACATTAAGTTAATAATAGGAGAGAGATGTGAAATACTCCAGTCAGTGAACCTGGCCATGTTACGATTTGCGTTTAATTCCATTGTGCACAGGTTATAAGTCATTGTTTGGAGGGTGTTTTTCTGTGTCGACGTAAATTCTGGGATAGACATTTGCAGTAGGTATCCTCCAAGTCCCATTTCATACACCGCACTTCCCGTAAATTGGCGATTCTTGGTTAGGATTCAGAGCGTTCGAATCTATTGAGACGACGTCAGAATTTATTTTTAGTGTTGGTGCATTTCTTAGAGTGTGTAATTTTTTTTTCCTTTAGTTGTTTGGTCCGTGTTTGATATGTTCACTGAGTTGGTGACAGCATTGGTCATTTTGGATGGGTTACTGATATTTTATGTTGTGTTAGTGAAGTGTTATGTGGATTGGCACGTGATTACTGTACAATTTTAGTTATAGCATGTATTTGAATGAAGGTTAACCAGGAGCGAACCACATTTAAAACGGGATTGATGACAAAAATTAATTTCCGGCCAGAAAGATCAAGCAGATGCGGTGATGTGACAAATACGTCTGATACAGAGGGAGAAGATCCGGTGGGAGAGATGGATGTCAGTATCGACTATGTAATGGTAGGTTCGAAGCATAATGATGTTGTAGTTCTGATCAGAAATTTTTCCGACAAAGACACTGATAGATTAGTTTCACCACAGCAAAGATGCAGTGCGTGAAGTTTTCATGCTGGGGCACGAGTTGCACATATAGTAACAAATGTATAGACACAGTTTTGCAGTTATTGTTGGCCGTGAGGAAGAGTAAGAAAGAAGAAGAGGAAAAATAAATGACAAGCCTGAAAAAGAACTGAAGAAATGTTGCTAAGCGTGAAAAGAAAAAGAATTAATTTGAAGATTCGATGACCGAATGATAAGGTTACGGATGAAATCATCAAAACAAAGATGATTTCATCAGATTCGATAGAAAAACGCAAGATTAGCTAGACTAGAAGCAGCAGACGCAAGAAAGGAGCCACATGTAACGGAGAGACAGGCTAAAGTAGCCAGGTGTGCTGTGACACAAACGAAAATAATCTTACCTAACTCTCCATGAGCATGGAAATAAGATCGTACATGAAACAGAGATAAAAAAAATCAAGGATTTCAGGAAGTATAGAGTTTTTGGAACACGAATGGGAAAACATGACAAATAAAGGGAGAGCAGACGTGCATTAGTGCTAAGTACTCTGAGATTTTCAAAGATACCACATCAACACAGGAACATCGACGAAGTTGAAATCCATTGTGGCAGACGCCAACAGGCAGAGGAAGTGCGGTCAGAACGTATGGAAGACGAAGCACAAACGAGAGGCGTATATTCAGACGTGGTGGAGATTCCGCATATGGCTGACACACTGGCTTATACGTCAGCAGATGTGAGTTCTGTGCGGATAGGTGTGGCACCTGTAATCACTAACAACACGGAGGTTGCGCCTGTGTATAATCGCATCTCACTGATGAGATGTAATTCTCATATTTATGGAGGGAATAGTGATAACTGTAGTGACAGCATGTCACAAAATGTGGTTACTCATTGAGAAGAAGTGTATTTGTCTAAATATCGAGAACTTATAAATGGGAACCAACACTTGGGTTTTGACGACATACATTTATAGTGGGTCCAGAATTTTCAGACATACCAAGACACGTGGAGCTCATTACATACCAAGTCTTGGATAGCTCAATTCGACCGGTCTTTGTCGCCATCTTGGCCAGTAGATTACAAATTAGAATTTATTTGCGGGCACACAGTACGTTTGATCGCAGAGAAGACGTGGTCAATCAGAACAGATTTTAGTATATATACCAGGAATTTAGAAACGCATTCGTCACTGATTATTGGTCTAAAGAGGCAAAGGAAACGATAAATTTAGAGATAACATTTTGTAGAGACCTTAGACTTGGAATCATCGGGTTTCTAGAGCCATTTACAAGTATTTGAATTACTCATTAAGAAAGACTGTGCAAGTGAATTCATACGTTCCTGTTAGATGAAACTACCATTTCACTACCAGCATGTATTAGGGATCAGATGTGGCGATAACGACTAGTAATGTGGAGACGGTCCGCCAGGTGGTAGGAGGATGTACTGGAATCAGTTTGCGGGAAACAACAATCGAAGACATTTCAAAAGAAACAGCCACAAACGGGACGTGCACCGAAAGCTTATCGAAATTATTGAAGTACAGCCTTTAATGCACATCTGGCTCATAATTCCTCTGCAGTGCCATCCGGTAAGAGTCAAGTAATATGTTGAGAAATTGGATAGTGGTTGCCACATCACTGCGATTTACGAAATAGCTCATAACTGCACAGAAAAAGTTGGCCAGTTCTATTAACGAATGAGACTCGCATCAAAGGTGCACTTATTGGAAAACATACGAAAATGCACCTACAGGCACGTCTTCAATATACATGCCAAGAACATACAATGGAATCGAACCTCCTAATCGTCCCAAAATTGGGAAATAGACTTAATTTTCGGCACTGGTTTTTTAAACGAACAGCTAGCTATCTTATACACTGGAAGAGGAAGATGAGTAATAGTTACTCTACAAATGGATGGAATAAAACACAAAGCACTCGAAGCTCATGTCATTCGTACACACGGAAAGTTTGAGGTTAATTTTTTAGGACCGAAAAGATGAAGACATTATGTCACGACATTATAGGCGGGAAATACGCGAACTGGAAAAGAAAAAGCTGCAGGGGGACGTTTTGGAAGATACAGTAGAGAGAATGCAAGATGTTCAGTACATCCTGGACTGGCAACAGCAAGATCTGTGTGGCATTCTAAGAGATAATGCAGAGTTGTTCTCGCCAAACTTTATTTACTCATTCAGAGTAAAGCCAAACAAAAGATTCTTCGTTCAACTGAATACAATTCCACATTAGTACTGGCACAAAGTATTCCTAGAAATTGGCAGAATGTTGGATGATGGCATTACAAAACTGGCAACATCAGCCCGTAAGGGCCCACTCCGTATGGTCTAAACGCTGATGGTTCTATTTGTCTGGTACTGGATTTCCGTCAAATAAAGACTGTTATTTAGACAGAGATGGATAGACCAGACAAACTGGACGACCTGGTACAGAATTCCATTGCCAGTATTATCGCCAACTGCTTTGCATTTCAGTTTCTGCCAAATCACTCTCCACCCTTTTGCCAAAAATATACTGCCTTTATGACATTTGGAAGATTCTACGAGTATATAGTTTCAACGTCCTAAGTGACAACCTAAGTGACAATCGAACGACTCTTGACAGCATGTGGGGACAGCCTACTGACTGGGGAAGCCTCATGGAGTGACCACAATAGAATTCTCAGTCAAGTTCTAGAAACTTAAGGAACAAGGTGTCACAATATTAGTAAATCACCTTTTGGTTGTTCTGGAGTCAAATTCCTTATACACAACATTTTGGTAGAGGGGATATACCCCAGTCAAGATAAACTCGAAGCTATTGATAAGTTTTCAACTTAGAGGATTCCCTGGAATCATAAATTTTTACAAAAGATTTAAAAATATCCATATTTTGACATCACTACGACTGTGCAGCTGACTGGGAAAACTATACTCTGGGATGAAAGTGTTGAAAGGGAATTCCAGTCGCTGAAGTCCGCATTAATCGTTATCCCCAAACTCTCACACCGCAAACTGTGACAAGATTTCTGTATGGCGATAAACAGTGCCTAATCTTGAATAAGGGTTATAAGGTTTCAACCATACGAAGAGGATGGAAACATGGTGTATAAGACAATTGGATTCAGTAGCTGAGTGTTGTCGAATTGTGAAAAGAATCACTCAGTCACTGAGCCCTTGGTTTCAAAAAGTTTAGGTTTCTTTCTGTTTGAGAGAAGAACACGTATCTTCACTCTCCAAAAAGTACTCGAGTTGCTTCTCACGGCAAAACTTAGGGACAAGTTGTGGATAAGATGGGCACTCTGTCTCCAGGAGTACAATTTCACCATCACATATGTACCTGGAAAATAGAGAGTAATACAGGATGCTGGCTCCAAATCACCCTTACGACTGGAGGAACAGGTAAGTGAAGAAACAGAACACAACCACTTTACCTTGTTCTGCATCCGTAATGTCGCATTTGAGAACTATATCACAGTGACCATGAAAGATGTTGCTGGAGAACAGGATCGTGACCCCACTCTTCACGAGAGACCACACCCAAACTGCTATTAGATGTCTGTGTGGTATTGCCTACTCGTCGCTAATAGGGGGTCTACGCGATGTAGCGTTCTCAGTATGCTGTACAACAATTTCAAACAAACAAAATTAGTAGTTTTATTTCCAGAAAGCAGACTGGCAATTCCTAACCTTTTCTTTACAGCAAATGTCGCTAGCGCGAGGTGACGCGAAAACATAACAGTTCTTGCTGTACACTGAGTCCAAGGAACCACTCGATACGGATCTGACAGCATAGCACTAATCTCGTTCAAGACTCGGGCCGATAATGTGCGGCCGATGCTGGCAGGACCTGCGTTTGTATGTAGCTGCTTTGGGTGACCCTGGTGCGGCGCGGTCCGATTCCGCGCACCATTGACCGCCGATTCTTCACTGCATTCTCTGGTCTTTCGTTTGGCATCTTCGATCCGGCGTTTGTGGTTACGCCAGAGCATAATCCTATCTCCTAAGAAACTGCATCCTTTCTCCGATGTAACACAGACGATTTGTTATGGTGTTAGTGTATCACTGAGGAACATATAAATAAAGTTATCTGGCACACACGTTTCTCCTACGAGCATTTTGGCGCTAGGAAATGTAATATCAAGTTAAGCATGTCGTGGAATCTCACTCACATGGAGCGAAAAATAAGGTGAGTGTTGTTCACCTGCAAGTAGTGCCACAAGAATTTTACACCACACTATCCACGCGTGCCCCATCATACTCGATCGCTCCAGAGAACTTACAAAAAGTAGCGGTGACGGTTCTAATGGGCCCGCCTCTATGTAGAAGGAGTGTCCGCCCCGATACCTGAGTGGTCAGCATGACGGATTGCCGTCCTACGGGCCTGGGTTCGATTCCCGGCGGGGTCGGGGATTTTCTCCACTCAGAGACTGGGTGTTGTGTTGTTTTCATCATCATTTCATCCCCATCCGGCGCGCAGGTCGCACAATGTGGCGTCGAATGTAGTAAGACCTGCACCAAGGCCGTCGATCTCCCCCGTAAGGGGCCTCCCGGCCAATGACGCCAAACGCACATTGCCATTATGTAAAGGAGTGTCTTCTGCTATGCTGTGGTGGCGACAAAACTCACGTCGAAGTTCACCACGCTCACGCTACTGAAAAGGTGATGGGTTCGATAGTTTCAAGAGCATTGTGCAATGATCTCCTATAGGTGGTCCATGTGTCCATTTAAGCGACGCACCTGAATTTCCTTGAGGCAGATAGAAACCCATACTGCAAAGTCGCAAAATCCTGCCGATATATAAATATGTAAATCATCTCGGCATAGCCCCCGCCCTCCCGGAAAATGTCGCGGAATGTGTGATGAAGGATCTTGGAAATTTCTGTCAGATTTTTTGCTCAAATCAACACCCGTCTTGGGTCGCCTTTTTCCGTGATTTTCAGGATGTAACTAACACGCCCTACTCATTGTCACAATGCAGGCTACTCAGACTGTAATGCGAAACCAGCTGCCGAAGAACTTGACTAGAAAGGTTCTTGATTTCCCTCAGGGAACGAGAGAACAACACTGGAAGGTAACTGAGCAGGCTCTAAACAGAATTTAAGAAGCTGCGAGGAAGCGCAAGGATAGGCGTGACAAATGGGGGATCGCTGGAAATTTCTGTCTGGGAGAAAAAGTTTTGGTGAAATCCTTCATAGTATGAAACAAGCGAAAACACACACACTATAAGTTTTTCTTCGATTCATGCCTTTGAACTTGAATCCATTCAGAATAAGAAGTCAATGGGCGTTCACCATATTTGTCACGAATCCTATACAAAATAATCAGTATTAAGATTTGCAATCGTTAAGTGTATATAGTTCTAAATATGAATTGTACACAGGTAATAAAATTTGGCCGTCTAATAATGTGTCCCTTAGGTACTAACAGTAGACTTGTCACCTAATAGAGCATATGGTAATTCTGTGAATATTGTCCTGATATTCGAAAGCAGACCAATGAAATTTGCAAATGAGATAACTACTGTATACGGTACGTCATTATTTCGATTGATATCACTGTAGAGCTTTTTTCAGTTTGGAAGAACTGAGCCGGCCGGTGTGGCCGTGCGGTCTAGGCGCTTCAGTCTGGAACCGCGTGACCACTCCGGTCGCAGGTTCGAATCCTGCCTCGGGCATGGATGTGTGTGACGTCCTTAGGTTAGTTAGGTTTAAGTAGTTCTAAGTTCTAGGGGACTGATGACCACAGATGTTAAGACCCATAGTGCTCAGAGCCATTTGAACCATTTTTTTGGAAGAACTGAGAGTGGGTGATTTTAAAGTCCTGGTCATCTATTTCGCCAGGGTCAAACCTATACTTCGTTGGCAGTATTGGATCATGTCAGTTAGTGTATAGTGCCCATGCAAAGAGGCGTATGATACCATGCGTTTGAGTGAGTCTGGGCCACACTGTGTCAGTAGTGTATCCTGTTTTCGCTGGAGTAGCCCCGACGTCGTGATACGATTGTGTGGCATGTTCTAGTTGTTGTAGCCCCACGTCATCGGACCTGGAAGAAGCGGTTTGATTTGCTATTATATGAGAAGACTCATATGCATTGCACTCAGAGTACATGTCATAATCACATGATGATTAGGTACATCGAAGGAGGCAGTTGATCAAGCAGCAGATTTAAAAATAACCAGACAGTTTTCTGAGAGGGAATTTTATGAAGATCAAGTAGAATCTTTGAAGTCAAAATTTTCTGGGTTATTAGGTCGCGTCATATTTATTCTAAAATGATCGACGTTTCGATCCATCTGCTGGGATCTTCATCAGGATCTTCTGGTGTCACTACTGCTAGAACACTGCGGTAGTTTTCTTTCAGCAGCAGCGGGAGCTGTTGCTAAAACTGTGCTTCAATTCAAAAAAATTATTTTCATAGGTAGTTTCGTCCCAACTGCAGACCGAACGAGTGAGGCCTGAGATCTCTGTAGTTATTTTAATTTGTCCATTGCATTACCATGATTAACTATTAAAAAGTTTTGTAAGATGGTGAAAGGTAATCAGAATTGTAAAGTACTGATAGTCCGCCAGTATGGAGACAGTACGTCTTGTCGCCCGAAATCCATATGTTTGAGGAAGTAATTAGAACGAGAAGTAAGACTAATGAGGTCTAGTGCAACAGATACACACGACACCACACCTGGCTCCATCAACATCAACAGAGCTCTAAGATGATTTAAGGAAGAATTTTACTGTTTACTTATGTAATAATGTGGTACGGAAAAGTAGTAGAAGATTCTTTCTGAATTTATCAACATATTACTTTTGTAAAACATTACTGTTCTATGAGGCAGCAATACTGAAAGAATATTGTAAATCCACGGTTGTAAAACATCCGTTTTGAGATGTGTGCAGATTATTCGATACGAGCACTTGCAACTACGGCACCACACCAGTCAAGGGCAGGTGGAGGGTGTGGGGCAGAGGAGGTGGGTGGGGGGGCAGTGGCCTGGACCGACAGCTACAAACCACGCGTTCAGCTGTGCCAAGGCAAACTGATGGGCTACCTAGCGATGCCCCAATTCTCAGCAGGCGGCGGCGGAGCAGCTGTCGCAGAAAGTGGTGCTTGT
Organism: Schistocerca americana; assembly: GCF_021461395.2. Classification (NCBI taxonomy): domain Eukaryota; kingdom Metazoa; phylum Arthropoda; class Insecta; order Orthoptera; family Acrididae; genus Schistocerca; species Schistocerca americana. The sequence continues at coordinate 263,548,196 of NC_060119.1, read as the reverse complement.
CCACCATGCGCCTCACCTTACGTGCAAGACGACAACAGACCGTAGCGGGAAGCGAGAGTCCCCGGGATCAAGCACGTGTTCACAGCACGAGCCGAAGGAGACCACTTCAGGGCCGAAGGTCAGCTAACACAGTTCTCATGAACAGAGACTTCATCTGGTGTCTGTAGTGCCACAATGCCTTGCCTTGATCAGTCCTTGGTTGATAGTTGCATATTTCTCTGTTAAATGATGCTCGACTGTGATTCTTCCCTCAAGTGGGCCGCTATTTTCTCGTCATGAGAAATGTCACTTACTATCACCCACACAAACAGATCCGATCGGGACACCAACACATCTACATGGATGTAAGACAACAACGACTCGCCACTTGTGCTACTCTATTGACATGCTCCTGCACTGAGCCACAATAACAACCCTCTACTAACCGCCCATATGGTGCACATCAGTAGCTACAATACCTGTTCCAAACTATTTGTCTTGTAGGCCGCATAATAGAGCTATAGCCCCAGGTCGACACTATGAAGACCATCCTGACCGACCCCACCGCACCACGTCCTAGGAGGATATTAGCTGCACACTGCACACAACGCTGTCGCTGCCCAGAGGCACTTGTGGGGGAAGGTCCTCACCCATGCTGCTAGGACGCCACAACTGTGCTATACAGCAACTTCAGACCCACAGAGCCAATCAAAACAGGTCCTGAAATGTTGCGAATGCATTAAGATTATGTGAAGTTGTAAAGCCAATGTTTGTTAGGAAAGTGCTCTCACGGTAGTGATCTGACACACATTTTCTAACCTAATTTCTCTTTCAGTAGGACTATGAAGTTACCATTCGAATTGTTTTTGTGAAATTTTAGATAATTTCATTGTTGTAATGAATTTGTTACTTTCCTCTGTATTCAGTAGTATTTTTGAAATCATATCTCTGTGGTGGCACACTGTAATGCTCGATATAACTCTTTTGATAAATTATTTAGTTTTAATAATTCTTGACACGACAGCACAAACACTGACTCAATTAACAGAGGTTACACTGACATCTTTCTAGTGCTCATAGGAACACATGATTTATTTGAATATAATTCCTTCACACTTGTTGTCAAATAAATGGATCTGAGGACTATGGGACTTATTTTCTGCTGAGGTCATCAGTCCCCTAGAACTTAGAACTACTTAAACCTAACTAACCTAAGGACATCACACACATCCATGCTCGTAGCGGTCGCGCGGTTCCAGACTGTAGCGCCTAGAACCGCTCGGTCACACCGGCCGGCCACTTGTTGTCATTGCCATAGTACAAGTGGTCATTTAAATATTTTGAAATACTGTATATTATGTCACGCACCATAATATTTTTCATTAGCAAATGTTCTTTAGTATTATACGTAAATTTCACACCAAATTTAGCAGTATACATGATTTGTATCACTTCAGTCAATAAGATGTCACATAGATGTAATTGATTTAAAGTCTGTTGTGTATGAATGCTGTTAAATGCAGGTAGTTTCAAATCATTGACACTAATAAAGTTACGGAATTGAATGCTTCACTTATTTGTTAATTTGTGCATATGTGAACTCAGGGAGATAGGCAAATTTATAGGGGTATCTTTTGAGAGGCCAGACAAACGTATGGTTCCTGAAGAGGGGCAGCCGCCTTTTCAGTAGTTGCAGGGGCAACAGTCTGGATGTTTGACTGATTTGGCCTTGCAACACTAACCAAAACAGCCTTGCTGTGCTGGTACTGCGAACGGCTGAAAGCAAGGGGAAACTACAGGCGTAATTTTTCCCGAGGGCATGCAGCTTTACTGTATGGTTAAATGATGATGGCGTCCTCTTGGGCAAAATATTCCGGAGGTGAAATCGTCCCCCATTCGGATCTCCGGGCGGGGACTACTCAGGAGGACGTCGTCATCAGGGGAAAGAAAACTGGCGTTCTACGGATCGGAGTGTGGTATGTCAGATCCCTTAATCGGGCAGGTAGGTTAGAAAATTTAAAAAGGGAAATGGATAGGTTGAAGTTAGATATAGAGGGAATTAGTAAAGATCGGTGGCAGGAGGAACAAGACTTTTGGTCAGGTGAATACAGAGTTATAAATACAAAATCAAACAGGAGTAATGCAGGAATAGGTTTAATAATGAATAAAAAAATAGGAGTGCGGGTAAGCTACTACCAACAGCATAGTGAACGCATTATTGTGGCCAAGATTGACACGAAGCCGACGCCTACTACAGTAGTACAAGTTTATATGCCACCTAGCTCTGCAGATGACAAAGAAATTGATGAAATGTATGATGAGATAAAAGAAATTATTCAGGTAGTGAAGGGAGACGAAAATTTAATAGTCATGGGTGACTGGAATTCGAGAGAAGGAAAAGGGAGAGAGGGAAACATAGTCGGTGAATATGGATTGGGGGAGAGAAATGAAAGAGGAAGCCGTCTGGTAGAATTTTGCACAGAGCACAACTTAATCATAGTTAACACTTGGTTCAAGAATCATAAAAGAAGGTTGTATACGTGGAAGAATCCTGGAGATACTAGAAGGTATCAGATAGATTATATAATGGTAAGACAGAGATTTAGGAACCAGGTTTTAAATTGTAAGACATTTCCAGGGGCAGATGTGGACTCTGATCACAATCTATTGGTTATGAACTGTAGATTAAAACTGAAGAAACTGCATAAAGATGGAAATTTAAGGAGATGGGACCTGGATAAATTGACTAAACCAGAGGTTGTACAGAATATCAGGGAGGGCATAAGGGAACAATTGACAGGAATGGGGGAAAGAAATACAGTAGGAGAAGAATGGGTAGCTCTGAGGGATGAAGTAGTGAAGGCAGCAGAGGATCAAGTAGGTTAAAAGACGAGGGCTAGTAGAAATCCTTGGGTAACAGAAGAAATACTGAATTTAATTGATGAAAGGAGAAAATATAAAAACTCAGTAAATGAAGAAAGCAAAAGGGAGTACATACGTCTCAAAAATAAGATCGACAGGAAGTGCAAAATGGCTAACCAGGGATGGCTAGAGGACAAATGTAAGGGTGTAGAGGCTTATCTCACTAGGGGTAAGATAGATACTGCCTACAGGAAAATTAGAGAGACCATTGGAGAAAAGAGGGCCACATGTATGAATATCAAGAGCTCAGATGGAAACCCAGTTCTAAGCAAAGAAGGGAAAGCAGAAAGGTAGAAGGGGTGTATAGAGAGTCTATACAAGGGCGGTGTACTTGAGGACAATATTATGGAAATGGAAGAGGATGTAGATGAAGATGAATTGGGGGATACGATACTGCGTGAAGAGTTTAACAGAGCACTGGAAAACCTGAGTCGAAACAAGGCCCTGGGAGTAGACAACATTCCATTGGAAATACTGACTGCCTTGGGAGAGCCAGTCCTGACATCAGTGTAATAAGTCACAGCTGCAAAATACTAACGCGTATTCTTTACAGACGAATGGAAAAACTGGTAGAAGCCGACCTCGGTGACGATCAGTTTGGATTCCGCAGAAATGTTGGAACACGTGAGGCAATACTGACCCTACGACTTATCTTAGAAAATAGATTAAAGAAAGGCAAACCCACATTTCTGTCATTTGTAGACTTAGAGAAAGCTTTTGACAATGTTGTCTGGAATACTCTCTTTGAAATTCTGAAGATGGCAGGGGTAAAATACAGGGAGCGAAAGGCTATTTACAATTTGTATAGAAACCAAATGGCAGTTACAGGAGTTGAGGGGCATGAAAGGGAAGCAGCGGTTGGGAAGGGAGTGAGACAGGGTTGTAGCGTGTCCCCGGCGTTATTCAATCTGTATATTGAGCAAGCAGTAAAGGAAACAAAAGAAAAATTCAGAGTGGGTATTAAAGTCCATGGAGAACAAATAAAAATGTTGAGGTTCGCCGATGACATTGTAATTCTGTCAGAGACAGCAAAGGACTTGGAAAAGCAGCTGAACGGAATGGACAGTGTCTTGAAAGGAGGATACAAGATGAACATCAACAAAAGAAAAACGAGAATAATGGAATGTAGTCGAATTAAGTCGGGTGATGCTGAGGGAATTAGATTAGGAAATGAGACACTTAAAGAAGTATAGGAGTTTTGCCATTTGGAGAGCAAAGTAACTGATGGTGGTCGAAGTAGAGAGAATATAAAATGTAGACTGGCAATGGCAAGGAAAGCGTTTCTGAAGAAGAGAAATTTGTTAACATCGATTATAGATTGAAGTGTCAGGAAGTCGTTTCTGAAAGTATTTGTATGGAGTGTAGCCATGTATGGAAGTGAAACATGGACGATAAATAGTTTGGACAAGAAGAGAGTAGAAGCTTTCGAAATGTGGTGCTACAGAAGAATGCTGAAGATTAGATAGGTAGATCACATAACTAATGAGGAGGTATTGAATAGAATTGGGGAGAAGAGGAGTTTGTGGCACAACTTGACAACAAGAAGGGACCGGCTGGTAGGACATGTTCTGAGGCATCAAGGGATCACAAATTTAGCATTGGAGGGCAGCGTGGAGAGTAAAAATCGTAGAGGGAGACCAAGAGATGAATAAACTAAGCAGATTAAGACGGATGTAGGTTGCAGTAAGTACTGGGAGATGAAGACGCTTGCACGGGATAGAGTAGCATGGAGAGCTGCATCAAACCAGTCTCAGGACTGAAGACAACAACAACACTTAGTTAAATGATTCAATTCGTATTATAGACCACTGATAACTAGGATGAATAGACGAAACGTCCTTTTTTTGACAACAAGTAAGTTTCCGACACTTTTAATGATTTTTTCAGTTGCATTTGAAGTCGTCCAGTAGCATTAGGGCAACACAGTGTTTGTTTTTGCTATTGCCCCTTACCTGTAGTTATTTCCTTTTTGATTCTGTGAGTTTCCTTGGTTTTTATAAGGCCGCTTACTTGTTGGAAAAGATGAAACTGTTCATATCTACATGATGAACATTGTTTAAGCAGCGACTGAGGAACAAGGGCTGTCAGTATTATCAATATTACAATAAGGCATCGGTCCGAGAAAGTGGAGGAGATAAACGGTACATGCAATAGTTCTGGTGATCGATACAGTTGTTGCTTTTCAAACAAGAATCATTTGTGATGTCTATGCATCAGATTCTAGCTTCTTTTGTCTACTACCATCATAGCATTGACATTTACTAGACTTAAAAACAGTGGTAAATAACGAAAGGATGGCAGAGCGTCGCATGGTAATACTTAATGTAGCATTTGTAGAAGCTCTACGGATTTCCGAGATAGAACTATTTTGCTGTAGCGTAGTCAATAGGAACGGTTATCCCAGTAGAAACATGTGGAATTGCAGTAATCTCAACAAATGAACTACTTCAGTAAAGTACGTAATTACTACTCCGTATTTGACGGGCAGAAAAGGCGGAACAGTAACGATAGAATGGAAATCGAATAGCTCGTTTGTATTTCGGTTTCATTTTCTTTGTGATAAATTTTTGTTCTCCGTCTTATGCAAAGCGCATCCGAATTACATCCACTGTAACTATCAATGGCCGATGAATCTGTCGGATGAAGCCGTTTTTCAGCCAATATATGTCCGGTAATGATAAAAATATTACGATAAAATTTTATCATTTTAGACTCTCGTCTCCGCAGTACAGAACCTGCTCACCGTGCACAACGCTAGTGGCTGCAGTCCACTCTCGCTTTAGCGACTTATATATTCCAGGATTTGGAGTCGCTGAACACGGGAGTAATACCTCCAAAGAACACTAGGGTGACAGTTGTCAGAATGATTTACAAACATTTCATTTTTCTTTCACGTAACAGGGAGTAAATTGTGGCCACAAAGCGTTGTAGTTTCAATTATTACCACGGGCATCGCTTAATTCTCGTAGTCGTAAGATATTCAAGATACAAAAAACTGAATTACGTCCATTTAATAGCTAAGGTTTATTTTCGTGGGCGTTTGAAGAGTCACCATAAATCAAGTAAAATTTTGTTAAGGTGTTATTTTACATCTCATCTGACTGAGGTGCCAATTCATCTCTTTCAGATTTAAATTTCTAGTAGAAGTAACATTTTTGTGTTGCAGCTTATTGAAATCCCAGTGTCGCCACAGAAATATTGACTTAGGAATTTAGCTCTCTTGAGCGGAATGTTAACTTGACTAGAAGAAGGGATCGGTTGGTAGGACATGTTCTGAGGCAGCATGCGATCACCAATTTAGTATTGGAGGGCAGCGTGGAGGGTAAAAATCGTAGAGGGAGACCAAGAGATGAATACACCAAGCAGATTCAGAAGGATGTAAGTTGCAGGAATACTGGGAGATGAAGAAGCTTGGACAGGATAGAGTAGCATGGAGAGCTGCATCAAACCAGTCTTAGGACTGAAGACAACAACAACAACGAGCGGAATGTGTTGCGAATATACAAGATAACAAGCTATTTGTCCGACTAGGTTCTGGACCCTGATTCGTGGAACGTTGGCCGGCACACACTGTAAACTTGTCGATAAAATGTTCATTGCCATTTAATAGAAGGTGACAAAGAAACCATATAAAATGATATACTGGATGGAGAACTGTTTCTTTATTGTTTGTTAATTCATTCATGTCGATTGCAGTTAATGTGTTCATATGTACAGTAACCAAGTTTCATGTGTTACAAGCCAGTTTATCGTTTTTATTTAATAATTTGTAAAGTCCAGCAACATCAAAATGGTTGAAACTCTTCATCAATGAAAACAGAACATGTGCAGAATATTTTTATTTCCATATTACCTTCTGAAGTAACGGTACCGCAGTAACTCACTATTCGTATCTCAAGTAGCCGACTCGCCGCTAAGTCCGTTCACCCCATTTCTGGTATATGTTTATGTACTCGAGCTGTCGCTGCGGCCGGGTTTGGACGTACCAGGATTCATCGTCTGTAATAAGGATCAGTAGGCAGCTGAACGCTGGCTGTTTTGGTAGCTAGACCAGTTACAGTATGAAATAACTTGTTTCTGACTAGATCAGTAAGTGCCGTTATATACACCTGTTTTTCAGATTAGTGACAGTATTTTTCTTACTTATTGAAGTGTGTAAAAGAAAATTATAGTATCAGTTAAACGCAAATGATGTCTTTAACGGAGAAATGGAAATTTCTTGAGGGGTTCGATAAAGGCGAGTCCTTCAAAACATTTCAATGAGGTATGGGTCGGAATAACAATTGTTAAAGGACTGGAGCAAAATAAAAAAACCCTTAAAAGTCATACTATGACGATTGTACGTGACAAAGGACCAAACACACAGAGAATATTGAAGAAGCCTAAAATTGAAATTAGTTTGAGTACGAGAGAATAATAAGAACTGTAATCATAAAAGAAAAAGCACTGAGTATCGTTGAAAAATTAGACAAATACCATGAAACTGAAAAGCCTACAGCGACTGAAGGTTGGCTACATAGGTGGAAAAAAAAACGACATGGCATTCTCTGTATAATTACTTTGAAGCGAGGAGCTGTCAGGTGACGAAAAAGCTGCCAAAGAATTTGTTGCGAAATTTCGAACCTTAGTTAAATAGCTTAAACTGAGCTCTTACCAACTGTATAAAATAGATCAATCTCGCTTAAACTACAAAATGCTCCCAACAAGAACACCTGCTGTACGTAACCAATCTCAGACACAGAAATTGCCAAAGATAGAATAACTATTCTTTTCTATAGTAACGCTAATGTCAGTCACAATACGACATTGCTTGTGACTGAAAAAGCAAAAATAATTAAGGGCGTTAAAAACTATTAATATGGCTTCATCACCTGTACAGTAATGTAACAGACGTCGACATGGATGGAATCCAACCTCTCAAGGAAATGGGTTCAGACCGATTCGTCCCTGCCATTACAAAACACATAAAAAAGAGGAAAGCTATTCCTAAAAGTGCCATATTGCTACTCGACAAATATGTCGTATCATTCTTCTGAAAATGGTGAAGTAAAGCTTCTCTCTCATCTTGCCAACGTTACAAGACTAATCGAACCCATGGTTTAGGGGATCATCTGAGTGGCTTTATAGGCGATAGCGTCGAAATTACATTCGATCAATTTTAGAAAGAACGCAATGGGGCAGACGTTTTTCACGCATTGTAATCAATAAATATAAAAGATGTACGTTATACAAATGCCGAAGCTCAAGAAAAAATGCCAGTAACAAAGCTTGATAAATCCGGGCGCAAAATGCGACCTAAAATAATGAGAAAAGAGTGAAGGGAACCAAGATGTAAGTTGCCAGAAAGAAGTAATGAAAGCCAAGAAATAGACACTTAAGTGATTTTGATATATATGTAAACATAACACCCGTGGGTTAAGCCCTGTCATGTAAGTGAGTGGACCAGTACAGCTAAAGTTGACTGCACAACGGAAGACGTAGTAACTGGCGACTGAAACATTGACGCTGTAGCTCAAACAGCCAATGAGCACGAGAAAGATGACGAGGAGAACGAGGGCAATCAATCTACCTCACGAGTGTCACATACAGATGAAAAAATATATTTTTATAGCCCTTCAGTACATCAAACAAAGCTCTGCGTCTGCCCCAACATGCTTGCTGTGGATTAGTAGATGGCCGGACTTCATTTGTAAAGCCAAATATTATTATAGAATTTTTTCGTCCTTCTTAGCAACAGAACATTTTGTTACTGTGTGATTTCCCATGTTTCCCATGTTTCAACAGTTAAGGGCAAATCTGTTGTGTGTTAATGCAGTACTATAATAAGGTAAGTACAGTCCTTAAACCATAATTAACAGTATTTTGCAGTACACGCACTGTTGTACATTAAATTTTCGTGTTATGTTTTGTAGTGTGTCGGCCTTTTCTTTTCGTTTTAACACGGAACAATATTTCAGGAAAGTGTTTCCAGTTGAAAATAGAATTTTTACTGTATTGCATTGTCATACTAAGGTTAAATAAAACTGTTCCTCTGATATTCCGAACTTTTTATGTTCTACCATGCTTCCGATCCCGTAGGCGACTTATTGACGAGGTTGTATCGCAGGTGCTACTCGTATTAAATTACTCCATTAGGTCACCATTTAAGAAAAATGCCCCTTAAATTGTCTCTTTACTGAAACTTGTGGGCTCGTTTCACGTGCGAGTATTAAAAGTTGTAAAGGCACATAAAATTGGATTAGAGCAGTAATTTGGTCCCTGCAGACTGAATTCAATTGGAATTCAATTGGCGGCTGACTGTGGGAGAGGTCAGAGAAGAGCGAGGGGGGGGGGGGGGGGGGGGGGAGAGAACCTGAGCGCACACTCGCAGGTCTTCGCGGTAGTCTGATTCGTTCTGTCACCAGCTGCGTCTGTTTGATGTGGCTACGTGGTTCTGCACCCGACCACTTCAAAGTGAGGCCTCTATTTGCGGGAGGGTACTGCGTGTGATCCACTGATTATCTCAGCCCTATTCTCCGGGCTACCACTAACGCAACCACTTCAGCGTCGTCCTACTCGGCTCTTTGAGGACAATTACGTTTCAGTGGAAACTAATTGTTAGTGGAACGTATCAGTTCAAAGTACATGTCATAAAGGAGTTTCGAGTAAGAGTACGCACCTAAGGGAAACATCTGGAGATCTACTTGATCTTTTATTGTAATCTATCTATGTACAAATCTCTCATTGAGGCTCCTACATATTTAACTGAGTAACAATAAATGCATTTTTTTCCTGAAAACATGCACAATAAGTGGGAAAATACAAAAGAGTTATCTGCGCACTCACACCCACGCAGACGGATACGGACGGCCATTCAGTGAGGTAAGAGTACAGCTTGACATTCTTCTGAAGTTATCACGTTCTTTGTAGCCAGTACAGTCGTCACACCATTGTGTACAGTTATCACCTTGCATTCACTCATCATCAAAATCACACCAGAATCTTCTTAAAAAGCATAATTTTGGGGAATCAGTTATCTAAATATCAATGATAAATTCCCCTTCTGGAGAACAAGGACTTTTTTCTACTCTATAAAATCTCGTTTCCTTTTCTCTCTCTTCCCTTCTGGTTACTTAGTCATCCTTCTGCTTCTGTTCGAAGCATTCTTCATCGATGATGAGACTATCCCCTCGTTTTAGACACTCCAGTTACTTCAGTCAGCTAACGACAACTTTTTATGTAAGAAATGGGTAGTGCACTTACACGCCTGCAGTCCTGTGGTACTGACTTCCTAAACTCCCGAGGAAGTTCCTACCAGCATTTCCTTCCCAGGATCTTTGGTCGTCTATTTACTGGATGACATGATCTACAGTTTCGACTCTTCTCGTTACAAAAGAAACAACAAAATGCTCCGCCGAACAACATTGGGGTTCTATGGAATATTCATATTTAAAATAATTTTCTTCCCTTCCCTGCTACTGTTGTCCTCCAGTAGGCTCTTCTGAATAAACTGCTGCATTGGTGAGTATGGTAGGCTTGCCTTTAAGTTCAGTAGTTTACAAATGTACTGTTAGAGTCCATCACATGACAAGTAAATATCTGGTAGCTGGTGGTCTTTGAAACTACTGCAAGTGATTCACCACGTAATACAAAAATGAAGCTGCACCGACTGTTTCGTTAAACCCGGTTACATTTCGAGGCAATTACTTTATTTTCGAGACTAATAAAAACTATTTCCTATATGAATACCAACAAAGCAATGCAGCGACACCTATCAACACCCGGCATATTATTAATTAAATTTGCTTTCAAAATAGTGGAATCAACAAGACACACTAACGTAATTTACGTCAAATTATTTTGAAGTTTAATACACTCCTTATTTCTGTATATACGTATTGTGTGGTACATGAAATTAGTGTGTGGTAATTTCATATACATGTCACAAACCGGGTCTTTATGTCTATTCAATGCCCAAACGTGACTAACGTAAATGAAACCTTTGCATTACCAATTTACTTCATATACTCTTTCTTACCAATGAAGTTCGGTTTTTGGTGGCCGGCTAAAATACAGGACCAGTTTGAGTCCCCAGATGTCTGAATTTCTTCCTTTCTAATCTCGAAACATTTATAGCTCCTGGTGGAGCACTAGAGCACGGCTATAGAAAAATGATCGCTACCTCCAGCTGAGTTCAGGAATTTTAAGAACGTGAAACCGTCGTGTAACTGGGAATCGAATAAATTTGCATAAAATAAATTAAAGTATAAGTAATGAATTTGGTGAGAAGGCGTCAGTCTTGGTGCAGTCGCTCACGCAAGAGTATTGAACCGCTCACGTAGAAGATGCCCCGTTCTAGGAGACACAGAAGATGTTCTCGTATGACCGTTTACAAGGCTATCGACGATTTGGAGATAACCACAGCTAGTGGTGTAGGTACACAAGTTATATTGCAGGGCCCGTCTGTATTTTGTGGATGTACACTCCTGGCCACCGTAAATGCAACACCAAGAAAGACAAGGGGTAGCACAACAAAATTTATTTTGTAGATAACATGTTGACCAAGTATCAAATGATTACGTGTGACATGTGGTTCCTGCCAGAATCAGTAGCCAGAGTAGCCGCCATTGTTGGAGATCACCGCTGCCACACGTCTCGGTATTGAGTCAAAGAGACGTTGGATGTGTTTCTGGGGTACAGCAGCCCAAGCAGCTTCCACACGTTGCCAAAGATCATCCGGTGTGGCAGCTGGGGATGTAATCTGGGTCACTCGTTGAGCAACCATGGACCACATGTTTTCTATCGGCGAAATATCCGGAGAGCGAGCCGGCCAGGGAAGCAATTCAATCTGGTTATTGACGAAGAACCTTTGGACAATGCGTGCCACGTGTGGTCGCGCATTATCCTGTTGAAATATGTCTGTGGCCGAGCCCTGAAGGTAAGGAAGGACAACTGGCTCCAGCACCTCGGATATGTAGCGCCGGCTATTTAAAGTACCGGCAATGCGTACTAGAGGCGTGCGAGAGTAATATCCAATACCGCCCCATACCATAATATCCGGTGCAAGAGCAGCGTGGCGGTGCATAATGCAGCTGTCCAGCATCCTCTCTCCACGGTGTCTCCACACTCGAATCCGACCATCGTGGTGCTGCAGACAGAAGCGTGCCTCGTCAGTAAAGACAACGTCATTCCATTCTGCCGTCCACATCCGTCTGTCATCACACCATTGGCGACGGAGACGTCTGTGGTTCTGCGTCAATGGTAGACGAAGCAATGGACGTCTTGCGGACAGACCACTCTGCTGTAAACGGCGTCGAATGGTATGCGCAGACACTGGATGATGCGTTACAGACGCAATGTGCTGTGCTATGGTTCGGGATGTCACTGAGCGATCCGTCACTGCCATGCGCACAATTTGCCTAACAGTACGTGCAGTGGTGCACCGAGGTGAATGCGATCGACCACGTCGGTCCGTCGTACCCTCCTGCATCCAACGGTCACATATCCGCATTACAGTTGTTTGGTTTCGTCCAACACGACTAGCGATTTCTCTGTATGATAATCCACAATCTCGGTAAGCCACTATCCTTCCTCTGTTGAACTCGGATACTTGATCAAAAGATGTTCGCTGTTGTCTACGAGGCATAACTGATCGTCTTGTGAAACAACCACAAGGAAAACACACGTGCTGAACGTACACTCGTCGAAATCGCCAAGCCTTAAATGGCGCTATGAGGTGGCGCCACAGGCGTGCGTGATGTGCGTCTGCGCTGAAATTCTAATCAGTTGCATATCTCATCGCTGCAAACTCATGGTGTAAATTTCACTTGATTCGGATGCTTCCTTCAGGGTGTTGCATTTACGGTGCCCAGCAGTGTATACTCAGTTTCAGCTTTACTCAAATTGATGCTGTCCAATGTGTTGATGATTGCCTAGACGTTGCAGTTGTGCGTTGTAATGGTAATGAAGTTAAAACAATTCCAGGACTTGACACTTTTAATAATAGGGCTGTCATTGCCTATCGTACCTTTCAGACTGGAGAGGTATGTAGCAGAGATATGGGTAAATCCTACTTTACATCTACAACACCAATGGTATTAAGGATCATGACCGAGCGAGGTGGCGCAGTGGTTAGCACACTGGACTCGCATTCGGGAGGACGACGGTTCAATCCCGTCTCCGGCCATGCTGATTTAGGTTTTCCGTGATTTTCCTAAATCGTTTCAGGCAAATGCCGGGATGGTTCCTTTGAAAGGGCACGGCCGATTTCCTTCCCAATCCTTCTCTAACCCGAGCTTGCGCTCCGCCTCTAATGACCTCGTTGTCGGCGGGACGTTAAACACTAACCACCACCATTAAGGATCATGAACCATCGTAAGATTAATGACCAATAAGGACCATGTATATGGATCAAAGGCGATCTTGTATGTATAAATATTAAACTTGTTGGTGATGTACGATAAATTTCGAATGTTTAGCCACTACTCAATATATGACCTGCTATGAAATATAGAGGTTGGACAAAACTGTTGGAAAAAAATATGAGAAAACTTGCGAGAAATGTATGCTTTAACGTAAATGAAGATGTTGGCATACCCTGCAGCTTTGAACACATCCGGCACCTGCGCAGTATGTTCAGTGCGTTTCAAGTCGTGCTCAGAACAGTGTTCTGTGTCTTTATGAATGTAGTGCGTCGGAGCTACGTCGATTCCAACGACGGCATATTGTGTTGGTGCTCCTATGATAGGTGCCCCCATAACCAACGTGTCCAAAGTGTTTTGTTTCTCAAGAGACATCTATTGATGATTTTTACCGCATACTTGGAAAACGAAAAAATATCATCCACTAAGTCACATCATGGTCAGACAGAGATTCCGAAATCAGATACTGGATTCTAAGGCGTACCCAGGGTAGATATAGACTCACAAAACAATATAGTAGTAAGGCTACAGATACAGCAATAACAAATAGCTCAGTAGGCAGTACAGTTGAAGAGGGATGGACATGCTCAAAAAGAACCATCTCAGACGTTGGAAAGTTAATATAGGTACAAAGAAGGTAACTGCGAAGAAACCATGGGCAACAGAAGATATACTTCATTCGATCGATGAAAGGAGGAAGTCCAAGAACGTTGCGGGAAACTCAGCAATACAGAAATACAAGTTGCTGAGGAATGACATAAATAGGAAGTGCAGGCAAGCTGAGACAAAATGGCTCCAGGAAAAATGTGAAGAAATCGGAAAAGAAATGATTGTCTGATGGACTGATTCAGCATACAAGAAAGTCAAAACAACCTCCGATGAAAGTAAAAGCAAGGGTTGTAACATTAAGAGTGCAACGGCAAATCCACTGCTAAATTCAAAGGAGAGAGCGTATAGGTGGAAAGAATACACTGAAAGCCACTATGACGGTAAGATTTGTATGATGTGATAGAAGAGGAAACAGGAATCGAGTTAGATGAGATAGCGGATCCAGTATTAGAATCGGAATTTAAAAGAGCTTTGGTGAACCTGAGATCATATAAGGCAGAAGGAATAGACAATATTCCACCAGAATTTCTAAAATCATTGGGGAAGTCGCACGTTGGTGTGTAGAATGTATGATTCTGACTTTCGGAAAAATATCATCCACACAATTCTGAAGACTGCAAGAGCTGACAAGTGAAAGAATTGTTGCAAAACCAGCTTAACAGCTCATGAATTCAAGTTGCTGACCAGAATAATAAACAGAAAAATGGAGAACACAATAATTAGCTGACAATCAATGTGGGTTTTGCAAAAGTAAAGGTACCAGAGGAACAATTCTGACGTTGCGGTTGATAATAGATAATATTTGCAGGGCAGGTGTAAACTCTGACCTAATTTGTTGGCTATTAATTGCATACAAAAGGAAAATATGCAGAAACGGAGGAAATTAAGGAGAGAGGACCAGGGTAAATTGAAAAAAAAAAAAAAAAAGCAGATGTTGTTGAGAGTTTCAGAGTGAGCATTAGGCCAGGGCTGCCTAAAACACGGATAAGGAACACAATATAAAACGAATGGGTAGCGTTAAGAGATGAAACAGTGAAGGCAACAATGGATTAAACGGACAAACAAGACAAAGCTCAGTAGAATCCCTTGGATAACGAACGACGTACTGGATCTCACTGAAGAAAGGAGAAGATCTGAAAATACAGTAAATAAGGAAGGCAGAAGGGAATGCAGACATATAAAAAATGAGGCTGGTAGAAAGAGCTAATTGTGGCGAAGAGGGTATGGGATGAAGTCGGACGTTGTTGTATTACGATCAGTTGCGTCATACAGAAGGATCATGTCGGTGTATTCAGCAGAGGTATACTTAACCATGTTGCTCTTAACATTCATAGACACGTGAATGAGGCTCGGACCAGTTCAGACATAATAGACGTCACATAACATCACCCGATCCGACGTGATCACCCTCATAATGACTACACTGTTGAAAAGCTACCAAGCATATATGTTTCCAAATGGCTGTAGCACGGAACATGCCTTCCAATTCAAGATATTATGTACCCACTCCTCAGTACAAGTCCTAGAAGTTTTTAACGGGAAATTCCGAACACCCTGTATGAAGCCACAGACAAAGCAGTAAAAAAAAATAAATAAATAAAAAAATAAAAATTAAAAAAACGGAAAAAGAATATTTGGGACCGTAGAAGTGATCTTAATTGAAGTAACAGACGAATGTGATTAAAGCTGTCAGTGTACATAGCAAAAAGCCCATTCCACAATACTTCATTCCATTCCTGCTTTATGTTACCGCATATAACATGGAACTGTTCCAATTGCGATTGGAAATGCAGGATATGGAAGAGGTCTACGTGTATTCTGCAGCATCAAAGCATAACACAGATTATGTGGTGATTCACCAAGCTGTTACCTCCTAAAGTTGTCTTTGTCCCAGCATAGATGTAGCACTCAGGTCACGAATCCGTTGTCCTTGAGATGACGATGTGAGAAGGTAGTGAGATGGCTAAGGCTCACAACGCTATAGAATGACACGAGAAATTTCTAATCAGGATGTCCGATGCATTTTTGTTTATCACACGAATCACGTCTCAGACAAAGCTTCAGACTGTTGAATATATACTTTACGAATAAACACCTACTAAGCAATATGTATCAAAGTCTACGCTGGAAACACTAATTAGTTCTTGAATATGAAGCAAACTGGAAAATTGTATTCACAAAGTTAATTAAACTTCTATTCTTCTCTGCTTTACGCGCAGAGCTACGAGTGTATAAGGGCATTCTACACAGCGGGATATTCAGATCTTAATCGAGAGGTTCGTATTGCGAACTGTACTTTACGGCCCCTTCTAACAGACTGGACTGATCACCACATTATCTTTTGTGGATGCGCGCAGATCTTTGAACGGGGAGTTGCTACTTTGTTTGTGCTCAACCATGTCTTCCTTTTCCTTAAGTTAGCATTAAGACACCGTTTCTCGTAACTGATAACGATACAGGATAGAAATGGTCAGTGTTGTTCACGAGCCAGTCGATGCCTACCAAGCAGAGGTGTACCTGTACGACCCATTGGCATTTGTGATTGTGAGTTAGAGCAGGCGGCATCCGTTGTTAGACAATCCCCGTTGCAAGCAAATGTTGCACGACGATGCGATGATCACAGTTCATCACATTTGGCAGGTCTGGAGCACAATGACGTGGATGAATGTAAATTAATGCGTTTAAATGATCTTCAGTGAACTCCATGTGTCTTCCTGAGCGTACAGCGTCACCAATGGAAAAATGATCCTCCTTAGAACGAGGAAACCATTTTCTTTCCGAGTTCTGTACAATGACATTATCTCATAAGCAGAACAAATATTTCTGACTGCTTCCACTACTGTAACTCTCCGACTGAACCCCAACAGAAGAACATGTCGGAGATATTCCGACTACTCCACTTTACATTGCATTTTCTAGAGTCCACAGCAACACTTATTATCTCTAAATGACAAATTCACAACATGTAAACTCAGGCAAGAAGAGTGAACTACAAATAAAAAATTACAATAAATAAATAAACCTTTAGCAACCTGAATACCAACATGTAAAACAAAATCGCTGCGATCTTGTACATCAACCAAACATTTTAGAAAATGATACAGCAGTATACCGAAAGGGGTTGAATAAAACTAACACCAGGGACTGAAGCAAAAAAATGGTTCAAATGGCTCTGAGCACTATGGGACTTAACTGCTGAGGTCATTAGTCCCCTAGAACTTAGAACTAGTTAAACTTAACTAACCTAAGGACATCACAAACATCCATGCCCGAGGCAGGATTCGAACCTGCGACCGTAGTGGTCTTGCGGTTCCAGACTGCAGCGCCTTTAACCGCACGGCCACTTCGGCCGGCAGGGACTGAAGCCTACGTATTTATATGAATAATTCCTGTCTATACTTCAGGATGTGATTACCAAGTTACAGCAATAATGAAGGATCACTGTACATTACGAGATGTTTAAATATGGGTGTCCTTATGTATTTTCTTAAGTACATATTACGTTGTGTGACGTACAGATACCAAGTGGACAGCAGTTATAACAACAGAAATCGTAGTATTTTAATACAGTCATTGGTTGTCACTGGTGATCCATATTATTAGAGAGTAATACACTGCTTTCCTTCCTCTTCCTGCGTAACAGAAGAGGAGACAAAGTAACCGCATGATCAGTTAATTCTATGCAAATGTAAATTCCCTCCGCAAGATTTCTTGTTATCAATTACCTTGAAGCTACGGACGCTTCATTCAGGTGGTCCACGCGGCGTAAGATGCCGACCGCACCCACCGACTCCTCCCCACTGCCATGTGGCAGGTGTCGACGTTCCCGCGCTTGCACACTCCCCTTATCTTTTCGTAATGAGGGAAAACAGAGTCAGTACATTAGCATTCTCCAGTGACGCACTATCCAAACACTCCTACCCCTCAGGGACTTGGAGCTTTCTAATGCTAAACAATGCCTTCGACTTCAAAAGCTTGTGTCTGGCGTGTGTTCTGTCAGTTCTCTTGGAAACAGTACTTTTTGATGTAACCAAGCGTTTCAGGTGTATATCATTGACATTTGTTGTGTAGATGCAAAAAGGCTTAATACTGCAATGTGACTCACAATGTCGGGTATCAATATGAAAATATAATCACATTTCATGAATTCCTTTAAACTTATGCTTTTGAATAATGCATGATGCCCTGTTTTAATGGTTATATCTGCTATTAGTCATATTTTGTATTTTAATATCAGCCTTGATAGTATTTAAAACGTACACAACAATGCCAAATCCAGTTAATGTGGGCTCGTTTTATGAATAAATAAATAAATCCTGACTACATTTCAGGATGCGATTACAAAGTTACAGCCGTAATGAAGATTCACTATATATAACGAGATATTGAAGTATGGGTGACCTTATATATTTCCTTAAGTACATTTCACTTTGTGTGACGTATAGACACCAAGTGGACCGCAGTTATAACAACGAAATCGTAGTATTTTGCAACCATATCCTAGAGCTATGTAGAGTTATAGACCCTAGTATCCTAGCATTTCCGTGGTGGAGTAGTGAAGGAGCTTGCATGTAAATAAAGGAACTGTAGATCGAGTTTTTATATGACGTCTGACTCATTTTTAGCTGTTACCGTATTTGTTTTCCTATGGAAATTTCGGCAATTGTGCTGTTCTCAAGCGTAAAATTTAATATCATATTATGTCATACAAGAAGACAGAAAATAACGTTGTTATGGGACTGTATTACTGTGCGCTCGTTTTGAGTACTGAAGAATTTTTCTGTTCTCATTCACTGTATCTCATGTTGTGAATATGTGTTTCAAAATTAGTTTGGAATAATTTTACATATAACAGTATGAATAGCTCCAAAATGATTTTGAAATTATCACATACATGTGAAACTGTCATGAATCTTCTCTAAATGAAAGTGACAGTATTAAAAACAATTGAATCTGGAGAATGGTAATTTTTGTGGTTTGACTAAAGAGCTAAAACACGCCTTAGCTCCTCGTATCATACTTTGCATCCTCAGCTATCACAGTTTTTATCACTAACGCTTTCTACCACTTCTTACACGACTATACGCACTGGAATAGCAGATGTCAAAAGTGCAACAGGTTAGGTCGTCTCTAGCCTAAAATATGCTCCAAAGAGTGACGCATTGTTAATTTCTTCGTTTCTCAACGATCGCTCGTGGGTCTTCTGAAGAGTAAATGTTTCAATTTTCTAGGTTGACAAAGATATGAAAAGATCCTAACCACTGCAGATGATTTTGTTCGAAAAATCACCTTCCACTTGTTATTGTTCCACAATCAACTCATTGAACTCTATTCACTGTACGTGGTCATTTGACTGCAGTTCTTGAGTCAGTCTGTGACAAGAAAGATACACTGCAAGCATGTCCTCGAAATCCCCAGATCCTGATCATGGTGAAAAACTGATGCCCGTGGACTCTCAGCAACACTCTCACGAACTGAGTAGTTATTTTGCTTCGAACGACTTGCTGAAGGACGGGCACAGCGGTTAAGATCACTCATGGGTCAAGTCTTCCTAGATTTTTCAAGTTATGTCTTAACAGCTAATGGAGGTAAATCATTATTCCGGCCATATGTTGTACGAAAACAGTTAACTATAGCTGATAAATATCCATTATTTATAAAGAATTAAGCAGAAACATCAAAATGTCTTGCTCTCATGCGTAGCGTTACATTTTTAATTGTCTGGAGCTGTCTTCTTTTGCATGGCGCAAAATACTAATCTTGCGTGAATTTTTGTACACCATTTACAAAGTATTCACATTGTTAGGCGCTAATATTTTATGACAGTAACGTGGCATGAATACAGAACACAGTTCACAAAACCAATTTTCTTCAAAGTTTCTTTTTACTTTATTAAAGGATTTCGCTTTGAAAATGATGTATCTCATAATATTTTTTACACTGAAGCGCCAAAAAAACTAGTATAGGCACGAGTATTCACAGATATGTAGACAGACAGAATACGGCGCTGCGGTATGCTGCTCCTAAATAAGGCAAAAAGTGTCTGGCGCAGTTGTTAGATCGGCTACTGCTGCTACATTGGCAGGTAATCAACATTTAAGTGAGTTTGAACGTGGTGTTCTAGTCGGCACACGAAAGATGCGACACAGCATCTCCGGGGTAGCAATGAAATGGGGATTTTCCCGTACAACCATTTCACGACTGTACCGTGAATGTCAGGAATCAGGTAAAACATTACATCTCCTACATCGCTGCGGCTGAAAAAGATCCTGCAAGAATCATCCAGAGAATCATCCATCTTGACAGAAGTGCAACCCTTCCGAAAATTGCTGCAGGTTTCAAAGTTGGGCCATCAACAAGTGTCAGCATTTGAACCATTCGATGAAATATGATAGATATGGGCTTTCGGAGCCGAAGGTCCATTCGTCTACCCTTGATGACTGCACGAAACAAAGCTTTACGCCTCACTTGGGCCCGCCAACACTTCCATTTGACTCTTGATAGTGGAGACATGTTGCCTCGTCGGACGAGTCTCGTTTCAAATTGTATCGGACGGATGGACATGTATGGGTGTGGAGACAACCTCATGGATCCAAGGACCTTGCATGTCTGCAGACGACTGCTCAAGATGGTGGAGGCTCTGTAATGGTACGGGGTGTGTGTGTTTCGAGTGATATGGGACCCCTGATACGTCTATATACGACTCTGACAGGTAAGACGTACGTGTCCTGTGTGTTCACCTGCATCCATTCACGTCCATTGTGAATTCCAACGAACTTCGGGAATTCCAGTAGGACAATTCGACACCCAACACATCCAGAATTGCTACACAATGGCTCCAGGAACACTATTTAGAGCTTAAGCACTTTCGATGGCCGCTAAACATGCCAGATAAGAACATTATTGAGCATATCTTGGATGCCCACCAGCACTACTTCAGACATCAGTCGAGTCCAGGTCACGTTATGTTGCGACACTTTTGTGTGCTTGCGGCAGCCCTACGCGAAATTGTGCAGAGGCATCAGTTTATTTGGTTCTTCAGTGTATACTGTGAATATTTTAATATTATATTTTGAACTTGATAGTTTCCAACACTCAGTGGCAGTCACCGAGGCATTCATATTTTTGCATTGTAAACGTCTATCATGACTCCTTTCAGTGTGCTTTAATCAGTTGCTATGTAAGTCAATGAAGTGCATAACGTATACAAATAAATTTAGTTTTGTAATTTAATTTCTTAGTACCTTACTTTTCTTAAAGACATCATCTATTATGGTTTGCTAAGAAATTGAAATCAGTTGTGAAATTATTCCACGAGAAACTGAAATATAGAATAAAAGAATTTTATTCATAAGATGACCGCTGTTTTTCTTTGAAGGAAATATGTCTAGTCTCTGTGGCATCGAAACTTGTGTTGATACTGGAACAGTCCACTGCAAATAGGCGGCACTTCGTGTCTACGTCACTGTGGATACTGTTTCTGTTCGAACTACGGGGTTAGCTTCCTGCTTTGCTATGCAGCTCAGAGAGATTATATCCAGCCTAAGTGACACATAACAAGCGTCAACACGCATACAAAAATTTTGTAGGTAAACTGTGATCGAATTTCAACAGTTCTATTGCAACTAGATATTGAGGCTGATGATGTTAGGCTTATTTGGTTTATAAGATTGATACTCCAGGCGTACAATCGTATGACACAAGTGTGATTACAGTGGCCTAAATCTTAAAAACTTTGAACTATTGTGTATACTTTATCCTCGATATAATTATTGGCAATTCTGCAACCGACAGCAACAAACAAACACCTGAACACTTGCAGTATTTACTAGCCGTCAGACAATGTAGCTTAAATTTCTGGATCCTTGTACCAAGGGAAAATTGAAGTTCACAAAAAATAAAAAATAAAAATAAATAAATAAATAAATAAATAAAAATGAGAGAACTGGTGCTCGAAGTTCGAGAAGTTCAGTATGCGTCATAGAATAAAATCTGTAACACTTAATAAAATTGTTAGTAAGTTTAGAGTGATCCACACGAATTACACTATGGTATTACGATTTACCCCGTCAGATCAATACGTTTAGAGACATTTAAAAAAGGATTCAGTTCAGACGATGGTGTCAGTGCTTCAGATCTGTTTTACAGTCGGCCTTACTAAAGTTAAACGAATAGACTGTTCATAGAACCAAGTGAAACCGTCAAAAAAGTCCTTCTTTGGGACGTACAAAACGCATGTCACAGTGCCTTGGAAATCGGTACTGTCTTCAGGGAGTTGATCCCTCATGTAAATTTCTGCCTTTTGTCGTTTTGTGGTGGGGTAATATTAATGACACAAAGTCTCATCACTAGTAATGACTATTTACAGAAAAGAATTGCCCGCTTTTTTCGTTTCAATTAAGTCGCGGCAGAGACGTTCTCGCGTTTACTGCGAATTAGTGATCAACGCTGACATACGGTCGCACGTCCAGTACCTGCTCACAATTGAGTGGCCGAAGGCACATACGCTATTTACGCTTGTTACTTCAAACTGCCGTTGTATTTAATGCGCTGACGACGCTTCTACGAGAGGAATATAATGTCTCAGAAGTTTATGGAGGGAAGGTGTACGCAGAAAATGTTTCTGTGTCTATCATCTGCAGTGAAGCACTGTTCACACAATCTAAGTCCTGCAGCAATACAGCACGGTGAAACGAAGAATTCGCCAGAGTGAATAAAAGAACAAGGTCAAAGAAATTTTGTTCTGAGTTTCTGGAACAGATTAAAGAGTAACCCTCTTTTTAAGTGCTATTACTGTGTGTTAACCGTGAATTTTCCCATTCTACCTAGAAATCAAGGAACTGTCCATGCGGTGTGTACTGCCAGTTCTCCAACAAACGAATCGGTCATGAGGCACTCAAAGCCCATGATAATACTTTTAGCTTCCTTCGATTACGAAGACAAAAAATGGCAGAATGAATACTCAGTGCTAAGTCGACCAAAATATTGCGTAATGTTTCTTATCATTTTTTATTTTTTTTATTTGTAGGAAAAGGTGTGCCAACATGTAACAATACTACCCGCCAGCTGTGGTCGTCTATCTGAACAAAATATTGTCAATGAAGCAAATATGTCACGCAGGTGTGTTTAGAACTCTGCAAGGAATGATTGTGTTCATGGAAGCATTGACCTGGCTTTTACGATGAACACCACTTCCAACTAATCTCATTTGGTACCCACAGAAATTATCTGTCAGTATCATTCATTTCGAGCCACAGGCCTAATATGAGTACTTGAAGCTTTACGAATTCAACATTTAAACTGGCATTTTTATTGTAAGTGTTCATTCCTGCATACCACTACCCTAGTAACTGGACACAACGATCTCAAACTCTTCGGGTGCAACTGCCATAACATAGTTTTCGCTATTACTGGCTGAAATTTTGTTACAAAACTCAATTAGTCTTTCTCCTCTCTCATTGCCTGTGTTAGGTCCATACTCTCCTGTAACTTTACTTCTGCTCCCTCCCGTACAACTGCATTCCAGTCCCCCAGGACTGTTAGATTTTCATCTCCCACTGCGTATTGTGTTACCCTTTCAATATCCTCATATAGTTCCCCTATCTCTTCATCTTCAGCTTGCGACATCGGCATGTATAACCGAATAACCCTGTCGGTGTTGATCTGCTGCCGATTCTGATAAAAATAGCTATTAGTGAATTGTTCACAGTAACACACTCTCTGCACTTACTTCCTGTGCATAACAAATCCTACGTCCGTTATACCACTTTCTTCTGCTGTTGATAGGAGTATTACCCTAAACTTATCTGACGAGCAATCTTTGTCTTCTTTTCATTTCATTTCAGTGACCCCTACAATATCTATATTAGGCCTTTGCATTTCCCTTTTCGGATTTTTTAGCTTCCCTACGGATTTCAAGCTTCTAACATACCACGTACCATCTAGTAGCACGTTATCCTTTCGTTGATTATTCAATCTATTTCTCATGGTCACCTCCCCATGGGCAGTCCCCCTCGCTAGTGGAGAGATCATCATAACATGGTTTCAATTACAGGCCCCATGTCCTGTAGATACACGTTATGTGTCTTTAATGCAGTGGTTTCCATTGCCTTGTCCAACCTCACGCCGTTGATCAATACTGATTCTTCCGCCTTTGGGGGCAGCTTCCCATCCCAAGGGCAAAAGAGTGTCCTGAACCTTCGTCCACTCGTCCACCCTCTATGACCAGGCCGCTGGCAGAATTAGGTTGACTAGTTATGCCGGAAGTCTTCGGCCGCCTATGCTGATTGGTAATCAAAATTTAAGCGGTGGTGGGTTTCGAACACGGGACTGAGGACATTTTGATTATGAATCATATATACTAGCCCTACACCACGGGTATACAAAAAAAAGTGGAGTGATACTGTCTAGTAGTGATGCTGTTCGATGAGAGAGATGTAACTGTCATTTTTTAAATTAGAAAAAAGAGATGAGTATGTGGTATGTCTTGATGAAAAGATGGCGCGGATATTATTATCCCTCTCATTGTTGTAACAAATTTTTCAGTAACGTTGAATTTGGGGTTAATATAAATAACCTGAATTACAGTACCTCTCCAATTGTTTGACAAACAGTACAGTTCATAGCATCGAAGTATGAGTTTCTTTCGTAAGGCGACGTGGTCAATAATTAGTCACTTTTGCGGCTGATGCATTCGAGACGGCCATCGCAGCCTAAAGAAGAGACAAAGCTTCTCACAGAGACGAAAATACAACTAAGAACATTCAGTGTTAAATTTCCTGGAAAGCTATAGTGTCTGTTCGGCAGCCTGGAGTATTTCATTAACTTTCATTAATGACTTCGCAGTTAAAAGCTAGGAAACATTTATGAATCAAAAGCTCCATTTCATTAGTAAAAAATATAATACAATACAGGTACAATGTGATCATTGCACAAGATCTGCCTGACACCCTAATCACAGTTAAAAACACAAAACACGCAGGGTAAAGTTACGTAACTCTCGTTACATGATGTACGCAAATGTGGTACGCACTAATGCTGTCCCGTAGCTACATTTGCGGTGACTCTGAAGATAGAGGAAGGACATCACAGCACAAAAACATGTAAACTGTAGAATCTGTGAACAGCTGTTCTATGTATATAAGAAACAGCAGGAGCAACACAAGGAAAGAAACAGACATGGTGAATAGCTGTTCTGTGGGTATTAGAAATAGCAGGAGCATCACAAAGAAAGAAACAGAATAATATTATGTTTAGTTAATGTCATCTCGCTTGCTGTTTTTTAATCAGTCGTTAGTATTATATTCCTCCAACGATTTATTCCAGATGGAATGTGGTGCGCATGAATGCTGCCCCATAGCTATATTTTCAGTGACCCTGAAGACAGATGAAGGACATTAAAGCACAGAAGAAATGTAGACACTAGATTCTGTGAACAGCTTTTCTGTGTGCGTATGAAATAGCAGAAGCAACACAAGGAAAGAAACAGAATAATGTTATGTTATGTTATGCTACGTTAAATTACATTCATTATGTTTAGTTACAGTCATCGCACCAGCAATTTGTTACTCATTTGTTAATGTTATATTCCTCTAACGATTATTCCCGGTTGAATGTGGTGCTCAATAATGCTGCCCTGTAGCCATATTTGCGATAACGCTGAAGACATAGGAAGGACATTACAGCACAGAAATAATGTAGGCTCTAGATTCTGTGAACAGCTATTCTGTGGGAACATGAAATAGCAGGAGCAACACAAAGAAAGCAACAGAATAATGTTTTGTTTAGTTAAAGTCATCTCGTCTACAATACGGTGATCAGTTGCTAATATTACATTCCTCCAACTCTTTATTCCAGATTTAATGTACAAGATGCTTCAGGTTTCAGTCTTTTAACGAGGCTTTCAGTGATGTAGTATGTCTGTCATTAGCTGTAAAGTACAATATCCAGAAGAAATAATATGCTTAAAAGAATCAATACGTCAAAGTAATTTTTGTTGATTGTGTTTCACAGCTTCGATAAATCTAAGAAACGTCATACTGTAACAGGTGAAACTAAGTGCACGATCTGCTTTTGTCAGAGACCACATTGCGTCACCTTTCGTACAACGTTAGAGATACACTGCCTTTTTCAGGCAAAAATAATGTGGGAAAGCTATATAAAATAAAAGCAATACTTAAAAATTTTTGAAAGGCCTGTGCTAGCAGGACAGAGCGGATTAGGTTGTGGAAAGGGGCCAGAATACGTTGCTGTCAGTTTCACTCAACAATATTACAACAAGGGTACAAAACACTCAAACCTTTAATCGACCTCCTTTGATTAACTTTAGATTGGCTGAAGCCCACACTCCAAATCCAAGATACAAGGCTTAAGCAAGAAATTGAATTACAAGGTTCTTCCGGACGTTTCGCCCAAATATTATCTAAATCTTCAATCTAAAGAGGCTGAAGGCCTTAGCAATTTAATTTTAATGGAACGTGACAGGTGCCCGCCTATTAAGGAATAAACAGAGTTCCAATTTAAAAGCCAGAATGCCTTATTTTAACACATTTTATGCAAAAGGGCAAGACAAGAACAATAATTTAAGAGTCACTGAAACTCGGCTGAAATCACATATCATCCAAATATGTTTCACAGCTTAAGGCCTAGAAAAAGTGTTTCAATTTAAAACGCATATGGCCTTACCTTAAAACATTTCATGCAAAGAGGAAAACAAGGACATTAATTTAAAAAATATTAAAACTCAGCTGAAGGCCACACATGAACCAAAGAACTAAAACCCAAACAGGGAAACTTCTATGTAGCACACAAGGAACGGCGCTCAGAAGTTTCCAAGGGTCGGCCTGGTACTGTAACACTAACGCCCGTTAAGGTAAGACAGGCAGCCTGTCCAATGACTTCTTAATCTGAAGGCATCCCAACCGACAGACAGCCAACGCACCAATGAAGCAATCAGTTCCGTTCGACGCAATGAGCAAAATGACCACAACGATACACATAATGTTGGCACCACAACGACCAATAACATCTCAGCTGTGTAACTACACGCTGCGCTGGACAGCAACAACACGACGAGGAAAGTACACCGGCGAATATTACGTCAACGACCAGGGCAGGTAACCGGGACGTCAACGGCCACAAGGCAGAAGATACCGCTGCTCAACTTCAATAACAGGGAATAAATTAAGTTAAATTTCACATGAAGGGTGGAATCTTAGCCAACTTACACACACGTTGTTGCTCGCCGGAATGTCCAAGGCGACTAGCAGGATCAAACGAAGAAATGGAAACAGTTGAGGCTCGATAGTAGGTTTGGTGAGGACTCAAGTTTCATGTCCAAGATCGGTGGGCGACGAACTTCGTAGCACTCGCAGGCAGCACCTCACACTCCAAACGCGGGTGAACGCCGCCAGCTGCTCCAGCCCGACTGCATGCGGTGGGGGCTTGCTTGCTGCCCAACGCCAACCGACCGACTGGACTGCTGGTCCGCCCGCGACTGCTGCTCCGTCGTGACTGCCCTGCTGGTGCGTCTCCAACTCACTCACTTCCTTCGGACGGACGACGTCCTGGAGAAACTGGCTCGGACCCAACCATGCAGAGGGAACACAACCGACACCTCTGCACAGGAAGGAACCGACCCAAATACACGTCGTCGATGAGACGTCGACCGAACGACCAACCAACGATGGTCACCGCTGGTACTGGCTGTGCGGACCTCCCTGGAGCTCCGTGCCCGACTGCGCTGCTACTGCGTCCCGACCGCCCTCCTGGTCCAATTCCAACCGCTGCAGGTCCGATCTCCCCCTGACTACCAGACACACGATGACCTGGAAATACTATCGGTCGCTCCAGAGATGGTACAACACTGCACTTATCGATACGCACTACTGCTGCCGCTCACGGTCAAGTAAGGCAGGAAGTTAGTGACGCCAGTAAATGAACCAGGAAGGGGATATCCCGGCAAATAAATGCCAAACGATCATTTCATTTTTATATTACATCAACTTTACTTCTGTTTCTGAAACTGAGAAAGTCATGCGCCATCCAAGCTGGCAAATCTAACGACAGTCATTGGTGTTTAACAGAACTGTTCCTATATACACTGACGGAAAAAAGTCGAAACACCAAAAACTTATTAATGTAAAGTAATGAAATTTTTAGAATACGTTTGTGTACGTAAGATATTTAAGTGATTAACATTACAGGAGCACAGCTTAATGTAAGCTCAAGATAAACCATAGAAAATGTGAAACGCTAGCAAATTAATAACCGGTATAATCGCCACGAATGTTGAGTGGAAGTATCCAAAGGATCATGCATTGCGTTGTACAGATGCTGTTTGACAGTTTGTGGGATGGAATTCCTTGCCTGTTGAACTTGGTTGGTCAACGCCGGGACGGTTAATGCTGTTTGTACTCAACTGGAGACTTACATGGGTATCAAGTGGGCCTATACAACAAGTCAATGCTCTTTAGAGCGTGTTGCGTTACAACAGCGGTGTGTGGGCGAGCGTTATACTGTTAGAAAACTCCCCCTAGAACGCTGTGCATGAATGGGAGGACAATAAATCGAGTCACCAGATTAACGCAGATATTGGCAGTCAGGCTGCGTGAGACAACCAGGAGAGTGCTCCTGCTCTCACACGAAATCACACCCCCGTTTATAAATCAAAGTATATGTCCAGTGTGCCTATCATCTAGGCAGGTTGGTTACAGGCCGTCGACTGGCCTCTTTCTAACCAACACACGGCCATCACGGCATCGAGGCAGAACCATCTTTCATCAGAAAACATGACAGAGCTCCCAGCCCTCCCATGACATCTGGCTTGGCACCAATAAAGTCGGAAATGTTAGTTGTCTGCGGTCAGTGGAATGTACGCAACAGGGCGCTTGGTTTGAAGCTACCTCTGAAGTAATCGATTTGTAACATTTCGTTGTGTCACTGTGGTGCCAAATTGTGCTCAGATTTCTGCTTGAGATACAGATACGCCGAACATGATGGTCTTACCTCATGGTAGTGCCACATGGCCGTCTCGAGCCCAGTTTTCTTGCGGCGGTATATTCTCGTGCCTAACGCTGCCTACAATCATGTACAGTGGCCACATACCTGCCAAGTCTTTCTGCAGAATCACAGAAGGAACATGCAGCTGTTACATGACGTCATTCAAACTCAGTGACGTGTTTATAAGAAATGTTCAAATGTGTGTGAAATCTTAACTGCTAAGGTCATCAGTCCCTAAGCTTACACACTACTTAACCTAAATTATCCTAAGGACAAACATACAGACCCATGCCCGAGGGAGGACTCGAACCTCCGCCGGGACCAGCCGCACAGTCCATGACTGCAGCGCCTTAGACCGCTCGCCTAATCACGCGTGGCAGGTGTTTATAATGGCTTCTTTGTCACCTCAAGGCATTCTTAATTAACACCAACTCGCCACGTCCAATCACAAACGCAACTAACGCTCACAACCTTTACAGTGTGTATTTAAAGCGAAACTAATTTGCGTACTCATAGTGGAGCTACTAGCATCACTCTTTTGCGAGAAATTTTGAGTAGTCTTTCAGACGTAGAAAAACGCATACCAACTTTGTTTATCATGTCCATTATAATTATCCGGGCTGTTATGCCGTGGTCGGTTGATGAATTCTGTGGTGATTCCCAACGTTTCGTCTCCGACTGCGGGAGACATCTTCAAGGGGGTCCGTAGCTTGATGGAAGGTCCAACACACACACTGGCTCGCTACTGACTGCCGCTAAATTCCGTGTCCGCGCGCCCCCGCGCCGCGGCGTGACGTCACGTGTTTTGAAAACGTCAGTGCAATTGGCCGCTGTCCGTCGCCGTCGATCGCCGTTGCCATCACCCAGTAGTGGGCGAGTGGTACACATCTTCTTTAACACCGGCATCCATATACCGTTTAATTTCACACCCTCCTCCTTACGGTTGAAATTATTAGGGTGTTTAGCGATTTCGATTGCCTCCCTGTAGAGCCTTTCGTAATATCCGCTTGTGGCCGCTAGTACTTGCGTCTCCTCGAAACGAATATTGTGGTTCCCTGGCTGGAAAGCATGCTCCGCAACAGCTGATCGTTCCGTTTCTCCTCTTCTACAATTTCCCTTGTGCTCTTCCAAACGTTTAGAAACAGTTATTTTAGTGGTACCCACATAAACATCACCACAGCTGCAAGGGATCCTATACAATCCAGCTTTTTCCAGTGGCTTGCGAGCGTCCTTGGCAGGCTTAAGGTATTCCTGTATCTTCCTCGTGGGCTTGTAAATTATGGTAGTATTCCGCCTCGTCAAGAGCCTCCCTATTCTTTCCGTTACATTTTTAACAAACGGCAGGAAAACCGTAGATTTTGCAGTAGCCTGTACGTCAGTATGATTTCTGCGTGGGTGCCTCACGACGGACAGCGGCCAATGGCACTGACGTTTTCAAAACACGTGACGTCACGCCGCGGCGCGGGGGCGCGCGGACACGGAATTTAGCGGCAGTCAGTAGCGAGCCAGTGTGTGTGTTGGACCTTCCATCAAGCTACGGACCCCCTTGAAGATGTCTCCCGCAGTCGGAGACGAAACGTTGGGAACCACCTCAGAATTCATCAACCGACCACGGAATAACAGCCCGGATAATGGACATGATATTTCCGGCCGTGAAAGTTTACATTTTAGTAACTTTGTTTATGTCGTTAATTTCTCTCCTCACATGCTCGTTTACCACAGAGGCATTATCAAAATCAATCGTCATGGAGATTTCTTCTCGGAGCTCCAACTCGCACAAAAACGTTTCACTGGAAATGAAGAAAAACCAAACGAGGAGAAAGGGGCAGAATAAACGTGTGCCCTTTTGCTTCAGTTTACTTTTGCTACAAATAGCGCTCAGCCTGCTAACACTACTATTTTCTGCGGCGAGGGCTGATGGAGGAATGAGGTCGTCGCAAGGGAGAGCGGAAAGGCTGCTGCGGCTGCGGCCTGCGACGCCGGCTGATCCAACGCGAGGGCTGCGCGGCTCGGGCCATGAATGATTCATGCGGTCCGCGGATCGGCCGGCGTTGTTAGCCGCAAACGCCCGTTCAGACACTGTCGCCGTTATGGCATTATGCGCAACCTCATCCTTTATTAACATCGGCCTTATTAAGGCGCCCTGCTGCGACACGGCGCGAGCGCTTAATGGGGGCTCCGAGGACTTGCAAATTAGGTCGGGAATTCGGGCGGTTCTGTTTTAAGTCACTGGCGCATTAAGTATCCGATCAACTGCATTTCAAAGTCGGATTTGGTTACCTAAATTCTTAGCACTCGCGAACCCGATTGGAGCTAGTCTTACAAAAATTGAAATATTTATGTCTGGGATGGAAGCTTCGAACTCTTTCGGGTAGCGGCGACAACTGAACTGTTATAATGCCGTTCATTATAGCCAACTGTTGCGCAAATTTCGGCTATAATCTCCAGTTTTGTTCAAATACAGAAACGTCTTCAGCTCACACAAATAATTGTCAGGTATATTTTCTCAGGTGTTTAGACACGTATATCCAATGTCGTTTTCACTGTGTAGCTGGTGTTAGTCCAAACAAATACTACTCATGTTTCAAGTAACTGCTACTGTTGTTTTAAAGGGAAATTTTAAGTAACCATTCCATAGAGCTGTCCCAGATTAATCCATTTCGGTATTCGTGTTATCGGTATTTATTAACAGGAACAGTATATCACGAAGATCCGCCAGTAGTCCAGCAGCGAATGAGCAGCGCTGCTACAGCATGGCGGTGCAGTCAGTGCGATCAAAAATGTTCAAATGTATGTGAAATCTTATGGGACTTAACAGCTGAGGTCATAAGTCCCTAAACTTACACACTACTTAACCTAAATTATCCTAAGGGCAAAAACACACAACCATGCCCGAGGGAGGAATCGAACCTCCGCCGGGACCAGCCGCACAGTCCATGACTGCAGCGCCTTAGAACGCTCGGTTAATCCCGCGCGGCTTAGTGCGCTCCAGGGTAGAGTTGCCGCTGCTAGAGCACTGCTTATTCTTAGTATTTTACGGTCCCTCTTAACACGAATATAGAATTAGACTAACCTGGGCACTCTATCGAATGGTCACGTTAAATCCCGCTTTAAAAATCATTTTGTTTGGCTCAAATGGCTCTGAGCACTATGCGACTTAACCGTAGCGGTCGCTCGGTTCCAGACTGTAGCGCCTAGAACCGCACGGCCACTCCAGCCGGCCTCATTTTGTTTGTAACGGGAAACAAATCGATGATTTCCGTCGACACTGGGAGTCGCCTGTCGCATTTGAGACGTACTACGCTACACATAGCAGAAACACAAATATCTGCGTATCACCAGAGAAAAAGCGGTTCACGGCTCTTAGGAGAGACATCCTGTGTGTCCACTGGTGCCCTGCAAGAAGCCCATATTCTGAAAACTGGTAGCTACGGGATAATGCAAGAATCAGAAACGTGAGAGAAGAGACTATCTGTTTATTTTATGCTTAAGAACAGTAAGAGCAGCTAACGTTGGACAATATAAATTATTGCTGGAGTTGGAAGAATACAACGCGCTTGTGACATGGAAAACGCAATATAGGCTGAAACGTGAAGAAGGTCAGTTAGTGGGAGTAAGAGGTTGCCTATTACTAAGTTCCAGCACTGAAAACCGTCACAGCTGATTGCTTATATTGAAAATGAGGGTGGAAGGGAGAGTGTTGGCTCATTAGAACATACATGATGGGTCACCACTTGAGAGAATCACGGTTACTGGTGACCAGAAAAAAGGGACACGGCCCTCTCTCAAAAAGCAAGAGTAAAAATTAAATTTTTGCTGGGAGCGCTCTGTAAAATTACTTCCATCTGAAAATCGTCAGGGGACAATCGACTTGGGAGACATCTTTCTATTCCATCTGAAAATCGTCAGGGGACGATCCACATCATTTTATTGTGGACTCAGAGAGAAAGATGGTTCAAATGGCTCTGAGCACTATGGGATTTAACATCTGTGGTCATTAGTCCCCCAGAACCTAGAACTACTTAAACCTACCTAATCTAAGGACATCACCATATCCATGCACGACGCAGGATTCAAACCTGCGACCGAAGCAGTATCACGGTTCCGGACTGAAGCGTCCAGAATCGCCCGGTCACCGCGGCCGGCTGCTCAGAGAGAGAACAGCATTCGTTGGAGACCAAATGTTGCAGCCACTACAAGCCATTCACGGGCACTAATAGTGCTGGGCATGGCGAAAAACCGAGACTTAGGAGGCATGCAAGGACGACAAACTGACGTTGAAGATTTCACATTTCTATTCAAGTACGTTTATTAGCCATCGCGAGTTCAACATGTGCTCAATCTAGATAATTGATGCCTCATGCATGATTCCTTTAGTAGCTTTTTCTTTCCTCTCTGTCTAAGATTCGGCAATCACTGAGCGAATTCTGTGAACGGTTGTTTCTCCAAATGTTGTGCTGACTCCGACGTATCTACCTCAGACCCATTACCCACTCTTTACCAAACGGTTCCCTGTTTTCGTGTCCCTTGTGTTTAATCTCAAGTCTACAGGCACTTGTAATAAATGAGATCTTATGCTGATCATTTTTGCATTCAGTAGTTTGATGAAGCCCCTGGTTTTCTCATCTTCTGAGTTACCGCACCCACGTTTCATGTAGTCTACGGGCACTAGTCAGGAAGAAACTGTGCGCAAAGAAGAGGGATACCAGAATGAGATTTTCAATCTGCAACGGAGTGTGCGCTGCTATGAAATTTCCTGGCAGATGAAAACTTTGTACCGGACCGAGGCTCGAACTCGGGACCTTTGCCTTTTTTTCATTTTTTTTACTTTTTTTTCTTTTTTTTTTCTTCGGTGATCGGACGAGAACCGGTGTATTTTTTTTCTTTTTTTGTTTTCTTTTTTTCGTTTATTTTTTATTATTTTTCATTTTTTTATTTATTTTTTAATTCTGAAAGTGGAACCGTATCCAAATACTCAGTTACTCTCTCTCTAACTTTCTTCGTTTTTTTTCTTTTTTTTCCTAATATGATCATATATATACTAGTTTATAGGTAGGCATATCACAAAGATAGACCGATACAGGAGACTGACGCTAACTATTTATCTAGACTTATTTTTGCTAGACCAATATGTAAGACCCAAGAATAAGATTCAGTATACGAATTATGAAAGCTCAAATGCGATACTAAATGGACAATTGGCAGAAATTGAGAGGAGTTCGCACACATTTTGAAGTTGTTTCGCATACGTATGATGCAACGCAGCTGATAAGAAATTGGCAAAGTATTTGTGGTCATTTTCATTGTTTTTGATCTTAGCATATTCTTCCCAAATCTAAGTCAAAAAGGTGAATCCATCGTGGATTTGCCGGTCGATAAGGGCGTAAACAGTGTGGCCCAACAACCACACAGCAGTATTGTGTTCTGCGCGTGGGAAATATTTAAAATCCGGTACAATGGCACTATCAACAGAGACGTGCGCCGGCGTAGTTCGCGTGATGAGAGCCACCATTAACTGGCAAGTCCTCCACACATCGGAAACAGCTTGACATTGCAGGCGGTGTTCTCTGGTGTCAGGCACGCTACACCTGCCACAGTTGGGGGAGGCGAGAAGCTGAATATCGGCTAAACGCTGATTGGTGGGCAGTGTGTTGTTGACAAGTTTGTACCACAAGGCAGACACATCGGACGGCAGAATATTGTTATTGATATTTGACCACAATTGCTTCCAGTTTACAGTAGGCAAGCGGACTTCCAATTTATTAAGGGGAGGTTGTCCCATCAATTCAATTGTAAGTAGGCTGTTTAGGTTTTTTTATTGGTAACGCCACGTAGCGCTCTGTGTGAGAATCACTGGCTGTGCTGTGTGCAGTCTGTGGCTAGTTTGCATTGTTGTCTGCCATTGTAGTGTTGGGCAGCGGCAGCTGGATGTGAACAGCGCGTAGCGTTGCGCAGTTGGAGGTGAGCCGTCAGAAGTGGTGGATGTGGGGAGAGAGATGGTGGAGTTTTGTAATTTGTCATGAACTGCTATATACATTATGACTATTAAGGTAAATGCAGTGTTTGTTCTCTATTAAAATCTTTCATTTGCTAAATATGCCTATCAGTAGTTAGTGCCTTCCGTAGTTTGAATCTTTTATTTAGCTGGCAGTAGTGGCGCTCGCTGTATTGCAGTAGTTCGAGTAACCAAGATTTTTATGAGGTAAGCGATTTGTGAAATGCATAGGTTAATGTTAGTCAGGGCCATTCTTTTGTAGGGATTTCTGAAAGTCAGATTGCGTTGCGCTAAAAATATTGTGTATCAGTTTAAGCACAGTCTTGTATAAATTTTTCCAAGGGGACGTTTCATATGTCGACCCTTATCCGAGGATACCTCACTGGAATCTTCTGATTTTTTCCTTGTAGTTTGTGTAATTAGCGTAGATTTTGTTTATTGCTAGTGCGTAATTGTAGAGAGAATCTCCTTTGTAGTTGCAGTCTTTCATTGTTGTACAGTAAAACAGTTGTGGCATGCATGTAGATTTGCACCAAGTATTTCGCAGCTGCAATTAACTAGATATTATTTTCAGTGCTATGTTAATGCGTTCTCTTATTGTTGCCCTTCAAATTGTGTCTTTCTGTGTTATCGTGTGAAATATTGTGACAATAATGGCGTGTGAAAAACATAATACTAGGCTCCAATGTAAACTGAGAAATGACAGTGAAGACGAAAGCAGTGTTTTAGCGCCACCGAGTAATGAATTAACTAATGTTCAAAGTAGTAATTTGGTAATTGCACATAGGGAAATGGAGCGGGCTGCAAACAATGGTGTAGACAGTGAAACAATTAGTGATCAGGGAAGCATTATCGATCGATCGGTCGGCAACAGCTTGCCTCAGGAATCCGAAATGACAGGACACAATCTTGCAAATACTGTAGATTCAGGTTTTGCGTCCTCACCCTTTTCTCAAATAAGTCAAGACACATTTTCTGCTTTTCAAACTGCGAATATTGCCGGTTCAAATGCATTGCCGAATAGCACTGAGGAACATGATTCAGACACCAGCGCATTGTTATTACAATTAATGCAACAAATGGGACAAAAGCTTCAAAAGTTAGACACAATGGAACAAAATCTTCAAAAGTTAGACACAATGGAACAAAATCAGAGACAAACACAGCAACAGTTAGACACAATGGAACAAAATCAGAGACAAACACAGCAACAGCTTCAAAAGTTAGACTCATTGGAACAAACTCTTGAACAAACACGTGAAGATTTAACTACTGAGTTACATAAAATTGAATCGAAGTGTCAAAAAGTCTGTAATGACGTAAAAACTCAAATTTGTGAGCATTTTCAACCTATTTTTTCTCGGCATGAAAATGCATTACAGAATCACGAAGCAGCCATAAAAGAACTGCAAAATATTGTTCATGAAAATCATGAGACCTTGCAAGCTAAATTTGACTCAGTTGCATCTACCGATTCGGTTACGCAACTTGCAAAAACTCAGGAAAACTTAAAGGACACAGTGGACACTCTGAAACTTGGTTCAGAAAAACACACTGAGGAAATAAGTACACTATCAGAGAAAGTAGCCGAACTTTCGGATCAGGTCACTAACTTATCTACAAAGGTAGATGATTATCTGAATGACACAAGACCCGTAGCCTTCACTGACACAGAAGAGTATGAACAAATTAGAAAATTCAAACAAAATCAAAATCAAATTAATTCGCAATACAAAAGAGAAATCCGGGAAGTACAAGATCAGTTGGCACAAGTAATACAAAAATTTCATATTTCAGAAGTCACTCGCACTCCAACACGGGAAGAGGGACTTAGAAATACGGAACACCCACAAGATAATAACACAGGACACTTCGGAAATTATGAAAGAAATTGGCAAGGTGCACCGAATTTTGAAATGGAACCGCCGAAACGACGTAATAATGACCGATATGCGACTCGCCGACATGATGACTTTGACTATAAACTGTTCATTACTACACGTAAATTCAAAACATTTAAGAATTCTGGCAACGACATTCATCCACAAGCATGGCTCCATCAATTCTCTCATTGTTTTCCTCCCAACTGGTCGTTAGAACACAGATTAGAATTTATGTGTGGCTATTTAGAGAATGAACCAGCTGTAAGAATGCGATTGGCCATTCACGATTGTCACAGTGAAGGAGAATTTTACCATGCCTTCCTCTCAGCATATTGGTCTCAAGCTACACAAGACCGAGTAAAACATAGGATCATGATGATGAAACACTTTGAACAATCTGAATTTTCCAGTCTTGTCAAATATTTTGAAGACATGTTGCATAAGAATCAGTATCTTTCAAACCCATACAGCCCTTCAGAACTCATCCGCATTTGCTTAATGAAATTGCCTGAACATTTACGACATATTATTTTGGCAGGACGTTGCAAAGACGACATTGAAGCCTATCAGGGACTCTTACAAGAATTAGAAATTGACACAGACAGTCGCGGGATGCGAAAACAGGAAAACAATCACTACAGGTCACATCCGTCACAATTCCGTGACGACAGAAACAATAACTGGACATGACAAGTCTATTCTTACAAAGCAAATCGTGACCAAAACAGACGCCACCCATATGACAACCACTGGCAGAGTAATAACAGTTACAGAGAAAGATCGTATTTCTGTAGTAATGAATATGACAGAGATTACCATAGAAACAGACAATATGGGAACCAAAATAATTATTATCAAGGGAGACAGAATAACTTTAGATGCAATGGTCCAGCGCGCAGTTACGATTCAGGGAGAAATTCTCCACCACATGACCGACAAACAAGAAACTATGTAAACTACCGACAAAACGACAGACCTGAATTGCATCAGAACTGGCGGGAGTCAAACAGAACAGGGCCCTCTCGAGGAGGTGAATTTGTAGAAGTTAGGTCTTCTAATCCCAATAACGGCGCGCGCCAACAAAGAGACAGACAATGACTCGCACAGCAGGCAGCTGCGTGCGCCCGCTGGCTCCGAGAAAAATAACATAAGACGCTGGCCTTGAGAAAAATTTTAGCATTCTTTACCGATGTATACAACATGATAGTTGCGTTGAAGTTGAAACTCTGCGTACTAGGAAGAGTAAAGGTTTACACCACATTTCACATGTAAAACCGTTTATTGAGAGATAATCTGTTTTTTTAACTTTGTCTTTGCCATAAAACTTTTCACTTCACATTTCTAGTATGCTTTGTCAGACTTAAGAAACTGTTAACATGCAACAATGTTTGAAGTTAAATATCCAGTCTAGAACCTAGGGAACATTTTTAAACAGAAATTACGAATGCATTGTTATAGTGAACAGACGACACAGTGTTGCATTTGTACATTCTTGCTTGTTAGTTGCACGATTACGTAACGACTATCGGGCTTACATACTTAGGACATTTACCAGTGCTGCTAATGAGATTTTAATGCAATATTTTGGTTTACTTGAAATTTGGTGTATCATGAGGTAAGTACATTGGCTTCTGCAGAACTTAGCTTTCGGAGGACGATAACTACGACACTTCCACAGAGATTATCTTACAACAAGACGCACAGCATAGCGCTACAGTACACCTATTTGAGTGATTAATTTTGTACTTAAAACATTTATTTTTTAAGATATTTGAAGTACAATGATACAAAGGTTTTCCGTGATACATTTCATTCCATTGCTGTAATCTGTAACACCTGATGGTATTATTACATTAATCCTCAGGGGGGTACACGCTTACTTTGTGTACCATGTGTTTGGCGAGCACAAGGAGCCCAAGCTAATATGGTATTTGCTTATACAACTTTACACATCGGTACCATATTTCTCTAATACATAAATTACACAGCTATCTGATCATTTAACTGAGAGAGACAAACTTTTTTACTACGGCAGTGACAGATGTTTACGTAATTAGACCGTTGGATAACTTCACACTTACGAAATTGTATTTTGTCTGTACTTTGCGAACTGTTCATATTTTTTCGGAACCATTGTGATACTATGAGAGCTTTGAATGATGTATTTGGTATGGGATCATGATTTTTAAAGTACGTTTGAGGTAGATGACACTATTGAAAAGAGCAGAGAATTTTCTTTAGGTTTTGACATTATTGCAGAAAGCTACGACGTTTTATGAGATTTGTCTGAGGTGTTATGATGTTATTTTTACGATGACGATGTGTATTATGCTGTTGAGGTATGTTTATGATCAATAAGCTAATGCTATATAAGGAATGTGATTACGTGTTTATATGTATATGACTAATGAATAGAAGTTAGGGACTCTGGTTTGTGGAAAAGGATGTTGGAAACCAAGAATCATGCTTTAAGAATTATGAAATGTGTGTGTATATGTGTGAATGTATCACAATGCTGGCGAAAATTTTTTGGACGCTGTTATATTTACAGGATTTTGTTTCTACACATTTGTAACGCAAATTTTCGACCTGTGAAATTTTTATATGAGACTGCCACTCTGGCAGAAACTGCTGTCGTAAATATTTCCGTAAGAAAGTTAAGTGACCACCTGCACGTAATGCGACGTGGGCACCCAGCTGGGCGACAGTCGCCTGAAAAAAAAAAAGCCATTAGCGTGTGCCTTTCAGAGGTACAAGCAAAAAAAAAAAAAAAGAAGAGGCCATATCCTCGCTATTGACATTCCTTTGTAGAAAGAATCGCAAATACGACACGCTCGAACTTGAAAACATATGATTACACTGTGGAGCTCTTAATTTATGATATTTACTAAAATACCTAATGAAATGATGAGAAACATTTTACATCCATTGTCTTTCTAGTTGAGAGATTCCTCATTTTGTTTAATATCTAGTTTCTAGCGACACTGAAGCATTGATTAAAATAAAATTTTATAGATGTACTAATATAAATATTTTCTGTCTACAGATCGAGTAAATAATAATTTTTTCAAAAACATGAGGGAGCACAAAACGACATTTACCTTCACAGGAACTGCATTCATAATTTTCTTTTCGAGTACTTGGTAATTTCTTTTGTAGAATAAATTGTGATGCATCACTCTAGTGATAAGATGTGACATAGGTATTAGACATGGCCATTTTTAGTGTAATATTTTTTCTGCTTGAGCTATGTCATGTTTAGATATATGTTTTTTTTTATTTGCTGCTGCTGTTTTCCAGGCATAATGTTACAGAATTTGACTTTGTATTACGCTGTTAAGCCAGTTTTACTACGGATTTAGTTTTCTTGTTTGCTGCACAGTGCCTTATGTTAGTTGTAATATTGCAATTGCTTTGCCATTTTGAATTTTTTGTCATTGATGTTTGTGTTAATTGTTTTGTGCTGCTGCATTGCCTCATCCCTTAGTTTAGCATCTGAGCTCAGTAGATTTAAGTTAGCTTAAGAGGGGGTAGACTATAGAAGAGAATGAGTTGCGGTGAATTGGAAGAAATGCATTGAGAAGTTATATGAAAAAAGTACAGAAAGCAGGTATAGGTAGGATTTTCTTGGAAATAAACTATGAGGTAAGAAATATGTGAAATAAATAC
The DNA here is from genome assembly GCF_021461395.2 of Schistocerca americana. Taxonomy (NCBI): domain Eukaryota; kingdom Metazoa; phylum Arthropoda; class Insecta; order Orthoptera; family Acrididae; genus Schistocerca; species Schistocerca americana. The sequence goes on along the minus strand of NC_060119.1, from coordinate 263,507,739 downwards.
AGAAAGCATGCTTGGATAGGATTTTTTTGGTGGAAGCAAAGGTTGAAATAAGACGAAAGACCTATGGAATGAAGTTTTGGGTTGGACTGCAGTACCAAATGTTACACTGAAAACAAACCCTGTCCTTTCCTTTTGTGTTATTAGACTATGTGTTTGTGTACCCTTGTGTATTTGTTTTCTTCCTGTCTCTGTGTAGTTTCATAGAATTTTTTCTTCTTCTAATACTCAGCTACATTCACTATGATGACGAATACTGTTATCCTCAAATATAATTTGCATTAATAATATGTTACTTACTTTGTAAAGATGTTTAGACATTATTTATCTGTTCTGTTTTGTTGCTCATATGTGAAGGTGATGTTTCAAAAGTTATTCTGATCTTTATGTATTTACTTATGTCATTATTTCTGTAACACTGATGTATATGTTTATTTCTATTCTTTTGTAAAGCCTGTGTTACTACAAATGTTCTCTGTATTTTTATGTTCTTTAATGATGTGTTTTGTACCTTTGTTATTGTGTTCTTATGTTATAAAATTGTACTTGACACCAGTTCATCAAATTAAGTAACTTGTAAGTTCCATTTCACTGCACACGTTTCTGTTGGTCATAGTATATGGACAATATGTGAGAAGTAGGGACTGATAGTGTTTGCACGTGTGTTAATAATTCAGCAAGGGACTGGATAACAGCATTGCTGGTTCTAAGGACAATTAAAGAAAAACTTTGTGAGTGCACAAGTGGTGGTTTATGGACTTGCTATATTCTCCGCAAGACTCTTCGATGGTGAATGTGCACCTGCACAGGCGCAACAGATGGCTGCTGGCCGTCTCTACATGGACTACAGTGGGTCTGCACCTCCAGTGGCCCACCAATACCGTAATCTCTACCAGGACTACAGTGGGTCTGCTCTGTGACGACCTACCTACCAATATTCTTCAAAACGTCGAATGACTCTGCTGTGGGTTTGCTCTGTTGTGGCCCATTACCTGTCTGCATGTCAAGAGTCAGCACTGTCTTTCCATTGGAAGGACAACACTACTTCTTCAAGACAGCATGGAAATCCATTACTTCCGTGTGCATTTTATTTTACTGCTCAGACTTTGAGAAAAACACTGGAATTTTACTGTGATGAACAATCTGGACTATCCTTATGGACTGTGAGAAAATTTTAGCTTTTGACCAACATTGTATCAATAAGTGTGTGCATTTGATTTCTTTGTTATTGTAATTACGATTATGAAAAATTTTAACAAATATGTATTGGCCAGTGCCCAAAACAATCTGTAAAATTTTTTGTGGGGAGCATGGGGGCTATGTAAGTAGGCTGTTTAGGTTTTTTCTTTTGGTAACGCCACGTAGCGCTCTGTGTGAGAATCACTGGCTGTGCTGTGTGCAGTCTGTGGCTAGTTTGCATTGTTGTCTGCCATTGTAGTGTTGGGCAGCGGCAGCTGGATGTGAACAGCGCGTAGCGTGGCGCAGTTGGAGGTGAGCCGCCAGAAGTGGTGGATGTGGGGAGAGAGATGGCGGAGTTTTGTAATTTGTCATGAACTGCTATATATATTATGACTATTAAGGTAAATGCAGTGTTTGTTCTCTATTAAAATTTTCATTTGCTAAATATGCCTATCAGTAGTTAGTGCCTTCCGTAGTTTGAATCTTTTAGTAGTGGCGCTCGCTGTATTGCAGTAGTTCGAGTAACCAAGATTTTTGTGAGGTAAGCGATTTGTGAAACGCATAGGTTAATGTTAGTCAGGGCCATTCTTTTGTAGGGATTTCTGAAAGTCAGATTGCGTTGCGCTAAAAATATTGTGTATCAGTTTAAGCACAGTCCTGTATAAATATTCTAAGGGGACGTTTCACAATATAGAGCTGCCGTGCTGTCCTGTGTGGATCCGTGGCCGTGCGGAGGACGTAGCTTCTATTTAGGATATACTCTCGTACAAATGACATACGGTAAGGGATGTTGGCCACCGATACTGGTGCGCTTTCAGATTCTGGCCGATAGGTTTTGAGCAGGGCTGCTGTCGATCCATTGGGGAAGCCGGCCTGCATTTCAGCAGTGCGGTTCACGAGCAGCGCTGTAGGGCAAGTGCTCTACCATCTGAGCTAGCCAAGCACGACTCACGACCCGTCCTCACAGCTTCAGTTCTATCGGTACCTCGTCTCCTTCCTTCTAAACTTCACAGAGGCTCTTCTGCGAAGAGAGATTCACTGGCAATTACTGAATTAAAGTGGGAATCGTTTCTTGCGGAAACCTGTATTTGTCGGTGGAAAGTGCAATTATGTTGTTCGATACCATTCTATTGTAGACTTCTCCATAACAATGTACTCACTGATCTTTAGGTCTGGTCACCTCATTCTCGTCTCGGCTGCTTGGTATTGCCTTTTTCATATCAAAGGATGAGAATAACACTTTCTGGTACTATACCACACATTCTTCCGAATGCTTCTTTCATATCTTGTTACTTTTTCATCCACCAGATTGCTTCGATATCTATTCACAACTCGATCACAGATCAAACTTCAAGTGGCAGAACAGGTAAAGTTGACCTTTGCACGCTGGCAACAGGCGGTCTATTGCTATTTTTTTTTTTTTTTCGAACAGGAAGGAAAGTTAATGTTTCACGTTCCGTTGACAACGAGTTTTTTTCGAGCTGCCCGTTTATCTTTTTGATTCATAGACGTCTGCTGAGATCAGTAGGATCTAGATAGCCATCAGACAACACTGATTCGCACCTGTTATGTTTAGCAACATGCAAAAGTGTTCCATTGCTTATTATACAACTTTTAGCTTTCATTAGCATCAGTGGAACTGAGGTTACCCAAGCGAGCGTTTCAGTGTGGAATACGTTTGTGAGACTTCACTCATATTGTTGACGATGTATTTCGCTACAACCAGAATTAATCAGTTTCGGCGCCTTCAGGGAATAATTAACCCATGCGATCCTTTTATGCCTGCAGCAAAATTAGTTCTTTAGAAATTTTGAGAAATGTGTGTATACGAAATCGTGGTGTTAGGGAAGTACTGAACAATAGTTTTGGTCGAAACGACGAAACGTAACCGTGACTCTGTGGAAAAAGTAACGTTACAGCATGTATGTGTTGGAGGATCCATTGGCAAAGATTCAATGAAAGCCTTGAAACGCAAAGGTGATAGCTTCTGTACATCTGCTTGTTACTTGGAAGAATGAATAATTCATTGTACATTGGCCCTGGAACCTTAGGAATGAACAGAGATATAATAAGCACCTCAGACAGACGCTTCTTTTCTAACAAGGGTTACTTCTAAAAAAGGAAGTTTTTGTTACAGTATAGCGATAATGATGTACTGATGATAGTACAGAATCTTTCATGGTGGAACAGGCAGTTACGGACAATAATAAATGTCGATAAACTGTATTAGGAAAAAGTGTAAGTAAAAAAAAGTAATCGCCGTAACAGTTAATACATTCACCACACTGTCAGATAAGACGGTCATTACCACCACGGAAAAATGTTTGCTGTAACCTACGGAACCATAATTGAACCCAGTTGTGCCCAAAGTATGTTTCTTCAGGGCTCCAAAATTATGGAAATCGCATTGGGTGGGATCGGGACTGTTTGGAGGATGTGTAAGGTCTTCACAGCAAAATTTCTGCTGGGTAGTGGAAAAAAATTTGGCAACATGTGAGTCTGCAGCAGAAGTTACACTGAAGAGCTCTTAGCCATCCCACATACAATTTCGGTCTCTCCCCATATGATTCCCGTATTTTTGAGGCCCTGAAGTTAGACGTTCTTGGTTGTCGGTTTGATTCGGATGAAGAGATGCACCCATGGGTAAAATAATGGTTCCCTAGGTAGCGGTTAACATGTTTCGATAAAGGCATTGATTGTTTTGTCTTATAGCGGAATAAATGTATTAACGGTTTACTTAATGTTTTACTTCTGACTCGTTTTGATAGTAGCCGCTTATAACTAGGTAGAACTAGTACGTGAGTGTATGGATCGACTTAATGGATGCGGGCCACATCCAGAAAACTAAAGTTTGCATTTGGTAGGCACTTGGAACTGGAGCGCGGACTTGGAAAAATTCCTAGCCGCCGTGCGGCTACTTGGTATTCCTATCGCAGTTTGTAAGGGGCGAATTTCAGGAGCGTCGTGCACCTGGCACCATCTGTTACACAAGGTCGGACGTCCCGCCTACACACCGTATTTTCGTCGCTGTCATGCCATCAGTTAGTGGCAAAAGGGGAGTGCGGAAAGGAGATACTACCTCTTCATTACTGCATTTATTTAAAAATGAACATTCCAGATCGCAAAAATATTTCTTCATTAACCAGTTTCGGCTTATCTACAAGCCATCTTCAGAATTTTTTCGCCCTGCAAGGGTACGAAAAGCAAAGTTAAAAATTGTGCTATTACATATGGTATTAATATAAGATATTCTGAAAAACTGCAGTAAAAATTGCAGACAGCACTATTGTATATGGCTTAAAAACAGAAAGGTTATAGCGTTTACCCCTATGGCAGGTGCTGGCGGCTCCTCAGATTTCTCGCTATACCGCTATCGTACACTGGCTGATGGCTGTGGAGCATCGGGTTAAAAAGTGTACAGTTCGCGCGCCGACATGGCTTAAGTCATCACCAGCAAAAGATAAACGCTTCACAAGAGCTGTATGCAATTTGCACAGTAAGTTCGCGTAGCCCACATACGAGTACATAAGACGTTAAAACATTATCAAGCAAAAGGTAAGTGATCATTTATGTTAAAATAAAAAAAACTTACAAAAGAACAGAAGAATCAGTGTAATCTATTGACAGTGGTGTGAAAAACAAACACATCATTCTTACAATTTATCGTCGATAAAACGAATAAACAAGAGAGTGGTAATTATATATACATAGATATTACATAAATAGCTAATGAGAGGTAATAAAATATTTAAAGCGACATCCATTAAAATATATACACGCCGTGTATATATAGTAGGCATTGGCCTCTGTCAGGAAATTAAATGACGCCGTTGCCTAGTCAACGTGGAAGTTGAGACGACCGCCATGATATTATAGAAGTGTGTACTGAAAAAGGACGCCGTTGTCATGATAACGTTACAGCCGAAGTGGCAGTCGACAAACCAAAGAAGTACGCCGACAATGGCCAAGGTATTGATTCAGATCGGTATAATCAAAGACGTTTGTGCCGAAGACTCAAATAAACGCTGTAGAAAGGTCACTTAGTATTTTCCAGCGTCATTATTGATACTAGATATGGTGATACACTACCCACGATAGTAGCTGTCAAGGTGCTATAGTGACAGAGTAGCAACGTGCGTGGACGTTATAATGGCGTGGGCTTATAAGAACTTCAGTACCTACATGACATCGTGTAAAGGGCTAATAGCATTAGGATATATTAATCTTATTCTATTAATTTACAGGAATCGAAATATAGAACATCTAACAGATATATACGAGTCAGTACATTTTAACTCAGATGGCCCAAAAGTACACTATAAAATGAATGTTATGTGAAATAAGAAACTTGTTTATAACAAAGTGGCGTTGGGATACATGTATAAAATAAGGTATAATGATAAATATTCATTAAAAACAAAAAAAGATCAGACAGGAGATATGGCATGAGTCGCAAATTAACAGAGGGAAGGCAGCATCCTTGGGTTCAAATGATTTTCTGAAAAAGTTCAGAATATGCTTTATCTCGAAAACCTATGTGTTCGTTAAGGAGAAGGGCTGGATAGTTTCTTTGGCGGACAAAAATCTCAAGTTCTTCCAAGGTATCTAACAGAAAGCCTTTTTGAACAGTATGTAGGATTTGCATATCGTGTTCTATATCACATTCTGAATGGTTAGTACTCGTCAGCTGTCCAAATGCAGAATTTCTGCGGGCTGAAACCTCCATATGATCTTTGAAGCTTGTTTGAAAACTCCTACCAGTCTGTCCAATACAAATCTTATGACAATCCTTGCATGTTAATTTATATACTTCAAATCTTTAGAATCGATATTTGGAATTTCCAGTACTGTGTTTACGCTCATCACCAAGCACATTTGTGGTAGAGAAAGCGAGCGTCATGTCAGTATTTTTAAATAACCTGTTTATCCTATCAGATGCAGTTCCCTAGTAGATCATTTGCGAGAAATACTTTTTTCTAGTTGCTTGCTGTTATTCCAACTTTATCTTCTGAAAAAGAGTGTCAACCATTTTAGTGTCATAACCATTAGCTACTGCAATTTGTTTGACAACAGAAATTTCCCTTGGTTATTGATCTGACGCGAGAGGTAGCTTATTCATTCAATAGAATGAACGTGGAACAGATAAATGCTCTTTTATATTTGTTTGGCTGACATGACTTAGCATGTATAATTGCATCAGTTGCGGTAGGTTTTCTGTATATGGCAAAAGTATGTTGCCTTTCATTATTGGAAATTGTTATATTCAGAAAGTTAATGGTTTTGTTGTTGTTCATGTTCAATAGTAAAAACAAGATTTGGAAGCATATTATTCTATGTATATGTGGTTTACCTCTAAAAAATAAAATTTAATGTGATTGACAAAGATGCCGGCAATGGTTCCAGCCAAGTAGTTCCCCATAGCTAGAACTTCATTTGAAAAAGTATTAAGTCATTGAAAGAAAAGTAATCAAAATTCAAGGATGCCTCTCGAAGGTCAATATTTTCGGAGATTTCATCAGGATTAAGCAGCTTGTGACTTACAAAATTTTCTCTGGTGATATTAATAGTTTCAGCTATCGGAATATTTGTATAGAGATTTACTACGTAAAGCGAAACAAAGAGTGCATCTGAAGAGATTGGAACATTATATATACTTGCTGCCAGTTAGTAACTGTTTTTAATGGAGATATTCTGTTCAAAAATATAGAACCCTTTTAAAATTTCATTGAGTTTTCTATTGAGATTGTATGAGCGACAGCCAATGTAGTTCACTATTGGACGAATGGGCCAACCTTTCTTATGAAGCTTTATCTGGGCCCTACGTTTTGTCATCTGTGGATTCATTATTTTTAGTTGTTGCTTTTCTTTTGAGGAAAATAATTCTTCATTTTCATCAATTAGTTTCCTAATCTTTGCTTGGAATTTTTGAAGTGGATGCTTATTTACTCCATTGATATTAATTTCTCGGAGAAATGTTGTGACTTTCCAGATATAGTCACCTACAGTGATTACACCGAGAGTATGGCCTTCATCCGCATTCATTATTATCGACTGATACTTAGTAAGTTTGTCTTGACTGCTTTAACAAGTGCTATCTCATGATTATATACAATTTTTTCTTTTTCTTTTTCTAAAATATCCTTTGCTTTAAGAGCAAGCCTATAGGTATCATGTCTTAAGTTTAGCTCTTTTGGGACCTTTAACTCATATCAGCAATAACTCGTCTAGTATTCGTATCACTTAGTACAGGGCGTCTGCCCCCATGAGCTATGGATCTCGCCATTGATGGAGAGGCTTGCGTGCCTCAGTGACACAGGCGTACCGTAGGTGCAAGCACAACGGAGGGGTATCTGTTGAGAGGCCAGGCAAACGTGTGGTTCCTGAAGAGGGGCAGCAGCCTTTTCAGTAGTTACAGGGGCAACAGTCTGGATGATTGACTGATCTGGCCTTGTAACATTAACCAAAGCTGCCTTCTGCGCTGGTACTGAGAACAGCTGAAAGCAGGGGGAAGCTACAGTTTTAAATTTTCGCGAGGGCATGGGGCTTTACTGTATGGTTAAATGATGATGGCTTCCTCTTAGGTAAAATATTCCAGAGGTAAAATAGTGCCCCATTTGGATCTCCAGGCGAAGACTACTCAGGAGAAAGAAAACTGGCGTTCTACAGATCGGAGCGTGAAATGTCATATACATTAATCGGGCAAGTAGGTTAGAAAATTTAAAAATGGAAATGGATAGGTTAAAACTAGATATAGCAGGAATTAGTGATGTTCGGTGGCAGGAGGGAAAAGACTTCTGTTCAGGTGAATACAGGATTATGAATACAGATAGGGGCAATGCAGGAGTAAGTTTAATAATGAGTAAAAAACAACAGAGCATGGATAAGCTACTACAAACAGCATAATGAACATGTTGCTGTAGCCAAGATAGACACGAAGCCCACGGATACCAAAGTAGCACAAGTTTATACGCCAACTAGCTTCATAAATGATGAAGAGATTAAAGAAATATGTGATGCGATTAAAGAAATTATTCCAATAGTTCAGGGAGATGAAACTTTAATAGTCTTTGGGGACTGGAATTCGATAGTAGTGGAAGGAAGAGAAGGAAAAGTAGTAGGTGAATATGGACTGGGGGCAAGGAATGAAAGAGGAAGCCGCCTGCTCGGATTTTGCTTAGGGTGTGACTTAATCATAGCTAACGCTTGGTTTAAGAATCATGATAGAATGTTGTATACATGGAAGAGGCCTGGTGACACTGGAAGATTTCAGATAGATTATATAATGGCAAGACAGAGATTCAGAAACCAGGTTTTAAATTGTAAGACATTTCCAAGGCCAATTGTGAACTCTGACCACAATTTATTGGTTATGAACTGCAGAGTAAAACTGAAGAAACTGCAAAACGGTAGGAATTTAAAGAGATGGGACTAGGGTAAACTGAAAGAACCAGAGGTTATAGAGATTTTCAGAGAGAGCATTGGGGAACGACTGACAAGAACTGGGGAAAGAAATACAATTACAGATGAATGGGTACCTTTGAGAGATTTAACTGTGCAGGCCGCAGAGGGTGAAGTAGGTATAAAGACGAGGGGTGATAGAAATCCCTGGGTAACTGGAAAGATATTGAATAGATGAAAGGAGAAAATATAAAAAATGCAGTAAATGAAGCAAGCGAAAAGGAATACAAACGTCTTAAAAATGAGATCTACCAGAAGTGCAATGTGGCTAAGCAGAGATGGCTAGAGGACAAAAGGAAGGATGTGCAGGCATGTACCACTAGAGGTAAGATACATACTGCCTGCAGGAAAATTAAAGAGACCATTAGAGAAAAGAGAATCACGTATATGAACATCAAGAGCTCAGATGGAAAACCAGACCTAAGCAAATACGGGACAGCAGAAATATGGAAAGAGTATATACAGAGTCTGCACAAGGGCAATGTACAGTCGTGGACAAAACGAGCGAGACCCCTCGCCTTTCCGTTATGCAGATCCGCACAGCTTCAAAGTCTGCTACGCAGCATAACAGGCAAGGCGATGAAGTGCTACCAACATACTATGCACAGGCGTGAAATTGAAAAACTATGCGAACTTTCTCAGACTGTTTCAATCATGTGTAAGACTATATTAATGCTGATTACTGTGTTAAACACAACACGTAAACATAAGATATAAATAAAATAAGAAACGCTAATTAGTATGAAAAATGAATTTCAGCTTATCGAGATAGCATAACTGTTTTAGTACGACAAAGGACCCCAGATCGTTATGAATTAGCAAAATATTATGCGCATTCGGCCGCGAAACGGTCTGTGTCTACGTTCAGACCAGTCACATTGAATTACCGGCACTGACGTACCCTGAAAGTGTGCAGATTTAGCAATGCGTGAAGATTCATAAAGAAATTCAGTTAAAAGATATTCAGTGCCGCACTTAAGTCAATTCAGTTACTGACAGAGTCGGAAATGTAGGCAGTAACAAGTATGAAATTCTACAAGATTTTCTTATTAACATCCACATGGCGCCAGTACAGAATAAAAGTAGCTATAAAACGTATTCGGGGTGCAACAATTTCTTAAAATTGCTTAACTGATAGTCTCTGTGCTTCCATCGAGATTAGAACCGAAAACAAACCAGACCTCCCCTGCAGTAGCAAACATCTTTCACTACGCTAGCGGACAACCCAGGCAAACAGCCCTCTATTATTAACCCCGACATGAATAAGCCGGCAATTTCGCAATGAAAATGGCAAAATGATCTTCAGTTTCTGTTGAATAGAGCTTTCTGGACTCTAAAACAAGAATTTTCTATTTTTATGCCACCGCTTATGTGACAATCATTCGGAATGTTTATCGAAATAACAAAATACTGTTATTAGCGAGTAAATTTAGTAGGATAATTCTGCACCACCGCAGGAAATAAATGGCTACATAGCTGCCAAACGTATTCTACAAAGTTTCGAATTCTCCATTAGACTCGCCACAGCCAGAAAACGTTCGTTAGCCGAAGTGTTTCTTAAGCTAGCTAGCAATGGAAATGTTCGCACTTCTAGAACGCGGGGACATTAACACTGGGATCTGAATTACCACGTGTATAGGCAAATGGATTTTATGTGCATTCCTGTAAACGTGATTTGGATCAAGAGGGTAGCTACGATTAATATGCTGATGTATCGACTGCAACTAGAACATTTCGAATAAAGAGTAGGGGGAATTATTTATGCGGCCCTCATCTTCGGTAACTGTCGTAGCTATTTTCGTTGTTAGGATTTCGTAACCTAAATCGGTAAAAACGGAACCCTACTTACTAGTTTCACTTTCCTGACCGTCTGTCTGTCTACCCAACCCTTAAAACCCATTTACCTCGATTACGGGCAGACATAATAAACGGAAATGTATCGCACTTTCTGCGGTATACGGTCCCTTGGTGGTGTAAAAAAGTGAGCTTCTATGTCAACGCAATCTAAACATACGGCCGTATATGAAAGAAAATTTACGCGAAAGGTCAAAAAATGGCTCTAAGAACTATGCGACCTAACTGCTTGGGTCATCATTCCCCTAGAACTAGAACTGCTTAAACCTACCTAACCTAACACATATCCATGGACGGGGAAGGATTCGAACTGACGGCGCAAGCAACCACGCGGTCCGCGATATGACGCCAGTAATTGAATTGAATGCGGCGCTGAATGATTTTTAACTGAATTTCGTTATGAATCTTCACGCATTGCTAAATTTGCGCACTTTCAGGGTACGTAAGTAATGGTAATCCAGTGTGACTGGTCTGAACGTTGACACAGACCGTTTCGCGGCCGAATGCGCATAATATTTTGCTAATTCGTAACGATCTGGGGTACTTTGTCTTACTAAAACAGTTATGCTATCTCGATAAGCTGAAATTCATTTTTATTAGTACAGTTCATACTAATTAGCATTTCTTCTTTCATTTATATCTTATATTTACGTGTTGTGTTTAACACACTAGTAACCATTAATATAGTCTTACACATGATTGAAAACAGTCTGACAAAGTCCTGATAGTTTTTCAATTTCACGCCTTTGTATAGTATGTTGGTAGCACTTCGTCGCCTTGCCTGTTATGCTGTGCAGCAGACTTTAAAGTTGTGCGGACCTGCATAACGAAAAGGCGAGGGGTCTCGCTCGTTTTGTCCACGACTGTACTTGAGGGCAATATTATGGAAAGGAGGAGGACGTAGATGAAGATGAAAAGGGAAACGTGATACTGCGTATAGAATATGATAAAGAATATGACGGAGCACCGAGATGCCTAAGTCATAAAATGCCTCGGGAATAGACAACATTCCATTAGCGCTACTGATAGCCTTGGGAGAGCCAGCAATGACAAAACTCTCACATCTGGTTAGCAAGTTGTATGAGACAGGCGAAATACACTAAAATTTCAAGAAGAATATAATAATTGCAATCCCAAAGAAAGCAGGTGTCGACAGGTGTGAAAATTACCGTACTATCAGTTTAATAAGTCATGGCTGCAAAATACTAACACGAATTCTTTACAGACGAATGGAAAAACTGGTAGAAGCTGAACTCGGGAAAGATCAGTTTGGATTCCGTAGAAATGTGGAACACGCGGGACAATACTAACCCTACGACTTATATTAAGGAAAGGTAAACCTACGTTTCTAGCATTTATAGACTTAGAGATGTTATTCAAGCTGTATATTGAGCAAGCAGTAAAGGAAACAACAGAAAAATTTGGAGCAAGAATTGAAATTCGTGGAGAAGAAATAAAAACTTTGAGGTTTGCCGATGACATTGTAATTCTGTCAGAGGCAGCCAATGACCCGGAAGAGCAGCTGAACGGAGTGGATAATGTCTTTACATGAGGATGTATGATGAACATCAACAAAAGCAAAACGAGGATAATGGAATGTAGTCGAATGAAGTCAGGTGATGCTGGGCGGGATTAGATTAGGAAATGAGACACTTAAGCTGCGCATGTGGCCGAGCGGTCTGAGGCGCCATGCGACGGACAGCGCGGCCCCTCCCGCCGGAGGTTCGAGTCCTCTCTCGGGCATGGGTATGTGTGTGTTGTTCTTAGCATAAGTTAGTTTAAGTAGTGTGTAAGACTAGGGACTGATGGCCTCCGCAGTTTGGTGCCTTAGAAATTCACACATATTTGAACATTTGAGACACTTAGAGTGGTAGATGAGTTATGTTATTTGGAAAGCAAAATAACGGATGTTGTTCGAAGTAGAGAGGATATAAAATGTAGATTGGCTATTGCAAGGAAACATCTCCGAAGAAGAGAAATTTGTCAACATCGAGTATGGATTTAAGTGTCAGAAAGTCTTTTCTGAAAGTATTTGTATAGAGTGTAGTCATGTATGGCATGATATGTTGTCGTGCCAACAACCATAATCCTGACTTCGTAACCCGATGTGAAGTAATCAAGGGAGGTGCCTACGAAATCCTGCCGCCGTGTGCTGGAATACTGTTGGCACAGCATGCTGCATTACCACAGGAGTGGGGGACCGAATTTTCACATGCCTTGGCACAACATTAAGGCCTTGCTTCAGAAATAACTCCGGTTCCCGTCAGACGACCGAAGTTGCTGGGACTTGTATAGGTGTCCATTTGTGTCTGTGAATCCCTGTTTGTTAACAGGGTGCACTCAGACCTTGTGCGGCCAATTGAGGAGCTACTTGACTGAAAAGTAACGGCTCCGTTCACAAAAACTGACAACGGCTGGGGCAGCGGTGTGCTGACCACATGACCCTCCATACCAGCATCCAATAACGCCTGTCGGTGAGGAATCATTCAGAGGTCGATTGGTACGGTTGGGCGTTTTAAGGCCTGTTCGGACGGAGAGAGAGTGGCACAACACTGGGCTGTAGCGGTCATCTGTAACGATATAGCTGGGAAGAGCGCTTGCAAGTACCCGCATCTCAGCGCCTAACAGCGCTTTTATTCGTTTTTCTACTAGTTCTGCAACTTCCGACTACAGCTGACACAGCGGGACCAAGCAGCTTCAACTTCACCTAGCGTTAGCGAAGCTGGTCGCTGGTCTACAGCCTGCTGCTCCTAACATGGTCGAACTGAGGTCACCAAGAGACGACCGCCTCTAGCGTTTCTTCATTCAGCACTTCAGGAGTCTGCAAGAGTGCTGGGTTCAGCGCTTGTCGTCGGTGCGCAAGGCCTGCTTTTCTCAGACACTGTGTGGTCTAAACCCGGTGGCTGCCATAGGCGTCTGTACCTTACATCAGCACAGCCGCCGGGCCAGCTACGGCCTTCTGCTGAGGCAAGTACCACTGCCTTGCGTGCACGTGTACTGACGTGAACAAGCAGCTGATAATTAGGCTGAGGTAGCAACTGCTGCCTGAATGACAAGACACGCCACCGAGATAACTTCTGTACAGAAGACTCGCGGGATAAATATATGAAATGCATTCGCGGTTGTGACTACGAGCAAACAATTGGTATATAAAGGAATAACGACAATGAAAATCTGTGTCAGACTGGGACTCGAACCCTGGTTTCCCACTTTACGCGAGCGGTCGTATTAAGCGCATTGATTATCTGTGCACAACTCACGGCCAGAACCAAAATTCCACGTCAGTTAAGCGGCCGCTCGGGTAAAGCGGTTCGAGCCTCAGTCTGGTACAGATTTTCACTGTCCTCATTCCCTTATCCCCTTATCCCTTATCGGCACCCTATAAGCGACGAGTGGGCAGGACCCCACAGACGTGAATTCGTAACTGCAAACATATTACATGTATTTCGTAATGGTTGCAGTAGCCGCAGTACCTCCAGGCGTGTCCGCAGCTCGTGGTCGTGCGGTAGCGTTCTCGGTTCCCGCGCCCGGGTTCCCGGGTTCGATTCCCGGCGGGATCAGGGATTTTCTCTGCCTCGTGATGACTGGGAGTTGTGTGATGTCCTTAGGTTAGTTGGGTTTAAGTAGTTCTATGTTCAAGGGGACTGATGACCATAGATGTTAAGGCTCATAGTGCTCAGAGCCATTTGAACCAAGCCAATACAATATACTTCTGACACGGCGAAATTACTTTGCGTTCTGCCTTGTTCCGGCGTATCGACCGACAGGCGCCGGCACGAAGACGAAGATCACAAGAGTAAAGAAGGCGGTGAGTCGTCAGCCAATAGCCCGCTGTCAAGGACCGCACCATGAGAGGAGCGCCCTCTAGCTGAAGAGAATATAAGCGCCGCTCCTGCCAGCCTCGGCCCGACAGTTTTCGGACAGTACCAGACCGGGACTCGCAGACCAGCACAGTTGTAGAGCGGCATTACGGTAGCAGTGACGTGTTATGCATATCCATTGCTTACTTGGAGATTGTCTGTAGCGAAGGGCACTAATTATTGTGAAGTCTCCCCTCGCTTGCGGCACCATTGCAGTTTCAAAGTTAAGTATTGTCTATATTCTTTATTGTGATAAAAACTGTTAATGTGATTTGCTTGAATTATTGTATAGCATTCCGAGAATCTAGCATCCTCTTAGGCACCCTATAAGCGACGAGTGGGCAGGACCCCACAGATGTGAATGACATTTCGTACGCACTTTTCTCAATCTACTAGCGAATGTTCTCTACGGTGCCATGGTTCCAGACAATGCGTTTGACATCTCAGCTAGATAAAAGGAGTGGCTTAATTCTGACAAGTATGTGTTTATTTGTGCCGAAGTAGGTAATGGCAATTGTAAGATTAAGATTGTAGGTGATTGTATTTTGTATTATAGACAATAAATGTTTACTTTCTAATCTTTGTTTTATTTATAAGACCGTACCATAAGATGCCACTAGAAGCAGCAGATATAATGCCAGATTGTATGAAGACGTAAGTGGACAGGAAAATGAACTACTACATGACATCATAACAATGATGCCCATACATAAAAGAGAAAAAACTGACACTCATGCGGAAATGCATTACAACTCGCTAATATAGAACTACACTAATAATTTGACACTAGACGTTAATTCGGAAGGACACCGGTTCAAACGCTTATCTGCCAAGGATGGTCCTATGGAAAGGGCATGGTCATTTCCTTTCGCATCCTTCCGTAATCGTATTTGTGCTCCGTCTACATTTCGCTGTGGACGAGATGTTAAAATGTAATCTCTCTTTAATGTATTTTCTAATTTTTATGGACTTTTGTAATTTTATAGTGAAGCTTTGAAGATCATTCTGACATGCAAAGAAGGCACGTCTGATGTCACCTCAAATGGGCTAACATTACAGAAGCACGACGGGGCATCAGCGCTAAACCCCACAAATTGCGTCAGAATTGTTTGTAGAACATTGCACCGACGTGGGGCTGCTTGTGGGTCCCTCAGGTCAGGTGAATTCCTTACTCGTGTGTAGCTCTGAGATAAAACCTAGGGAGGCGTGCTTAACTGCGACGCACAGTTTCCAAGTACGTGTAAACCATAATCATTCTATCAAGCAAACATCTGGAGTTACACTCGTCTGGTACGAGACGTTCCTGGAGTGTGTCCACTGGGGGCCGAACCGCACTATAACCCTGGGTTCGGTATGGGGCGGCGGTGGGGTGGGTCGACTGCTGTGGCCTGTGGTGGCGCTTGGGGCTGTGAAGCGGCTGTGGCGGGACGAAGCCTCTCTGCCCTTTCTAGTTCCCCGGGTTAATAAATGCATATATACATACATACATAGCTGTGAAAAGTTTCTGTCAGCAGCGGCCGGAAGTCAGTTACCAAGACGAGGACTGTTATCCAATATAAAACGTGTCTCGAGAAGTAATTATAATGATCCGCCGCTAAAGCTGTTGGGGTGATCAGGTGTGATACACGCTACTAAGAAAACGATTCAAACAGAGATACCCCTATAAATATAATCAGTTATTGGAGTTAGGTAAGAGAGGAACAGTTCAGACCATTGTCTAATATTTCAATCCATGAGATACGATGAGAGACGCAAGTCGTACTAAGGCACAGGGCCACGACTCGGTCTGCCGCTGCTGAAGCGGATGTGCTGCGTTGCTTTCTGTACAGATTTCTTGATATCCTACACTCAGTAAGGTGATCGATGGAATTACACAGTTTATTACAACTCTCTCTCTTCGAGAGCTGCAGAGTCTTTCGAACATATGAGGTTTCTGAAAGTGTTTACCGGAAGTAGCGCATTTGCTTGCCGAAATATAATAACGAATGAGATTTTACTGCATTCATACTTTTTACAGTCGCAAACTGCTACACTGTAGAGCTAGAGTTCGTGGCCGCTATAGTTCCTGTTAATGAGAGTTTTATTAATCACGTAGAAACATTTGCGCTGGAACTTTCTTTTTTATCATGTCCTGTGGTTCTGTGGTTTCAGCTGATGGTCATAATCATGATTTGCCTGTGATGTAGTACCAGATTTAGCGGTGAAATTACCTACGTAGTATGAAACAATACAAAAACTAGATATTTCAAACATATGACAGATATTATTAAAGTTATATTTGTGAATTCTATCGCAATGCCACGTTTGTGTGCGTCATCTGCTTCGCTCACTGTGAAGGTGAAATCGGTGTCTCTATGGGAAAACGCTGTAATAGGAAAGAATCGTTACAGTTACTTGTGTTGTCTTGTCAGCTGAAAGACTGCAATATATTTGTGTATTTTTGGTATTGTCTTATGTGCTACGTAATTTTTGGATGACATGGTGTGTATATGAGAGACCTGCTTTACAAATATTTAACTGTTTATATTATTTTCAGTATGATGATCCTGAAGCAGCAATCACAGGCAGTGATGTAATCATGTACAGAAATGTTACTGTGGGTTTTCATTTACTGAACCGAATATTGTTGTCAGACAACGGTTGACCTACATGAAAATGACAGTCGATTCTTTCTGACTTCTTTTTGGTGTCATTTCCTTTGATATGAAGCACAATAGGACCACTTATTTAGAGCTATTGAAGATATATGAAATTTGTGACAAACCGTTTTGCACCAGCCTCATGACTTGGTTACTTTACGTTTATCATTACTGTTATTATTGTTATTATTATTATTAATATTATTATTATTATTGGCAATGTGTCACTCAGAAATCTTATGATCATAGGAAATCGGTATAAACGGCCACCTTGTAATGAAGATGAAAGTAAGCGTGATTGTATGTTGTGGCCGTTTTGTCTCTGGTGATATGAATACAAATAATTCCAATAAGTACTTAAATTGTGTGCATAAATTGGGATCGGATCCATTTTTACCATGACGCTAAATGAAAGTAAATAGCCTACTAGTACGTTCCACGAGACGTTTCGAGGCTGAAGCTATTGTATACAGTGAAGTCGTGACACTAAAAAACTGTATCGAAATATATGAATACGCTTGTTTCAGCAATTTGCAATTGACCCTCACCATTAGGAAATGTAACTTCCTGTGAGGACATAGAAATATCCGTTAGTTTGTGATAACACTGTTCCAGCATTATGATTGGAAGCAGCTACTTTCATGAAATATCTAGGAGAACGAGTACGGAGTGATTTGTAGTCGAACGATCACGTTAAATTAACCGCGAGTAAGACAGGTGCCATGCTGAAATCCATCGGAAGTATTATCATAAAATGTAGTCCACAACATACGAAGTAGCTTACAAAACTTTCGTTTTACCATAATGTGGATCGTAAGTGAAGATGAATTCACGAGCCACAATCTGTAAAACACCTTTTTACGGGATGACCGGCTCTGATAGAGCTTTCCTGCTACCACATGGTCTCCAAGAAAATGAACAGCAATTGATTGAAAAAAGAAACTTACCATCATGATATAACTCGATAAATTATTTTGTAACACGATCTATGGAAAACTACGACATATTTTACACTTTAAAATTTACAAAATACTGTCCATCAGTGGTGCAAGTGGTTCCACATTGCACTTCCCAGTATAATGAAGATCACTACAAATCGGTATGTAAAATATAAAATTACTGTGTACAAACAGTAACATAACTACAATGCTGATTACAAATGTCCATGTTCACCTCTAGCTCGCTAGTGCCAGACAAGTGGTGTAAACACAACGTATTCTCTAGGTGACACTGCGGCAGTTGATTGTATTATCATCTTGTACATAGCATGGAACATAGATATGTAAATCCATATAACTGTTAATACATTATGAAAGACAATTTGCATCTACATTAAGATATAGTCCAAATCAGAAAATTATAGGCAGTTTTATACATAATTAAAATCCATAACTTTGGTACAGTTTGTAGGATAGAAATATTTACGGCATATTAGGGAGAGAAGAAATAACGAGGCTCGCAGTATGTTAAATATTGACAACGACTTACAAAGAACGTGGTTTTCAAACAAGGACATCAAAATTATGGTGCAATCTGTATCATGTTTGTAATTTAAATCTGAATGCTCGTATTTATGATTCGATTTTCTCGTCGTAATTGCCTGACTATAGACTTGCTTTTTTTCATTTTTTTGGAAACAGTACCAAGCACGTAATATAAGAAACTAACCAACTTTGAACACAGTAACACCACTTATAATTATAGCTACAGCAATACCATGTTCGCGTTCGCATTCGTCGCCCGATGTTAGGTTGTATGGATGTATGTATTGAACTGGGGACCTAGAACCATGGAGAGGCTTCCTCCCCGCCGTAGCCCTTAGAGGCACACAACCCCATAACAGCCTACAGCAGTCCACACCGGCGCCCCACACCGAACCCAGGATTATTGTGCGGTTCGGCCCCCGGTGGACCCCCATTCCCTGGAACGTCTCATTCCAAATGACTGTAACCCCAATGTTTGCGTGGTAGAGTAATTATGGTGTACGCGAATGTGGAGACAGTGTCTGCGCAGCAATCGCCGACATAGTGTATATGAGGCGGAATAAGGGGAACCAGCCCGTATTCCCCGAGGTAGATGAAATACCGCCATAAAAACGATCCACAGGCTGGCCGGCACACCGGTTCAAATGGCTCTGAGCACTATGGGACTTAACTTCTGTGGTCATCAGTCCCCTAGAACTTAGAACTACTTAAACCTAACTAACCTAAGGACATCACACACATCCATGCCCGAGGCAGGATTCGAACCTGCGACCTTAGCAGTCGCGCGGTTCCGGACTGAGCGCCTTAACCCGGCACACCGGACATCGACACTAATCCGGCGGTCGGATTTGTGCCGGAGACCAGCACGCCTTCCCCCTCGGGAAGCAGTCCGTGAGACCGACGTGTGGATGTGAGTTAAACGACAACCATCATGATCTGTTTCATAAAAATAGAAGAATTAAAATGATATTGACTTGTACTTAGAATATACACGGGAAATAACCTAAATCTAAATAGTACATCGAAATGAAGAGCAAATTTTCAGAACAATGTCATGCTTAAAAAAGGGAACACTGGTCTTTATTAGAAATTACATTTATTATACACAAATCAATAAACCAAAACTACTACAATATACTTTTTTTTAAATTATGAGGTCAATCCTAGTGATACATGTCGTTAAACTAATGTGATCACGAGAAACATGTGAATATTTTCATTTATATATCCGAATGATTTGCTATGTTTGAAAACGTCACGGAGTTGCTCAACCGACTCCAGTGGCAGACGTTCCATGAGAGGTGTCCTGCATCGCAATCACTACATCACTGCATCACCATTTGGGATTTGAGCGTGTACATTCACAGAAGAATGAGCTAGTATATTGCGTCGTAAGTATATCTCGTTGATAGACCATAAAAATAAAATTAAAGTGATTTGAGCCCACACGTAGGCTCACGAGCATTCACATTTCTTGGGAACATACGTGACTGTAACAGAACAAATAGGGAGTGACACTGGTATGCAAAGTACACACCCTCGTACACCGTATGAAATAATTTATTTACTGATTTTACTTGTGGGTATCTCCGTCGACTCAAAAGCTTGAAGTGATATACCGATGGCCGGCCGGAGTGTGTGCGGTTCTAGGCGCTACAGTCTGGAGTCGAGCGACCGCTACGGTCGCAGGTTCGAATTCTGCCTCGGGCATGGATGTGTATGATGTCCTTAGGTTAGTTAGGTTTAATTAGTTCTAAGTTCTGGGCGACTGATGACCTCAGAAGTTAAGTCGCATAGTACTCAGAGCCATTTGAACCATTTTTTTAATATACCGATGACACACCCTTATAGAAAATAACTCAGATTATATAACAAAACTTGCAAGCAAATACCAGGTGAATTTGACAAGATAACTGTATGTCATCCACGACGTACGTTTGCAATCACACCTTAGTCAAACCTATTCTACGTTGTTACCGAGTTTCAGTTTTACTACGAGCAGACAGAATTAGCAGGTAGAATTCGTTTCACCAAACGATGCGACGCCTGATGCTGAAGTTAGCACCTGTTGTGTCTGAAAGACAGAGCTAATGAGGCCACAATACCAAAACTAAAGTGAAATGGATTTTATTCGTGTGTCTGAACTACAGCGTAGTCACTAACAATACTCAGATGCTCCGACTAAAGACTAAACATCATGAATCAGTAACTGCCAAAGTTATTTCTGTTTTTCTGCCGTAAGCACATTGAAAACTGAAAAGCTAATCCATCAAACGCGATACATATGCTCGGAGCGTCTCGATTGGCTGGACTGGATACGTTATGTTTCGATCGTTGCAGACTTTGAAAATGTTTTTGTTAAGAATTCTGTCTTCGAGTGAGAGAAACACAAGTGAACGGAACTCAGCTTCTACTGCACAAGGTGAGCACCCAAGGAGAGTCTGCTGAAAAGCAGGTACAAAAAGCTATACAAAAACTGACACCAGTGCAGTGTTAGTTCTATTCAAACTACTGCTAACCTGAAAGAAGAAGCAGTTGCCAATAGGACAAGGAATAGGGAGCACCAAATGCCTACAGTAATACCTGGAATAAGTCATCTTCAAACGAACTGTTATTATACTTATAGGTACAGATGGAATGATAAGTATCTACTCATAATGATTAAAGTATAACCACTGTTGTAACTCTTCACGCTTTCCATGTCATCTAATGACATCTTGAGTTGTCGGGTGTTCTGTCGGATATCAGCGACGTACTTACACGATATTTCGGTAACATAGCTCGTAACTTTCATCAGATGCGACCTGACACTGTTCCTCGAATGGACCTGGTCCAGTATTTATGTCTGTGGCATCGCCATTTAACGGCGGTTGCAGGTCTGCACACGGGCCTGACACACCTTGGTATGCCCCACAGGCCCATAATATGCCAATTACTCTCAGTGGAATCGCATACGATCGCATCTTTCTGGCAGCGTCGTTTACTCCTTTTTTTTCCTTTTTCTGCTTTTGCAGTAACTGTCATCTCGATTTCGAAGTGGTAAACAGTTGTTTTACAGTCTGATACACTACAATACACACACGGTCCCTCCCTGCCCAACCACAACATCATAGCCTACGTTTCTTAAAATCTGACTCTGTATGCAGATTCATACCTACTTTATGGGCTTTTGTTGTCAGCTTGTTCTGCTATTATTCTTAAGATCAGTACGTACGGTTTTATTGTGGTGATCATCCAATGTCTCCGTTCTTCCATCTCCATCACTAAAACAGCAGTGAAACTGGCATAAAAGCGTTTATGACTGTTAAACTATACTGTAGTAGTAACTGGTAAAGAGTGCCGAGCTCTGTCAACTGGCAGTTACGAAGTATGGAGTTTCATAGGATTCCTGTAGTTGATTTCGTTGTGTCGTATTCAATTACAACAGAAGAAGAGGGGCAGTATCTTGCTTTAAACATACGTTTCTAGCGGGATCTGAATATTGGCTAAAGTCGCAGCAGTATATAGCTAGTAAGATGATGTCAAGAATGTGAACATTCTCTCATTGCTTTAATACAGGCTAAGGAACAAATTAGCTGTTATACACTACTGACCATTAATATTGCTACACCACGAAGATGACGTGTTACAGACACGAAATTTAACCGGCTGGAAGAAGATGCTGTGATATGCTAATGATTAGCTTTTCAGAGCATTCACACAAGGTTAGCGCCGGTGGCGAAACCTACAACGTGCTGACATGAGGATAGTTTCCAACAAATTTCTCATACGCAAACAGCAGTTGACGGGAGTTGCCTGGTGAAACGTTGTTGTGATGCCTCGTGTAAGGAGGAGAGATGCGTATCATCACGTTTCCGACTTGGATAAAGGTCGGATTGTAGCTTACCGCGATTGCGGTTTACGGTATCGCGATAATGCTGCTCGCGTTGGTCGAGATCCAATGACTGTTAGCAGACTATGGAATCCGTGGGTTCAGGAGGGTAATATGGAACGCTGTGCTGGATCCCAACGACCTCTTATCACTAGCAGTCGAGATGACAGGCATCTTATCCGCATGGCTGTAACGGATCGTGCAGCCACGTCTCGATCCCTGAGTCGACAAATGGGGAAGTTTCCAGGACAACAACTATCTGCACGAACAGTTGGACGACGTTTGCAGCAGCATGGACCATCAGCTCGGAGACCATGGCTGCGGTTACCCTTGACGCTGCATCACAGACAGGAGCGCCTGCGATGGTGTACTCAACGACGAACCTGGGTGCACGAATGGCAAAACGTCATTTTTTTGGATGAATCCAGGTTCTGTTTACAGCATCATGATGGAGGCATCCGTGTTTGGCGACATCGCGGTGAACGCACATTGGAAGCGTGTATTCGTCATCGCCATACTGGCGTATCACCCGGCGTGATGGTATAGGGTGCCATTGTTTACACGTCTCGGTCACCTCTTGTTCGCATTGACGGCAATTTGAACAGTGGACGTTACATTTCAGGTGTGTTACGACCCGTGGCTCTACCCTCCATTCGATCCTTGCTAAACCCTACTTTTCAGCAGGGTAATGCACGACCGCATGTTGCAGGTCCTGTACGGGCCTTTCTGGGTACAGAAAAAGATCGACTGCTGCCCTGACCAGCACATTCTCCAGATCTCTCACCAATTGAAAACGTCTGGTCAATGGTGGCCGAGCACCTGGCTTGTCACATTATGCCCGTCACTACTTTTCATGAACTGTGGTATCGAGTTGAAGCTGCATGGACAGCTGTACCTGTACACACCATCCAAGCTCTGTTTGACTCAATGCCCAGGCGTATCAAGGCCGTTATTACGGTCAGAGGTGGTTGTTCTGGGTACTGATTTCTCAGGATCTATGCACCCAAATTGCGTGACAATGTAATCACATGTCAGTTCTAGTACAATATATTTGTCCAATGAATACCCGTTTATCATCTGCATTTCTTCTTGGTGTAGCAATTTTAATGGCGAGTAGTGTAATATTTTGTTTTACGTTTAATGTAATAGAATCCTGTTTTAATCACGTTTTGCTCGTCTCAGGCGTTTACGTATACTCAAGTTTGTTACTTAAAGATAAACTGCCTCAGCATAGAACTATTTTGTTCACTGTTCGTCGCTGTAGTGGCTATCAGAGTATCTGAGGGCAAGCAGTGTCAGTGAGTGGTCAGAAATCGATTGCCAGCGATACCTTCTGTTGTTGTGGAGCTGGGCGTGTGCGCGTTGCGAATAATGTTGCTTCAGTTGTCGTGGTATATTGTGTGATACAGTTTTTATAAGTCAGTTGTTCACTTACAGTTTTGGGATCCCACGTTTCATCTGAATCCATGGCATACTGGATGAGTGGTTTATGACATTACACCACTGAACTGCTTAATTTGGCACCGATTTGGACATAATTATTCCAGACAGTCGCAGTACTTAAACTTAACTAGCACAGTGACAATGAATTAAGAAAAAAGATGGTTTTCTGTACAGTACATCACGAGAGACGTAATTTAATCTAAAGTGATCACTTTGTAGGCCAGGCGAAAACGTTAATTTTCGAAAGCTCTGTTGTTTTTTACCCGCAAATTATTCAGGCACCGGTGTTCCAAAAAGATTCTAATGAGGTACGATAATTCAGCTCCAGCCCTGAAACTCCGTCGACTATCACTAAATACATTTCAGTCGGTGTTTTATATATCACTGTTTTTCAGACAATACGTGAAATGGGACTTTAACGGGATCCTTTCGTTTGACATTGTCTTGTAATGTGTCTGAAAGAGGTGTAAAGCTTGTGACTTCTATTGATTCAAATAGTTCTGCTAAATATATTACATACGTAATACATACCCCATGAATTTAATTAACCTAATGTGCATAACTTGGATTGGGAAATATTTTGTAGCTTTCCGACGCATTAAAACAGGCCAATGTGAGACTTAATGCTACTTTTTGTTGTTCGTCTTCTAATCACGCACACACACAAACACACAGACCGAGACTCGAACTCTGCACATTTGCCTCTCGCGTGTAAATGCTCAATCTACTTTTTTTTAGATCCATTTTGTTCCTTGCATTCGCTTGGGGCGGACGTTGAAAGACACCCATTCAATTTCGTCGTTGATCCCTTACCTAAGTGTCTTCTGTTATGGCGACTGACTGAGCTACTCAAGCACGACTCACGACCCCTCCTCACTGCTTTACTTCCGCCTACCCTCATTACGAGACATCCAGTGTCTGCTCGATAACATAGGCACCAATTCATTCGTCAATTGCCGTCAACTAAGAAAAATTTTTGTTTCCTTGCAGTACAAGAACTATGTGAAGAAAACTGGAAGATGGACTCTTATGACGATAAGATGCTACAAAGCAACGCTTGACTGTCAATGAGAACAGCTACTGCATGGCTTTTACTTAAGGTTTTACTTCTAGTAACCGACCCATCCATCATTATTGCGTAGGATTTCTCCAATGGGTCTATTTTTTGATGGTTTATTTCCCACCACGTGTTTTCTACATTCTCGCGATGGTAGCTTGCATTTCTGGACCCAACTGGCAAAGACCGCGATACGTCCGCCCTCATGTTCTCATGTTCTCAATATGTTTGAGGTCCTGTGACCGAGGAACGAATACCATTAGTTTTATTCTGTCTTGGCCGTGAAACTATTCCTGAAGGGCCCTGCTTTTTTATGGATGGGGCTTTGATCCTGTAAATAAATGTGTAACTAATTATTTCATTTACTTATTTTTTAAGAACGTTCCGTACTTGTCATTTGCACACTGCATGAATGCTTTTTATAGTATCTAAGAATTCAAGTCCATTCATAGGTCAGATGTCTATTGAAAGTTAAACATTCCGATTACGATCATATGTTACTGTGTTGCTTATATGATGAGAATTGTAGCCGGGAAACCAGATTGAGAGAGATTGGCTGAATCAGATCAAACGATGTGGTATCGAACTGACAAGGAAACCATCGGACATAATAAAGACAGACTCCGATGTGTCTTAGACATGTTATGAAGGAAACAGTCCTAAATACCTGGCTAGTGGCTTTTCATCCAACGGCTTGTAGTTGAAGTATTTCACGCACTGTCTATACCAGTAACGTGATCTCTGAGTTAAGCGACTGAGAGCAGCGCAGCGGCTATAGTTCGAGTTTATCAGGTTCAAATTCTGCCCGTGTACTTTTTTCCTATTTAATCGTGTAGAATATCATGAAATAGTATATATTACGCAAAGTTATCCAAAAATAGTCCTTTTAGACGTAATAACGTCGTTAATAAAACAATCATTACGGGAAACTGCCTTCAAATGTGTAACTCGTTTGTTACGAAATGGATTATAGAATCTTCTTACTCACTATGGCTTGCTGCACTAGTACAGAATAACTGACGGTATTTGTCGTAGAGGCAACTTAAGTACAAATTCGTACCACGCATAGCTGATGAAAGCTACTGCCTTCCAGGCACACAGATTTTTCAGAAGTGATACTGGGAAACAGTTAACTTGAATTCCGGACCTTATTATTACTGCGACATTTTCGATGTGAACCACACATATTAGGTCATTACTGTCAAAGCAGGGCACTTAACTGACGCAGCACTGATGGATATATTTTTATGGAATCTACCCTCGAAAGAATTTCCATATTAGCCTTTAGAACGTTGGTTGCATTTTGAATTTTTTTTTTTGTGAAACTTTTAACATGCCTGCCAAAAAAAAAAAAAAAAAAAAAAAAGATATCACATGTCTGGCAAAGTGGATTACATGTTCGAGGGATAACTTTTGCAGTGCAAGTGTCTGCTTTTCTTTCATCAAAAAGATTTTAACCGAAACTGAACAGTCTGCACCCCCCCATGTATCAAGAGAATGTAATCTAAATATTTCCAATAACAAATAGAGACCACAATAGAATACTCATTTGAAGAACGTTCCCGGTACATATTCCTTTATTAATGAAATTGCTATGACAGAAACCACTATTTTGAGTTAATTTTGCATGACAGATATAGTGTACGATGAAATTGAGAAGGAAAGTACACGAACTGGATTTGAACCTGTACCGTTAGTAGGACAACAGTGAACTATGGCCACTGCGCTACTCTCACTACCTTTGGACAATGTTCACGGTACTGCTCTTCTAGACGCATACATATCATTTACTTCTGTTGCACCGAAGCTCTTGTTTCAGTGAGAGGTGAGGAAACATTTTAGGTTTGTGAAACATAATACGATACAAGATTCTAATGTCAGTCCCAATCGGAAATATGTTAAGAGCCAAGAGTCTTTTTCTTTTATGCATAACAACGGCTCACAAATTCTTATTTACGGATTTGCTGACGTCGAGTTTTTCTTCTGAATGAACCATGTGTTACCCTACTCATTGTGGTATGGAGATGTGTAAGGATGGAGAGTCCCCTCACCCCCTTACAGCAGTGAACGCCTGTGTGCATGTGTGCTTTCACCACTTACTTACAGTTACCACAACACTTTACAGAATTCACGCATGAGGCAACGCATTTGTCAGATCATTCACACGGCATTCAACAAGTCGACAGAACATGGAATGAAAATCAAAGTGACGTCCATTTCTGAACGATATTCATCCCAAAATAAAGTATTACAGAAAGCAGTCGAGTGGTCCAGCAGTTACCCTTAGATAATTCCCACACACATAATTCTATGGGTGAAGGCACCCGTTAGTGTTAAACTGTCGGCAATTTATTAAGATCATACGCAAGAAACGAGGCACACTGAAAAAGTAAATTCTCATCTCTAAGACGGTTTTCACGTTTCTTGGCAAAGCAACAGCTGCAGTTATATTGTAACCATCGCTAATACATGACAGTGACAGCAGTATAATCAGAATGGTATAGATGCTCGGACAGTGGGGCGCTGACACGCTGTCCACCGGCTTTGCATGACATTAATGTTAGCGCACTTAAGCTAGCACTGAAAAATAAAGGTAGTGTGGTGTTGTCTTCTCTTCTAATGATCAGCGGCTCTTATGAGGCTTCGCCTGTATCACTTTACTCTACAAACTATGCACTGCTTTGTGACAAGAACACATTCGCTACTATACCGCCCCACGTTTCCATCAGGAACAAGCAGAGAATCGAACCATAAACCCTTCAAGTTTGAAGGTAAACACATATAATCTGCTTAGCCCAATATGCGAAGTACCTATGCACACGCTGTCCACCGGCTTTGCATGACATTAATGTTAGCGCACTTAAGCTAGCACTGAAAAATAAAGGTATTGTGGTGTTGTCTTCTCTTCTAATGATCAGCGGCTCTTATGAGGCTTCGCCTGTATCACTTTACTCTACAAACTATGCACTGCTTTGTGACAAGAACACATTCGCTACTATACCGCCCCACGTTTCCATCAGGAACAAGCAGAGAATCGAACCATAAACCCTTCAAGTTTGAAGGTAAACACATATAATCTGCTTAGCCCAATATGCGAAGTACCTATTCCATTAGTACTAAGCAAGTGCAGAATTAATTTTTATGTTAAATACATTTGTTCAAATGGCTCTGGGCACTATGTAACTTAACTGCTGAGGTCATCAGTCCCCTAGAACTTAGAACTACTTAAACCTAACTAACCTAAGGACATCGCACACATCCATGCCCGAGGCAGGATTCGCACCTGCGACCGTAGCGGTCGCGTGGTTCCAGACTGTAGAGCCTAGAACCGCTCCGCCACTCCGGCCGGCGGTAAATACATTAATTGTGCAGATAACTACTTACGAAGATTCCGTTCTGCTATGCAACAGAAATGTTGGCAACGGCCTTGCCGCAGTGGATACACCGGTTCCCGTGAGATCATGGAAGTTAAGAGCTGTTGGGCGTGGTCGGCACTTGGATGGGTGACCATCCACTGTTGCTATTTTTCGTGGTGCACTCAGCCTCGTGATGCCAATTGAGGAGCTACTCGACCGAATAATAGCGGCTTCTGTCAAGAATACTATCACAACCACCGGGAGAGCAGTGTGCTGACCCCTCGCCCCTCCTATCCGCATCCTCCTCTGACGGTGACACGGGGGTCGGATGGTCCCGGTACGCCACTCGTGGTCTGAAGACGGAGTGCTTTTTATGCAACAGAAATGAGAGTCGTTACACAGGTTCCATATGTTAAAGATTATTAAGTGACCAGTTTGATGCAGTATTCTTCCACTGTTATAAAATTACTTACTATTAGTGATTTGAATCAACAGACTTCACACTTCGAGTCACAACTATTTGACATGTTTTGGCTCCATCACAAGACAATGACTAACAAAAGTATGCCGTTAAGGTCGCGTTACATTTATTATCTGAAAAACAGTTACATATAAAATGTCGTCTGTAAAGTATTTGGTAACACAGTGATAGTTGACAGACTTGCAGGAGTGGCTCTGAATGAAGTAGTTCACTAGATACTTTTTGGAATATTGAGGTCCGAATAATTCTTGAGTAATAAACAACAGAGCGTAGGACAAATAACTTTTTCGTCTAGCCACCAAGGTGGTCATTTTACTAGTGAATAATTTGCAGTAAGGAAAACTTCTCTTTCTTTATAATTCATTATTTCAATGCCAGGTAAGTATAAGGACCGCGACTGTTTGGAATAATTACATCCAAATGAGTGTCAAATGAAGCAGTGATGCAGTGTAGTGTCATAAATCACTCATCCAGTATGCAATGGATGCAGCTAAAGCGTGGAATGCCGAAGATATAACTGAACAACTACCTTATGAAAACTGTATCACATGATATCGCACCACACAGCTGAAGAAACATTATCCGCAACTTACACAGGCCATGGTTTCAATCACACCAAACAACGAGACGCAGCTCCATGCCAACAGAACGCACCGCAATCGATTTCTGGTAACGCACTGGCACCGCTTCCCTAAACCCCCGTTACAGCGGCGAACAGTGAACAGAAGACTCCTATGCAAAGACAATTTATCGTTAAGTGACTACCAACTATGGGCATAAACGCCTGATCATGAGCAAAACATGACTGAATGGGGTTGCTGTTACGTTGAACATAAAATAAATAATTATAACAGCTAATTTCTGCCTTAGGCTGTACTAAAGCAATAAGAGAATGTTAACATTCTCGACGATATCTCACTACCGGTGTACTACTGTAACTGTAGCCATGTATTCGGATCAAACTACAGTTTAAAACCAGATGTATAATAATATTGTTGTCAAGAAACGAAAATGGAGTATATACCCAGACTAGTGAACAGAGTCGACAAGAGGTTCGAGACTCGCACCACTTATTGTCCGAACTTCGCGATTCTGAGCCAAAAACATCCTTTGAGAATGGGTAACTCTACCACACAGTATAATAGCATATGGCATAAGCAAAGTAGACTAATTTTCGTGTCGAACGATCACTTACTTCAGATACCGTTCGAACAGTAATGGCAGCATTAAGTCCTTGAACAAGATCCTGAACATTGGCTCTCCACGACAGACTACTATCTACACAGAAATCCGAACTGTTC
This sequence comes from Schistocerca americana, assembly GCF_021461395.2. Classification (NCBI taxonomy): domain Eukaryota; kingdom Metazoa; phylum Arthropoda; class Insecta; order Orthoptera; family Acrididae; genus Schistocerca; species Schistocerca americana. The sequence continues at coordinate 263,477,759 of NC_060119.1, read as the reverse complement.
AGTTCACTAATCATATACTCATTCCGTGAAAATAAAACGTCGAGTTTTGTTGAATTGTATGTTAGAAACTGTAAAATATTCTGTGATTCAGCGTTAGTTTATTTTCTACGAGCTATGAATGTATGTCATGAACTGCACTATTTGAAACAGAGCCAATGTTGCACATAACATCCGTACTACCAAGCTAGTGTCATCAGCAAACAGATATTTGAGAATTACCTGTAATACTAAAAGGCATCTCATTTATATAAATAAGGAACAGAAGTTGCCCCAGCACTGATCCCTGGGCACTACCCATTTCACCATGCTCCAGTCATACCTCACACCACAGCCATTCTCAACATTGTGAATAATGTGTCCTTTCGCCGTCTCTTGTTTAAGTAAGAGGTGAACCAATTGTGAGCTACTTCCCCTATTCCACAATGTCCAAAATCAGGAGCAATATTTTGTGATCAACAAAATGAATTGCCTTAGTTAAATCTACAAAACATGCGGAGCTTACGAAACATTTTGTTTAATACATCCAGTACCTCATAGAGAGAAGAGAATATTGCATTTTCTGTTGTTAAACAATTTCTAAAATCGAACCGTACATTTGATAGCAAATAAAATAATCAATTATCCTTACATACACAGCCTTTTCGATAACTTTAGCAATCACTGATGGCATAAAATTGTCTACATTATCTCTGTCTCCCCTTCTGTAAAGCAGCTTTACTACTGAGCACTTCAATCGTTCAGGAAACTGACCATTCTTAAAGGGAAAAGCGTGCAGCACAATATTTTAATATTCTGCTAGACACTCCATCGTATCCATGAGTGTCCGTAGTCTTCAGAGATTTAATTATTGGCTCAGTCTCCCAGTTTGTCAATATCACAGAGGAGTATTTTAGACATCAATCTTGAAAGGAATTTTCCAAGAGAGTTATATGGTTGACTGTAGAAACTAAATTTTTGTTTAATTCGCCAGCAGTGTTCAGAAAACGATTGTTAAATACTGCATATATATCTGACTTATCACTCACATAAATATTTTCACTACGGGCTGACTTTATATCGTCGACCATGTACTGCCGACCAGACACTTCCATCACAATTGACTATACGGTTTTAATTTTGTCCTGTGAATTAGCTATTCAATTCTCGTACCAACGTCCTCAATTATTTGCTGAATGTATTCGAATCTCTGTCTTCCTTTACAGTTTTTGCTCTCTACAGCTCCCTCTAGTACCATGGAAGTCATTCCGTCATGTCTTGGAACAGATATACTGTCATCCTGTCTCTTCTCCTTATCAGTGTTTCCCATATAGTCCTTTCCTCTAAGATTCTGAGCAGAACCTCCTCAATTTCAATCCTCACCTTAACAATCCACCAAATTTGCAATATTCGTTTGTAGCACCACATCCCTAATGCTTCGATTCTCTTCTGTTACGGTTTTCCCACAGTATATGTTTCACAACATACAATTATGTACTCCAGACATACATTCTCAGAAACTTCTTCCTGAGATTTACGCCTATATTCGATATTAGTAGACTTCTCTTGTCCAGAAGTGCCCTTTGTGCCATTGCCGCCCGGTGTGGCTAAGCGGTTCTAGGCGGTTCAGTCCGAAACCGCGCTGCTGCTACGGTCGCAGGTTCTAATCCTGCTGCCTCGGGCATGGATGTGTGTTATGTCCTTAGATTAGTTAGGTTTAAGTAGATCTAAGTCTAGGGGACTGATGACCTCAGCTGTTAAGACCCATAGTGCTTAGAACCATTTGAATTTTTTTTTTTTTTTTGCCAATACTGGTTTGCTTTTAACGTCCTCCTTGCTCTGTCCGTCATTGGTTATTTTACTGCTTAGGTAGCAGAATTCCTTAACTTCATCTACCTCACTACCATCAATCCTGATGTTAAGTTTCTCTCTGTTCTCATTTCTACTGCTTCTCATTACCTTCGTCTTTCTACAATTTACTCTCATTGCATACTGTGTACTCATTCGACTTTTTATTCCGTTCACCAAATCGTGTGATTCTTCTTCACTTTCACTCAGGACAGCAATATCATCAGCGAATCGTATCATTGATACCCTTTCACCTTGAACTTTAAGTACACTCCTGAACCTTTCTTTTATTTCCATTATTGCTCCCTTCCTGATTGAACAGTAGGGGCGAAAGACTGCATCCTTTTCTTACACCTTTTTTAATACGAGCACTTCGTTCTTCGTCGTCCAATCTTATTATTCCCTCTTGGCTGTTGTACATATTGCATACGACCCATCTATCCCTATAACTTACCCCTACTATTTTCAGAATTTCGAACATCTTGCTTCATTTTACATTGTCTAAGATATTTTCCAGGTCGACAGATCGTATGAACGTGTCTTGATTTTTCTTTAGTCTTGCTTCTGATTCCAACCGGAATGTCAGAATTGCTTCTCATGCCTTTACCTTTCCTAAAGCCAAACTGATCTTCACCTACCGCACCCTCAATTTTCTTTTCCATTCGTGAGCTGTTGAGGTGATTGTGCAATAATTCTCACTCTTGTCAGCTCTTTCCGTCGTCGGAATTGTGTAGATGATGCTTTTCCGGAAGTCAGATGGTATGTCTCCAGACTCATACATTCTACACACAAACTGAATAGTCGTTTTGTTGCCACTTCCCCCAATGATTTTAGAAATTCGGATGGAGTTTTATCTATCCCTTCTGCATTATTCGACCTCCTCCGAAGCTCTCTCTTAAATTCTGATTCTAATACTGGATCCCCTATCTCTTCTAAATCGACTCCTGTTTCTTCTTCTTTCACAGCAGACAAATCTTCGGCCTAATAGAGGCTTTCAATGTATTCATTCCACCTATCCGCTCTCTCCTCGGCATTTTTCAGTGGAATAACCGTCGCACTCTTAATGTTATCCCCCTTGATTTTAATGTAACTGGAGGTTGTTTTGAGTTTCCTGTATGCTGAGTCTCTCCATCCGACAATCATTTCTTTTTCGATGTCTTCACATTTTTCCTGCTTCCATTTCGTCTTAGCTTCAATCCACTTTCTATTTATTTCAATCCTCAGCGACTTTTATTTCTGTATTCCCGAGCTTCCCGAAACATTTTTGTTCTTCCTGCTTTCATCTATCAATTGAAGCATTTCTTCTGTTACTCATGGTTGATTCGCAGTTATGTTCTTTGTACCAATGTTTTCCTTCCCAACTTCTATGATGGACCTCTTTAGACAGGTCCATTCATCTTCAACTGTACTGCCTACTGTATTATTCCTTACCGCTGAATCTATAGCCTTAGAGAACTTCAACCGTATCTCGTCATTCCTTAGTACTTCTGTATCCCACTTCTTTCCGTATTCGTTCCTCCTGACAAATATCTTAAAATTCAGCCTACCCTTCATCACTTCTATATTGGGATCTGAGTCTATATCTCCTCCTGGGTACGCCTTACAGTCCAGTATCTGATTTCGGAATCTCTGTCTGATCATTATGTAACCTAACTGTATTCTTCCCGTATCACCCGGTCTTTTCCAAGAAGACCTCCTCCTATTGTGATTCCTGAACCTAACCGATCCCGTGACGAAACGCGCCGCTCTTCGTTGGATTCTCTCTATCAGTCCTAACTGACAGGGATCCCAGATAGGACTCAAGACTCGGGCGAACAAGCTCCTTATAAGCCACTTCTTTCGTGGATGAGTTACGTTTCCTTAAGATTCTTCCGATGAATCTGAGTGTGGTGTCTGCGTTTTATGGTGTCTCCTTTTCCCACATTCTGTTTTATACTATCCAGAGCGCCCAAATATTTTACGGCAGACGCTGTCTCGAGGTGTTTGTCATCAACAGTGTAGCTGTACAATAGTGGATTTCTTTTCCTAAGTATGGGCAATATGTTACATTTATTTACGTTAAAGTCAACTGCCGAAGTCTGCACCATTCATCAATTCTCTGCAGGTCGTTCTGCAGATTCTTACTGTATTCTGGCGTCACTACCTTGGTGTAGACAACTGTATCATCTGCATCTGCGAATAGCCTTAAACACCATCCGACGCTTTCTACTTGATCATATATATGCAAGAAAGCCTTTAATCTAATCTCAGGTCTGCCCTGATACTCCGTAAGTTTGTACTTTTTCCTTTAAACGGCAATTTGGAGCGGTGTCAAATGCCCTACTGAAATCAAGGAACACGACATCAACCTGAGCACCGTTGTTCAGGGGCTGTGGATTTCATGGAGGAATAGAGCGAGCTGAGTTTCGCAAGATCTTTGTTTTTCGGAATCCATGTTGATTTTTATAGAGGAAATGTTCATTTTCCAAAAATGTCGTAATTCTTGAGCATGATGAGCATAAATCCACAACACATTGACGTCAACGATGTAGGTATATAGTTGTGTGGATCTGTGTTTCGAACTTTCTTAAAAACAGGAACGACCTCCTCGTTTTTCCAGCCGTTAGTTACCTTTCGTTGCTGATGCGTTCCACGATAAATTACTGTTACAGGGGGAGCATGTTCTTTCGAAAAATCTTTATAGAATATTATAGGCATCTCATTGGGTTCTGTACCCTTTCCATTAATAAGCGACTGTAGCTGCTTTTCAATTCCGTGATCGGTTATCTCAGTATCTGCCTTTCCGATGTTCGTCCGACGATTGAAAGGAGGGACAGTGTTACGATCTTCCGCGTTGAAACAACTTCGGAAGACCGAATTCAGTATTTCGGCCTTCTCTCTGTTATCTTCCGTTTCGGTGCCGGTGTGGTCGCTGAGAGAATCAGGAGATGATTTTGACCCACTTACTGATTTTACATACGACCAAAATCTCTTAGGATTTTTACTCAGATTGGTTGACAACGTTTTACTTTCAAAATCATTGAACGCTTCTCTCATTTCTCTCCTTATTCTCATTTTCACTTTGTTCAGCTTTCGTTTGTGAGCTAGGTTTTTACTTCTTTTGACTCTGAGATGAGAAGTACTCTCTGTTTGCTCAACACTTTTCTAACACGGCTATTAAACTATGGTGGATCTTTCACTGCGAACGTACATGTCTAGGGCATATTGAACGATGCCTTTGAATTTTTTACATTTGTTCTCCATATCCTCGTCGTCATCATCGAGTATTTGATGCTGTCTGCTGAGATATTCTGAAATTTGTATCCTGTCACCTTTGCTGAGCAAATATATCCTCCTACCTTTCTTAACATTCCTTGTAGGACCCGGCGTTATATATGCTGTCAAAGGCTTATGATCACTGATATTTTCCTCTACGTTAACTGATATGATAAGTTCAGGCTGTTTGTTGCCAGGAGGTCTAAGACGTTACCGTCACGATTAGGTTCTATAGCTATCAACTCAAGGTAATTTTCGCACAAGACATCCAGAACAATGCCACACGATTTCCTGTCTCCGGCACTAATTTTGATGGCATAACACTTGCAATCTATACCGGTCAAGTTGAAGTCACCCCTATTACAACGGTATCATCAGGAAAATTAATAATGATATTCTCCGAGTTCTGTCTGAAGCGCTCTACAACTACAGATCCTTACCCGGGTGGTCTATAAAAGCCAAGTTGATCAGAGAAAACACTTTTGTGATCTAGCAACACCTCTTTTAATTTGTCCCTTTGATGCTCCTTGAAGTCTGGGTCCTCTTTTACTTTTTGTTCTATTTTTTCTTGTACCATCTACGTTTCCTCAGGGTCCACCCTTGCCATCATCCCAATGCTTATTGTAGCTCTCTAAAAACCATAGGCTCATCATTGCTCAGATAGGACCCTCCGTGATCCTTGTTCGACTGTTGAATAATATTAAATGTCTTCCACGAAATTACATCACGTGTAGGAAAAGAATCCAAAGACGATTTCTTGGCATCGGAAGAACGAACGAGAGCAATAGTAATCCATCCATTACCTACAACCTGAACTTTACTCCTCAAAGAAAACCTTGCAACATATCCCATCCACCTATGAGCCCCTGACAAAATCTGGGCCTCATCAGTAGTACACGGGACCATATTAATACTCTTACATGCCTTAAAAACACTTGGACGCATACGACGATGATAATAACATCGACGAAACATCGCTTTTTCATTAAAATTTACTCTCTCTTTGTACTGGTTAAAGAAATATATACCGATTAGCATTTTTATACACAGGTGAGGTATGATAAGGGAGTTATGGAGTACTTGCACACCATTATTTTCACTGGCAAAAGAACTTTTTAACGGGTTTTTAAACTTCTCCTGCAGCTAAAAATACACTCCTGGAAATTGAAATAAGAACACCGTGAATTCATTGTCCCAGGAAGGGGAAACTTTATTGACACATTCCTGGGGTCAGATACATCACATGATCACACTGACAGAACCACAGGCACATAGACACAGGCAACAGAGCATGCACAATGTCGGCACTAGTACAGTGTATATCCACCTTTCGCAGCAATGCAGGCTGCTATTCTCCCATGGAGACGACCGTAGAGATGCTGGATGTAGTCCTGTGGAACGGCTTGCCATGCCATTTCCACCTGGCGCCTCAGTTGGACCAGCGCTCGTGCTGGACGTGCAGACCGCGTGAGACGACGCTTCATCCAGTCCCAAACATGCTCAATGGGGGACGGATCCGGAGATCTTGCTGGCCAGGGTAGTTGACGTACACCTTCTAGAGCACGTTGGGTGGCACGGGATACATGCGGACGTGCATTGCCCTGTTGGAACAGCAAGTTCCCTTGCCGGTCTAGGAATGGTAGAACGATGGGTTCGATGACGGTTTGGATGTACCGTGCACTATTCAGTGTCCCCTAGGCGATCACCAGTGGTGTACGGCCAGTGTAGGAGATCGCTCCCCACACCATGATGCCGGGTGTTGGCCCTGTGTGCCTCGGTCGTATGCAGTCCTGATTGTGGCGCTCACCTTCACGGCGCCAAACACGCATACGACCATCATTGGCACCAAGGCAGAAGCGACTCTCATCGCTGAAGACGACACGTCTCCATTCGTCCCTCCATTCACTCCTCTCGCGACACCACTGGAGGCGGACTGCACGATGTTGGGGCGTGAGCGGAAGACGGCCTAACGGTGTGCGGGACCGTAGCCCAGCTTCATGGAGACGGTTGCGAATGGTCCTCGCCGATACCCCAGGAGCAACAGTGTCCCTAATTTGCTGGGAAGTGGCGGTGCGGTCCCCTACGGCACTGCGTAGGATCCTACGGTCTTGGCGTGCATCCGTGCGTCGCTGCGGTCCGGTCCCAGGTCGACGGGCACGTGCACCTTCCGCCGACCACTGGCGACAACATCGATGTACTGTGGAGACCTCACACCCCACGTGTTGAGCAATTCGGCGGTACGTCCACCCGGCCTCCCGCATGCCCACTATACGCCTTCGCTCAAAGTCCGTCAACTGCACATACGGTTCACGTCCACGCTGTCGCGGCATGCTACCAGTGTTAAAGACTGCGATGGAGCTCCGTATGCCACGGCAAACTGGCTGACACTGACGGCGGCGGTGCACAAATGCTGCGCAGCTAGCGCCATTCGACGGCCAACACCGCGGTTCCTGGTGTGTCCGCTGTGCCGTGCGTGTGATCATCGCTTGTACAGCCCTCTCGCAGTGTCCGGAGCAAGTATGGTGGGTCTGACACACCGGTGTCAATGTGTTCTTTTTTCCATTTCCAGGAGTGTACATGATCCTACATTGCTGACATTATAAAAAGTTCGTTACTATTCGGTAACGATTCTAACCAACTCTTACTCATAGCACATAAATCACTACCACTATGTGCTAAACATTGTACTTCTTGAAATTTCCTGGAAGAATAAAACTGTGTGCTGGACCGAGACTCGAACTCGGGACCTTTGCCTTTCGCAGGCAAGGGCTCATTCTTCCTTTTTTCCACAATTAATTGACGGACCCCCGTCTTTGTCACCATTTTCCTGTCTCTCCCTTGGAAGAGCACTTGCCCGCGAAAGATGAAGGTCCCGAGTTCGAGTGAAAATCTCACTGTACTGTACTTCCTCGTTACACACCTGCAGGCTAATTACTGGCAGACTCTACACCTTCCTTTGATTGCTAGTGTCTACATCTACATCTTCATTTATACTCCGCAAGCCATCCAACGGTGTGTGGTGGAGGGCTCTTTACGTGCCACTGTCATTACCTCCCTTTTCTGTTCCAGTTGCGTATGGTTCGCGGGAAGAACGACTGCCGGAAAGCCTCCTTGCGCGCTCGAATCTCTCTAATTTTACATTCGTGATCTCCTCGGGAGGTATAAGTAGGGGGAAGCAATATATTCGATACCTCATCCAGAAACGCACCCTTTCGAAACCTGGACGACAAGCTACACTACGATGCAGAGCGCCTCTCTTGGAGAGTCTGCCACTTGAGTTTGCTAAACATCTCCGTAACGCTATCTCGCTTACCAAATAACCCTGTGACGAAACGCGCCGCTCTTCTATGGATCTTCTCTATTTCCTCTGTCAACCAGACCTGGTACGGTTCCCACACTGATGAACAATACTCAAGTATAGGTCGAACGAGTGTTTTGTAAGCCACCTCCTTTATTGATGGACTACATTTTCTAACGACTCTCCCAATGAATCTTAACCTGGCACCCGCCTTACCAACAATTAATTTTATATGATCATTCCACTTCAAATTGTTCCGTACGCACCCTACCAGATACTTTACAAAAGTAACAGCTGCCAGAGTTTGCTCCGCTATCATACAGTCATACAATAAAGGATCCTGCTTTCTATGTATTCGCAATACATTACATTTGTCTATGTTAAGGGTCAGTTGCCACTCCCTGCACCAAGTGCCTATCCGCTGCAGATCTTCCTGCATTTCGCTGCAATTTTTAAATGCTGGAACTTCTCTGTATACTACAGCATCATCCGCGAAAAGCCGCATGGAACTTCCGACACTATCTACTAGGTCAGAACCCCCTCCCCCCCCCCCCTCCAACAAATCTTCTCTGTTTCGAGATATTACACAGATTTTTCCAGAATTAGCCTCATAACTGTTCACTAATGAGAGCTCAAAATTTTTTTTGGAGTTCCGCCATTCTTCCTATTCTCTCTCTCTCTCTCTCTCTTCCTTTTTCCACAATTAATTGACTGACCCCCATTTTGGTCACCATTTTCCTGTCTGTCCCTTATAGCCTCACTAATGTTTTCATTTATAGAGGCTAGTATTTCTTCAACGCAACATCACTTATCTCCCGTAATTCTGCAGCTTATGTACTTTCTCCTTCCCCCAAAGCTGTCTTCAACTTAGTTGCTAATGACTTTCTGGCAATCAGGGTCTGTCACATTTTCCGCAAATATATCACCCATTTAGTCTGCAATACAGTACTCATTTTTTATGTCTCTCCAAAACATCTCCTAAACCTGCATTAAATGTACAGATTTTTATGTACCACGTTTCGTTCTGCTCCTCACTTATAATCCCTGACTGTTTACTGCTAACACATACTGCTTGCGGGTTCAATTAACTACGTCCCATCTTGTAAATGATGGCCCCTTCACAGACGGCATTTAGTTTGACGGGTTCTATGATTCTCTACCATTTCTTACGTGTACCCTCGTTTGCTGTCAACTTGGCGCAACCTCATCTTCTCGCATCGGGAAATACGGTCGATAACTGTAAACCTGCTCCCCATTATTTCGCCAATCATTTTCTGGATAACACCACCTCCCGGCTCCTCTGCTCCTGTTATTTCCACGGTACACGTCATTTCTGTTAACGTTTGCATTCTCCCGCGGTTCTGCATTATTTGGTGGTCTGACATTACGATATGCATGCTCCTTCTCATGCTACAACTTCTGAACTCTCTCCAAATAACTAATGTAGATTAGTCAGTTTTCTTTCACGCCAATAGAAAAACATTCTCTCGTGATAATCCGCGCTTTTCATCAATAAATAACACTGTTTCGAAATGAAGTTTTTTCCTGAAATAAGTATTTAACTTTCTGATATTTTGTTTATACCTTACCTCATTAACTTTTTTTCCTTGCACTCGAATTAGCTTTACTTTTATCATAAACTTACGTAACATATTATGATACAAAATTCCCCGTCATATGCAGTCACACTGTCTTAAGACATTCTCACACTAGTTCAAACAGCGTTCATAAGCAGACCATGAGTTACATATTTCTTTTAGACCACATTCATTCATCACTCACACTACTTAAATCATATACAAAAGTGTACGAACATAAATAGACACACAAAAAAACCTTCAAGAAATAAAAACACAATTTTAAAAAAAACATTATCTTGACCTGTTTATTGACAGTCTCTGTGCACTACTGGACTCCGGTAGTCAAATTCGTAACTACATTATAGTTATTTCGGTTTAGTCCTGTTCGCTACTGTCCTCTAGAAAATGAAAATTACAACTACGTACTTGACTGAACCCGCTTCATACCATCTGTCACTGTGCACACGAGCCATTCTCCTTATACACAGGCTCTAGACAGGAGCGATAAAAGGTACCACACATCAACTGCCACTCGGCAGCTAATATTCCATTTCTGTCTGCACTTCTCGCAGAGATGAAATTAAGGAAACGGGTTTCTCAAATGGACATTTAAGATATAACATCGATTTGGTCTACGGTAGATTGTAATTTTCCTACAAAACTTTTTATGATGAAAATTTTGAAGAACTCATTATGGTTCTCGCCAATGACATCACGTTGCGATGCTTATTTGACACAAATTATAGCACTAGATGCTCCAACCAGTGTGCAGTTTTTGATTTACTAGCTCCAAACAAGACACACCAACGTCGAAAGTCACCGCATTTTCACAGGAAAATACCCCCCTAAATTAACGTACGCTAGTTTCCTACACTAAGAGCCAGTATGACGTTGCATTGTTTGTGACGGTTCCTTCCTATACTATGGGTGTAACCTAACGTCGCTCTAAAGCTGCAGATAATAAATTCGCAAAATTACATCTTGATTGTACTAAAGAGAATGACACAGTGGCGTCAAATGTATTGCCCCAACACGGGATTTCAGAGGAAAGTTAGAACCAAGGCAGAAACAGAGAAGAGAAAAAGTGTATCCGGGATTTTACTGAAGACGAATCAGCCCTTCAGCAGTAAATGTTGTGAGTTCGATCAATTGCAAGAACAGTTAATTTCTGGTAATTTGACGATCACAATGTTAAAGAATTTGGATGCTAGTTACAAGTAGTTCAACTTCTGCTGAATATATTCTACAATAAAATCGTTGATATTGGGTGAATATGACATTCTACATTCAGCCAAGAAAGATAGAAACACGATAGTACAGGATACGATAAGAATCATCGAAAACGTAGCACAGAATTCAAGTTTATGAACCATGAAGGAACTATCCGAATGGGATGGAAATCGGTAGATCCGCCGTACATGTACAGAGAAAGGTTTCAGGTAAATCGTATGGTTCATTCATGAGAAAGAGTTTCACAAATTGAGCAAGTCAGTAACGTGTTGGTCCAATTCTGACCCTCAAGCAAGCAGTTATTCGGCTTTGCACTGATTGACAGAGTTGTAGGATGCCCTCCTGAGGGATATCGTGCCAAATATTGTAAAACTGAAGTGTTAAATCGTCAAAATCCCAAGGTGCTTGGAAGGCCCTGCCCATAATGCTCCAAAGTCCTCTGTTGGGAAGAGATCCGGAGATTTTGTTGGCCAAATTAGGGTTCATCAAGCACAACCAGTCGCATTGTGTGGGTTTTAACTGGCTGACATGTAAGCCTAGAATGGCGAGCCACGAACGGCAAAAAACTGGGTATAGAAGATCGCCGACGTACTGCTGTGCTCTAATGGTGCTGTAGATGAGATCCAAATAGGTTATCTTATGAAAAGGAATGGCGCACCACACTCCTGGTTGTCGGGTCGTATGAAGGGTGACAGACCGTTTGGTACCCCACAGCTGACTAGGACGTCTCCAGGCACGTATTCGGCATGGAACCTCACTGACTGGAGTAGAATTGTCTTCAGTGATGAGTCCTCCTTCGAAAAGGGCCCCGATAACCAGCGAGGACTTGTCTGGAGACGACCTGGTAAGCAGTCGGAGACGAACCTAACTGTGGGTTTCGGGTTCCGCCGAATAGGTCAGGTGTCCACTATAGGCAGGAGGCGGCTACACGGCTAACATTGGCTGTGTGGCGTGGAGTGGGCGGTATTTGAGGCTAGAGGGTCTCGGGAAAACACAAGAAGGGCTTCAGTCACAAGGGGTGCAGGCTGAACATAGGAAGAACGTAGGTACGGGAACCATTGGTATAACAGTTGTAAATTGTCGTAGCTGTGTTGGGAAAGCACCAGAGCTCCAAGAGCTGATAAAAAGCACTGATGCTCAAATCGTTATAGGCACTGAAAGCTGGCTAAAGCCGGATATAAGCTCACCTGAAGATTTCGCGAAGGATAGGCGGTGGCTTGTCTCTTGCTGTTTGAAGTAGTTTAACATGTCGCGAAATTGAAGTAGATACGCCCTGAGAGTTAATATGAGCAGAGGTCATTGCTGGCAACCGTAATAAAATAATAACAGGATCCTTCTACCGACCTCCCAATTCAGATGATACAGTTGCTGAAAGGTACAAGGAAATCTTGAGTTTGATTTCAAACACGTACCCGACTCATACGATAATAGTTGGTTGTGACGTTAATTTACTCTCGGTATGTTGGCTAAAATAGATGTTTAATTCTGGAGGTACGCATAAAATATCATCCGAAATTGTGATAAACACATAATCTGAAAATTATTCCGAGCAGTTAGTTCATGAGCCCACGCGAATAGTAAACGGTTGTGAAAACACACTTGACCTCTTATCAGCAAATAATCCTGAGTTGATAACGAACATCAAAGCCGATTCAGTGTTTAGTGAATACAGGGGTGCCGTAGCGAGACTGAATATTGTAATCCCCAAATCCTCGAAAAATAAGCGAAAAATATACCTATTCAAAAAAGCAGATAAAAATTCACTTGACGCCTTCCTGAGAGACAATGTCCACTCATTCCAAATTAATAATATAAGTTCAGGCTAGATGTGGCTTAAATTCAAAGAAATAGTATCGGCAGCAATTGAGAGATTTATACCAAATAAATTAACAAACGACGGAGCTGATCCTCCTTGGTACACAAAACGGGTTAGAACACTGTTGCAGAATCAACGAAACAAACATGCCAAATTTAAACAGAAGCAAAATCCCCAAGTTTGGCGGTCTTTTACAGAAGCTCCAAATTTAGCGCGGACTTCAATGCGAGATGCTTATAACAGTTTCCACAACGAAACATTGTCTCGAAACCTGGTAGAAAATCCAAAGGGGTTCTGGTCGTATGTGAAGTATGTTAGTGGCAAGAAACAGTCAATGCCTTCTCTGCGCGATAGAAATGGCCATACGATCGAAGACGGCGCTTCCAAAGCAGAGTTACTAAATACAAGCTTCCGAAATGCTTTCACAAAAGAAGACGAGGTAAATATTCCAGAAATCGAATCGAGAACAGCTGCCAACATCAGTAACGTAGAAATAAATATCCTCGGAGTAGTGAAGCAACTTAAATCACTTAATAAAACCAAGTCTTCTGGTCCAGACTGTATACCAGTTAGCTTCCATTCTGAGTATGCTGATGCATTAGCTCCATACTTAATCATATACAACCGTTCGCTACACGAAAGATCCGTACCCAAAGACTGGAAAGTTCCACAGGTCACACCAATATTCAAGAAAGGTAGGAGGAGTAATTCACTAAATTACAGTCCTATATCGATAACGTCGATATGCAGCTGGATTTTGGAACATATACTGTGTTGGAACATTATGAATTACCTCGAAGAAAACGGTCTACTGACTCACAGTCAACAAGGGTTTAGAAAACATCATTCCTGTGAAGCACAATTAGCTCTTTATTCACATGAAGTGTTGAGGGCTATTGGCAACGGACTTTAGATCTATTCCTTATTTCTGGGTTTCCGGAAGGCTTTTGACACTGTACCACACACGCGGCTCGTAGTGAGATTGCGTGCTTATGGAATATCGTCTCAGTTACGTGACTGGATTTGTGATTTTCTGTCAGAGGGGTTATAGTTCACATCAATTGATGGAAAGTTATCAAGTAAAACAGAAGTGATTTCTGGCGTTCTCCAAGGTAGTGTTATAGGCCCTTTGCGGTTCCTCATCTATATAAACGATTTGGAAGACAATGTTAGCAGCCGTCTTCGGGTATTTGCAGATGAAACTGTCATTTATCGTCTAATAAAGTCATCAGAAGATCAAAACACTCTGCAAAGCGATTTGGAAAAAATATCTGATTCTTGCGAAAAGTGGCAGTTGACCCTAAATAACAAAAAGTATGAGGTCATTCACATGAGCGCTAAAAGGAACTCGTTAAACTTCCGTTACACGATAAATCAGTATAATCTAAAAGCCGTAAATTCAACTAAATACCTAGGTATTACAATTACGAACAACGAAAATTGGAAGGAAACCATAGAAAATGTTTTGGGGAATGCTAACCAAAGACTACGTTTCATTGGCAAGACACTTAGAAAATATAACTGATCTAATATGAAGACGGCCTGCACTACACTTGTCCATCCTCTTTCAGAATACTGCTGCGTGGTGTGGGATCCTTACCAGACAGGACTGATGGAGTACATTGAAAAAGTTCAGTGAAAGGCAACACGCTTTGTATTATCGCGAAATATGGGAGACAGTGTCACAGAAATGATACAGGATATGGGCTGGACATCAATAAAAGAAAAGTGTTCTTCGTCGCGACGGAACCTTCTCACGAAATTCAAATCACCAAATTCTTCCTCCGAATGCGAAAATATTTTGTTCACACCGACCTATATAGGGAGGAACGATCACCACGATAAAATGAGAGAAATCAGAGCTCGTACGGAAATATATAGGTGTTCATTCTTTCCGATCGCTATACGAGATTGGAATAATAGAGAATTGTGAAGGTGGTTCTATGAACCCTCTGCCAGGCACTAAAATGTGATTTGCAGAGTATCCATGTAGGGTAGATGTACCCCCCTCCCACCCTTTTGGCCCGACAGAAGATAGCGCTTTGCTCGTCATCCGTCGCACCCTTAAAGCACAGCTGTTCCTCGACTATATTCTACGTTCCGATTTGTTGCCCTTCATGTGAAGCTATATCGAGCTTAGATTTCAATAAGAAAATGCCCGCCCTCATTAGGGGAGAGTGTGTCCATGTGCGTGCCAAACCCTTCCTTGGCCCACAAGATCTTCGGATCTCTCCCAAAAAAGAGGACATTAGGAGTACTATGAGCAGAGCCCTGGGAATTTTGACGAGCTAACACGCCAATTGGATAGAATTTGGAGTGATATCCCTCATAAGGACAGGCAACACGTCTGTGAGGAAATGCCAAGCCGAATAACTCTTTTCATAAGTGCCAGAGGTGGACCGCCGCATAATAGACATGTTCAGCCTCTACAGACCTTCCTTATATACTTATGTACTTGTCATGTTCCGTAGTACTGAATTGAGGATAAAATCTCCAAGGTCATGGAACGTGTCAATACATGAAATTACAGCATAAAACTAATAACTGATAAAAATAAAATGTTTATAAACCCGAAAAAAGTCAGTCCATAAGTTTACGTAAACGCAATCAACAATACAACAAGAATCAGCTTGATTTTTCAAGGAATTCCTCGACAGAGTAGGAGTGGCCCATGAGGAAAGTCTTCAGTTTAGATAAGAAACCGCATGGATTACTGCTTAGATTTTTTAATTAGAGTGGTAGCTTATTGAAAATGCATGCAGCAGTATACTGCACACCTTTCTGCACAAGAGAAGAAAGTCTGATCCAAATGCAGATTTGATTTCTGCCAAGTATTAATTGAGTGAAAACTACTTATTCTTGGGAATAAGTAAATATTGTTAACAAGAAATGACATTATACATTATATATACATTATACATACAAGAAAGAGAGAGAGAGAGAGAGAGAGAGAGAGAGAGAGAGAGAGAGAGGCCAATGTCAAAATACCCAGACTAGTGAACAGGGATCGACAAGAGATTTGTGAACTTGTGAAGTTACACCACTTATTGCTCAAACCGACAGTTTCTGAGCCAAAAATATCCTTTTAGAATGGGAAGAATTACCCACAATATAATTCCATACGACATAAGCGAATGAAAATAAGCAAGGGAGACATTTTCGTGTCGAACGATCAGTAACTTCAGGTAGTGTTCGGACAGTAAATATGGCAGCATTAAGTCTTTGAAAAAGATCCTGAACGTGGGCTTTCCACGACAGGTTACTATCTATCTGAACACCTCGAAATTTGATCTGTTTAGTTCCACTAATCATATGCCCATTCTTTAAAATTACTACGTCAGGTTTTGTTGAATTGTGTGTTAGAAACTGTAAAAATGGAGTCTTACTGTGATTTAGCATTAGTTTATTTTCTACAAGCCATGAACTTAGGTCGTGCACTGTGCTATTTGAAATCGAGCCAATGTTGCCCACAAATCCTTTACTACCAAGCTAGAGTCATCAGCAGACACAAATATTTTAGAGATACTCTTAATACTAGACAGCATATCACTTACATAAATAAGGAACATTAGTAGCCCCAGCACTGATCCCTGGGGCACCCCACACTTGACTGTACTTCATTCCAAAACCGTATCACAGCCATTCTCTACACTGTGAATAATCACCTTTTGCTGTCTTGTTTTAGTAAGATGTTAACCAGTTGTGAGCTACTCTGCATATTCTGTAATGGTCTAACTTCTGGAGCAATATTTTGTGATCAACACAGTCAAATGCCATAGTTAAAAAATATGCCTAGCGTTCGAAATCTTTTATTTAACCCATCCAGTACAATACATAGAAAAGGGAATATACCATTTTCAGTTGTTAAACGACTTCTAAAGTCGAACTGTACATTTGATAGCAAATCGTGTGACATAGAGTGATCAATTATCCTTACATACATAGCCTTATGAATGCCTTTAGCAAACACTGGTGGCATAGAAATAGGTCTAAAGTTAACTACATTATCTTTTTCTCCCTTTTTATGAAGCGGCGTTACTACTGAGTGCTTTAATCGTTCAGGCAACTGACCATTCCTGAAGGAAAAATTACAAATAAGGCTAAATACATGGCCAACATGGCCAGCACAGTACTTCAATATTCTGCTACGCACTCCATCATAACCATGATAGTCCTTAGTCGTGAGTGATTTAATTATTGACTCCCTTGTCTGTATCACATCAATCTTGGAAAGGCATTTCCCAAGAAAGTTATATGATTCCCTGTAGAAACAAAACTTTTATTAAATTCACCAGCAATGCTCAGAAAATGATTGTTAAATACTCTACATATACATGATTTATCATTAATAGAAATATTTTTACTATGAAAGGACTTTGTATAGTCGACCTTGTGCTGCTGACCAGATACTTCCTTCAAAACTGATCATATGTTTTTAATTTTATCCTGTCAACTAGCTATTCTATTTGCATACCACATACTGTTTTCCTTCCTAGTAAAATTTTTGAACACCTTACAATACTGTTTGTAATGGGTTTCTGCAGCTTGATTGTGAAAACTAACACTTTTATATAATTCCCAATGATACTCTTATCCCACTACTCCACCACCCAAGCTGCCTATTACTTCTAGTACACAATATAGAACGTTCTAATGGAAAGCAACTCTCAAAGAGCAGGAGAAATGTGTTAAGAAAAGCATTATATTTATCGTCCATGTTATTGGTATTATAATGATTCTGCCACTATTATTTCTTGCCAATGTCTAAAAAACTCTCTATTGCTGTTGGATTAATTTCCTACATAGTTTCCAATTATAAGTGACATTTGTTTGAGTACAAAAGCCTTTTAGTGTTAAAATTTGTGCATTGTGGTCTGAATGGCTATTCACCCTTTTACTCTCAGGAAGCCCATCTAGTAATGAAGACTGAATAAAAATATTATCTATGGCTGTGCTACTGTTCACCTGCACCCTAGTTGAAAAAGAACTGTCTACATCATATCAAATGAATTTCAGAGATTTACCAACATCCTTTTCCTTGCACAAATATATACAAAATTAATATTGAAGTAACCACATGTAACAAATTTTTGGTACTTCCGACAAAGTGAATCAAGAACCCTCTCTAGCTTGAACAGAAATGTTCTGAAGTCAGGGGACCTATAAAGAACAACAATTCTAAGTTTCACTAAATTCAACTGCCCCAGCACAACATTCAAATGTCTGTTCTGTGCAGTGCCATGATACGCCTACGGACTCAAATGGAATATTGGTTTTTATGTACATAGTCACTCCTCCATCCCACAAGGAACTCCTTGAAAAACAGCCAGCAAATCTGTATCTTGGTGAAGGAAGCCTCTGAACTGCCAAATTATTTAAGTTGTGTTCCGATATACCAATAGTTTCAGGGTCAACATCAATAAGCAGTTCACTAACTTTATCTCTAATACCCTTTCCATTTGTCTACTTGAAAACATGACGCCCTCAGAAGGTGAGCCCTTATGGCTACTGCCTTTAAACAGGTACCTATCAGCTGACTTCAATGTGAAAAAGGTACAGCTCCAACGACAACTACTACAGAAATTTTTCCGTGAGTGATCCCATCACCACCAACTACACTGTCACCCATAAGCTTTGCCAACCTCCTCTTCCCATACCTATTGAGGTGCAGGTCATGCCTAGTGTAACCCGATCTACTGACACCAATGAAATGGGACCCATGTCCTTTGCCATCAGTACCCTCCCCAGCCCCATGTTAAAGTGCCTAACAGCAACCTTAAGATGAGGCCAATCATGATGTTGAGAATGTTGCACGAACTGCACATTAGTGGTACCAGTTTCAGTAGTTATCTTTACCATGTCACTACCTACATCATATTCCCGGTCGTATCGAGGCTGTTCCCTGCTCCACCAACTATCACTACCTGATCTTCCTCCGTGAAATTGCTACATAGCTCCGCTGTGCTGTCAGTCACCTGAGCCAACCTTGCACTAGGCTTCACAATGCTGGTGATCTGGTACTCGCTCCTCAACACTTCCTGCAACTGCTGGCCCACACCTCTAACGTGCGAACTACCTAGCAGGAGAAACTTCTTCTTTCTCTTAGACTTTGCAACTAACCTAGGCCTCCTAACTGCTGAGGACTGCTGCATGTTCCCTAAATCTACAGCTCCAAGAGGCTCCTCTCCACTCAACTCTAACAGTTGGTCAGATCTACTGCATATGAAATATAACTGTCTGATAAGCGTCTTCGTAGCTGCCTTCTTGCCAACTGCCAGTTCCCATTCCCCACCACTCTTCCCCCTTTAAGCTCCTGCTGTTCTATCAACTTATTTCCACTACAGATTCTGAATTCACAGGAGAGGATCTCGCTAGAATGCCCACTGGCTTCCTCACTGCATTCCCCTCCCCCCCTCCCCTCATAGAAAATACTTTGCACAAATCCCACACCGTAACCCACTACTCACAAACCTACGACCAAGCCCGCAATTCTCAGTCATGGTAATATTTTACAGGTACTGAAAAAAAACTATGTCTACATTACCAAAGTTTAGTTACACCAGTAGAGCTATTTATAGAACTAACAATAGAGGTCTCGAAACTCTGTATACTAAGAAAGCAACTACTTGTATTAATACTACCACATCACAGCTAATACCAATACCAACAAAATTTCACAAAATTATTAGCTAAAACCAAAAATAACAAGCGACCACAGAAACACTCAACCAAGTTAAAACAGTGAATGAAAATTTTATCGAAATATTTCATTAGAAACAATAAGAAAATTATAGTTGAAAACTAAAGCACGAAGTTTACTAAACGACTTCAACAGACAGACAACTCTAAAAACACAGCGAGAGAACGTTTACAAAAGTGTATTAAATCGTTATTTCGCCACAAGCATCACAAAACACCGGTGAAAATGTTACATTTAACAACTGTATAACAGTGCACAAATAGCTTTGTCAGTACTTAAGTTTATATCCGCTACAGCTGTCACTGAACGCCACGAAATGTAAACACACAACTGAAGGGCGAGACTTGGACGAACGACGTAAGCACACTCTCCAGTGACAAACCACTCGAGTCAATAACACAGGAAGAAACACTAAGATTAATGAAAATACACTAATAAGTTACTTTCACAGCAAATATTAACACAAATAAACTTTAAAATAACTAACTGAAGACCAAAACTTTATAAAATATTGACAAGCAATTTCAACAGCAGTCCAGCACACGTGACGTCACACCAAAAGTATCTTGGATAAACCATTATGTTTTTCTGAAATTGTAATCAACTGTTTGTCTTCCGTATATGTACATCACATCCATCGATACGCATCCCATTCTGGTAGTTCGTGTCTTACAGCATAGGATATCCTTTTTTCCAGCATTTGCATTAAGTTTGTTAGTATATTCATTTATGCATAAATGAGAAAATCAAACTGTAAAATCGGAAACGTCATTATAGGTGTATTTAGTCTGTCTTTGTACCTACAATTCAACATCACTAGATTTATTTCTTAAATTAACAATCTCATTTTGTATGGAACTTCCATTTGTGAATGTAGGACACATACATTACCTACGTCATTTTGCTGACAGGCGGAAACCCAGGGTAATTATGGTAAGGTGTCTGAGAACAGATAAATAAAAATTTTTGCAGAACACCAAGAAATGTGTTTCTACCTTGGTAATTATTGTGTGTCCTTCGAAGAACTTTCCCTTACGTATTTTAAACTTAAGGGCCTTATCCTTTTATGGCAAAGTACTAGGTGTTTCAAGTGTGCACACTTCTCGAATTGTGCCGGAAAGCTGCCTTATTAGTCCTTTTAGTGGTAACACAGAACAAAAGTTATTCAGCATTGTTCATTGCCTGGTAATGGACAGATCATTTCATATCACAATCTCGTAGCATTTCCACTAGTTAATTACCTGCCACTGAGCAGGCTCATAACAATCTAATCAGCAACAAACTGCATTTCACACTGACATATAATCTGACTAATAGAACTACTGTTGTCCGTTTTGCTGTGGGGTGCTGGAGCATACTGGTGTTTCTTTGACAGCTCGCTGACAGCTAGATAATAAATCAGACTTGCAACAGAGAAATTCTAAACTGATTTAAGCGTTTATTACGTTCTCTGTACCCAAATTCGAACAACATCAATTACAGATGCTTTGAAATTAATGCTGGCTGATAAGCTTTTGAGAGGAGAGTGTGTGGAGTAATGTCAAAAGTAGCCCGCCCACCTAGCCGCGCGGTCTAATGCGCTACTTCCAGAGCAGGAAAGCGTGCCGGTCCTCGGCACGAATCCGCCCAGCGGATTAGTGGCGACGACGGATGTGTCGGCCAGCCTCTGGGTGGTTTTTATCGCGGTTTTCCATCTACCTCAGGAAATGGGGGCTGGTTCCCCTTATTCTGCTTCAGATACACTATGACGGCGATAGCTGCCAAACAGTCTTCACATTTCCATACACCATAGTTATTCTGCCACTGAAACATTTGGGGTTACACTAGCCTAGTATGAGACGTTCGCAGGGGGGATGGGGGCTGGGGGTGAATCAACTGGGGGCCGAAGCGCACAATAACCCTGGGTTCGATGTGGGGTGGCCTTGCGGTGGGTAGACTGCTGTGGCCTGTTGTTAGGTTATGAACCACTGAGGGCCTATGGCGGGACGAAGCCTCTCCGTCGTCTCTAGGTCACCGGTGTAATACACAATACAATACACACCCAATGTCAAAAGTATATATTTATCTCAGTTTTCTTTTATATGTAACGGTAGAGGCACATCTTTAATGATTATACAGATTGGAGAAGGTTTAAGCGGGTAGCCGTCTTCGAAAGCAAGAAAAACTGAAGACTTTCGTGATCTTTTCTTTTAAAATAAAAAGTTTTATTAGTTACACCTTTGTCCCTAAGAAATAATGGTGTTGTCCACGTTGGACGCTTCCTGTAACCACTGCAAAAGGCTGAAGGAGCCTTGCAGGGCCAGGTGGAACGTTACACGTCAGTGTAAATTTTCGAAGCCCTCCTATTAGACCTGTTACTCCACCACCACATTAATTTGGAACAAAACTCATCAATGTTCCATAAAAACACGGGAGAACTGCCGGATGTCAGTAACGTCGTGCCACGGTATTTCTTCTGGCCATCTTCAGGTGAGTGCCACTGCAGTAGTACTGGCGAGTACGCGCTGAGCTCCCATTTAAAACCTTCTGAGGTGACATTGCGCATGGGCTGCTCAGCGTGCGCGTTCATAACGGCTCCGTGCGCTGCACCTCGCGCCCTCCACTGTGAAAGCCTGGCGTATCGGTGTCAGGTCGATTTCCATCTTTATGCAGATAACTACGTCGACTACGAAGTTTCTCTATAACAGGATTCCAAGTAGAGTTTAGCTGATAACCGTTATCTCGATTGATGAGAGTCTCGTTGTCAGACAATCTTATTTCCACATATTCATTGATAATCGAGCTCCAAAAGTGTGATGTATGGGCCCAAATTTTTGTGTCGTTGTAATTCAGGGAATGGTCTGTGGAAATTCAATGTTTGGCGATTGTGGACTTGGTGGGTTGGAGAGGCCGAGTATGCCGTTGGTGTTCCACATTGCGTTCCTGCACAGTTCGTGTTGTTTGCCTTATATATGATTTGCCGCATTCACACGGAATTTTGTAAACACCTGATTTACGTACGCCCAAGTCGTCTTTAACGGATCCCACCAGTGATGAAATTTTGGAAGGCGGGCGAAAGATGACTCTCACTTGAGACTTTCTCAATATTCTGCCTATCTGTGAAGAAATATTCCTAATAAATGGTAGATAAACAGTCGACCTGAAGACCTCTTCCTCTTCCTTGGTCCGTCGTTTATCGTCTTCATCACTCTGTTCACTTGCCTAAGTGAAAAGCCATTCTTCAGAAATACTTTTTGCTAGCCGCAGCGCACGGAGCCGTTATGAACGCGCACGGTGAGCAGCGCATGCGCAATGTCACCTCAGTACGGCTTTAAATAGCGGAGCTCAGCGCGTACTCGCCAGTACTACTACAGTGGCACTCACCTGAAGATGGCCAGAAGACACTGCGCCGAAATATCGTGGGAGGTCGTTACTGATATCCGGCAGTTCTCCCGTGTTTTTATGGAACACTCAGTACCCCGGGAAAGCTTTAAACATCACAAAACTCATCAGTATTTGCGGCCGAAGACTTCCGGAGTAAGGCGCCAACCTCATTCTGCCAACAGCCTTGCGAAAGAGGGCGGAGAAGCCAATAGAGGTTCAAAACATTCTCTTGGGGTGAATAAATGCCCACAAAGGGGGGAGAATCAACATTGACCCGCGTCATGAGAATGCAGAAGGCAATAGCCCCTGCATTAAGCATACGTTAAAATGATTCAAATGGCTCTGAGCAGTACGGAACTTAACAGCGGAGGTCATCAGTCCCCTAGAACTTAGAACTACTTAAACCTAAATAACCTAAGGATATCACACACATCCATGCCCGAGGCAGGCTTAGAACCTGCGACCGTAGCGATCGCGCGGTTCTAGACTGAAGCGCCTAGAACCACTCGGCCACACCGGTTTGCAGCACACGTAATCTATATCCACAGGACATATGGTTGTTAACTGAAAAAGTGTCACGATAATCTCTCCATGGGCAAAAGAATCCGGAATAGCCCCCTTTCGGATCTCCATGAGGGACTGCCAAGGGGGAGGTGACCATGGGGTAATGATGAATAACCAATGAAAGGATAATGTTCTACTAGTCGGCGCGCGAAGTGTCAGACGCTTGAACGTGCTAGAAAAACTAGAAAATCTGGAAAGGGATCATTGAAGTGAAATGGAAGAAGACAAGGATTTCTGATCTGATGAGTATAGGATAATATCGACAGCAGCAGAAAATGGTATAATGGGGCCAGGATTCGTTATGAACTGGAAAGTAGGAAAGAGAGTGTGTTATATGAACAGTTTAGTGATGTTCTCATCAGAATCGACAGCAAACCAATACCGTCAACGATATTCCAGGTACACATGCCGACGGCGGAAGCAGAAGGTGAAGAAATAGAGAATGTATACGAGGATATTGAACGAGTAACTCAGTAAGTAAAAGCAGATGAAAATCTAATAGTCATGGGGAATTGGAATGCGGTTGTAGGGGACAGAGGAGAAGAAAGGGTTAGGGGACAATATGGCCTTGATAGTACAAACGAGAGAAGAGAAAGGCTAATTTAGTGCTGCGGTAAATCTCAGTTAGTAATAGCGAATACTCAGCTCAAGAATGACAGGAGGAAGAGGTGTATTTGCAAACGGCCGCGTACGGGAATATTTCCGTCAGATAACATCATCGTCAGGCAGAGAATTCCCGAAATTAGATGCTGGATTATAAGGAATACCTAGGAGCAGATATAGGTTCAGAGCACAATTTAGTAGTGATGACGAATAGGCTGTAGTTTAAGAGACTACTCAGGAAAAATAAATGCACAAAGAACTAGAATATGGAATTATTAAGAAATGAAGAGATACTTTTGAAGTTCGGTAAGGATATAGAGTCTGTGATGATGAATAGCTCAGTAGGCAGTACAGTTGAAAAGGAATAGACATCTCTAAAGAGGGCAATCAAAGTATTTAGAAAGAAACCTTAGGTACAGGGAGGGACACTGCGAAGAAACCAAGGATAAGACATGAAGTACTTAAGCAGATCGACGAGAGAAGGAAGTCCAGTGAATTTCAGAAATACACGTCAATTAATAACGAAATAAACAGGAAGTGTAGGGAAGCTAAGAGGAAAATGCTGTATGAAAAACGTGAAAATATCGAAAAAGAAATGATTGTCGGAAGGACAGATTCAGCGTACAGGAAAGTAAAAAAAAAACCTTCGGAGAAATTAAAATCAAGGGTGATAACATTAAGAGTTCAGTTGAACTCAATTTTTAAGTTCAGAGTGCAAGGAACTTAGACCATCTTGAATCTTAAGTGGAACAAATATCGACTGACTCCCGACGAAATCCGTTTTTATTTTGTATTGCATTCCTTACTGAAGGAGTAGCACCATTCATCAAATACAGAATGAACGTTTATTATTTCTTCATTAAGACAGACAAGCAGAAAGAATTGAATTTCCCATTGACCTTCTTTCAGCTCTAACTTCCGGTCTTCGGTATTCTTTGGGAGCTACGCTCAGCCTGCACTGTCTTTGCTGCTATTACCGATGATATTACGGGCAGACCAACGGCTCTTGGCGTCTCACGTAGCTCGAATGGAACATCTCAGACAAGAATACAGCAACTCCAGGCTAAGAAAGGGCAACAGCCTCAACGGGTGCGGGGCAAAGTCAGGACATGCGGGGACCAAGCAGCAATCGGTATTGTAATTGTCAACTGTCGAAGCTGCGTTGGTAAAGTACCGGAACTTCAAGCGCTGATAGAAAGCACCGAAGCTGAAATCGTTATAGGTACAGAAAGCTGGCTTAAGCCAGAGATAAATTCTGCCGAAATTTTTACAAAGGTACAGACGGTGTTTAGAAAGGATAGATTGCATGCAACCGGTGGTGGAGTGTTCATCGCTGTTAGTAGTAGTTTATCCTGTAGTGAAGTAGAAGTGGATAGTTCCTGTGAATTATTATGGGTGGAGGTTACACTAAACAACCGAACTAGGTTAATAATTGGCTCCTTTTACCGACCTCCCGACTCAGCAGCATTAGTGGCAGAACAACTGAGAGAAAATTTGGAATACTTTTCACATAAATTTTCTCAGCATGTTATAGTCTTAGGTGGAGATTTCAATTTACCAGATATAGACTGGGACACTCAGATGTTTAGGACGGGTGGTAGGGACAGAGCATCGAGTGACATTATACTGAGTGCACTATCCGAAAATTACCTCGAGCAATTAAACAGAGAACCGACTCGTGGAGATAACATATTGGACCTACTGATAACAAACAGACCCGAACTTTTCGAATCTGTATGTACAGAACAGGGAATCAGTGATCATAAGGCCGTTGCAGCATCCCTGAATATGGAAGTTAATAGGAATATAAAAAAGGGAGGAAGGTTTATCTGTTTAGCAAGAGTAATAGAAGGCAGATTTCAGACTACCTAACAGATCAAAACGAAAATTTCTGTTCCGACACTGACAATGTTGAGTGTTTATGGAAAAAGTTCAAGGCAATCGTAAAATGCGTTTTAGACAGGTACGTGCCGAGTAAAACTGTGAGGGACGGGAAAAACCCACCGTGGTACAACAACAAAGTTAGGAAACTACTGCGAAAGCAAAGAGAGCTCCACTCCAAGTTTAAACGCAGCCAAAACCTCTCAGACAAACAGAAGCTAAACGATGTCAAAGTTAGCGTAAGGAGGGCTATGCGTGAAGCGTTCATTGAATTCGAAAGTAAAATTCTATGTACCGACTTGACAGAAAATCCTAGGAAGTTCTGGTCTTACGTTAAATCAGTAAGTGGCTCAAAACAGCATATCCAGACACTACGGGATGATGATGGCACTGAAACAGAGGATGACACGCGTAAAGCTGAAATACTAAACACCTTTTTCCAAAGCTGTTTCACAGAGGAAGACCGCACTGCAGTTCCTTCTCTAAATCCTCGCACAAACGAAAAAATGGCTGACATCGAAATAAGTTCAAAATGGCTCTGAGCACTATGGGACTCAACTGCTGAGGTCATTAGTCCCCTAGAACTTAGAACTAGTTAAACCTAACTAACCTAAGGACATCACAAACATCCATGCCCGAGGCAGGATTCGAACCTGCGACCGCAGCGGTCTTACGGTTCCAGACTGCAGCGCCTTTAACCGCACGGCCACTTCGGCCGGCCTCGAAATAAGTGTCCAAGGAATAGAAAAGCAACTGGAATCACTCAATAGAGGAATGTCCACTGGACCTGACGGGATACCAATTCGATTCTACACAGAGTACGCGAAAGAACTTGCCCCCCTTCTAACAGCCGTGTACCGCAAGTCTCTAGAGGAACGGAGGGTTCCAAATGATTGGAAAAGAGCACAGATAGTCCCAGTCTTCAAGAAGGGTCGTCGAGCAGATGCGCAAAACTATAGACCTATATCTCTTACGTCGATCTCTTGTAGAATTTTAGAACATGTTTTTTGCTCGCGTATCATGTCATTTCTGGAAACCCAGAATCTACTATGTAGGAATCAACATGGATTCCGGAAACAGCGATCGTGTGAGACCCAACTCGCCTTATTTGTTCATGAGACCCAGAAAATATTAGATACAGGCTCCCAGGTAGATGCTATTTTTCTTGACTTCCGGAAGGCGTTCGATACAGTTCCGCACTGTCGCCTGATAAACAAAGTAAGAGCCTACGGAATATCAGACCAGCTGTGTGGCTGGATTGAAGAGTTTTTAGCAAACAGAACACAGCATGTTGTTATCAATGGAGAGACGTCTACAGACGTTAAAGTAACCTCTGGCGTGCCACAGGGGAGTGTTATGGGACCATTGCTTTTCACAATATTTATAAATGACTTAGTAGATAGTGTCGGAAGTTCCATGCGGCTTTTCGCGGATGATGCTGTAGTATACAGAGAAGTTGCTGCATTAGAAAATTGTAGCGAAATACAGGAAGATCTGCAGCGGATAGGCACTTGGTGCAGGGAGTGGCAACTGACCCTTAACATAGACAAATGTAATGTATTGCGAATACATAGAAAGAAGGATCCTTTATTGTATGATTATATGATAGCGGAACAAACACTGGTAGCAGTTACTTCTGTAAAATATCTGGGAGTATGCGTACGGAACGATTTGAAGTGGAATGATCATATAAAATTAATTGTTGGTAAGGCGGGTACCAGGTTGAGATTCATTGGGAGAGTGCTTAGAAAATGTAGTCCATCAACAAAGGAGGTGGCTTACAAAACACTCGTTCGCCCTATACTTGAGTATTGCTCATCAGTGTGGGATCCGTACCAGGTCGGGTTGACGGAGGAGATAGAGAAGATCCAAAGAAGAGCGGCGCGTTTCGTCACAGGGTTATTTGGTAACCGTGATAGCGTTACGGAGATGTTTAACAAACTCAAGTGGCAGACTCTGCAAGAGAGGCGCTCTGCATCGCGGTGTAGCTTGCTCGCCAGGTTTCGAGAGGGTGCGTTTCTGGATGAGGTATCGAATATATTGCTTCCCCCTACTTATACTTCCCGAGGAGATCGCGAATGTAAAATTAGAGAAATTCGAGCGCGCACGGAGGCTTTCAGACAGTCGTTCTTCCCGCGAACCATACGCGACTGGAACGGGAAAGGGAGGTAATGACAGTGGCACGTAAAGTGCCCTCCGCCACACACCGTTGGGTGGCTTGCGCAGTATCAATGTAGATGTAGATGTAAGAAAAAGAAACAATTCTAAAAACGAAATAAAGATAATTACCTCCTTAACCAGAAACATCCTGATTCTCAACTCGTTCTGCTTATTCATTTTTTTAAACCTACACAACATGGATATAAAATTAACATATGTAAGGGAGACTTTGTACCCTTACATATGCGGTCCCATTATAAGCGAAGAGTTTGTACTCTTACATATGCCGCCCCTTATAAGTGAACAAGCAGGAAAGGAAGGAAAACCGAAAAACAAGTGTAAACAAAAGATAATTAGTCTTACAATGTTTTAAAACAATAGGTTACTAACTTCTTACACATCAGTGGAACTCCATTTTTAAATGCAGAATGCGAGGGACTTCGACCGTTTTTTTCAGTTTATCTTCGCAGACGATAAGTCAACCGTTTATTTATTTATTTTACGTTTTTACGCTTTGTAAAAGTAACAGGCCGATGTAGTTGCGGTCTGAAACGTTTTTACCTTTGCAACCTAAGCTGATTAGTCAACGTATCAGCTAAAATACTTCCGATATATAGTACAGCAGTGGTATAATTCTCGTTAATAAATCCACCGAAGATATATTACAACCCAAGAAATCCTGTTTGTATTTGCATGCAAAGATTCGTAGACCACCTTTTTCGGTGTCGTTATGAAGCTTAGTTTTCACTGTAAAATCCATTATAATCAGACCCAAAACGATGTAAAATGTCATAAACAAAACAAAATAACTTGTCAAACCATTTATGTCATGGTTATGCTAATTGCTCAGAATCCATTCCTTATAAAACTTCTCAGGGTCATAAGCAACATTTAGCGATTCGTAAAATGGTTACAAGTGGAGGAAATGAGAAAAGGTTTAATTTCTGCTCAATCATAATGCTACCAGTATTAATACTATTTTAGATATTCAGCATCTCTTTCCTTATAATACACAAGCTTGGCATATGTAGCAGAAGCATATGTAACACCCTCATAATCTAGAACAGACTCCTCACCTTGGAGCAGCTACTTAGCTCACTAAATACATGCAGCAATATCAATATCTTTATCAGTGTGGAAACTCTTATAGAGAGCTTTCATTTCTTGCTGAGTTCACTGCCCAAGTCGAGTTCAATCCTAACATTGTCAACATCACCACTAATAACGTAATTACCTTCCTATTGCTGCCCCTAATTTAAGCCACATAAAACAACATATATCACTTTATAGTATAGTATTAGCACATATTAGCCTTACCTGTACCCTACCGTTATAAACGATGTATTACTATCATCATATGAACCCTACTGAGCACTAACTATATGCCATTTCTGAATTATGTAATCTGTTAGAAACTGCCTAATAAGCTTGTTACACCATACAATTATGAAAGAAATGAATTGTTAATTAATAACGCTTTCATTTTTTATGAATGGTCGAAAATCCTACATATTATAAATGCCCTTTCCGTCGCCAGCTGTTGGGTTGGTTAGTATTACTGCCGTCGTATGTGCAACCTTGGTTGTCATGAATGGTTCCTTATACAGTGGGTAAAACTTGCTCATTTTCTTTCCACACCAGTCACTTTTCTTGTGACTTTTAGCCAAGATTACATCTCCCACGTTGTACAATGTAGGGGTGCATTTTTCCCATCTCTTTTTCCATTTTTCAGCATCCCTAGACATCTCTTCTTTAATATTCTTAGTGACCATGTGTTGCGACTCATTTAACACTAATTCCAATTCATTTAATAATTCTGTTAACTTCAAGAGTTTAGCCGTACAGAAAGTTCGAAACAAGTGCCCCAGGTCATGTACAACTTTGCGGATACTAGCGCGCAATCAAAATATGATTTACATTCTCCCATGTCAAAAACTCTTTTTAAGTTCTTCGACGTAAACTGGCTCCCATCGCCTGTTAACAGGTTCTTAGGTTTACCGACTTCTTTAAAATAATGATCTCGTAATTTTATTTTGCTATTGGTTGCAGCTTTTCGTAGACGGAACAACTGTACAAACGTTAAACAACGTTCTAATATGACCAGGATGTATCCCATTCCTCCATGATCTCTAGGCATTGGGCCAGAGAAATCCTATGGCACTAACTCCCAAACTTTTGCTTTAATAATGGGTTACAGCAATTTACTCGTGAAATATTTAGTTTTACTTCCGGCGTATCTCAGAGAAGCGTAATATTTCCTTTACTGTCGATTCATATTTTTAAAGTAGCAGTATTTCTTCATATGCATGATACATTTAAGTGGTATAAAGTGTGCATAATCTAAGTGCACATACAATGTAAGTAATTCTATGCTCTCTTCAGGCATGCATAGTAACCTTTTATCCCTTTTGTTGTTGTTATGAAGCAAAGTTGCTTCGTTATCTATCAATTTTCCCGAACGACTACCGTGAATACCAGGAATCCGGTTAAACATCATATCTCCGACATCTATGCGGCCAGAAAAAGGTATTGCAAGAACGGGACCAACGACCACTGAAGATAATCGTTCTAAACAGAAATGGAGCCCTTCCAAAAATTGCTGCAGATTTCAATCTTGAGCCATCAACAAGTGTTAGAAAATCGAACCATTGAACGAAACATCATCGATATGGGCTTTCGGAGCTGGAGACCCACTCGTGTAACCTTGATGACTGTCCAACATAAAGCTTTGGGCCTCGCCTAGACCCGTCAACACCGACATTGGACTGTTGATGACTGGAAATATGTTGCCTGGTCGGACGTGTCTCGTTTCAAATTGTATCGAGCGGATGGACGTTGACAGGTGCGAAGACAACCTCATGAATCCATGGATCCTGCTTTTCAGCAGGGGATTGTTCAAGCTGGTGAAGGCTCTGTAATGGTGTGGGGCGTGTGCAGTTGGAGTGATATGGATCCCCTAATACCTCTCGATACGACTCTGACAGGTGACATGCACGTAAGCATCCTTTCTAATCACCTGCATCCATTCACGTCCATTGTGCATTCCGACGGACTCTGGCAATTCCCGCAGGGCAATGCGAGACCACACGCCTACAGAATTGATACAACTTCTACAAAGTGACTCAAGGAACACTCTTCTGATTTTAAACACTTCCGCTGGTCACCAAACTCCCCAGACATGAACATTATTGAGCATATCTGGGATGCTTGGCAATATGCTGTTCAATAGAGATCTCCAACCCTTCGTACTCTTACGGATTTATGGACAGCCCTGCAAGTTTCATGGAGTCACATCCGTCCAGCACTACTGCAGACATTAGTCGACCTCATGCCAATTCGTGTTTTGCCACTTCTGCGTGTTCGCGGGGGCCCTACACAATATTAGGCAGGTGTACCAGTTTCTTTGGCTCTTCAGTGCAATATTGAGTTGTCTGTTCCTTTTACGTGCCTTATGGAAAATGTAAATTTCTGCAAAAAGAGAGTCTATGGCATAAAAGTCTACTTGTTAGTGGAAAGATTATTATATTACAGTCACTATGTATTGTAGTTTCATTGCCCACCAATAAGTATTTAAACTTTCTTTGATAGTATAATTACTTTCATGGTTCATGAACATTCTACTGGCAAAAGCTGTTGGTGTATAGTCCAGTGGCTGCTTCACAATTTGGTCCTGAAATATGAAGCATCCCAGGCTGCAATCAGATGCATCTGATGATAGGCAGAACGGTAACATGAAGTCAGGGCGAAATAGTGTACGTAAATTCCCTACACTTTCCTCTATAATGTTAAACTCCTCTGAACAATGCTCATCCCAACTCCAAGATGTGTTTACTTTTAATAATTTCAATAATTGTGATACTTTCAGAATTGATTGTGAAGAAATTTTCCATAAATTCCCACCATTCCTAAATGTGACATTAGTTGTCTTCTGTTTGTAGATTCTGGACGACGTTTCATAGGATCTGACCTACTTGGGTAGAGTTTGATTCCTTTTGTACTCACTACGTATCTCAAAAATTTCATCTCATTCCTACCAAATTGTGATTTTGATAGTTTAATCATACATCATTGTTATCTTAGTCTATTGAAAAATCCATTTGGCATCTGTAAGTGTTCATTCCATGTGGTAGATATAACTACAATCTCATCAATGTGCATTAAAATCTTATCTCTTAAGTTGCTGTCAACGGCTTCGCCTAAGGCTCTTTCAAACATTGACTCTGAAACGTTCAGTCCAAGGGGTATTACATGAAATTGATATGATTATCCTTCAAATAGAAAAGCTGTGCACTTTCTATAGGTTTTATGAAGTTGTGTTTGTCAATATCTGCTAGTGACATCTATTGTACTGATGTATCTTACCCTGTAAATTCGGTTAATGTTTCTTCTATTACAGGTGGTCTGTCTCTGTCACATTCAATTTCTTTATAAACACCTCCTGCATCTAATACTTCTCTCACAGTTCCATCAGGTATTTCGACTACAACTAAGGTGTCTATACAGCAAATGTCAACAGGGAGGGGAAGGGTAATTTGGATGGGGAAATAGTAGGAAAGTTAAAGGGGGGAGGCACTGTCACGAGTGGTAAAATACCAGTGGTTATAGGGTTCAGAAAAGACCCTTTTTTAGGGTAGGGAGGACAGAAAGAAAGCAAATTTTAAGAGAGGTTAGAACTGAGACAAACCTTAAGTTGAGAAAGAAATCAAAAAACATAATTCCAGCTTATTACGTCAGCATAAACAGCTATTGGTTAATAATTTTCAACAGACAGCAGATATTATAACTCTACCAAATTTTAACTCAGTCAATGTGAAATGTCAGCTATCTTTATTGCATCAAAATATTCGAGGACTGAGAAACAAAATTAATGAAATAACTATCTGCATAGAAGAATTAGAGTCTTCAAACCCAGCTGACATAATCTGCCTCTCTGAACATCATGTGACCACTGGTATAGAACGTTTAAGTGTTACAGGGTTTAGGTTAGCATCTCACTTTTGTAGATCAGAAATGGAGAAAGGAGGAGTTGCCACATTCATTAGGAACTTTCACAAATTTAAGAACATAGACATTCATACATTTTGCCTAGAACAGCATATGGAAGCATGTGGAACAGAATTAGAATTTCATAAAAAATCCTTCATAATATTAAGTATATATCGAGCACCCGCAGGTAACTTTAATCTGTTTGTGAACCACCTTGAAGCTGTACTGGCACATTTAACAACCAACAACAAAGAAATAGTAGTTGCTGGTGATTTCAATGTAGATTTCCTTAAAGACTCTCCCAATAAGAACTTATTTGAGTTAGTAACACTATCATTCAACTTCATTCCCACTGTAAAGTTCCCCACTAGGGTAGTCACTTGCTCACAAATAGCCATTGATAATATCTTTATAGAAAAGTCCAATGAACAAAATTATATTACAAAACCAATAGTCAATGGCCTATCAGACCATGACATGCAGTTCCTTCTGTTAAATGTTAATACTGAACAGGATATAAAATCTGATAAATCTGAGCTCAAGAGGGTAATCAATAAGCCAAAAATTGATTATTTTAGGACACTCCTCAGAGACATTCACTGGACTGATGTTTACAGTGCTCATGGCATGAATGAAAAATATAACACTTTTGCTAATAAAGTGCTTACCTTATTCGAAAACTGTTTTCCCTCAAAACTTACCAAGGTTAGAGCAAAGTCTACAAAAAAGCTATGGATTACTTGAGGAATAGGGGTATCTTGTAAAACAAAAAGAAAACTGTATCTGTCAATCCGAAACAGTTCCGATGTTGATGCTATAGCACATTACAAGAAATACTGCAAAATATTAAAGACTGTAATACGGATGTCAAAGCAAATATATTACAAGGAAAAGATAGTCATATCAAATAACAAAATAAAGACAATATGGGATATAGTGAAGGAGGTGACCAGTAGAACCAGACATGAAGAGGAACAAATAGCATTAAGAGTAAACGTTACATTGGTGACAGATGTGTATAGTGTTGCAGAACTTTTTAATAAACCTAACTGTTACCGAAAAGATGGGGTTGTCAGGTTCGGTAGATGCTGCTATGGAATACCACAGACCAGAAATTTCAAGCAACTTCCATTATATGAATTTGACCCTCACTACCCCAACAGAAATAATGTCCATCATAAAATCTTTAAAATCAAAAACATCTAGTGGGTATGATGAAATGTCAACAAAGTTAATGAAAGAATTTGATTCTGAGCTAAGTAACATATTAAGCTATCTGTGCAACCCTTCATTTATCAGTGGAATATTTCCTGAATGGCTGAAATATGCTGAAGTTAAGCCACTGTTTAAGATGGGAGATAAAGAAATAGCATCAAATTTCCGTCCAATTTCACTGTTGCCAGCATTCTCAAAAATTTTCGAAAAAGTAATGTACAGTCGAATTTATAACCATCTTATCTCAAATAACATACTGTCAAAGTCACAGTTTGGATTTCTAGAAGGTTCTGATATTGAGAAGGCTATCTACACTTACAGTGAAAATGTGCTTGATTCATTAGACAAAAAATTGCAGGCTACTGGTATATTTTGTGATCTGTCAAAGGCATTTGACTGTGTAAATCACAATATCCTTTTAAGTGAATTAGAGTATTATAGTGTAACAGGAAATGCTGCAAAATGGTTCAAATCTTATATCTCTGGCAGGAAACAAAGGGTGTTATTAGGAAAGAGACATGTATCAAGCTATCAGGCATCATCCAACTGGGAACTAAAGTTCCATTTTGGGGCCCTTACTTTTTATTGTGGATATCAATGACCTTTCATCAGTAACATTACCAGATGCCAAGTTCGTTTAGTTTGCCGATGATACAAACATTGCAATAAATAGCAAATCAAGCGTAGTCTTAGAAAGATCAGTTAATAAAATATTTGTGGACATTAATCACTGGTTCCTAGACAATTCTTTGTCACTAAACTTTGAAAAAACACGCTACATGCAGTTCAGGACTTGTAAGGGGTGTCCCAAGAGTATATATCTAACATACGATGACAAGAAGATAGAAGAAGTGGACAGTGTTAAATTCTTAGGATTACAGCTTGATAATAAATTCAACTGGGAGAAGCACACCATAGAACTGCTGAAGTGTCTTAACAAATCTCTGTTTGCAATGCGAATTTTGCCAGACATAGGGGATATAAAAATGAAAAAGCTGGCATACTATGATTACTTTCATTCTATAATGTCATATGAGATTATTTTTTGGGGTAATTCATCGAGCTAAGCTAAAGTTTTCTGGGCACAAAAACGTGCAATAAGAGTTATATGTGGTGTGAACTCAAGAACATCCTGCAGAAGCCTGTTTAGGGAACTAGGGATACTAAGTACTGCTTCCCAATATATTTATTCCTTAATGAAATTTTTCATTAAAAATATATCACTTTTTCGAACCAACAGCGCAATTCATGGAATCAATACTAGAAATAAGAATAATCTTCACAAGGATTTAAAGTCACTTAGTCTTGAACAAAAAGGTGTGCATTATTCAGGAATACAAATTTTTAATAACTTGCCAGCAGCCATAAAAGGTTTAACAACCAATGAAATTCAGTTTAGGAGAAGCCTAAAGGATTTTTTGGTGGCCTACTCCTTCTACTCCATTGATGAATTTCTCAGTAAAACCAACTGATTTGTGTGTATATATATAAGTACAATATAACTTCTGCGCAATTTCAGTGCAGTAATGTGTTCATTGCAAATAAGTATTATAGTAGTTGTATTACATGTTTATTACCTAATAAATAAAAAACTTTTTTATTTTAAATTCAGTTCATTAGTATTTGTAAAATGACTTTCATATAGTGTTCATTAAAAAATGACGATCATTCCACTTGGGACCTGTGGAATGGTACATTAGCTTATTTGTTTTAGTTCTAAATATTTGTCATGTATTGTTGTTTTTCTAACACGTTCCACATCCTGGAGGACCTCCTCACTACGGATCAATTGGAATGAAAGTAAATCTAATCAAATTGAATGATATTCTGACAAACCTTCATGTCATTTTCCTTTTGGACTAACATTTTCATAGAAACTGATATTGGATATGCTCTTATAATGAGTGGACTGTGTGCCTTAATCTCTAAGGTACGAGTGAAGTCTGTTATAATTCCTGGTCTCATTCAGAAACATCCATGTGGCTACTTAATAAAGAAGCTAACCGCTCTTTCTCATTTGTGTTGAGATTCACTGATCTACATACATTGTTAACTATGTCCTCTTGATTTGTCAGTAGGCTGTAATAATGCTATTTTCTGTCATCATAATTGACTATCTTAGTTTCTAATACTAACGTAAGATTCGCCTGTAGATTAGTCACAGGATCAAACTGTAATGTGACTATGTTTTCGTCTTGTCCATATGGAAACCGTACTGTGCTCGTTTGAAAATCTGATTTGACTCTGTGCTCTGTAAGCCAGTCTGCTCCGAGAACAATTGGCATATTTAACCCTGTGATCACAAACATTGGGTACTAAAATGTGTATGAACAAATTCAAATATAATCAACAATTGTTGACAATTTGGTTTACTTGTGGTTGCTGTTATCCCTGTGATTTTAACTACTGTTACTGGAAGTCTTGGAAACATATGCAACATACAGTTTTGTTTTAATAACTCAAATTCTACTACACAAATATCGCTACCATAATACAGAAGTATGCTTACTCATGTATGTCCAACTACTCTGTTAAGTTTTCATCGAACATGTTGGTTAAAGGGTTGTGTTAGTTCTGCCAAGAGATTGTCTGTTAATGTATTCCCATTGCCATTCCTTATTAAACGCTCCACCCATACCATCTACAACGACTCAAGTGCCACCTTCCTTATGAGAGTTCTTACTGAGTCTGCCTCCTTCACTGACCTTCCGGATCCCCTCGTCTACAACTGCCACCATAAAGTTGACCTATCCAATTTTCTTCCCCAATCCTCCCATTTCCAGAAGTATCTTGACTGCTATAACCATTTCACCTCTGCCTGCAAAAATGCACCCATCTGCCCTTACTGCAATGCAGCACACATCCTTTAACTATGTCCCAACCTCACCCCCCTTCCTTCCTGTAATACCTGCAGCGAAATTCACCTGATCTTTTCCTAAAAAAGGTACATCCAAACCCACTCCCAGCAAACCCAAATTTACAGACCCCATATCTGTCCTATAGATCAGCCAGTCCATCCCAAGAATTCTTTCTGCCCACCCCCTACTATTGAAGAAATCATCTGTTTCCTCAGTGTTTCCATGCAGAACATCCACCCCTTCCAGCAGACTTCCCTTGCTGCCCATTCCATCTTAAAACTTTCGCCTCTTACTCCCACAATGAAGCACATATCGTCTTCATTTGCTTGACACTCTCATCTAATATTCTCTCCTCCCTCCGTCTCCTCCATCATCCTTCATGTTGCTGCAGCAGTACAGCGTCCATCACCAATACATCCGCTCCTTCCCTTCAAATAAACCCCTCTTCATGCATACCACTTCCGATCACTGCACAGACGCTGTAAGTAGGCTGTTTAGGTTTTCTTATTGGTATCGCCACGTAGTGCTCTGTATAAAAATCACTGGCTGTGCTGTGTGCAGTCTGTGGCTAGTTTTCATTGTTGCCTGCCATTGTAGTGTTGGGCAGCTGGATGTTAACAGCATGTAGCGATGCGCAGTTGGAGGCGAGACGTCAGCAGTGGTGGATGTGGGGAAGTGAGATGGCGGATTTTTGAGAATGGATAATCTGGAGGTGTGTCCATCAGAAACAGTACATTTGTAAGAATGGATGTCATGAACCGCTATATATATTATGACTATTAAGGTAAATACATTGTTTGTTCTCTATTAAAATCTTTCATTTGCTACCTATGCCTATCAGTAGTTAGTGCCTTCTGTAGTTTGAATCTTTTATTTAGCTGGCAGTAGTGGCGCTCGCTGTATTGCAGTAGTTCGACACGGCCTAAGATGAAAAATTCATATCATTGATTCCACAAAACAACATTTTTAATTAAAATACTTAAGCAACCTAAACAAAAAAATACTCTCCCTTTAAACAAAAAATATTTAAAGGCAATCAATGTAAAAGTAAAAGATGATATTCACGAAAATAACCAAGAGAACAAGTATAAACACCAGAGTAACGAAGATTTTTGTGTGGTAGGTGATTTGTGAAACGTATAGGTTAAATTAGTCAGGGCCATTCTCTTGTAGGGATTACTGAAAGTCAGATTCCGTTGCGCTAAAAAAAATATTGTGTGTCAGTTTAAGCACAGTCATGTATAATTTTTCTAAGGGGACGTTTCATATGTCGACCCTTAGCCGAGGATACCTCACTGGAATCTTCTGATTTTTTCTTGTAGTTTGGGTAATTAGTGCAGCCTTTGTTTATTGCTAGCGCGTAATAGAAGGGAGAATTTCCTTTGTAGTTGTAGTTTTTCATTCTTGTACAGTAAAACAGTTGCGGCATGCATGTAGATTTGCACCAAGTATTTCGTGCTGCGCTTGCAATTAACGAGATATTATTTTCAATGCTATGGTAATGTGTTTTCTTATTTTGCTCTTCAAATTGTGGTTTTCTGTGTTTTCGTGTGAAATATTGTGCCAATAATGGCGTGTGAAAAATATAATACTAGGCTCCAAAGTAAACTGAGAAATGACAGTGAAGACGAAACCAGTGTGTTAGCGCCGCCGAGTAATGATTTAACTAATGTTCAAAGTAGTAATTTGGTAATTGTGCATAAGGAAATGTAGCGGGCTGCAAATAATGATGTAGACAGTGAAACAATTAGTGAACAGGGAAGCATTATCGATCGATCGGTCGGCAACAGCTCGTCTCAGGAATCCGAAATGACAGGACACAATCTAGCAAATACTGTAGATTCAGGTTTTGCTTCCTCACCAATTTCTCAAATAAGTCAAGACACATTTTCTGCTTGTCAAAATGTGAATGTTGCCGGTGCAAATGCACTGCCGAAAAGCATAGAGGAACTTATTCCAGACACTAATACATTATTATTGCAATTAATGCAACAAATGAAACAAAATCAGAGACAAACACAGCAAAAGCTTCAAAAGTTAGACACAATGGAACAAAAGCTTCGAAAGTTAGACTCAGTGGAACATACACTTGAAGAAACACGTGAAGATTTAACTACTGAGTTACATAAAATCGAACCGAAATGTCAAAAAGTCTGTAATGACGTAAAAACACAAATTTGTGAGCATTTCCAACCTATTTTTTCACGGCATGAAAATACATTACAGAATCACGAATTAGCCATAAAAGAACTGCAAACTATTGTTCATGAGAATCATGAGACCTTGCAAGCTAAAATTGACTCAGGTGCATCGACCAATTCGGTTACGCAACTTGCAAAAACTCAGGAAAACTTAAAGGACACAGTAGATACGATTTCAACACATATGGACACTCTGAAATTTGGTTCAGAAAAACACACTGAGGAAATAAGTACACTATCGGAGAAAGTAGCCGAACTTTCGGATCAGTTCACTAACTTATCTGCAAAGGTAGATGATGATCTGAATGACACAAGACCTGTAGCCATCACTGAAACAGAAGAGTATGAACAAATTAAGAAATTCAAACAAATTCAGAATCAAATTAATACGCAACACAAAAGAGAAATCCGGGAAGTACAAGATCAGTTGGCACAAGTAACACTAAAATTACATATTTCAGAGGACACTCGCGCTCCAACACGGGAAGAGGGACTTAGAAATACGGAAAAGCCACAAAATAATAACACAGGGCACTTCGGAAATTATGAAAGAAATTGGCTAGGTGCACCGAATTTTGAGATGGAACCGCCGACACGACGTAACAATGACCGATATGCTACTCGCCGACACGATGATTTTGACTATAAGCTGTTCATTACTACATGTAAATTCAAAACATTTAAGAATTCTGGCAATGACATTCATCCAAAGCGTGGCTCCATCAATTCTCTCACTGTTTTCCTCCCAACTGATCATCAGAGCACAGATTTGAATTTATGTGTGGCTACTTAGAGAATGAACCAGCTGAAGGAATGCGATCGGTCATTCACGATTGTCACAGTGAAGGAAAATTTTATCATGCCTTCCTCTCAGCATGTTGGTCTCAAGCTACACAAGACCGAGTATAACATAGCATCATAATGATGAAACATTTCGAACAATCTGAATTTTCCCGACTTGTGAAATATTTTGAAGACATGTTGCACAAGAATCAGTACCTGTCTAACCCATACAGCCCCTCAGAACTCATCCGCATTTGCTTAATCAAATTACCTGAATATTTACGACATATTATTTTGGCAGGACGTTGCAAAGACGGCATTAAAGCTTTTCAGGGACTCTTACATGAATTAGAAATTGACACCGACAATTGCGGAACACGAAAACAGGAACACAACAATTACAGGTCACATCTGTCACAATTCCACGATGACAGAAATAATAAATGGACACGACAAGGCTAT
This sequence comes from Schistocerca americana, assembly GCF_021461395.2. NCBI lineage: Eukaryota > Metazoa > Arthropoda > Insecta > Orthoptera > Acrididae > Schistocerca > Schistocerca americana. The sequence goes on along the minus strand of NC_060119.1, from coordinate 263,436,980 downwards.
TCTTACAATGTAAATCGTGACCAAAACAGACACCACCCATATGACAACCGTTGGCAGAGTAGTAATAATTACAGGGATAGATCACCTGTCCGCAGTAATGACTATCACAGAGACAATCAGAGAAACAGACAATATGGGAACCAAAATAATTATTATCAAGGGAGACAGAATAACTTCAGACGCAACAGTCCAGCGCGCAGTTATGATTCTGGGAGAAATTCTCCTCCACGTGACCGACAAGAAAGAAACTATGGAATCTACCGACATGACGACAGACGATATGACTGTAACGACACACCTGAATTGCATCAGAACTAGCGGGATTCAAACAGGGCAGGGGCCTCTCGACAAGGTGAATTTGTAGAAGTAAGGTCTCCTAATCCCAATAACGACGCGCGTCAACAAAGAGACAGACAAAGACTCGCACTGCAGGCAGCCACATGCGCCGGCTGGCTCAGAGAAAAATAACATAGACGCTAACCTTGAGAAAAATTCCAGTATTCTTTACTGACGTATACCGCATGATAATTGCAGTCAAGTTAAAACTCTGAGTACTATGAAGGGTAAAGGATTGCACCACGCTTCACATGTAAAACCGCTTATTGAGAGATAATCTGCTTTTTAACTTAGTCTTTGCTATAAAATTTTTCGCTTCATGTTACTAGTACGCTTCATCAGACTTAGAAACTGTTAACATGCAACTATGTTTTAAAGTTAACTATTCAGTCTAGAACCTAGGGAACATAGTTAGACAGTAATTACGAATGCATTGTTATAGTGAACAGATGACACAGTGTTATTGTGTGTGTACATTCTTGCTTGTTAGTTGCACGATTACGTAACGACTATCAGGCTTACATACTTAGGACATATACTGGCACTGCTAATGAAATTTTAATGCAACATTTTGGTTTACTTGAAAATACATTCTGGATTTAAAGTACTTTCTGTGAGATACCAGATGACACAGTGGTTAGTTTATGTGACAGCTACACGATTTTATCACGACGCTACTAATGGTTCACCATTTGCAATGTTGCTTTTGAGGTTTTTCTGTTTTATGTCTGCACAGTTTTTCTGAATTCTTCTGGAAAGTAAAACGCGTTTTAGTAGTAACTTTTGTGGTATAGCTGCAATGAGACAGCCTTTTTCGTAGCATAACAATACGTTACATTATAGTACTTCCTTGATCACGGTAAGGTACGTAATAACTACGATATCTATACGCAAAGCAGTTCACTTTCGTTTATGATGAGGTAAGTACATTGATTTCAGAGATTATCTTACAACAAGACACATGGTTTAGCGCTACAGTACACGTCTTTGAGTGATTAATTTTGTACTTAAAACATTTAGTTTTAAAGATTTTTGAATTACAAAGATACAAAGGTTTTCCGTGATACATTTGGTTCCATTGCTGTAATCTGTAACACCTGAGGGTATAATTCCATTAATCCTCAGGGGGGTACATGCTTACTTTGTGTACCATGTGTTTGGCAAGCACAAGGAGCCAAAGCTAATATGGTATTTGCTTATACAACTTTACACATCGGTACCATATTTCTCTAACACATAAATTTCACAGCTATCTGATCATTTAACTGGGAGAGACAAACATTTATTTTACTACATCAGTGACAGATGTTTACGTAATTACACAGTTGTATAACTTCACACTTATGAAACTGTATTTTGTCTGTACTTTGTGTACTGTTCATATTTTTTCGGAACCATTGTGATACTATGAGAGCTTTGAATGATGTATTTGGTATGGGATCATGATTTTGAAGTACGTTTGAGGTAGGTGACACTATTCAAATGAGCAGAGAATTTTTTCTTAGGTTTTGAAATTATTGCAGAAAGCTAAGAAATTTTTAATGTTTTGCTGTGTTTTTATGAAATTGTTATGATGACAATGTGTATTATGCTGTTGAGGTATGTTTATGATCAATAAGCTGAGAATCGTACTTTAAGAGTTAGGAAATGTGTGTAAATGCGTGAATGTATCACAATGGATTTTGTTTCTACACATTTGCAACGCAAATTCTCGACCTGTGAAATTTTTTGTATGAGACTGTCATTGTAGTGCAAACTGGTGTCGTAAATATTTCGGTAAGAAAGGTAAGTGGCCGTGACATATTGCGTTGTGAGCGGCCAGGTGTACCAGCCGCCTTGAGAAAAAGCTATTAGGTGGAGAAGAAAGAGGCCATTATCCTCGTTATTGATATTTCTTTGTAGAAAGCATCGCAAATACGACACGTTCAAACTTGAAAACTTATACTTACACTGTGGAGCTCTTAATTTATGATATTTACTAAATTGCCTAATGAAATGATGAGAAACATTTTTACATCTATTGTCTTTCTAGTTGAGAGATTTTTTACTGCCTTTGGAAACGCCATTTGCCTAGTGAATGACGTTTCACGCATCGCTTTGTATATATTTGCTCATTTCGTTTAATATCTAGTTTCTAGCTGCACTGCAGCATTGGTTAAAATAAAATTTAATAGATGTTCTAATATAGATATTTTATGCCTACAGATCCAAAAAATAATAATTTTATGATCTACTTCCAAAAAAAAAAAAAAAACGAGGGAGCACAAAAAGACATTTCCCCTTCACATGACTTGCATACATAATTTTCTTTTCAACTACTTGGCAACATTTCTCATAGAATAAGTTGTGGTGCACCACTTTAATTAGATAGACATTAAGATGTGAATATGAATTTTCCTTATCTGCATTGTTGTTTTTAGTGTACTATTTTTTCTGCTTATGGGTTTGTCATGTTTCGATATAAGTTATTACATTTACTGCTGCTTGCTTTGCCAATTTCCATTTTTTAGTCATTGCTGTTTGTGTTAATTGTTTTGTGCTGCTGCATTGCCTCGTCCCTTAGTTTAGCATCTGAGCTCAGTAGATTTAAGTTAGCTTAAGATGGGGTAGGCTATATAAGAGAACGAGTTGTGCTGAATTGGAAGAAATGCATTGAGAAGCCACAAGAAAATGGTTCGGCCAAAAAAGTATTTTGAAAGAGGATATGAACAAAAAAGTAGGTTTTAGGGAGAACAGGTTTAGGTAGGATTTTCTTGGAAATAAATGATGAGGTAAGATATTGGAAAATAAATAATGAGGTAAGAAATATCTGAACATATAAATCCAGAAAGCATGCTTGCATAGGATTTTTTTGGTGGAAACAAATGTTCAAATAAGACGAAAGATCTATGGAATGAAGTTTTAGGTTGGAGTGCAGTACCAAATGTTACACTCAAAACAAACCCTGCCCCTTCCTTCTGTGTTATTCTGCTATGTGTTTGTGTACTCTTGTACATTTGTGTTTTTCCTGTCTTTATGTGTTTACTTGATATGAGTTATGTTGTGGAATTTTTCTAATAATATGTTATTTTCTTTGTAAAGATGCTTAGACATTATTTATTCTGCTTTGTTTTAATGCTCATGTGTGAAGTTGATTTTTCAAAAGTCATTCTGATCTTTTATGTATTTATTCATGTCATAATTCCTGTAACACTGATGTACGTGTTTATTTCTATTCTTTTGTACTACAAATGTTATCTGTATTATTATGTTTTAATGATGTTTTCTGTATCTCTGTAATTGTATTCTCATGTTATAAAATTGTAATTGACACCAGTTTATCAAATTAAGTAACTTGTAAGGATTCATTTTACTGCACACATTTCTGTTGGTCATAGTATATGCACAATATGTGAAAAAAAGAGGACTGTTAGTGTTTGCACATGTGTTAATAATTCAGCAAGGGACTGCTTAACAGCACTGCTGCTTCTAAGGACAATTCCAAAAACTTTGTGAGTGCACAAGTAGTGGTTTATGGACTTGCTGTATTGTCAGCAAGACTCTTCGATGGTAATTGTGCACCTACCAGTCGCAACAGATGGCTGCTGGCCGTCTGTACAAGGACTACAGTGGGTCTGCATCTCTGATGGCCCACCAGTACCGTAATCTCTACCAGGACTACAGTTGGTCTGCTCTGTGATGGCCTACCTACCAATACTCTTCAAAACTTCGGCAGACTCTGCAGTGGGTTTACTCTGTTGTGGCCCATTTCCTGTCTGCATGTCAAGAGTCAGCACTGTCTTTCCGTTGGAAGGACAACACTACTTTTTCAAGACTGCATGGAAATCCACTACTTCTGTGTGAATTTTCATTAAATGCTCAGACTTTGAGAAACACACATCAATTTTACTGTGATAAACGATCAGGACTGTCTTTATGGACTGTGAGAAAATTTTAGCTTTTGACCAACATTGTATTAATAAGTGTGTGCATATGATTTCTTTGTTATTGTAACTGTGAAAAATTTTTGAACAAATCGGTATTGGCCAGTGCCCAAAACAATTTGTAAAATTTTTTGTAGGGAGCATGGGGGCTATGTAAGTAGACTGTTTAGGTTTTATTATTGGTATCGCCACGTAGTGCACTGTATGAAAATCACTGGCTGTGCTGTGTGCAGTCTGTGGCTAGTTTTCATTGTTGCCTGCCATTGTAGTTTTGGGCAGCTGGATGTTAACAGCACGTAGCGTTGCGCAGTTGGAGGCGAGCCGTCAGCAGTGGTGGATGTGGGGAAGTGAGATGGCGGATTTTTGAGAATGGATAATCTGGAGGTGTGTCCATCAGAAACAGTACATTTGTAAGAATGGCTGTCATGAACTGCTATATATATTATGACTATTAAGGTAAATACATTGTTTGTTCTCTATTAAAATCTTTCATTTGCTAACTATGCCTATCAGTAGTTAGTGCCTTCCGTAGTTTGAATCTTTTATTTAGCTAGCAGTAGTGGCGCTCGCTGTATTGCAGTAGTTCGAGTAACGAAGATTTTTGTGAGGTAAGTGATTTGTGAAACGTATAGGTTAAATTAGTCAGGCCCATTCTCTTGTAGGGATTACTGAAAGTCAGATTCCGTTGCGCTAAAAAAAATATTGTGTGTCAGTTTAAGCACAGTCATGTATAATTTTTCTATGGGGACGTTTCAACGCCTTCATCCTCAATGAAACGTTCCTTTAATCCTAACACGTTGTCGATACACCTCCATACGTCCACCACCGTACTGACAATCCCTGCCCCATTGCGTAAGATGTAGATGCTGTTGGCCATCTCAAGCGTATTCTGTCTGGCCACAACCCCTGCCTAACAACCATACTGAGCACCTTGTCCTCAGCATCTCTCTCTCCACCCTGATAATTGCCTGCATCATCATTTCTTTTTGTCCCACTACTCACATCCTTCATGACTTACTGACCCACACTAATTGCACCCTATCCATCTATATGATTTCCGCAGACCTCAAAATCTATAGTCGTGACAGCACAGACCTCCAGCAGTGGTACCAGTTTATTGACTCCATGCAAGGGGGTCTTGTCCTCCTCCTCCAGTACATCTATCCATTCTCCACACTCGCGACAGAGGCACGATCCTTTAGCTCAAGCAAATAGAGAGACGTATCTGTATCTTTTTACAGAAAAGGAAAGCCAACATTTTTATTGGACATGTACATCACTCATCGACACTCTCTCTGTACTTGTCTGTTTTCCATCGTCTTCCTGGCAGCGACCACACCTCACATTAACTACTCCTCCACGACAGCTTCCCCTTCCCTGATAAACTCAGTAAGGCTAATCATTTTGCATACCACTTCTCCACTGTCGTCTCCAACCCTGACGAACCTCACATCGACTACTTGTTCCTCCCTGCCATCCAAGAATCTACTGCTACCACTGTACTGCCACTTGTTCCATTACTTGGTTCATATGCTGCAGACACAATTAAACACTCCCATTATAGCACCTGATGTTCAACTCATCCTCTGCACCAAATGCAACACCACCCCTGGTCATGATCGCATCACCTACGGCCATCTGAAGGAGTGACTTTCCTCCTTCCTCACCGCCCTTGCCACCTCTGTATAGGACCATCCTCTCTACTGGCTTTCACCCCGACCTGTGGAACACCTCCTGCATCCTGCTATCCCCTACACCCAACAAACCCCCTTCGGTCACCTCCTCCTACTGTCCCATGTGCTAGGTTTTCGAATCCGTTCACTTCTGCCATATCCATCACCACCTACATCAGCACCACCTCTTTCCTATTACCTGGAGATGCTTCTGGCCAACAACCAGCTCTTTAACCTATCTTCTCTCTCTCCTACTTAACACCCTTCGGCTGCCATTTTTGTTTCCCTACCCTTCAGAATGCCTGTGACAATGTATGGCATTTCAGTCTGCTTTTCGAACTTCAGACATACGACCCCCTGTCAGTTATGTCCATATCATCATGTCCTTCCTCTCATACTGTCCTTCCTAAGTCACCATCCATAACACCATCTTCTCTATCTTCTTCCCCACTGCAGGTGTGCCCCAAGGATCTGTTCATTTTCATCTTCTTTATCTCCTGTACACTGCTGATATTCCCAAACCAATCCCCCTCCCCCCCCACCCAAACATCTCCCTCAGTATGCTGATGATACCACCTTTTTGCCCTTACACTACCTTTCAATGGTCCGAGGGTTCTCTTCAAACCCACCTTGACCAATTCACCTTTTGTTGTAACCAGTGGCTCTTACTAAGATAAATCCTTCCTAAACCACGGCAATCACCATACATTGCACTCGTGTTCCTTCCAGGTCGTTGGTTTCTGCCTTACTGTCTATGACTGTCCAATCCATTTTACTCCCACCTTGAAATACCTTGGATTCATCCATGACTCCCTCTTCACCTGGATTCCTCATTACCATCCAATATAAAGCCCGCAAGAGACTCCACATTCTGAAACTTGTATCCAGTCGGGCTTGAGGGCACCATCCTCCTACCATCCTCGTATCTACAAATCTTTGATCTGACCAATTCGTTGTTATGCCAATGTCGCCTGAATCTCCACCCCTCCTAAATTCTGCAAATCACTCCACATCTTTGAATGTTATGCACTCCGTATCCATCTTTCATCCCCCACGAGAATCCTCTATAACCTACCCACCTTCCTACAATTCTGTACTCCCTTTACTGCATCCTTCCTCCTACCCCCCTCTCCTTCCCTTCCCTTTACTGCCTTCCCTGTCTTTGCCCTCCTTCCCGGATTGCTCTTCCACCCTTATCAACTTTCTCTTCTCCCTCTTTCTGGCCTCCCCACCCTTCGCGGGTCCTACCCATTTTAACTTGCGGAGTGCTACAAGCACAGGAGTTTTAAAATGTTTGCCGGCCGGAGTGGCCGTGCGGTTCTAGGCGCTACAGTCTGGAGCCGAGCGACTGCTACAGTCGCAGGTTCGAATCTTGCCTCGGGCATGGATGTGTGTGATGTCCTTAGGTTAGTTAGGTTTAATTAGTTCTAAGTTCTAGGCGACTGATGACCTCAGACGTTAAGTCGCATAGTGCTCAGAGCCATTTTTTTTTTTTTAAATGTTTTCATGTCATATGGATTGTACTGCTACGGCCTGCGTTTTCATAGTGTTAAAAGTGCCGCTAGTGTTTCTTCGACGTCTTCATCCAGTGTGGCTAAATCTTTCTCTGTTATATTTGTAAGTTTCGCTCAGTTGAAGAGTGGCGTCAGTGTGCCACTGCCACTCCATCCCTGCCCACACAGGGCAGGGGGATGAAACAGCAGTAAAGGAAAGGAAAAGGTCTTCATCAGTTTTCGATAGCTCACCTGAAGGTTACTGGCAGGTAACTTGTCAAAATATGGTGCGATGAATTAATCTACAGCCAGCCGGGGTGCAAAATGGCGCAAAATTTTCGAAATTCTGAGAAAAATGGAGTCAGCTGTAGGGACAGGCGGATAATCGGACATACGTACAAGAAACTGGAGAGAACAATAACACTGGAAAACGAAAACGAAGTATTCCAATTAAAAATAGTCTAAGAGAGTGGTGCACTCTCTGGACCTATCGTCCATTCTATACATCAAGGAGCAATGGCTGATATAAAAGGTAGGTTCAAGAGTGGGATTAAAATTCAGGGTCACAGGATTTTAGCGATAAGATTATCTGATGAAATTGGTATCCTGAGTGAAGGTGAAGAAGTTAAAGGGTCTGTTGAATGAAATGAACAGTCTAATGCAGGGCTGGACGCATTAGCTGCATGCGAAGCTACCAGCGGACACATTAGGCGTTAGTACCGCGTTGCGGGCACGATGCGCACGCAGATCGCATTCTCTTACTAGGGAACAAATAGTGGCGACCGGGCCGCAAGAGGGATAGTCGATACTACCCTTGAGCTAATGACGTCGGACAGAACAGCCTACTAACTTAACGGCGCCATGGCGTAGTGAAGAAAACCAGATGAATTTGCGCTAGTGTACTGCTTTTCACGCGCCATCTCGTCACACAAGGCTTTGCACATCAGTTAATAGGTTGTAAGACAGTCGTTATGTTTTCCTACGTTTGTCTTTGATGGAAATCATAATTTTGATATTTTTTTTCTGTGCGACCGGCTCTTACATCGTGTTCCAAGTTCCTGTGAGTTCTAATGTACCGTGCTCAATCCGTTCGATAAAACGAAAGGATTGTGCATGTTCAGATGACACCAGCAGGCGGTAGAAGAACCAATGCGAAGTTGTACTCAAGACATTTAGGTACTTTTTAAGGTCAAATAAGAATGTAAGATGTATTATTAACAGGGTGTCATCAACTCTTCAATTGGTGTTCCTGTCATGTCCATCGGCAACGCTATGTCGTTTATGCAAGTCCCAAAAACAACATCTAGGCTCAACTAGCGTACTTAACAAAAGTATAGCAAATAGCCAGAGTGACATATCGCCATAGCTACAGTGTAGCTCTGAAAGGAAGGATTCGAACTATCGATGTCCCAAACCGCCCGATCCCAGTTCATTAACGGTTTGTACAACAACGTCCCTCACGCCACTTACTCTGGCACAGTTTGCAGCAGAGAAGCAGTGCCAGGATGCGGTGTATCACTGTTAATTCCTGATGGATACCTCCAACTTTCACATTTTTCTTATTAAGGCAAAGATATCACCCTATTGACAAATCATTGCAATCGACGAAAAGTTTCACACAACTAAGATCATATTTGTCAATAAGTTTTTCTAATCAAGAAAATATGTCGTCCGTCGTAACTGTATCGAGCAATGGCACTAAATCACGGAGTTCCTCCATGGCGTTGAAAAAAATGTGTGTGAAATCTTATGGGACCTAACTGCTAGGGTCATCAGTCCCTAAGCTTACACACTACTTAACCTAAATTATCCTAAGAACAAACACACACACCCATGCCCGAAGGAGGACTCGGACCTCCACTGGGACCACATGACGTTGCACTCAGCGCCAGCACCTCTCGCAAATACAGCAATCTGAGCAACGTCCGTTACACACGTGCTTTCAGCCAAAACGAAAGCTGAATGTTTGATCTTTCAGTCGCATTTGTATGTCGTTTGTCATTTCTTCGATGCGTCTTCAAACTCTTCTCCATCAACGAGGAACTCTTTCGAGAGTAGAAAGAGTCGCTAGAAATGAGATTGTTGCAGCGGCAAGAAAACTAAGAAATTATTCATCTCTTAAGGAACGAGCTCTTCTAACTATATTAAGCTATGTGATAGCTCGCTGTCGTTGCACCATCATTCTGAGTGATATGGTTCACTTTCTGTAAATACGTTAGGGGGAGGAGATAACATTGAGGGAAAAACTACATAATGTTTTATAAATAATAGTTACATATTCAAGAAACGACACGTATCTACATGAAGTAACTTCTTTCTCTCTTTTCTGTTGTAACGGCGACCGGAACAGTCGCGGGGTTAAAGTGGCGGAAAACGCGGCGGGACCCGCGGAGCAGCCCACGAACAAAAACACAACGGGAGAGGACGGACATGACCAACAAAGGATCTTACGACAACAACAAGTACGAAACAACAGAGTCAACAAAAGCTAACTAGACAACCACATCCACTCGTAAACAAAAGACGAAAGTAAATACTCTGTCTAATGCGAGGCGATATGTCCTGAGACGTATGCAAGGTTAGACTGGAAGGCTGAGCTTTTTTTTTATTGTTATTTTAAACACCTTATACAAAGGTGCAAAGGTGGGCTGTCAGCAGCATAGTACGCTGCTCTTCATCCGCTAGTGGTACAATAAAGATGACATAAAGGTGGTACAGATAAGACAATAAAAATGGCGGGCAAAAACTGGGCACACCAAAACAATAAACATGAAGCCGTTCACGCTGGACGAGAAAAAAACACTAAAACCCGATGACACGGCGCACAAAACACGGACGACTCCGACGGCACAGGTGAACAGTGGTGGCATGACGGCGAAAGAACACTAAACACAAAACGAAGTCACACGCACTAGACACTGATGACGACGATCTCCTGCGCGCGAATGTCCACTGAGCGTGTACGAGTCTGGGGACCTGCCAAATGAGGAGGAGGGGGGGGGGAGAGGGAGCGGGGAGAGCAGAGATGCCACGGGCAGGAGAGATAGGGGGAAGGGAGGAAGGGGGAGGGGAAGCCCGGGGGAAGAGGGGTGGAGGAAGGGAGGGGAAGAGAGAGAAGGGAGGGAGGGTGCCCAAAGAAAAAGACACAAGAAGTGGGAGGGGAGGATCAAAGTTGGTAGGAGGAGTAGATGGAGGGAGGAGGACATCATCAGGGAGGGGGAGCTGGTGGAGGCCATCTTGGGAGAGGGTAAGGAGGGTGGAGAGATGGAGACCGGGTGGGACGTGGGAATACAGGTGCGGCAGCGGGTGGGGGTGAGAGAGGATGGATGAGACAAGCTGGTGGGGAGGATCGAGTTTACAGGATGTGTACAGGATCCGTATCCTTTCAAGGAAAAGGAGGAGGTGTGGGAACGGAATGAGGTCACACAGGATCCACGTGGGGGAGGGGAGACGGATGCGATAGGTGAGGCAGAGAGCATGGCGTTCAAGGATCTGAAGGGATTTATAAAAGGTAGGGGGGGGTGCGGAGATCCAGGTCGGATGGTCGTAACAAGGGATAGGGCGGATGAGGGATTTATAGGTGTGGAGTATGGTGAAGGGGTCCAGACCCTACATACGGCCGGAAAGGAGCTTGAGGAGAGGAGTCGGGAGCGTGCCTTGGCTTGAATTGTCCAGAGATGGGGGGTCCAGGAGAGGTGACGGTCGAGGGTGACGCCAAGGTACTTAAGGGTGGGGGTGAGGGTGATAGGACGGCCATAGATGGAAGATAGAAATCGAGGAGGCGGAAGGAAGGGGTGGTTTTGCCTGCAATGATTGCCTGGGATTGACCTTGAGCAACCACTGGCTGCACCAAGCGGTGAACCAATCAAGATGGGATTGGAGAAGGTGTTGGGAGCGCTGCAGGATGGGGCCAAGGGCAAGGAAGGCAGTGTCATTGGCAAACTGGAGAAGGTGGATGGGGGGTGACGGCGGCGGCATGTCCGCCGTATACAAAAGGCACAGAAGGGGGGAGAGGACAGAGCCTTGGGGCACACCGGCGGAGGGAAAAAAGTTGTAGGAATCCGTGTTATGGATCGTGACGTAGAAAGGAGGGTGAGAGAGAAAGGAGCCGATCAGACGGACGTAGTTAATGGGAAGGGCGAAGGTTTGGAGGTTGAAGACTAGACCAGAATGCCATACGCGGTCATAGGCACGTTTGAGGTCAGGGAGAGGAAGATTGCGGAGCGACGGGAATTAAGCTGCTCGGAAAGGAGATGAGTGAGGTGAAGGAGAAGGTCATCAGAAGAGAAGGATGGCCGAAAGCCACAGTGGGTAACGGGAAGGAGGCGGTGCTGGCGGAGATGCTGGTGGATGTGTCGGGTGTGGATGGACTCCAGGACCTTGCTGAAGACTGAGGTAAGGCTGATGGGACGGTAGGTGGAGACAGCAGACGGCGGTTTACCAGGTTTAAGGAACATCAGGGTATGGGAGGTTTTCCACAGGTCGGGGTAGTAGCCGGTTAACAGGACTACATTGTAGAGCCTTGCCAGGGTGGAGAGGAAAGAGACAGGAGCTTCACGAAGGTGGCAGTAGGTGACACAATCGTGACCAGGAGCGGTGTTGCGTTTTGTGCGGAGTGTAGCAATGAGATCCTGTGTAGTGATAGGGGCATTGAGTTCCGTGTGTGCAGTGTTGTCCAAGTACTGGAAAACAGGTGCGAGTGGAGGGACAGAGGTGTCAGTTCGATCGCGGACATTCGGGAAGTGGGAGTAATGGAACTGGGGATCATCGGGGATGGAAAAGATATCGGAGAGGTAGGAAGCAAAGTGATTGGCCTCACTGAGGGTGTCAGGGAAGGGGTGAGCATCATGGAGAAGAGGATGGTAGGGGGAGGATTTAGTTCCGGTAAGGCGACGGAAGGTTGACCAGAACTTGTACAAGTTTATAGGTAGGCTAGCATTTAAATGGGTGCATGTCTGTCGCCAGTCCCAGCATTTCTTAGCCGCAAGCAAATTCCGAATGTGTCGCTGGAGGTGCCGTTGGCGTCGTAGTGTGTCCAGGCCACACATGTGGAGGAAGGCACAGAAGAGACGGCGGGATTCACGGAGGAGGAGGATGGCCTGTGGGGGTAAGGTAGGATGGTGGGGGTGGATGGCGACAGTAGGGACATGGGCCTCCACAGCCTCAGACAAGGTCTGCGGGAGAAAGGAGGCGGCATGGGTAACATCGTCAGGGTGGTGGTAGGTGAACGGGTGGCTATCCAACTGGGTGGAGAGGGTATTCCAGTAGGCATTCCAGTTGGCACGGAATAGTCATGGACGTACTTTTGGGGAGGGACGTTACGAGGGTCGGGGCAGGGGCGACAACCGTCTGAAACGGTGAGGAGCACAGGTAGATGGTCGTTACCAATAGGCTCCAGGACATCCACCGTTATGCGGCCAAGTAGTTTAGGGGAGGAAAGGATAACATCGGGAGTGGAGTTGGATTCGAGACGGGTGTCTGGGGAATGGGGATGAGGTCGCCTTGAAGGGAGGAGAGGAACTGATGCCACCGCTGTAACTGGGTTGCGGAACGACGATGGATGTTGAGGTCGGCGGCGATCACGTAGAAGGAGAAGGTATGTTCAATGTGGTAGAGGAAGTCGAAGGGAATAGGGGCGTTAGGGCGGACATAGATGGTGGCACAGGTGACGGTAAGGCCGGGGAAGAAGAGCCTAAGGATCAGGTGTTCAGTGTGGTTGGGAAGGAGAGGTTGGAGCCGAACTGGGATCTGGCGGTGGTTACCAATGGCAACTCCGCCACGCGCAATTGGTAGGGGATTATCGGAGCAATGAAGGAGGTAGGGCGAAGTGTGGACGGTGTGGTGGGGTGGGAGGAAGGTTTCATTGAGGAGGAAGGGATCCACACGGTGGGTGGAAAGGGTGTGCAGAAAGAGGTTCTTGTTGGCAGGAAGGGAGCGGATGTTGTTGAAAAGGATACGGTGCTATCGTGCCATGACAGGGATTTAGACAATGGCGTCAAGACGGGAGAAGGTAAAATGGGCCTGGTTGTTGGAGTAGGTGGCATATATTTTTAGGTGGAAAATGGAATGGGCGGCGAGGGATATCTGTTGTGGGTGTGGGGGCGCTGGAATGGGTGAACATTTTGGAGGACAATGGTGAGGAATCTGATGATGTCCTCAGCGGTAGGGGGTGGGTGAAGGGAATTGCCAGGAGGGGTGGGGGCGTCCAGAGGACAGACAGGAACGATGAGTTCAGGAATGGTAGGAGGGGGTCAGGCCTTACATTTCTGGGAGTAAGTAGGATGAGGGACATTACAGGTATTACCAGAGGGACGGGACTGGAGGTTGGGGCACTGCCGTAAGAAATGGGCTTGCTTACAGTGAGGGCAGGTGGGGGCCTCGCAGCACTCAGATGTTGGGTGTGCATTATACCGCAAGCACCTCTGGCAGTGGAGGGATTGAGGAGGGGAACGGGAAGGGTCAATGTGGTAGTGTTGGTGAAAGAGAAGGGCACCCTCCTTCAGGAGACGGTCTATGGAGGGGGCGTGTTCGGAAAAGAGCCGCATAAGGCGGGTGGAGCCGGCTGACCTATGGATGTGGTGAACTGCACGCACCTCCAGATGGGGATGCGCCTTGAACTCTGCCAACACCTCCTCCTCCGTGATTGTCGGACTAAGCCGAGTGATCACGGCGGTGAGGGTCGGCAGGCGACGCGGGGTTTGGGGTTGGTGGGAGGGAGACGGGGACGGAGCAGGGGTGAGGGAGGCATTAGGGCCAAATCGGGTGACAGGGATGTGGGAAAGGAGATCTGTGTGAAGAGTAGGGCTGACGGAGGAGATGAGGACCGAATCACGGAGAGGAGTGTAGAGGGAGCACAAGGAAAATGCTAGCGAAGGAAGAGGGTGAGGTTCCGGGCCTCAAGAAGGGAGGGATCAGATCGGGAGAGGAGGTAGCGGTAGGAGGAGGGGGAGGAGGAGGAGGAGCAGAGGGCAGGGACAGAGAGGAGGCAAGGGTGGCACTGGGTCGTTTTACGGCGGCGGAGGAGGTGTGGGGGATGGAAGGAACTGGAAGGTGGCATGGAGTGGCATGTCCTGGTGCTGGATCCGGCGCCGGAGATGGTGAGGGCGAAGGCGATGGCAACGGAGATGATGAAGATGATGAAGAGGGTGAAGGGGAAAGTTGAGCGTGGGCCATGGCCCTCCAGGCCACCACCCTATCAGGGGCCACGGAAATGGAAGGAGCACAGGGAGGGTGTGGAGGGAAGGGATCAGAGGAGGTGCGGCAGGGAGGAGCCGGGGATGGGGCAACAAAAAGTGAGGAAGATAGATGGGAGAGTGAGGAGTGGAGGGATGGACTGAGGGGGGGGGGGGGGGGAGTGATTGGGCACACCACGTGATAGTGGCGGCGGCGGAGGGAGATGTGTATACGATTGCAGTGGTGGTGGCTGTAGTAGTGGTGGTGGGGGTTGACATGGTGATAAGGGGAAAAACACGGGACAGGACAAAGAAGCAAACGAGGGATGGGCAAGGCGACGAGAAACACAGAGTAAAAGGGATGGAGAACGATGAAGGAGACTGGGGCCGAAGCCCCACTCGGCTGCTGCTGGCAGGGGGGGGTGATCTGGCTGGCTGGCCGGTGGGGACGCTACTGCTGCTACTGCTGCTGCTGCTGCCGGCTGGCTGGAACCGCTGCCAGCTGCTGGCTGCCGGCTGCTGGCTGCTGGCTGGAACCGCTGCTGGCTGCTGGCTGGGGCCGCTGCTGGTTGCTGGCTGTTGGCTGCTGGCTGGACCGCTGCAGGGTGGCTGGCACCTGCAATAGACCTATCGCTTCGATTAGAGCCGGGAAGGCACAATCGAAGGGCGGAATCCTTTCGGATTACCGCCGGAGATGGCAGTCTGAGCGACAGGCAAGTGCTAAAGTACTTTATCGGGGACGCCGCTATTGGCCGCTGCAATCACGTGTTCCTCTGTAGCGCCCTCATTCTAAATGTGGGCCAGGAGGCGCGCGCCGCCGCAGCTTACAGCGCAATGGTGCAGAGACCTCTAGGGCTTGTCGACGTCCATGATGTCTGGCGGGGATTAAAATTGCGCTGCGCGCGGTACCAGATTTTCTCTTTTAGTTCGAGAAGTTTGGCCTTCCCTTACTCAGCAGCCAAAGCAATCACCAATTTCTCTCGAAGGTTTTGAATATGCTTCTTCACTTTGTACTTTCTCCCTATCTATATAAAAGCATTACCTAGGAGACACTCGGAGAAAAAGTAATCTTCTTAACACTGCAGCTTGAAGCATAGGGATTTTATCGATTTTCTTTTTTAGGGTCTTAGCTCCTCCTCAGCCATTTTCTTCGCACTCATTTTTGCCTACCACAAACTCAAAAGACTATTCAATACAGACACAACACTAACAACATGAAGTACACAGGCCCGTCTTCCAGCATGCGCGTTGGAAACACAGGAACGACGTCAGCAGGAAGATGGAGGGAGAACTGCTGGTTGGCATCACTCACGGCGACCGCTGCGGGAGTGCGCGGACGCCTTCGTCTGGATTAGCGCATTTGCACACCCCTAGTCTAATGAGTACAGATTAAACATTTAGAGTAAACTGGACAAGGACACAGTAACACTTAGCAGCAGAAATGAGAATAGCAGAAAGCTTAGCATCAAAATTGATGAGCGCAAAGTAGATAAAGTTACGGAGTTGTGATACCTTTGAAGAAAAATGACGGTCAAAGCAAGGAGGACATAAAAAGCAGACCAGCAAGGGCGAAGAAGGCACTCCTGCTCAGAAGTCTGCTATTATTAAACAAAGGGTTTAATGTAAAGAGAAAGTGTAGTGTTGGCAGAAGAGCCAACACTGTGTTTCTAGAGGAGGCCGAAATGCACGCGTTTAATAACACGCTGACTGGCGTGATGTCTGGAACAGGACAATATCTTGAGAATTGCAAATAAAGTACGTAGTTGATATAATACTTAACTTTAATCCACAATTGTAGAACATCGCTCTTGATGATACATGCTTCACATAATTAATATCAATTGAATACGGCGCCTTGCTAGGTCGTAGCAAATGATGTAGCTGAAGGCTATGCTAACTATCGTCTCGGCAAATGTGAGAGTATCGGTCAGTGTAGCTTCGCTAGCAAAGTCGGCTGTACAACTGGGGCGAGTGCCAGGACGTCTCTCTAGACCTGCCGTGTGGTGGCGCTCGGTCTGCAATTACTGACAGTGGCGACACGCGGGTCCGGCGTATACTAATGGACCGCGGCCGATTTAAAGGCTACCACCTAGCAAGTGTGGTGTCTGGCGGTGACACCACAGAAAGCATGTATGGAGCACAGTATTGTAAGTTAGTGAATCTTGGACTCTGGGAATACTGAAATGGAAGAGATACAAAGGATTTGAGATGTAGCGCTAGAGAAGAGTAAAGAAAATCAAGTGGACTGGTAAGGCAAGCAATGAAGTGACCACAAATTCGCAAGGGACGAATTAGATTTAAAGGCAAACATTAACCTCACGGGGGTGGTCTCATGGGGCTCATGGGTAGCAGTATTGAAGGCATAGCCTGACCATGAAATTAACTATCCCAGCGAGCATCATCATTATGGTGGAATGCGACCAGAGCTACCCTCAACTTCCAAATGGTTCAAATGGCTCTGAGCACTATGGAACTTAACATCTGTGGTCATCAGTCCCCTAGAACTTAGAACTACTTAAACCTAACTAACCTAAGGACATCACACGCATCCATGCCCAAGGCAGGATTCGAACCTGCGACCGTAGCAGTCTCGCGGTTCCGGACTGAGCGCCTAGAACCGCTCAAATTCCAGTTCTCCCGTTCTGTAGTAGACGAGTTCGGATAATTTGGTGTGGTGGTAATGTGAGCTACTCCGGCTTCGAAAGCAGTGGACTTAAGGGACGTTGCGCCATGAGGGATTAGCTGAGCAGGCTCAGGCGCTGCAGTCATGGACTGGGCGGCTGGTCCCGGCGGAGGTTCGAGTCCTCCCTCGGGCATGGCTATGTGTGTTTGTCCTTAGGATAATTTAGGTTAAGTAGTGTGTAAGCTCAGGGACTGATGACCTTAGCAGTTAAGTCCCATCAGATTTCACACACATTTTTTTAAGGGACGTTGCATTGTGAGAAACCAACACACGACAGGGTCCAAACACCCCAAACATTTTCTGTATGCACCGTATGGAGGCTTGCGAGGCTACGTTGTGGGTAGGCATCAGCCAGCAAATACGCGTGAACCCATCCACGCAAACACAGATGTAATGGTTTCCAACTTTCAAACTCGGAAGGGGTCCTACATAACTACCTCTCCATGGCTCCCTCCCCTCTTCCGAACCTAAGAAGAAGGCACTGTATTAAGACTCGGCCGAGCTTTCCAAGTGATTTATTGTTTCCAACTACAGTGGCCCCATTCCTCTTGATCTGCGCCACTTGGTCCTGCAAAGCTGAGGACACCAACTGGCTGTCTGCGAAACGGCTTGGTGCGAAATGGCTGCCTCAGCGACCTATGCACGGCCTGTTGTGTTGGCATTGTACGCCAGCGGAGTTGCGTCGTCGTCAGGATGCCGGCAGTCGACTCAACGTCCCTGCTGGCTCAGCACCGCTCATTGTGAGCTGAATGGGGCCAGCTGCGTGCTTCTCGCCAGCGTGGCTGAGATAGCGGCGACTACAAGCGCCCGGAATTCGGCATGTGTTGGGAGGCAGGACGCCTGCCCGCGGTAGCGAGCTATGGAGTGGCCCCCCGCCGGTTGGTTACGGATCCGATGTTGGCCTGAGAGGGTGGAACGAGCGACCTGCTGTAGACTGGAACGCTGGCGCCCCATCTGCTGCTGCGTGTAGCTGGTGGTGTGACAAGCTTCACCATCCAGGAGAGATGAATGAATCTCATTAGAAAACTGCACCTATTTATATGCATCTGTGCACCTCTGTTTTGCCATACATGCTGCTTCGCATCACATACTGATAATATGCTAGGTTGTCCAGTGGTGAGTATCGACATGCAAAATCGCTATGTATACTCTTTCAGCAATTTGACGGCCCTGTGGCCTCTACTCTGCTTCGCAACTGTTGTTATGCGTAAGTCACTGCAATTAGGGCTGCACTTGGATGTAACTTGTGCTAAAAATTTTGCACAAAACTAACTTTCCCTATTCTAAACGGTGGTGCCACCACAATATTGTGACATAGAAAAAGGTGTAATTAGATGAATGACGAAAACTAACTTCACTGAACGAAGGTTTATTCATAGCTTGCACATACGAGAGTGTGGAGGGAACTGCCTCCAGCCAGGTCACATACAGTATATATACAGCTATAGAACATTCCAGTTTAATGATTCCTGACATTTGTGGATACTTCTAAAATGTACTCGAACCAAATATAGAAATTAAAACCGTACACTGCAGGGGAGTTTTGGACTCACGACCCTCCATGCAACAGTTTAGTATCACAACCACTTCACCACGGACCTACTCACCCTCTCCTCCTTAAGAGGACAGTGTCTCGGTGTTACGTCGTCCTAATCTGGGAACGATTCATCGGTCCCACATACTCCGACTCCTGGTGACTGATTCTCACCCTGTCGGTGAGCTTCTTAGAACTTCTTTTGATGTTACGCTCTTCGTCACCTTTCCGCTTGTTTCCTGTCGCTGGAGCTTCGAATTTACCCTGGATTGCAGGATCCTTGTAGGAGTTCATTCGGAGGACATGGACCATATCTCTGACGTTTTGTCGCCTTCTGTCAGGTTCTAAATCTTCAACTTAATAAGTAACATCAGACAACTGTCTTACAACCAAGGTCCAAAGTAGCGCCTGAGTAGCTTCTCAGAGAGATCAATCTTCCAAACAGGAGTGAAGAACCAGACGAGGTCACCAGGCTGGTAGACAACAGGGAGGTGGCTCGCATCATATCTTCGGCGATCGTTTTCTTGAAACTGCAGCGTGTGGAATCGAGCTAACTGCCGAGCTTCATCAGCTCTGGTAAACATCTGGCCGATGTAGTCGTCGTCCACGTCATCAGGATGTAACAGAAAAAATTTGATGAGTAATTTTGCACCGACGGTTTATATAGATTCGAATAAAAACATTCCGTCGATCTGTAATTAACGATCTTGGGGCACCGTGTTTTAATACAATGTCTTCTACGATGAATTTGGCTACCTCGAATGCTTCGGCTGTTTTTGTGGCTTTTGGAATGGCATAGCGTGTCAGATAATCAGTGCAAACAATAATCTATCTAATGCCAGTAGCAGACGTTGGAAATCGTCCGAGAAGGTCAATCCCAACACGCTGGAAACGCGTTTCAGCTGGTGGAATTGGTATGAGTCGGCCAGGTTGTTTCTGAGGAACTGCCTTTCTCCTCTGGCACACTCGACAGTGCAACAAATAGTGACAGACACTCCTAAATAGACCTGGACTGACACTGGAGTGCAGCGAGACAGTCACTACGTTCTTCAAAGTCTTGATGGTCTTGCACAGGGTTTCTTGAGCGACAGTGGGCATCTTGATGTTTTCTTCCACTTTTGTACACTATGGTAATGTCATACTCTTGAAGACGTAGTGCCCACCCGGCGAGTCGTCCTGTTGGATCCTTAAGACCTGTCAAACAACAAAGTGAATGATGGTCTGTAACAACTGTGAATGGCCATCGATAGAGATACTGTCGAAAGTTGCACATGACTCAGATCCCAGCAAGACATTCTCTTTCTGAAGTTCAGTAGTTTCTCTCGGTTTTTGTAAGTGTCCTAGAAGCATAGGCTGCAACCTTCTCTTTTCCATCCGAAATTTGGACCAGAAAAGCATTGATACCATACCCACTGGCATCTGTGTTTAGTTCTGTCGGTGCTTTCTCCTCGTACGGATGAGATAAACGATGGTAATAAGTACATAATCCGAGGAAGATTCTCACATCTGTAATACTTTTAGGAATAGGAAATTCCGTTACAAATCTCACTTTTACTGGGTCTGGCCGAACGCCTTCATTTGACACAAAGTTCAAGTATTTTAATTTCTTTTGCTCCAAAGAGACACTTTCGTGATTGTGTTTCAGTCTGCGTTGCTGGAAACACTTAAGAACGGCCCTCAGTATTTTTACGTGTTCATCAAATGCCTCCGAGAACAGTATAATGTCATCTAAATAACAAAGACAAATCGTCCACTTCAGCTGCCATAGAAGATTGTCCATCATCCGTTCAAAAGTTGCTGGTGCATTACACAAACCAAACGGCATTACCTTAAACTCATACAGGCCCTTAGGGCTGATGAATGCAGTTTTCTCACGATCAGCCTCATCTACTTTGATTTGCCAATATCCGGAGTACATATTCATGGTTGAGAAAAACTTACCCCCTTCAGACCATCAAATGCATCGTCAATTCGAGGAAGAGGATAAACGTCATTTTTAGTTATCTTATTAAGATTCATGTAATGAACGCAAAAGCGCTAAGTGCCATCCTCCTTCCTGATGACCACTGGTGAGACCATGGGCTGTGCGAAGGCTGAATGATGTCATTTTTCATCATTTTCTCTACCTCGTCACGAATTATTCGACGTTCCCTTGCTGACACATGGCATGCTCTCTGGCTTATTGGTTGATGGTCTCCTGTGCTAATCCATTGCTTCAATGTCGATTTGTCTAATATGCTCTTCACCTGTGGATTAAAGCATTCAGAGAACTCTTGAAGATTGGCAAATAGCTTCCTCTGTTGTTCCTTAGTGAGATCCGGTGATAGTCGAGCTAGAAGATCTTGTCTCGTAGTGGTAGCGCCAAATTCCCCCACAGGCTCGGCATGGGAGGATTCTATGACGCTCAGGTGTTCTTCAATTAACGGCTCAGCGATTGCTACGCACATGCGTCTTCGAAGGATCTGCGGTTCTTGGCGACAGTTAACTATCGACAATTTACCGCATCCGTTCTTAAACCAGACGACAGAGGTTGAGATGACCAAGTTATTCTTCAGTGGTTTGTTTCTCTTACATTCCTTTACAAGATCCCTGGATTGAAGCAGGGCATGACACGTGACAGCTACCTTTCTAGCGCTGACTGCAGGAACGATCACTTCATCCAGCACACATAGTCTCCACACACTGAGATGCGCATCTTCCTGCCCACAGTATCTCATCTTTGTAGCATAATCTTCGAGCTACCACAATCTATAATTGCCTGAGAAGCTTTCAAAAGGTCCCTTCCGAGAATGACGTCATGATTACACTCCTGTAAGGGCTGTGTATGGCCACT
This sequence comes from Schistocerca americana, assembly GCF_021461395.2. Taxonomy (NCBI): domain Eukaryota; kingdom Metazoa; phylum Arthropoda; class Insecta; order Orthoptera; family Acrididae; genus Schistocerca; species Schistocerca americana. Next base: position 263,415,333 of record NC_060119.1, on the reverse strand, counting down.
TATAGCCACACGAATGACATATCTTCCTATTGGTTTTACATACTTTTCATTAGCGACCTTCAGCCCAGATGTTTTGTTGTCGACAAATACAGTTTTCTGCAACTGGCGATGTTACTTCTCCGAAATGACTGAATGGGATGCTCCAGAGTCCACAAGAGTTTGGGCTGGTCGGGTACCCATGAGGATGTCGACGTAGTTTCCCATCATTTTTGTAGTGATCGACAGCGAAGGATTTTCCTCTTCGTCGACCTCACCTCCAAGGAAGGTCGTACCCTTTAGCTTCCAAGGTTGCGGCGGCTAGGTGGTCAGCTGGAGCTTCTAAACAGCAATGGATACCATGAGTGGCGTATTTGGGAGCATCCTCTCAAGCGAATACCTTGTGACGATGGTGACCTACGTCGTCCTGCACCCACATCTTCTCGTTCATCTTCGTCGTCCCGGAGTTAGCGTCGGCTAAGATCGGTCTGCTTCTTCTGGAGCGGGCGCCGTCGAATATCCGCCGTCTTTCTCGACAATAGCGCACCACATGTCCGAGTCGTCCGCAATGGGAACATACTGGTTGCTTATCCTGCGTTCTCTAGCTGTCACTCTTCCTTGGTGACCAAACAGTTTCCTCCTGCAGTAGTGGCAGATCGTACAGCTATTAAAGCACAAAGAAGAGGGCTTGTGAGCGCAGAAATGTCACAACAAACTGTTGCAAAGAGGTAAATAGCAGTGGGGTTATGGACATGTACGGCCGGCCGCGGTGGTCTAGCGGTTCTAGGCGCGCAGTCCGGAACCGCGCGACTGCTACGGTCGCAGGTTCGAATCCTGCCTCGGGCATGGATGTGTGTGATGTACTTAGGTTAGTTAGGTTTAACTAGTTCTAAGTTCTAGGGGACTAATGACCTCAGCAGTTGAGTCCCATAGTGCTCAGAGCCATTTTTTTGGACATGTACGCCTCTAGCCCTTCTTCTACTCAAGCCACAGCACCGACATGCACGGCTCGACGTGCCGTTGGAGGTCACTTTCAAGATGGAAAGACGCGCTGTGCTATTCAACGATGAAAGCAGACTCTACGGTATCACCTATATATACAATCCCACGGGCATCAAAGTTAGCAACGGAAGGTACTGAGATACATTCTTATTTCTTGGCTACAGCGGGGCAAACATTTACAGGATTTGCGCCAAGTTATTTCCCACGTTCCACCCTGCATTAATACAATATGAGGACATGTAACTGGCGTTTACAAAGTATTGTGAGGTCAAGATTGAAGTGGTGGCTGCCCGCTATAAAACACACATCAAAAAACGTTTTACATCACCCCGGTACCCAGAACTCCTGAAGGTAGACGTTGGCTCTGGATATTGTATCACAGACACAGTCCCTTTGACTATTCAGATATGTCACTAAACCATCCATGAGCAGCGCCTATTACACGGAAGAGGACCGACAGCCGATCAGTTCCAGTCATTCCACCAGGAAGGAAGTACACGACTCATGTTGTCCGTAGTTAAGCCACGCCTATACGATCAATACGGCGGTTCGATGGCGTCCGTATTCTTACTTTGTGTCAGGAAGGGCTCTCAGCAAGGGAAGTGTCCAGACGTTTCGCAGTGAACCGAAGATATGTTGTTCGGACATGCAGGAGATACAGAGAGACAGGAACTGTCGATGACATGCCTCGCCTCGCTCAGGCAGCCCAAGAGCTACTACTGCAGTGGATGACTGGAGAAAAGCCATGACGTTATCAGGAGGGGAGTGATAAATAAGTGATCAATTAACTTGCACATATAACTTGATATCAATTTGATATAAAATGCGCTCGTATCAGCGGCCACGTGCCGGCCTGCTAAGGCCCATGACATCATTATGAGCGGGAGGGGGTACTTAAGTAATCAAGTAATTAATTTCTATAATAAATATGATATCAGTTTAACACCAAGAGTGCTCCAGAAGGAACTTTAAACCACTAACAGTGGGCTTCCCTCTCGTTATACTAAAGAAGCCGTCTAGCAGACTTTGGTTGTGCTCTGATTCTAAGAGAACTGTCACGACAGTTATCCTTTGCCTGTCCTGGAAGAATTTATGGCTAAATTGGGTGCTGATCGTTACTTTTCCAAAACTGATTTGTGCAACGAATACTTGTAAATCCCTCTGGATCGGCAGTACAAGATGTCTGTTTCGTTAACACTCATCTGGGTTTCTTCAAACGTTTGAGATTGCCGTTTGACATTGCTTCCATACCTGGCACATTTCAAAACTTTCTGGGGAAGATGACAGCAAAAGTTCCTTTTCGCGCGTGTTTTTTACATGACACGGTCGTCTGAAACTGCACTCCTGAAGAACGCGTGACCAAGCTTCGTACTCTGTTTCAAGTGGTGTCTCAGATTTAACAGAAATATGGCTAAACTTTTTCAGACTGACCTTTAATACTTATTACTTAGGTCACATCATTAACAGCCGAGGTGTTCACCCATTCCGATCACATTTGCTTGCTATCCGTGATCATCCACACTAACGCAATGTGGGGAAATGGAGTCTGTGTTACCTATATACTTACATACCCAGCGCCACTCAAATCAAGGCCCCCTTGCATTGCTTGGGCAGAAAAGACGTTCCTTTTGTTTGGCCACGAAAAGGACAGTCTGTTTTCCAGGAGTTGAAAGATGCTTTGCTTTGTCATCGATGCCTTGCTCATCAAACCCAGTACAAGGCTCGTGATTTTTTAAGGAAAACACGTGCAAAGGTGGCCGAACGTGATGCTTTTTTTATTCCCAAACAAATAATTATATTTAATAAGATTTCGAATACACTAAGCAGATTCAGAAGGATGTAGGTTGCAGTAGGTACTGGGAGATGAAAAAGCTTGCACAGGATAGAGTAGCATGGAGAGCTGCATCAAACCAGTATCAGGACTGAAGACCACAACAACAACAACAATAAGATTTCTATAATAATCCAATTAACGTTTCGAAAGATTCTTGCCAGATACATACAGATAGATAAAGATACTAAATTAAAATCACAGTATATAAGGACATTTGCGTTGTACATAAAATTAAAAATGGCACTCGAAGAAAATGTCAAGTGTGAAAATACAGTGGTGACCCTATTATAAACAGTTAATTGATTAAACTAACCTGCGAAAACACTCGTTAAATAAAAGACATTAAAATACATAGATCTCTATGGTTATTTTGCTCTCATACAGACAATATACGACCAAGCTGACCAAACGCAACCTACGTGTAAAAGCCGAAGCAAACAGTGGTACTTCTCTGATTGGCCACAAGCCTGTTAGACATAAACCAAGTTAAGTACTTAAGTAAACTACCGGCCCCCTAAAACCCTATTTAAATGATAAATACAGTTAAACCCCTTTTTTAAAGTGAATCAAGAAACTCAATGCTGAGTTTGCTCAAAGGCTTCCATCACACGCTTAGAAGGACGTTGCAATAACAGAAACATTGAAAAATCCGGCGACACCTCCGCCGCGACACGATACGAAAATAATGACAATAAACTTCTCAACTTGAGGCTGGAACGGGAGATCCGCAGAAGCGCGTGTGACCCGCCAACACCTAAGCCCCGTGCGACGACGGGAAAGCCGCCGAAGCAGAAGGGGAACTCGTCCCTGTCCCGCACCAGCAGAACAGCAAGCAACGCGTCAACCGCGGCCGATACAAAACAGTTAACATATGCCAAACGAAAAACAGCAAACACGTTTGATAGAAATTAACATGCACAACAATACTTAAACGGTCAATTATAGGATATTTTGAAGGAAACCATCAAAACCTCTGCATAGGAGCGCCCCGCTCATGGACATTGCAAGTTAACTTTCCTAGCAAACACAAGAAACGATGCCCAACTTCATTTTAAAAAATTTATATAATAGTTCAAGAAGTAAGTCAAAAGTAAGTCAAAATGGGCCTTTACTGGGGCCTCTTAGGGACCAATAAACACTGTAATTCGGATACGAGCCGGCCGCGGTGGTCTAGCGGTTCTAGGCGCGCAGTCCTGAACCGCGCGACTGCTACGGTCGCAGGTTCGAATCCTGCCTCGGGCATGGATGTGCGTGATGTCCTTAGGTTAGTTAGGTTTAAGTAGTTCTAAGTTCTAGGGGACTGATGACCACAGATGTTAAGTCCCATAGTGCTCAGAGCCATTTGATCCAGTTTTCGGATACGAACCAAATGGCACACGGCCAGTTAAAATGTACATCTATGACCCGAAGGGCGCCTCAGCATAGAATAAGAAAATGTGCAAATACAAACACGCACACACACATGACCCACGCGTACATACCCTTAGTCTGAGGGCACACAACTTTAGTTACAGGACAAATCCGGTAACTTGATCCTGGAAGAGCCGTAAGGTCCACAACAAACACGAATTACAATCAGTACTATCAAATATTCACTGATAGCGAACAATGATTTCAAGTAGCAGATTGAAACCGCGAAATACTAGCGTGGCGCTGACAGAAACCTCCAGCTCGACACACATAGCCCCAAATGGTGTGTCGGAAAGGCGTAACGAACCAGATTCCAGGCCAGCTCACTCCGTAGCAGAATTAGCAATCTTATGAACAGCCTGTAACCTCCCCCTCACTTATCGACCTTAATGACATCTACATCTACACTCCTGGAAATGGAAAAAAAAAACACATCTACACCGGTGTGTCAGACCCACCATACTTGCTCCGGACACTGCGAGAGGGCTGTACAAGCAATGATCACACGCACGGCACAGCGGACACACCAGGAACGGCGGTGTTGGCCGTCGAATGGCGCTAGCTGCGCAGCATTTGTGCACCGCCGCCGTCAGTGTCAGCCAGTTTGCCGTGGCATACGGAGCTCCATCGCAGTCTTTAACACTGGTAGCATGCCGCGACAGCGTGGACGTGAACCGTATGTGCAGTTGACGGACTTTGAGCGAGGGCGTATAGTGGGCATGCGGGAGGCCGGGTGGACGTACCGCCGAATTGCTCAACACGTGGGGCGTGAGGTCTCCACAGTACATCGATGTTGTCGCCAGTGGTCGGCGGAGGGTGCACGTGCCCGTCGACCAGGGACCGGACCGCAGCGACGCACGGATGCACGCCAAGACCGTAGGATCCTACGCAGTGCCGTAGGGGACCGCACCGCCACTTCCCAGCAAATTAGGGACACTGTTGCTCCTGGGGTATCGGCGAGGACCATTCGCAACCGTCTCCATGAAGCTGGGCTACGGTCCCGCACCCCGTTAGGCCGTCTTCCGCTCACGCCCCAACATCGTGCAGCCCGCCTCCAGTGGTGTCGCGACAGGCGTGAATGGAGGGACGAATGGAGACGTGTCGTCTTCAGCGAAGAGAGTCACTTCTGCCTTGGTGCCAATGATGGTCGTATGCGTGTTTGGCGCCGTGCAGGTGAGTGCCACAATCAGGACTGCATACGACCGCGGCACACAGGGCCAACACCCGGCATCATGGTGTGGGGAGCGATCTCCTACACTGGCCGTACACCACTGGTGATCGTCGAGGGGACACTGAATAGTGCACGGTACATCCAAACCGTCATCGAACCCATCGTTCTACCATTCCTAGACCGGCAAGGGAACTTGCTGTTCCAACAGGACAATGCACGTCCGCATGTATCCCGTGCCTCCCAACGTGCTTTAGAAGGTGTAAGTCAACTACCCTGGCCAGCAAGATCTCCGGATCTGTCCCCCATTGAGCATGTTTGGGACTGTATGAAGCGTCGTCTCACGCGGTCTGCACGTCCAGCGCGAACGCTGGTCCAACTGAGGCGCCAGGTGGAAATGGCATGGCAAGCCGTTCCACAGGACTACATCCAGCATCTCTACGATCGTCTCCATGGGAGAATAGCAGCCTGCATTGCTGCGAAAGGTGGATATACACTGTACTAGTGCCGACATTGTGCATGCTCTGTTGCCTGTGTCTATGTGCCTGTGGTTCTGTCAGTGTGATCATGTGATGTATCTGACCCCAGGAATGTGTCAATAAAGTTTCCCCCTCCTGGGACAATGAATTCATGGTGTTCTTATTTCTATTTCCAGGAGTGTACATCTACATCCATACTCCGCAAGCCATCTGACGGTGTGTGGCGGAGGGTACCTTGAGTACCTCTATCGGTTCTCCCTTCTATTCCAGTCTCGTATTGTTCGTGGGAAGAAGCATTGTCGGTATGCCTCTGTGTGGGTTCTAATCTCTCTGATTTTATCCTTATAGTATCTTCGCGAGATATACGTAGGAGGGAGCAATATACTGCTTGACTCCTCGGTGAAGGTATGTTCTCGAAACTTCAACAAAAGCCCGTACCGAGCTACTGATCGTCTCTCCTGCAGAGTCTTCCACTGGAGTTTATCTATCATCTCCGTAATGCTTTCGCGATTACTAAATGATCCTGTAACGAAGCGCGCAGCTCTCCATTGGATCTTCTCTATCTCTTCTATCAACTCTATCTGGTACGGATCCCACACTGCTGAGCAGTATTCAAGCAGTGGGCGAACAAGCATACTGTAACCTACTTCCTTTGTTTTCGGAATGCATTTCCTTAGGACTCTTCCAATGAATCTCAGTCTGGCACCTGCTTTACCGACGATCAACTTTATGTGATCATTCCATTTTAAATCACTCCTAATGCGTACTCCCAGATAATTTATGGAATTAACTGCTTCCAGTTGCTGACCTGCTATTTTGTAGCTAAATGATAAGGGATCTTTCTTTCTATGTATTCGCAGCACATTACACTTGTCTACATTGAGATTCAATTGCCATTCCCTGCACCATGCGTCAATGACAGTGAAAAATTAAACCGCGTGTACCTAATGGAAATTTGGGAAAAGCAATCGTCACCGAAGTTAATCTGTCGTTAAAGAGAGAGGAAGGGTTACATCTAAATGAAAGGAAACATGCAAATGAAATTGGTGAAAATTAATTTTGAAAAATGGTAAAGTTAATAAAGAAAGTAAATGTGCGGTCGTTACGTTAACAATTAATTGGCGTTAATTAGTTATTTGAGATTTGGAAAAATTACGGTCGTCAGTCCTATGGACAACTACTATAGTAACTGAAAAAGACAGGTTAGTGCACATACACTTAGCACTAAAGGCGTAGCAACTGAAGGTTGACACGTGTTGTGTAAAAACTGAATGTTTGTCAGAAGTAATAAATTTGGCTACACTCTGACTTTATTTGGCAAATGAATTAATAAAACCGGAAAATTGGAAGTTAATTTAGTGACTGAAATTAATAGTGAACTTTATTTCTGAAGCACTACGAAATTAAATAGAGTAAGGTTAGTCTTGGGCTACCTCAACAGTCATCTCAAAAGCAACTTGAATCTACGCAAATTAGAAATAAGAGATTTAACTTTGAACTTAAATTAAATGGTTGTGAACAATTAAAAATAGTAAAACTTAGTACGTACCCTGAGCTGCAGTCACAGGTAAGCTAAAACACGGTAACAAAAATATCACTCTTAATTTGTGCTTGTGTAATCTAAATATAGTTCTGTTTGTTTATTGTAGACAGCTATGAATACTTTAACTGAACTTTGAAATTAAAGCAGTGATTTGGAATGATATTACTTTAATGTTGGCGTTTGAATTTCAACGACACTCGGGTTCATTTCGGAAAAGGAAGGGACCCTGCCTGGTAATGCAATTGGGACAATGAACAACAAAGGTGTATGCGAAATTGCTGTATTTTAGTGATGAAAATGGAACAGTTTGAAAATCTGAGGTCTGCCACACAGTTCTAAAACTTTACGTGCTACCAGTCATCCTTGTTGGTTGATTGAAGGTTTGAAGTCGTCGATCGAGGAGGTGGCGACAATCACTCATTTCCGGCCGTCGCTCCTGCAGAAGCTGGATGTTGGCGCGCCTTCTTCTCGGCACGGTCACCAGGCGAAACGGGCTCTTGATGTGCGCCAGCTAATGTTTCCCGTCCGCGACACCGTGCCACAAACTATCATAGCAATTCGAGCGCAATTACATGCTGCCAAACCCCGAAAGCGCAGCAACTCGCGGGAGTGTCACACAACACCTGCTCCACCGCCCTACTCCAGCCAGACTCTGCTCTACCCACACTCCACGAGGCAAACACTACCAAAGATCCTAAACACTTTGGTTCTCCACACGACCTATCGATGTAATCATTCGATAGCATAGTTTTCCCTAGGCATGACCCAGCGTAAAAATACAAATAATATTTACAGAACAAACCAATTATACATCGACATTAAGCAAGCTCTTCAGTATATACAATTCGTAATACAAGTGAACCAGTACAGTTTCTAAGTCACTGCTGTAGCGTTCGTAGGTCGGCTCGACTTCAACTCGGGGCGCAGCTAGGCGGCACGGCGCTTATATTTTCTTCCTATAGATGTCGCTCTGGTCTCGGCGTCGTCCTAGAGAGCGGTTTGTCAGCTTACTATTGGCTGACGTCGACTCGCTGCCCTCTCTGCTGTAATGTTCCTTGCCGACCTGCCGGAGCTTAACGTTACGCCGGAACGTTCCTGTCCCCCAAACCTATGAACCGTCGTCGTGTAAACAGCGCGACAACCGCGGGTGAGGCAGGAGTGCGGACGCTGCGCTGGACCGGAAGCCGTGGCTGTAGGGGACGTCGGGCCTCCAGTCGTACCCTGCCATTCGGTCTTCGCTCTGGCGGAAACGTCTCCTGGAAAACGACCAGAAGGGTACGAGTGTGGCCCATAACCAGATGTCGAACGCGTAGACTACTGTGGTGTGGGAGGTCCAGCTCCATCGGTAGGACTAGAGGAAGCGCTGGAGGCGAAGGCTCCATGGGGTCGACCCGCGGTGTCGTTGTGACACCCCCTGGCGGCTTCTGTGGCTGTGGTGTCCTCGGGATCCGTGATTATGGGAGAAGAGACACTGAAGGATCACCGTTCACATGACTGTGGCGAGGCTGACAGTGTGGCGGCGCTGCTGTCCGTCTGGACCTGAAATGAGATAAATGCAAGCGCCAAGTGGACGTACGATCTCGCCTCGCGCCCACCATCTACTGCTGCTAAAAACCCTGTAAAACACAATATCATACGCCGCGAAGCGAAACTTGCGGCCTTTCTTCGGCGCCGGATGGTGAGTAAGGTGGAGCAGGCGGAGCAGGACCGAAGGCGGCGGCCGTGAAGCAATTCCGTCGGGGATGGTCACTGTCGTGGATGTGAACGATGCGAGAACAGGTGCAATGCTTTATCCTTGGTGTGTGCGCAGAGAAATTCGGCCATCTGCTGCTTGAAGGTTCTGACAAAATGTTCCGCTTCACCGTTTGACTGTGGATGGAACAGTGCTTTATGCCATTGCGTTCACAGAATGTTTCAAATTCATTTGACTTTTACTTAGGGCCGTTGCGCGACACTATGGTTTCAGGTAAACCTTCGAGGTAAAAATATAGGAGGACACCTGAATTGTGCTACTTAACGTTGTCGAGTTCATTGGCACAGCAAAAGGCTTCTTGTTATACGAGTCAACCACAATCAACCAACGGGTGCTCCAAAAAGGTACCGCACTGTCTATATGCACATGTTTCCATGGTGATGGCGACTTAGGCCAAGCGGAGACTGTTTGTGGAGGAGCGGACTTATTTTCCTCACATGCGTGATACTATCACATTATCTGTTCTATTTGGGCGTACATGCCATGCCAAGTACAGTGTCGACACACTAACTGGTTCCCATGAACAATCCCCCAGCGTCCTTGGTGAAGTAACTGCAAAGCTTGAGAGATCAACACACGTGACTGTCTACTGTCATTTCCAACAAGAACCACTTCTTTCAGCATAGCGAGGCTACGCCGACGTGCAAAGTGTCGGTGCACCACAGACTTCTTTATGTTATGCAAGAAACGAGACCAAGTCCAAGATGTGCGAATGTATTTTAGCAAAATGTTCAAATCTGAATCAGTTTCAGAGGCCTGTGCAATTTTCCCACAGTTCAGCGGAAAAAGTTGAATCAATTCATCGATGTGACAAGAAGATGCAGCAAAGGCGTCAAAATCTGTATAAGGGCTATGTTGAGCTGTCGGACGATACATAATTTCGTACTCGTATTGAGACAACACCAAAGCCAATCTTTGCGATTTTTGGGCAGTTCGCACAAGAATCGGTTTCGTTAGGAGAAACAAGGACTGCGATGGTTGTGATCCGTTACTAAGTAGAATTTTCTACCATACAAATAGTGATGGAATTTGGTGACACCATACAGAGTAGCCAAATCCTCATTCTCAATTTGGGAATAGTTACACTGAGGTTTGGAGAACTATTTTGATGCAAAAGCGATACGTCTGCCTTTATCACCAATCCTGTGCGAAAGAAGTGCACCGACTCCTTAAGAGGCCGCGTCAACCTGCAACACAACTGGCTTGTCAGGATCAAAGTGAACTAAGCATCCATCAGTGAGCAATGCATCTTTAAGTTTTTCAAAAGCTACTTGGTACTCATCTGTCCAAACAAAGAGGACATTCTTGAGATTCAAGCGATGCAATGTAGCTGCGATTTCTACACTAGTCGGTATGAACCGAATATAATAATTGATTTTCCCTAAAACTGACTGCAGTTCTTTGACATTGCGAGGAACTATCATATCTCATATGGCTATTAAGTGCGACTAAAGAGGAGGTACACCATAACTGTTTATGACAGGACCAAGATACTTTAACTTAGGTTAAAAAAATCACTCGTGTCCAATCTACACTTTATTCCTGCAGCAGATAACACACGAAACAAAGAACGCTAATTTGCAGTGCGATCTTAAGGTGTACGACCTGCCACGATGATATCGTCCAAATAGTTTGAACAGTTTGGCACTCAGCTGACAGTCCGCTGTTCCAAATACCGTTAGAAAATGGAGGGTACAGAAGCGGTGTGAAAAGGCAAACGCAAATACTTAAACAAGTCAAAGTGGGTATTCACACAAACACTTTTTGAGATTCTTCATCGAGTGGTATTTGAAGATACGTGCCTGGCAAATCGGTTTTTGGAAAGCAGCGACCAGCGCCTAATCTCCCCATGGGATCCTTTGGACGCGGCAATGGGTAAGTATCAGCCACGGTATGTGGGTTGACCGTGGGCGTGAAGTCAACACAGAGGGAACGCGACCTGAAGGTTTGGGGAGCTAAACACGTGGACTTGCCCATTGACTAGCTTGTACGGCCGCAGTATTTCCGCTATCGTGCAATTCCTTAAGCTCAGCTGCGACTTTGTCCAGTAATGCAATAGGAACAGTTATGGCCCGGCAAAATTTCGTCTGTGTATTGTCTTTCTTAGTAATATGGGCAACAAAACTGTTAGCCTTGCCTAAATCCTCAGAAAAGAGTTTTGGAAATTATTTCAGCAAACTAGCAACACGCTCTTCTGCATTGAATGCAGACACTGACAACACATTGTCCTGAATTTGAAAGCCAAACTGATCAAAGGAATCAAGGCCAAATACGTTCTCACAATCGCGTGATTGTAGCACAGTGAAAGTTACACTTCACGTCTGCGAGCGATAGATGGCAGGCAAAATACATTTTCTGAGAGCGGGAATGTCTTGTCTATTACAAGCCGTCAGGTGCGTGCTAGTTTTAGACAGGCGTGGGGAGCGTAACAGTTCGTATGTGTGACGATTTAGCAGTGTAGTAGAGGCACCGATGAAATTTCACAAGTTTCCCACAAAGGAGCAAATGAACAGAATGTTTGTTGGACTGGCGTAGCACTGGAGAAACTGCTCGCTAGCTTAGTTTTGCAAATGCCTATCACAGGCTTTGAATACGCTGCATTAATTACATGGGCCTGTGACTAGATTTTTGTGAGTGGGCGGAATTCTTATGATTGTTCCGTTGCAAATATACCGATCGTACACATCCAGTCTAGCCAAAAACGTAAGACTGCGCTTGTGGGGAGGGGCAGTCTTAGCGTTTGTGCCATGAATAACACTGAGAGCATGACTTAATTCAGTTCTCCTGTGTATCTGCCTGTTTAGAGAACTGCTTACGTGGTATGGAAATTTTTTTACGCCGTTTCATGTGCAAGGTGTTGCTTAACAGGCCAGTCGCGAGCAAGGTACGACGCAACCTGACAAACTGCTGGTTGTCCAAATTTGTCGGCCAACAGGGCACCTGAATCGTACTCATCTAGTATTGCACTACTTGCTAAAATGATGGTTCGGTCTGTGTCAAAATCTGTTCTCTGAGTGTGACATCAGTTACATTATACACGATCGCATCACACAACATAACATCTGAATATAAAGCACCACAAGCAAATTTGAATAGGCATTTCCTCGTCATATCCTGCAGATCCGGTACACACTCTTGATAAATTTTGTTCTGACCGTTCCTTGCAATTAAAGAATTGGTACCTAGGCGTGACGGCATTCACTTGTTTGTCATAATAGTTAGTTGGTGAATCGAGCTTGATCATACGAAAGTTCAGTCGGAGTGGCGTTAGGAAGGAGATTTTGCATGAGGCGGAACACTGCACTTCCTACCGTGGACAATAAATAAGGCAATTTCACAGTGCCTGGTACGTTTTGTGCAAGGACGTGGGCTTAGAACTGTTGCAACCACTATAGCCATTCCTCTTCTTGTTCATAAAACTGGCGAATGTGCGGTGTAGCAATTTAACCTGCTGCAAGTGTTGCTTGTACTGCATTGGTAGTATGGTCCGCCAGGAGGTGCTGTACCGTGTTTAGTAGCGAGAATATTTGCTGGCTCTGAAACTGAAACATCAGCAGTAGCTGCATTGCATCTACTGCTTGCAGCTGAGGCGTCTGGGCAGTAGGTGGGCATGTTGGAAGAGACAAATATAACAAACACACAAGGTAAGCATAAAAATTGCACAAATGCAAAGAGACTTTCCGCAATGCCCTTCTGAAAACACTGATCAGCAAAAACACGATAAGAGACTGCTAAACAAGTAAACACCCCTGCAAAGAGAAGAGAGAACCAATGCGTCAGCAAAACAATAGCCCACGATCAGGCAAAACAGAGAGACAGCGGTACTGTCGACTCGTGGTTCGTGGTACACCTCACTGCCGATGTATTCTAATACAGGGTGCCTAGGAAAGCTGCTTTCTCGGATCGCTAGACAGCAATTCAAGCAAAACGTATTAATGGAGCTTATTGCAAAAGGAAATGATTACAATACTTAACTTTGTGAGATGCAGATGTGTCGCAAGCAAGGGGCGACAGAAAAACATAAGCCGTTCGTAGTACACGTGAACCAATAGAGTTTCGTAGTTGACTGAGCATATCGTAACCATGTTCCATGCGACGAGTGCCACTCCTTGATCGCTAAATTCACTTTACCGGAGCAACGACGAACACTGCAGGAAAACGAGTACCCCCATAGCCCAACGGTCAACGGTTCCATTTCTCTGCAATCGCCAGGACGAAGGAGCAGAAGAAAGGTTTAAAGGAGAATATGGGCTTGGAACAAGGAATGAAGTTGGATAAGGACTGAGTTCTGTAATACATTTCAGCTAGTAACAGTGAATACTCTTTTCAAGAATATCAAGAAGAAAAGGTATACTTGGAAAAGGCTTGGTGATACAGTTACATATCAACTAGATTACATCATGGTCATACAGAGATTCCGAAATTAGGTACTGGATTGTAAGGCGTAACCAGAGGCATATATAGACTCAGAACACAATATGGTAGTGATGAAGAGTAGGCTGAAGTTTAAAACTTCAGTCAGGGAGAATCAACAAACAAAGAGGTGGTGTACGGAAGTACTAAGGAATGACGAGATACGCTCGAAGGTGAAGCTCTTTAAGGCTACAGATACAGCAATAAACAATGGCTTGGCAGGCAGTATAGTGGAAGAGAAAGGGACATCTTCAAAAAGGGCTATCACAGAAGCTGGAAAGGAAGACAAAGGTACAAAAAAGGTAATGCGAAGAAACCATGGGTAACAAAAGAAATACTTACGTATAAAAATGTTCCGTGAAACTCAGGAATACAGAAATACAAGTCGCTTAGGAATGAAATAAATAGGAAGTACAGGGAAACTAAGACGAAATGGCTGCACGAAAAATATGAAGAAATCGAAAATGAAATGATTGTTGGAAGGACACACTCAGCGTAAAGGAAAGTCAAAACAACGTTCGATGAGATTATAAGCAAGGACGGGAACATTAGAAGTGAATCGGGTCATCCACTGTTAATGCAGACCAGAGAACGGGTAGGTGGAAGGAATACACTGAAAGCCTCTATGAAGGGGAAGATTTGTCTGATGTGATAGTACAAGAAACACGAGCCGATTTAGAAGAGGTAGGGTATCCACTACTAGAATCAGAATTTAGAAGAGCTTTGGAGGTCCTAAGACCAAATAAGCCCGAAGAGGTAGATAACATTCCAACAGAATTTCTAGAACTGACAACATGACGACTATTCACGTTGGTGCGACATACCAATGGCGACATACCATCTAACTTTCGGAAAAATATCATCCGCACAAATCCCAAGACTGCAAGAGCTCATAAGTGCGAGAATTATTGCACAATCAGCTTAACAGTTCATTCATCCAAGTTGCTGACGAAAGTAATATACAGAAGAATGGAAAAGAAAACTGACGATGTGCCAGATGAGGAACAGTTTGGCTTTAGAAAAGGCAGGAGAGAAGCAATTCTGACGTTGCGGTAGGTAATGGAAACAATACTAAACAAAACTCAACACACGTTCATAAGATCTGTCGACCTGGAAGAAGTACTCGGCAATGTAAAATGGTGCAACATGTCAAAACTATGAGAAAGATAGGTGTAACCTATAGGGCGAGGCGGGTAATGTACAATATGTAGAAGAGCCAAGACGAAATAAGAAGAGTGGATGACCAAGAACGAAGTGCTCAGATTAAAAAGAATGTAAGACAGCAATGTAGGCTTTCGTCTCTACTACTCAATCACTACATCCAAGAAGCAATGATAGAAACGAAAGAAAGGCTCAGGAATGGAATTAAAATTCGGGGTGACAGAATATCAATGATGGGATTCGCTGATGACTGCAATTCTGAGTGAAAGTGAAGAAGAATTACGTGATCCGCTAAATGGAGGGACGGTGGAATAACAGTAAATCGAAGAAAGACGACAGTAATGAGAAGTAGCAAGAGAACAGCGAGAAACTTAACATCGGGACTGATCGTCTCGAAGTAGATGAAGTTAAGGAGTTCTGCTACCTAGGCAGATCACGCTTTCGAAAAAGTCCGAAAGAACAAACACCATGCACTACCATAGTACATCAGTTTTCTGTCCATAATATTCAAGGTGCTGAACAGCGTCTCCGAAACTTCACTGGAGCAGCGAGAAATGTCTTGTTAACTTGATGTCTGTCGATACCTTTTATAGCGTCAACATGGATGAATGATTTTATGAGCAAGATACTTTATACTGAGTCGCTGTCGTCTTTGTCACTTACTGCTGATACTAATGACATTGGAAAATAGTTCATGGAAATCCAGTCCTTAGTTTTGTATCTTGCGTGTCGACTGCATGTCGACTGATAAAGTAGGAAGTTTTCAAAGAGTGTATAACCTGCGGAAAATACCACCTATCACATTTTGGAGTGTTTAGATTGCATTGGCTTAACAGTGAATTATGTGACAGGAGACATGTTATCCACACCACGCTTATTTAAAGAAAGAAAAAGAAAAAATACAGAAATCACAAGCCGTATGGTTTTGAAAATCGTGGTATTGATATAATGCAGCCACTCAGTTTCCGACTTGTCCGTGATAGCTATTAACAGCAATAAATAAAATCTCTCCTTCGTCACAATGTATTTCTATAATGATGCCACCAGTTTCTGAGGTGTAATCCAACATTAGAGAGTTTAGTGTTGACTGTTGCAACAACGTGATAAGGAATTAATAACTAGTCTCTAGTGTCAGTGGCGCTACAGCCCAAGTAAGCTTATTGCTTGAATCTTTCTCATAGTGCTGTAGTTGTCCATGTTAAAATCCTGACGGCGATGCGTTACGCCATTGAAACTGGTGGAATTCCCATCCTGGTGGAATTTTGTTTACTGCATTGACAGACCTGATATTCAGTGTAATACAGGTATGTGGAAGGTAATAAAAATTGGGAAGTTATATCCGTCAATCACACAAACAACTTATTGATATTTTTCACAATGTTTATGACAACATGTGCATCTCATCGCAACTTCTCATTACGAATATATTCGCCAATAAAGAGCTCAGTGCTTTGGAGGAGATTCAGAATCGTCGCTACCGCCACTATTTCTTTCCAGGAGACACAGAATTGGAAACCTTTGGTTTAATCAGATTCCCCTCGCTGCGACGAGAAGCTAACAAGGTTGCGGAAGCAAGAAGGAAATGAGCATTCGATTTGTGCGAGGAAGGCTGAGGAAGAGGATATTGAAGGCTGTTAGAGGCAGCGGGTGGAGGAGGGGCTTTGAACGTTCGAGGGTGTTTCGCGATTCCCTTTGTGCCGTCACTGCCAGTCAATTTCTGCGCCGCACTCTGGTGTCCCAGGGATTCCACTTTGTATCAGAAGTCGCTTCTCGGTTACTACGCTGAAGCAGTTCCCATACTGGTACGATTCGTTGTTATAATTTCATCTCAAGCATTTAACGCCGGTGACTTTCAGGGTAAATGTCAGAAATATATTATATCTGTTCCGTACTGTCTCTCCACTAAATATACTTACAACAAACATTCGGATCTGTGGCATTCTTTCTTGTAGATTAACAAAGTTAGGCGGTTACAAAGGATGGTAGTCGGTTATGACGTGAGTCATTGCAATTCGGACTAATGGAAGCATGTACTGCATGTCACTGTAAATAGTATGTCACCTGCAGCACAACATGCCAAACATACAAAAGTAGGCCGGCTGAAACAGGAAATTAAATATTTACATTCCAAAAAGGATATGCCTATTCTGCAACTGTTCGAAATTCGTACGATATTGCAGAACCTGTGTTATTCTGATTATGGCGCAAAGTTCCTGTCCACATACATGTCGTAGACGGGTGCTTGACGACATGTGGGAATTTGGGTCTGGCTGTGAGTCTTAGCAAATGGTAAGGCGACCGCTCGCCATAAGCGACAATCTGGGTTCGTATCCCGGTCCGGCATAAATTTGCATTGTTGTCATCCGATTCTAAAGCTCACGGTTGTACTTATCCGCAATTGCGAATACATTTAATGTGTTCAAAATTCATCTTGAACTAGCAGTTCACACAATATTTCGTGTTACTGCAAATAATGATAAATGCCACACAGAAATTCTAATGGAAGTAAAGTGGGAAAAACAGGAACAAAAATTATATACACTTCTTGAAAGTAACAAACAACAGGTAAACAAACCACTCATTCCACACATGACTGGTCAACCTCACGGAAATACAGTTCATGCAACAAGAACTAAACCTGCTAGAAAGAGGACCTAAATGAAATGTCAATAAACAGGCTACACACAAGACAGTAGAAAATCTAATAACAGAGGGCAATTCAGAGCTAACAAGAGAGCTTCTCGGGTTTCAAACCCCATTCGGTAGTTAACCACCCACGAGCTTTCAGCAGAGATCTCCTCTGCCATTGTCAAGTGGCTGCCTCTCGTGTGGGTGCCGCTGCCATGCTTATGCAGCCACGCCATCGCAAGTGGTGCTGAGTTCTGCTCCACATACGATAATGTTTTGGTGACACTCCCATTTCCCATTTTATAATCTCCCGCCTCTTTGCAGATTATATGGGTTAATTAATGATTGTTATGTTACATTCCTCTTGTTGTAGTTGGCCGTGTATATCGAGACATCGTTCATTGTTAAATGCAATGGTGTGGTACTAACTGATGGAGACGCATTAAGAACTGGTAAAATTTATTTCCTCTATCACACTGCACGAACATAAACATACTATTATTCAAACTATGTGCCACTACTATTAAACATAGAGATAAATACTTCGCTACACAACCGCCTTTGGCTCACCCAGCCTACACCTTCTACAGCCTCTCAACAACTGCCGCGCGCGGAAAGAACGAACACCTATGTCTTTCCGTACGAGCTCTGATTTGGTTCAAATGGCTCTGAGCACTATGGGACTTAACATCTGAGGTCATCAGTCCCCTAGGTGTTAGAACTACTTAAACCTTACTAACCAAAGGACATCACAAACAACCATGCCCAAGGCAGGATTCGCACCTGCGACCGTAATAGTCGCGCGGTTCCGGATTGAAGCGCCTCGAACCGCTCGGCCAACTGCGGCCGGCTGAGCTCTGATTTCTCTTATTTTATCATGATGATCGTTTCTCACTTTGCAGGTCGGTATCAACAAAATATTTTCGCATTCGGAGGAGAAAGTTAGTGATTGGAGTTTCCTGAGAAGATTCCGTCGCAACGAAAAACGCCTTTCTTTTAATGATGTCCAGCCCAAATCCTGTATCTTTTCAGTGACACTCTCTCCCAAATTTCGCGATAATACAAAATGTGCTGCCCTTCTTTGAACTTTTTCGATGTACTCCGTTAGTCATATCTGGTAAGGATTCCACACCGCGCAGCAGTATCCTAAAAGAGGACGGACAAACGAAGTGTAGGCAGACTCCTTAGTAGATCTGTCACATTTCCTAAGTCCTTCCAATAAAACGCAGTCTTTGGTTAGCCTTTCCCACAACATTTTCTATGTGCTCCTTCCAATTTAAGTTGTTCGTAATTATGATGCCTAGGTATTTAGTTGAATTTTCGACCCTTAGATTTTGCTGATTTATCGTGTAACCGAAGTTTAAAGAATTCTTTGTAGCACTCATGTGGATGACCACACCCTTTTCGTTTATTAGGTTCAAAACCCAATTTTCGCACAATTCAGATATATTTCTAAATAGTTTTGCAATTTGTTGTGATCTTCTGATGATTTTATTAGTCCATAAAGGGGAGCATTTGCAAACAACCTATGACGGCTGCTCTTATTGTCTCCCAAATCGTTTGTATAGATAAGGACCATCAAATGGCCTATAACACTACCTTGGGGAACGCCAGAAATCACTTCTGTTTTACTCGATGGCTTTCCGTCAACTACTACGAACTGTGACCTCTCTGACAGGAAATCACAAATCCATTCACATAACTCAGACGATATTCCATAAAGACGCAATTTCGCTACAAGCTGCTTGTGTGGCACAGTGTCGAAAGCCTCCCGGAAATCCAGAAGTACGGAATCGATCTGAAATCCCTTGACACTAGCACTCAACACTTCGTGCGAATAAAGAGCCAGTTGTGTTTCACAAGTACGATATTTTAGAAACCCATGTTGACTGCGTGTCAATTGATCGTTCTCCTTTATAATGTTCGAATACAACATATGTTCCAAATCCCGCTGCATTTCGACGTTAATGGTGTGGGCCTGTAATTTAGTGGATTACTCCTACTATCTTTCTTGAATATTGGTGTGTCCTGTGCTACTTTCCAGTCTTCGGGTACCGATCTTTCGTCAACTGAACGGTTGTACATGACTGTTAAGTATCAGCATACTCTGAAAGGAACTTAATTTTTAAAGTCTTGACCCGAAGGCTTGCTTTTATTAAGTGATTTAAGCTGTTTCACTACTCCGAGGACATTTACTTCTTACTCATGTTGGCTTGATTCTAATTCTGGAATATTTACTTCGTCTTCTTTTGTGAAGGCATTTCGGAAGGCTGTGTCTAGTAACTCTGCTTTGGCAGCACTGTCTTCGATAGTACCTCCATTGCTATCGTGCAGAGAAGGCATAGTTGTTTCTCGCCACTAACATACTTCACATACGACCAGAATTTCTTTGGATTTTCTGCCAGGTTTCGCGACAATGTTTCGTTGTGGAAACTGTTATAAGCATCTCGCACTAACGCCCTCGCTAAATTTCGAGCTCCTGTAAAAGATCGCCAATCTTGGGGATTTTGCGTCTGTTTCAATTTGTCATGTTTGTTTGTTGTTCTTGCAACAGTGTTCTGACCCGTTTTGTGTAGCAAGGAGGATCAGGTCCATCGTCTGTTAATTTATTTCGTACAAATCTCTCAGTTGCTCCCCATAGTATTTCTTTGAATTCAAGCCCCATCTGGTCTACACTTATATTATTAATTTGGAAGAATGGAAAGTGTCTCTCAGGAAGGCGAAAAGTTAATTTTTATTTGCTTTTTTGAGCAGGTATCTTTTTCGTTTATTTTTGGAGGATTTGGGGGTCACAATATTCAATCTCTCTACGACAATCCTGTGTTCACTAATCCTTGTATCCGTTTTGATGCTCGTTATTAACTCAGGATTATTTGTTGCTAAAAGGTCAAGTGTGTTTTCAAACCGCATTGGAGGTCACTCGCTTTCGTGGCTCAGATGAAAGTGCTTACGAAATTTGCATGTTGTTCCTTGAAGAGTTTACGTAACTGGCTCAGTTCCCACGGCAGGATTTCGGCGTAGCAGGGAATTTCTGCTAGACGTACCAAGGTCCTCAGAATATACAGTTTCTGTGCTGGGTGATGGTAGCTGGTAGAGTGCAGATAATGATCCATGTGAGAAGGCTTGTGGCAATCGCTGTGGCCGAGATGTCCACTGGGTTTACAGAGGTCAAGAACGTCCAGGAATGGCAATGAAGCGATTATATCTCTTATATCCTAATTTACTCAATGGGTAAAAGCGAGTGCTTGTGTTTCCGGACATGATGCCGGTTGGCTCTAAATGTTCAGTGCAGGAAATTGACTATATTTGTTGGATTTATCTCAGTGTCTTATGTTACATAATTTAAATTCAATAATGTTTGGTAATTCTTTTTTTGGTAGTTGACATCTTTTCTGCAGTTTCAGTAGGAAGTGGTGTCAATAGTTTTTCAGTGTCTCGATGTACGGTATGTCGTTCAATTAGTAAGTAACTAACGTAAGAATACTCACTGCCTGTTGTAATTCATAACATCTACGCTCAGTGGCGACTCATTAAATTTAAAGTTACCATGTTAATAATTTTGTAGATATATGATATGCAAATGTGGCTCTGGCTTGAGAAAACATATTTCTCCTTCTTTTAGTGACCAAAAGTGTTGCGGAGTAGTTTCCCCTTTAGTTATTCTCCGTCATTTATTCTCTGTTACATAACACAATACGTAACAAATGTTGAGATTATATATTACAGAGATAAAAGTATTGACCGACAGGTTAGGAGAAAAAATATATACCTCAGTATTACATGTTAGTGTTCATGTGCATGTCTTACATACGCTGTGCAGCTATAACTACAGTGCTCCAATATGTCATCTGCAGTTTATAACTATTCTTCATGTTACGCTACGTAATTAGCCGAATATTAAGCCTAATATAAAATTATCCCTTTACTGTCGTTAGTTTACTCTCTGTTGTCAAAAACATTTTGCTGGTTTTCTCTTTCATTACAGTTTTTCGTGCTAAATACCAGTTTTATAAATTGTGCTTTAGGTTATTCTGATTGTGAATACGTTTTGTGAAATGTTGAGTTAGACGGGAGGGAGAGGAGAAATGTAACTGTTTATACTTACTTTACATAGATTTTGCGTTTTCATGCTTCAACAGGATGGCTGAACTGTGTTTCGAAACACGAACTGTTTCACGTTTTGAGTGGTGTTCAATTGTTCTGCGATTTTGTTCTGTTTGTTCTAGGTGAAAATTTCGAATTTAGCAGTGGAAATGGGCTTTTCGTTTGTGTGTATGTGTGTGTGTATGTGTTTGTGTGTGTGTGTGTATTTGTGTTTGTGTGTGTGTTTGTGTATTACGTGTCTTGGGCGTTTACAGAGTGCCGTCACTTCATTCATTACTTCTTTCCTTCCACTCTGGATTCTTTTATATTGTAATTTTCTTCTGTTATTAGCTATTGTTGCATTTAATGACATTTAAGCCTGTGTTTATATCTGTTGGCCTATGTTTCATGTTAATGAGATGGTCAGGAAATGTTAAATGATTGCTGTTACTCTTAAGTCCCCTTATGTGTTCAGTGTATGTGACACTAAAATTTCTACTTGTTTGGCCTATACAAACCGATTTTCAGTCGTGACTTTTGGTTTGGTATGCTCCATATGAGTCTTGTTTGTCGGCGTTAGAGTTATTTGCTCTCAGTTTCTGTTGCATAGAGTTTGCTGTATATTAAGCGTTTTTCAATCCTTGTATCTCGAATATGTTTCCATTCTTGTGAGTTCCTTTATTGCTGTACCTGAATATATGATTTTTCACATGTGTTGTGTGTGTGTGTATGTGTGTGCGTGTTTTTGTTGGCCTCCTTGCTGCTGTGAGGTGGGTGTCACATTAATTTTAATTTTTTGGTTTAGTTTTTATATTATTTTTGTTTCGTACCCATTTCTAATAGCTAATAGTTTGATTATTTGTAGCCTATTTTTGTAGTTGTCCTCATTAAGGGGACTTATATTTCACATGTGCAATGTATGTCTGAACTAGCTTTCTTATGGGTAACATTGTGGTGGTACTCGTGGAGTTTCTGAACATGGTAAATCGATGTTGATTGTAGTGTCTGTGTTTTGTGACATCTAAGAAATTTCCCTTTTTTGCTTTTCTAATTCTATGGTGGATATTATCTGTGGGTGAACTGTGTTTTCTAACACTTCTAATTGGTTGTTGTTGTTGTGGTCTTCAGTCCTGAGACTGGTTTGATGCAGCTCTCCCTGCTACTCTATCCTGTGCAAGCTTCTTCATCTCCCAGTACCCACTGCAACCTACATCCTTCTGAATCTGCTTAGTGTATTGATCTCTTGGTCTCCCTCTAGGATTTTTACCCTCCACGCTGCCCTCCAATGCTAAATTTGTGATCCCTTGATGCCTCAAAACATTTCCTACCAACCGATCCCTTCTTCTAGTCAAGTTGTGCCACAAACTTCTCTTCTCCCCAATCCTATTCAATACTTCCTCATTAGTTACGTGATCTACCCACCTTATCTTCAGCATTCTTCCGTAGCACCACATTTCGAAAGCTTCTATTCTCTTCTTGTCCAAACTGGTTATCGTCCATGTTTCACTTCCATACATGGCTACACTCCATACAAATACTTTCAGAAACGACTTCCTGACACTTAAATCTATACTCGATGTTAACAAATTTCTCTTCATCAGAAATGATTTCTTTGCCATTGCGAGTCTACATTTTATATCCTCTCTACTTCGACCATCATCAGTTATTTTTCTCCCTAAATAGCAAAACTCCTTTACTACTTTAAGTGTCTCATTTCCTAATCTAATCCCCTCAGCATCACCCGATTTAATTTGACTACATTCCATTATCTACGTTTTGCTATTGTTGATGTTCATCTTATATCCTCCTTTCAAGACACTGTACATTCCGTTCAACTGCTCTTCCAAGTCCTTTGCTGTCTCTGACAGAATTACAATGTCATCGGCGAACCTCAAAGTTTTTACTTCTTCTCAATGAATTTTAATATCTACTCCGAATTTTTCTTTTGTTTCCTTTACTGCTTGCTCAATATACAGATTGAATAACATCGGGGAGAAGCTACAACCCTGTCTCACTCCTATCCCAACCACTGCTTCCCTTTCATGCTCCTCGACTCTTATAACTGCCATCTGGTTTCTGTACAAATTGTAAATAGCCTTCCGCTCCCTGTATTTTACCCCTGCCACCTTCAGAATTTGAAAGAGAGTATTCCAGTTAACGTTGTCAAAAGCTTTCTCTAGGTCTGCAAATGCTAGAAACGTAGGTTTGCCTTTTCTTAATCTTTCTTCTAAGACAAGTCGTAAGGTTAGTATTGCCTCACGTGTTCCAACATTTCTACGGAATCCAAACTGATCTTCCCCGAGGTCCGCTTCTACCAGTTTTTTCATTCGTCTGTAAAGAATTCGCGTTAGTATTTTGCAGCTGTGAATTATTAAACTGATATTTCGGTAATTTTCACATCTAGCAACACCTGCTTTTTTGGGATTGGAATTATTATATTCTTCTTGAAGTCTGAGGGTATTTCGCCTGTCTCATACATCTTACTCACCAGATGGTAGAGTTTTGTCAGGACTGGCTCTCCCAAGGCCATCTTAGTTCTAACGGAATGTTGTCTACTCCCGGGGCCTTGTTTCGAATCAGGTCTTTCAGTGCTCTGTCAAACTCTTCACGCAGTATCGTATGTCTCATTTCATCTTCATGTACATCCTCTTCCAATTGCATAATATTGTCCTCAAGTACATCGCCCTTGTATTGACCCTCTATATACTCCTTCCACCTTTCTGCTTTACCTTCTTTGCTTAGAACTGGGTTTCCATCTGAGCTCTTGATATTCATACAAGTGGTTCTCTTTTCTCCAAAGGTCTCTTTAATTTTCCTGTAGGCAGTATCTATCTTACCCCTAGTGAGATAAGCCTCTACATCCTTACAATTGTCCTCTACCCGTCTCTGCTTAGCCATTTTGCAATCCCTGTCGATCTCATTTTTGAGACGTTTGTATTCCTTTTTGCCTGCTTCATTTACTGCATTTTTATATTTTCTCCTTTCGTCAATTAAGTTCAATATTTCTTCTGTTACCCAAGGAGTTCTACTAGCTCTCGTCTTTTTACCTACTTGATCCTCTGCTGCCTTCACTACTTCATCCCTCAGAGTTATCCATTCTTCTTTCCCACATTCCTGTCAATTGCTCCCTTATGCTTTCCCTGAAATTCTGTACAACCTCTGGTTCTTTCAGTTTATCCAGGTCCCATCTCCTTAAATTCCCACCTCTTTGCGGTTTCTTCATTTTTAATCTACAGTTCATAACCAATAGATTGTGGACAGAGTCCACATCTGCCCCTGGAAATGTCTTACAAGTTAAAACCTGGTTCCTTAATCTCTGTCTTACCACTATATAATCTATCTGATACCTTCTAGTATCTCCTGGATTCTTCCATGTATACAACCTTCTTTCATGATTCTTGAACCAAGTGTTAACTGTGATTAAGTTATGCTCTGTACAAAACTCCACCAGGCGGCTTTCTCTTTTATTTCTTACCCCCAATCCATATTCACCTACTATGTTTCCTTCTCCCCTTTTTCCTATTCTCGAATTCCTGTCACCCATGTCTATTAAATTTTCGTCTCTCTTCACTACCTGAATAATTTCTTTTATCTCATCATAAATTTGTTCAATTTTTTCATCATCTGCAGAGCTAGTTGGCATATAAACTTGTACTACTGTAGTAGGTGTGGGCTTCGTGTCTATCTTGGCTACAACAATGCGTTCACTATGCTGTTTGTAGTAGCTTACCCATACTCCTACTTTTTTATTCATTATTAAACCTACTCCTGCATTACCCCTATTTGATTTTGTGTTTATAACCCTGTATTCATCTGACCAAAAGTCTTGTTCCTCCTGCCACCGAACTTCACTATTTACCACTATATCTAACTTTAACCTATCCATTTCCCTTTTTAAATTTTCTAATCTACCTGCCCGGTTAAGGGATCTGTCTCCTATCCGTAGAACGCCAGTTTTCTTTTTCCTGATAACGTCGTCCTCTTGAGTAGTCCCCGCCCGGAGATCCAAATGGGGGACTATTTTTCCTCCGGAATATTTTACCCAAGAGGACGCCATAATCATTTATCCATACAGCAAAGCTACATGCCCTCGGGAAAAATTACGGTCGTAGTTTCCCCTTGCTTTCAGCCGTTCGCAGTACCAGCACAGCAAGGCCGTTTTATTTAACCACCACAAAGCTTTTATACGAGACAGAAGCATCATTTGATGTTCATGTACACGTTATATGCGACTGACTATTGGCTATAAGCCTGAATACTGGTGTAACAGACCAGATCTAGAGTACAACAAGATGCCCTTTGTCAAAGACACTGTGCATATACGGAACAGCCTCTGTGTTGAGGGACCTCAGGTCAGCACTGGCATCTACATCTACATCTACATTTATACTCCACAAGCCACCCAACGGTGTGTGGCGGAGGGAACTTTTCGTGCCACTGTCATTACCTCCCTTTTCTGTTCCAGTCGCGCATGGTTCGCGGGAAGAACGACTGTCTGAAAGCCTCCGCGCGCGCTCGAATCTCTCTAATTTTACATTCGTGATCTCCTCGGGAGGTATAAGTAGGGGGAAGCAATATATTCGATACCTCATCCAGAAACGCACCCTCTCGAAACCTGGCGAGCAAGCTACACCGCGATGCAGAGCGCCTCTCCTGCAGAGTCTGCCACTTGAGTTTGCTAAACATCTCCGTAACGCTATCACGGTTATGAAATAACCCTGTGACGAAACGCGCCGCACTTCTTTGGATCTTCTCTATCTCTGCCGTCAACCCGATCTGGTACGGATCCCACACTGATGAGCAATACTCAAGTATAGGTCGAACGAGTGTTTTGTAAGCCACCTCCTTTGTTGATGGACTACATTTTCTAAGGACTCTCCCAATGAATCTCAACCTGGTACCCGCCTTACCAACAATTAATTTTATATGATCATTCCATTTCAAATCGTTCCACACGCATACACCCAGATATTTTACAGAAGTAACTGCTACCAGTGTTTGTTCCGATATCATATAATCATACAATAAAAGATCCTTCTTTCTATGTATTCGCAATACATTACATTTGTCTATGTTAAGGGTCAGTTACCACTCCCTGCACCAAGTGCCTATCCACTGCAGATCTTCCTGAATTTCGCTACAATTTTCTAATGCTGCAACTTCTCTGTCTACTACAGCATCATCCGCGAAAAGCCACATGGCACTTCCGACACTATCTACTAGATCGTTTATATATATTGTGAAAATCAATGGTCCCATAACACTCCCCTGTGGCACGCCAGAGGTTACTTTAACGTCTGTAGACGTCTCTCCATTGATAACAACATATTGTGTGCTGTTTGCTAAAAACTCTTCAATCCAGCCACACAGCTGGTCTGATATTCCGTAGGCTCTGACTTTGTTTATCAGGCGACAGTGCGGAACTGTATCGAACGCCTTCCGGAAGTCAAGGAAAATGGCATCTACCTGGGAGCCTGTATCTAATATTTTCTGGGTCTCATGAACAAATAAAGCGAGTTGGGTCTCACACGATCGCTGTTTCCGGAATCCATGTTGATTCCTACAGAGTAGATTCTGGATTTCCCAAAACGACATGATACGCGAGCAAAAAACATGTTCTAAAATTCTACAACAGATCGACGTCAGAGATATAGGTCTATAGTTTTTCGCATCTGCTCAACGACCCTTCTTGAAGACTGGGACTACCTGTGCTCTTTTCCAATCATTTGGAACCTTCCGTTCCTTTAGAGACTTGCGGTACACGGCTGTTAGAAGGGGGGGCAAGTTCTTTCGCGTACTCTGTGTAGAATCGAATGGGTATCCCGTCAGGTCCAGTGGACTTTCCTCTGTTGAGTGATTCCAGTTGCTTTTCTATTCCTTGGAGACTTATTTCGATGTCAGCCATTTTTTCGTTTGTGTGAGGATTTAGAGAAGGAACTACAGTGCGGTCTTCCTCTGTGAAACAGCTTTCGAGAAAGGTGTTTAGTATTTCAGTTTTACGCGTGTCATCCTCTGTTTCAATGTCATCATCATCCCGGAGTGTCTGGATATGCTGTTTCGAGCCACTTACTGATTTAACGTAAGACCAGAACTTCCTAGGATTTTCTGTCAAGTCGGTACATAGAATTTTACTTTCGAATTCACTGAACGCTTCACGCATAGCCCTCCTTACGCTAACTTTGACATCGTTTAGCTCCTGTTTGTCTGAGAGGTTCTGGCTGCGTTTAAACTTGGAGTGAAGCTCTCTTTGCTTGCGCAGTAGTTTCCTAACTTTGTTGTTGTACCACGGTGGGTTTTTCCCGTCCCTCACAGTTTTACTCGGCACGTACCTGTCTAAAACGCATTTTACGATTGCCTTGAACTTTTTCCATAAACATTCAACATTGTCAGTGTCGGAACAGAAATTTTCGTTTTGATCTGTTAGGTAGTCCGAAATCTGCATTCTATTACTCTTGATAAACAGATAAACCTTCCTCCCTTTTTTATATATGCCTATTAACTTCCATATTCAGGGATGCTGCAACGGCCTTATGATCACTGATTCCCTGTTCTGCACTTACAGAGTCGAAAAGTTTGGGTCTATTTGTTATCAGTAGGTCCAAGATGTTATCTCCACGAGTCTGTTTTCTGTTTAATTGCTTGAGGTATTTTTCGGATAGTGCACTCAGTATAATGACACTCGATGCTCTGTCCCTACCACCCGTCCTAAACATCTGAGTGTCCCAGTCTATATCTGGTAAACTGAAATCTCCACCTAAGACTATAACATGCTGAAGAAATTTATGCGAAATGTATTACAAATTTTCTCTCAGTGTTCTGCCACTAATGCTGCTGAGTCGGGAACTCGGTAAAAGGAGCCAACTATTAACCTAACTCGGTTGTTGCGTGTAACCTCCACCCATAATAATTCACAGGAACTATCCACTTCTACTTCACTACAGGATAAACTACTACTAACAGCGACAAACAATAGGCAGCCTTGCGCTGTCTAGTTGAAAAATAACGTCACGAGATTTTGAATATAGGTTTGAGATACTGGAAGTACCACGACGAGAATTTAACCTGTGCTCTCCAAATTACGAATGTCCTATCGCGCACTAGCTTGTTGGAATTATTCACATGCTCCACGCATTTGGAACCGACGGCAAATGAGGAGTCCATAATCAGCAACACATTTCGACGAAGATGGCCGTGACACTAACACCTGTTTTCCCCGTGAGAGAGTGGAGTCTTGGGAATTTCAACATATGCACAGAAAAAACACCTAAATCCCAGTGTTTTACTCGCAGGTTCCTGTTGAAACACGTGCTTCGGAATCACGACATTATAGGAAGAAACGATCAGTGTAGGTGACACGTAATAATGTAAATGTCAGTGCTGGTCGTTCCATTCGCAGCAGTTAAATATTTGTTTTTTTAATCAGACGGAATTCACAAAATCGAAGGAAATTATTCCTGTGAAAGCGTGATCTTACATGCAAATAACATCGAGTAGAGCTTAACTTACTTGCATTACTTTAATGAGAAACTTCGATAAACCATTGAAAAATTATGATGAATAAAATTAATATCATTTGGCAGGACGCAAACCTACTTTCCTAGACTCCTTACGCTAATATCGCTAACTACGAGATGCGGAGAACACATTGACACTGCAGCAGTAACATCATTCCTCTTACGATCTGCTAAGGGCTCATATTGTCAGTGCGCCATTGTGCTTCTCAGCAGCTTCTCCCAACGGAGGTTGGCAGTTCACGTAGCCAGCTCTGAAACTGGCATTTAAACGAGGAAGGTATCTTCTCCCAGGGTCCTTCACCCACGAGCTCCTTCGTTTCCCAACAGGTCTTTAGCTTCATATTTTCAGTTCAATCATGGTTTGTAATAACTGGTTCCGTCTTTAGCTTCATATTTTCAGTTCAATCATGGTTTGTAATAACTGGTTCCTTCGCCTCTTGTAATGTTTCCTGCATATTGAGTTTTCGTTAGTTTTATAGTGAGCAATATTTCTTTTTGATTTTTTTCCTGATGAACTAAATCTTCGTTTGAAAGTTTCAGCGCTCGAGGTATGCCCGAGAGACGGCGATACACATATATTTCAAAGGTATCAGTTCTTTTCTCTACATATTGGTCAAAGGTCCAGCAATCGTGTCCATCCAGAAAAATTGAGAACACGCAGCACTGAATCATTTAAACATTCAGTCGCATATAAGGTCCAAACATATGGAAAGTGTGTTCACGCTAGTAAATTGTATCCTGGTCTATTATATTCTAGATCTGATCTGCTTCTTGCAGTCACGCTTCTCATGCATTATAGTGGCCAAGTGCTTGATGGCTATAATTCTTCAATATTTTTTAACACAGGTGCATAATTCTTTGCTTCAAACTTTGGACCTGGAAGCGTGACAAACACATCAAGCTCTTCGCTGCGCTGGACTAAACTGTCTATCATTTGTTGGAGCACAGGTACCTTACCTGTTATGGGTGTCCTCTGTGTTGTGGCTGTGCCCTCTTGTAATATTTTGTGGTTCCTGGCTGGATGAGAAGAGGGTGGTATGATTCGTGGTTTCCGGTTTTGTCTCACTACAACACAAAATGTACAAATGGTTGAAATACACTTTATTACAGGAACCAATTGAGTATTTAACCTCAGTGATGTCCGTCTGAGGTTCTGTAATTAACAGCAATCAGATAACAAGTATTAATTCTCGAATGTCGACCGTGTCCATGTCTCAACTATATACAATGACTAACGCTTACTCAGAGTTAGATAAGGTGCGAGGTGATGACTATCAGTGTGGAAGGCTAGAGCACAGTGCGACGGATTAATGTGCAATGCCAACTGAGTCCCGATACGACGTAATGAGGTACTGAGACTGAGAGAACTCGGTCGGTGGCGGCGGCCTATGCGCTCATTGCCCAGAAGGCGTTGTCGGGGCGTAGCCTGGTGGCGTGTCTTGCTCTTCTCGTTTCATAGGCGACCCTACTTCATCGCCTGCTATACAACGTTTCCTAGTGCCACCCAGTGTGCGATGCCCCCTATAAAGCCCTGCGTAGGTGCCTTCTGTAGTGGTTCTATTAAAAATAATGCCTTATCCGTTGCGTTCAAATTTTTAATGGTTTGTTACACCCTTCCGCTAGATACGAGGGTTGTCCAGAAAGTAAGTTCCAATCGGTCGCTAAATGGAAACCAGAGTGAAAATCAGGACATTTTATCTGCAAGAGATAGCTACACTTCCCAGATAGCTCTCTACATAGTCGCCGCTCCAACTTAGACATTTGTTGGATCGTTATACCAAATTTCCAACACCATCGTCATAGAAAGCAGCCACCTGTTCTTTCCCATAATTCTCTACGCTGGTCTATAGTGCATAGCCTGCGTCCAAGTGTTGTATTCGTGTCCAGCATTTCATGTGAACAGAGATGATACTCAGGATGAGCCAATTAGGGGTGTGTTGTGGGTGATCGAACACTTCCTATCGAAAAGTCTGCAGGAGCATCTTCACTGCCCCTGCCAAGTGCGGCTGAGAATGGGCAAGAAGAAGGAAGTGCGTGGCAATTGTGCTAAGTGGGCTGCATTCATTAAGGCGAAGCGTCTCAGCAGGCCCTCCTAGTTCTCGGGAGACATCGTTGTTCTAGGCACCTTTACTCGTTCACAGTGCGCTCACAATTGATGCGATCGATGGTCATACTAGAGACACTACCCAACACATCTGTCAAAAGCTTCATCGGTTTTTCACTGTGGTGTCCATTTTATGACTCATTAGAACTTAGTTTCTGGACAACCCTCGTATTATTAATACCTGGCAATGACTTGCAGGGGTCAATAATTTCGTGGACCACATGAATTTGTTAAACGATTACTACAGAGGGTAGGTTGCAGGAGTTGTAGGACATGATAAGTGACAGTACTCTTCCTACCAGCCGTGGAGCCTATCATTAACTATACCACCAGTAGTAGCAGGTGACGTTGCACATGATGTCCCTGTCCAGGATTTCGAGTTGCAGGTCTTTCTGATCAGTAACCAGGATGTCCTAATCATAATATAATTATAATGTGCTAATAATTTTTCCTTGAACAGAATAGCTCAATCATACTTGTGCTGAATACAGCATTATCTTCATTTTTGATGTATTCTTTTGTTTTGGATGTGTTGTGTTCTATTGTAAAATTAATAGGATTTTCTGAAAATGAAATTAGGTAATTACGATTGTTTCATTCGTGTTCTGTGCTTGCATACTGTGTAAGGTGTAGGAGGCAGTGGTTGCAATGGTAGAGGTAGGTGATGAGTCGGATTAACACCAGGGTGCACGATAAAGGTATAGTAGAAATGGATGCGCTGAGTGTTAGAAACGGTTGTCTGGAGAGCGCGCCGACATTGTCGGGTGCCGCAAATGGTTCAAATGGCTCTAAGCACTATGGGACGTAACTTCTGAGGTCATCAGTCCCCTAGAACTTAGAACTACTGAACCTAACTAACCTAAGGACATCAAACACATCCGTTCCCGATGCAGGATTCGAACCTGTGACCGTAGCGGTCACGCGGTTCCGGACTGTAGGGCCTAGAACCGCTCGGCCACTCCGGCCGGCGGTGCTGCAGAGTCCGAAAGCAGGGCTGTGAACCTGCAAGGTCAGCTGACCACGGGTGGTGAACAAACAGGTAGGCCCGGGGCGACCCTAACGGAATCCGAGCTTGGAAGTGTGGTGATGACCCGTGAAGCCACCAGCATTAGCAAGGGTGCGAGAAGTGAAGCTGCGGAAGAACCACTTCCAACAACCTTGGCCAGCGTGGGAGGTATGAGCGCGAAGAACCCGATTTTAGCAAGCATTCTTCATTTCATCAAGCAGCAAGCCGCTGAGCAGAAAAGGGCAATTGTTAAGTTGAACATTTCAAACATAGTATCAAGTGATGAATTTAACGATTCAAACAAAGCTTTAAGTGATAAATAGAACGATTCAGAGAAAGCGTTAAGTGAAGATTTGCCCGATTCAAATAACGAGTTGTGAGATGACCTGACAGGGAACTTCGACGAGCAAATAAGTGCAATAAATAGACGAACAAGAACGCAAGCTAGGGCAACACCAGAAACGCCAAGAAGCACTGAAACCCGAATCGACACAGCAGCTGCTGGGAACCAACCACTAGCAGTCTCCATGATAAAGGAGATACAGTCTGTGCAGACCGCAGTCGGTGAGGCCACGGGCAGGCATGAAAAATCGAGTAATGGTATCAGAAAACAAACTGTCCTCAAGAGAAATCGTCATTCCTACGGAGTCACAAATAAAGGATGTCGTAGAAGACCTGTGCAAGGAGCAGAGAGAAGTTGTTGCTCGTGTGAGCGAACAAGTGGCTGCTCAGGGTGAGCAGATTGCGGCGCAAGGAGACGAGATTGAGAAAGTTATCAATCAGGTAGGCGCCCTAACGAGTGCGGTAGGAAAGATAATGCTAACGCATGAGGCAGACTCGGAGATGACACAGACAGCTGCAATTGCGGAATCCGAAGAAATGCAATCACTGCTGCGGTGTAAAAGGGTGCAATCTGACATAAACAAACGCAATCGGAACCTGATAGACGACTTGCATAATACGCTGCAGGAAGACGAAAGCGCAGAGGGCAGTACTTCGAAGAGAGACTCTGTAATCCGAGAAGAAATTCGGCGCCACCTGTGCGGACGGCGAGCAGCGCTACGAATTTCGATAGTGACGAGGAAGAATGCAGGAGACACTTTGTCTACGTACAATCTCACGATCTATTCCCAGACACAAATCACGACATATCAACGAGTCTTGGTCTCTGGGCATGCAAGAACGGGTAAAGTTAGGCATATTGATGCGAGAAAACTATGCTGGCAGTACATACAAGCACCCTGTGGATTTTTACAAAGAACTTGTGAAGACTGATCAGTTTCTTGATGCACCGTATGATCCCAAGGAGCTTAACAGAATTTGTCTGACTAAGGTTCTGAATAAATTGCGCAATTAAATTACAATTGCGGGAAGTGGTATGGATTATGGTAGTCGTTTTCAGAACCAGCTGCAAGAATTAGGTACTGAAACAAATGTAAGTGAGCAGCATAACGTGGTTGGGTTCGAAGGTAATCGGGAGGGTAATTATGGTCAGAGGCGCAACCAGAGTTGGAGGCCTTAGTTTTCTCACAATAATAATCATGATCGTAGCTATGACAGGCGTGGGCGTGGACCTTGTAGCCCACGGCGCGGTGATAGAGGTTGGAGGTGCTTTAGGGAAGATCAGCTCCGGCCCGATAATGGTAAGGTGTTGCACACAACGGACGGGAAGTCAGTGGAGCCACACGATAATTCCCGAGGCCACAATATAAACGAAAGTAAGGACACATGACTAGCAGTGATAGGAGCTAGCACATCTGCTATGCAGTATAATGAAACTTACGATGTCAGTGCAATGTTCTTAGAATACAAAGACATTCGGGACGTGTTGTTATTAGAGAAGACAGCAGGAGTAAAGTCAGATGCCCTACAATCAGCGTAACTATTAAAGGAATTACGATTCCCTGTCTGCTTAATTCAGGAAGCGGAGCATCGGTGATGAGAGAAGATGTGTTCACGTGGTGCAGCGTGAAGAGTCTGTGGCCGACGCTTCCTTTGCAGAAAACAAGAGTGCGTGGTGCCGTAGGGAATAAGAGCGTAGAAAGGAAAGAGAGCAGCCGTACATCGATTTTACTTGTCAGTCGTGTGACCTTGCGAGGTGCCGGGGTTAGCAGTGTATTTAACACTAGATTCTTCTAGAATCTTCGAAGGGAAAAGATATTCTAAGCCCTCCCTTTTCTAACTCCGACTTTTGATGTTGCACATGGATTAAGCAGAAACGCAAACTGACTTTAATCGACCCTGCAAGTGGAATAGAAAAGAGTTTGGCACCTACAGTAATTTAATTTGACAGAAATTAATTTTATAAAGGATAGTTTCATTAACGTAGTGAGAAATGAAAGGGTTGCTCTACCAATCTGCAGAATGAAAGTTCTGTCCAAAATAACAATTTGATTTATAATGACTAAACTCAAAATAATAAACAAAACACATGAAACATTTACAATACTTCCAGCTGGATACTCAAATAAATGCTGTGAAGGTGAAGTTGTCCATAAACTAGCTTGTGAAATTTACGACCAGGTGGTATGGGGAGCCAATTCCTTGCAACTCAGATCTTAAGAGAAACACCCAGGCAACCCAACATTAATTGCTGCTACAGTAGTGAGAACTCAGATAGTGAACACCCAAGACAGAACCACATTAGAAAAAACGGGAGCAGGCACGCTCTGCTGAGCTCTGATTATCACATAGCAAAATTCCCTAATCTGGCGGTGCTGCGGACACACATTACCAGGCTGTCTCCTTAACACGATCTGGAGTACTGGAGGCGATGGTTGGTTGCGCCGACGTCCTGTCGCGAGTATAGCACGAAACAAATTATTCTGGTCTCGTTGTTCCAGACTAAAGACTTCCTAGGAATACAAATGCACCTCTGAGGAAGACGAAGAAGGCTCGTCACACAATCACTGACGGTACAGTGATTGATTTTAACAAGCTAAGTCACACAGTAACTCCGATACAGTCAACTTTAGCCAAAACTGCTCAAGATTGACAACATAGGCCGCTTCTACGCAGAACGCTCGATTGCCAACTGTACTCGGAAAGTTACGTTGAAGTTGATATTTCAGCAACTTCGTCAAACAGTTACAATTAAATGAAATACAGCCAACGGAAGGCAGGATGACCAGAGCAGCGAGAGCTCAGTCTTGTAACCCACTCCGACCGAAAGGCGAGAGCCGACTATACCGAGAGCACCCGTACAAGCTGAACACAGAACATTACTGCCCACATCACAATGGCTATGGTTAAACGTGCCAATCAGCAACTCGAAAACTGGTGGAAAATTTCACTCTATTGCAGAAGCACTACTATTCCACCAATGGAAATACTTGGCGCCATTATCTGCGCCGATTTTGCTACGTCACGGATCTATAACCTGGGTAAGCCAATCACAGTTATGATTTTGCACAAAACGCGGGAATTTTCCCACCAAGA
Source organism: Schistocerca americana (assembly GCF_021461395.2). Lineage (NCBI taxonomy): Eukaryota > Metazoa > Arthropoda > Insecta > Orthoptera > Acrididae > Schistocerca > Schistocerca americana. Next base: position 263,379,821 of record NC_060119.1, on the reverse strand, counting down.
CTGCCTGGGAACACAAGTCATTCCCACGTCTCGTCGGTAGCCCGTCAGAAAGTGTTCTCACTAAGTTTCTGCGAAGTAACGAAACATCTAACCCCAGCGCTCCTTCAGGCCCCTGTGGGCGTGTCGCCCTCGCTCTTATGACAATGTCGGCGTCTGGACAGCATCCACTCAACTCCCTCACACCCGTCGGCATATCCCTTTCAAGATCAGGAGAACCTGCCTGTCACTGGACCTCCCGGGTGGCGAGAGACAGTGCGTGGGAAGTCCACGTGTGAAGGAATAGCAACTTTTCACCGCATGCAATTAGAGAGGAAAATATTCGTATTTTCTGAGTTCTCAATACTAGCCTTCTAATGACCAGACTCGTCTATACTTCCTAAAATCGAATTACTCAGAGTAAGATATAAATATGACAGGGGGCATGTCACTGTGTGCATTGTAAAGGCATGCCACCTCTCAACCTTACAGCCGTGTTCCTGATAGTGCCGCCACTAGCAATTGAGGCAGTGCTTGGCCTGGACTTTATCAGGCATTATAAGGCCGTTGTAGATTTTAATGGTATGTGCGTTCATTTGCACGATCATAAAACAAGACTGAGTGCTGCTTTCGATAAGAGACGTGTAGAAGAAGGAGTGGGATGTGCGGCGCTTGGTATACAGGTGATCGACGAGGATGACGACGCCGAAGTGTGCCTGTGTACGCTAGATACAGAGGTAGGAGATCGATATAACGAGAAAACGGTAGAGGAGGTAATATAAGAGAAAACGCGTCATTTAGAATCGACAGAGATAAGGGAACAACTACGTGGGATTCTAAAGAGGTACCAAACCGTTTTTTCAGATTCGCCTGGGCCTATAGAAAAGTTCCAATACGAAATTAAGTGAAACCCCATACTCCGTTTGCAGCGAAAACCTATCCTATACCAGTTGTGCACCGTGCATCTGTAGAATAGGATCTTAAGACTATGCTGGAGCAATGTATAATACAACCGGCAGTTAGCTCATACAACAGTCCGATACACCCGGTTGTGAAGAAGAACAGGTCGATTCATTTATTTCTGGACTCGAGGCAGATCACTACTGTTATTGAGACAGAAAACGATCGGCCAGAGACGCTAGACACCCTGCTCCAGAAGTTTCATGTCGTACATGTGCTCAAGTCGCTCGATTTCCGGACCAGCTTCTGGCAGGTCCCATTGGCAAAGGAATGCACGAAATACACGGAATTTCTCTGTTTCGGCAGATCTTATCAGTTCCGACTGCTTCCGTTCGGATTGAGTGTCTCTTCTGCCGCCTTTATCGGTGCTTTGGACACAGTTTTAACGGAAACTCTCCGGAAAAGAATTATGTGTTATATCGATGACGTGTTAATCGCGGAAAAATCATGGGATGAGTACCACAGAGTGCTCACGTCATTGTTAGAGATTCTGACAAATAGAAATGTGAGTGTCAACCTGGCCAAGTCTGAGTTTGGGAGAAAGGAAATTCACTTCCTGGGACATATAGTCTCAGCACAGGGTATCCGACCTGACCCCGATGAGTTGCTGGTGATTAAAGAGTATGCGACGTCCAGAACAAAGCCCCGATTACGTACGTTCCTCGGCTTAATAAACTTTCACAAACGGTTCATTAGGATTGAAAGTGTTACCACCCCATGACTGTGTCAACTAATGGGTAAAAGAACAACCTGGAATTGGGAAGTAAAGCACAAGACGGGTTTGACGCATTGGAAAGGGCATTGTTGAATGCTCCCGTCCTGATTCACCCAGACTTGGGTAAAAAATTTTGTATGTCATCCAATAGTTCCCAGGATGGCATAGCAGTTACCATTTTTCAAGAAAGTAACCAAGACGGAAACATTGTCCCGCAATCTGCGGCTTTCGCAAGTCGTGTTTTAAGCCAAGCGGAGAGTAACTACACGATGACCGAACTAGAGGCATTAGCCATTGTATGGGGGTTCAGCAAGTTTCTGTATTACCTGTATGGTCGCACTACTAAGATGTATTCGGACCACAAGGCGTTGCATTTCCTCATGACGGCGCAGCTTACCCAGAACCGCCTATTGTGCTGGCCCTTCTATCTTAAAGAATTTTCCTTCAAAATTTTCCATATTCCTGGTCCGCAAAACGTGGTAGCAGTTGCCCTATCACGGGGTCCAATTGGACTGACGCAGGGGAAGGATGAGGAGTTCAAAGTGAATAGGTTCAATCTACTGTATATGAGCCCAATTACATTTGAAAATTACGTAAGTGCGGCCCTCAGCAGTATAGCAAGAGAGCAAGACAAAGATGAGGTGTGGAGCTCCATCAAAACTAGACTGCAGGGCGGTAGCGGCGGAGAATGGCGTCGGGTCTACTCGTTAAGGAGGAGCAAGTTTTTTTTTTTTTTTTTTCAGACGTGGAATCAACATTGACAAGTGGTTGGTCAGTGTGCCGGAAGAAGTAATTAATAAATTTCGTACACACACCACAGTTATGGCCATTTCGGGGCGCGTAAGTGCTGTATGCAATTGAAGCAAATTGTATATTTTAACAGCATGGAACATAGAGTCAAAAGAGTGCTTGGAACGTGTAAGGTTTGCCAGAGGGCAAAGCATTCGACCCAGAGTTGTCGAACACCCTTATACCTTATTATACCGAGTAGGCTAAAGGAATTAGGAGCGGCGGACTTGTTTGGCCTCCTTCCACAAACCACGCATGGATATCGGTATTCCCTCATCGTGGTGGAGTTAGTCTCCAAGTATGTGACGTTTACCCTATTGTACTCTGCGACCAGGAGAACGTTGGCGTCTGCACTTAAGAGGCATTTCCTCAAAGAGGTAGGAAGCGTGGCAAAATTAATCTCTGATAATGGTCCACAATTTCGGTCAAGGTCTTGGCGAAATACCGTAACGGAAAAAAGAACTAAGCCAGTATTCATTTCCCACCGGAAATCACGCAGAAAGGGTAATAAAAGAGTTAGTAAAACTGTCACAATAAGCACCATCTGTGGGATCAATATCTGGACGAATTTCAGAGGATACAGAACGAAAATACACATGGGACCACGAAGCTCAGCCCTACACTAGTCACCTTCTAACAGAGTAAGAGAACTGATAGATTGGCCACCAGAAAGGCGACAACGACACAGAGAAGTAGTGAAGTTGGCCATAGCGAATGTTGAAAGAGAAGCGCAAAGTAGGAAAAGGAGACAAAAGGGACGAATAAAACAATCAGCCCTGGAAATTGAAGATAAAGATCTCGTTAAAACTCATAGATTTTCCTAAAGACACCAGTACATTAGCAGCAAATTCTTCAGTGTCTATTCTGGACCCTTTCGAGTGAGGCGTGTCGCTCATCAGAACGCGATGGAAATAGAAACCATCAGGTTTCGTAGGCCTAAACGTTTGCATCACATATCTAATGTCATGAAATGGATCGAGTAAGAATTAGGGCAGAAGTGTCATCTCTAGTAAACAACAATTGGCTTAGTATAAACAAATGTAGTTTACAACATCACATGTGAAGGATTTGGTACTCTTTACTGTCTTTGCCTGGTGATCTGTTAGGTATGAATTCTAATAACGATTGTCGAAGGAAGATATTCTTACGTTATGTACGTGATTTGCACGGGAGAAGCGATGATCCCTTGCAATGGAAACAAGAAGAAATTACACTAGGAAAGGTAAACCTTTCACAATGTATAATGATGGGGAAACGTGCTGTAGATGTGCTTATGTGTCGTAATAGCTCGCGCAAAAGTAGCGACGGGACCAGTTATCGGTTACAGAAGGCATAGAATTTTGTGTGTTATGGTGGTATGCAGAGACGCAGAGCTATGAAGTGTTACTGACTTAAGCAGTGGTGACTTTGAGAGACCCCGAGGGAGGGCTGAACTCTGCATGACAGATCACAGCGAGGAAAATCAGACGGCGGCAAGCTTAGGACCCTGGAGATAAACCATCCAGAGGGACGAAGGTAGGACTAAGTAAAGAGGAAGCTGATGAAGGTAACAGAAGGGAGTACTGGTTTTAGTCATGACTGACATCTATTTGACGAAATATGATGCCTGTAGAATAAGAAGTAAATGTAAAGTGTGCCCTTAGCTTTAAACTAGCAGTATGTGGTAGATGGTATCTGTGCTTGGTTTTTGTTCACAGGGAATAAAAGGCTGTTTGAAATGAATTGCGAATAACAAGAATGGGTGCAATGACTAATGTGAAGGTATAATGTTTCTATGATATTTTAAGTGAGCAGCGCCATAGTGTTTTCCATAGCGAACTAAACTTGTTAGAACGGAGAGAAAAACGTCCGAATTGGTTAACGTGTGAGACTGGTCTGAGAGATAATAACTCCAGGTGGTATCATTCCAATGAGCTTTGATTTTTATATTACTCTCTTGTACTGTGAAATTGTCTACTTAGCATTTTATGGTGTGTTATCCTGGTCATACCCTCATGGATGAGCAGACACATCACCTGTTTTGGCTGTTTGTGTGTGGTAAAGGAACAGTAATAAAACATCTAAACTGTTTTGGAGGTAGGTTAGAAGAACGGGTAATAGTAAAAATGGTTACATAAGATCATATTGTGATTTGTAAATGTTTTGGGTAACCAGCATGTACGTTAGACCAGATAGTCTATGAGATGTGAGCACGCATAATCGTAGGACATGTCCTGACTGATTCCACAATTAGCTCCTTTATGGGCAATCGACAACTTTTTAAATAAGAATTAGGTTAGCTGTTGCAGGACGTCTCCAACATTGTAAAGACTTTTAGAGACATATTTTCTTTGTTTAACTATTATTCAGGGATCACAAGACCTGTATTGTTAATTCACTTAGTAAGTGTTAAGTACCGCATAGATGAGAATGGACATATTAGAGGCCTGTGTTTGTAAGCAAACGTGTAATATATAGCGATGTAAATTGTTTTGTTTTTGTTAATAACCAATCACCTCTAATTGTAAATCTCTGGCGAAATATGTTGATTATTAAGTTTCGGTGAACAGCAGATTAAGTGAAAATTATAGAGGAATTGAGGGCCCCTAAAGTTTAAGGGAGTGACAGCTGCTCTATTTAAATGTTGCAAGGTGACGGTGAGGAGAAAATGGCAGCCTGTCAGCTGCCGGCGGCAAGGACTCGGGCGAAACTGTCGCTGTCAAACAGCTGATCCCGTAAACACGAGCGGCAGCTGGGACCTATCGATGGAGTCTGGCGCTAGCCTCCCCCCTCCACCAGGCGGCAGTGGCTGTGGTTGACAGGGCGACAGCGGCCGAGGCAGCGCGCACTGATGCACGGTCCCGAGCTATGGCACACGGTGACTGGGCGGCTGCCTACGGAAGGGTCACGGCCAGTCAGCGCGGCTAAACTCTTTCCACTACGAAGGAGACCACTGACGTTATCGCTATGAGGCATCTTGTCAGACGGAGATCCAATATCGTTGTGACGGGACACAGCAGGCGGCGATTTTGGCAGAGGTTATTAGTGCTACAGAACCTGTTACTTGGAGAACACTGTCGCTTTTGCAAAGGTCAGGGGATAAGGGACAAAGTACTAAGGACTGCAAGTCTCATTAGTCACCCACGTTGGATGCATGAACACGGAGAATAGGGAGAACACGCTGTAGAACTTTCAATGTAAAGACGGCAAACTTCGAAATTAGAAAGAGAGGATAAATAACCCAATATCTGAGCAAAGTGTGTGTGCAGTCATGATGAACTTCACTTATGTTTTGTTGATCCATGTTGGTGAGGGGTAGGTACAAACAGCAGTGCCAGGCCAGAAACTGTTAGAAACTGTTCATCACAGAACTTAGGCCCGTAAACCACGTAAAATATCTGTTAAATATTTCAGAACTAGACTGAGGACAGTAAAGTAGGTCAAAAACTTAAAGACACTTAGGTGCAGTGTAGTTGTTTGACATACGGTTTTACTTGGATCACTGGAACTGATGTACCATTAGTCCAGTCCATTCCACTAGTCGAGTTACTCTAAGGCTAAAACAAAAATGGGAACTGGTTTCTGACAGTGTGTTGACTGCAAATGGACAACTAATTTGCTGTCTAAGATACAATGAATTTAAGGATGCAGTGTCGGCAGAATGTAGTAGAAGACCTCCAAGTTCCTTTCGAAGAAAGTTGTCCTCGACGGATACCCTAGATGTTATGCGTGTGACTTCATAGTGCCGTGTGACAACTCAAACGTAATGCATGCCAAACAGTAACCGAACTAGCGTGAGAGCTGGTCCTTTGATCATGTGAATAATGTGGGTCTTCGTCGAGATATCGTCATATTAATATCCTGTGTTTTTATTTATGACTTAGTTAAATATGTTGAGTAGGATATAAAATGTTGTTTGTCTTAGGTTAGTCATTTAATTAGTGTTTCCTTTCTTTGTTGAAACGTGCAACAGAACAGTACCTTCTTTACTGACTAACAATTTCGAGCAGAGAGGAAAGAAGGAATGTTTTGATTTAATAGAAAGAGTTATCTCTAATCTTGGAAGCATGAACGTTGGTATGTTGTTCTCTGTCATTTATCAGCCTGAAAATGGAGCAGTGAGATGGAAAAAAGTTTGCTGGCTCATGGCAAATTGTCGTCTAATAACTCAATCAGAAAGTAGGTTGGCAGTGTTTCCTTCCTTCGTGTCTGATCAGAACTAACTTTGTCTATTGACAGCAAGGCCATAGGCCTAAAAAAAGGAGACATAACGTAGTCAGGTGTTACCTGATCATAAAATGTTTAAAAGGACTCTCACTCTGTGAGTAAACTATAAAGATAAGTAATTACATTGCTTTCATGATGCACATAACTTCATTCCTAGTTTGTAAGGAACAAATTAGATAAAACTTATAATAAAATTGTGTTTGAACACGAAGGTGCGTTTCCAATTAACTTTGTGACCTACCAAATATGCCACTGTATAGTTCTGTATTAGTTTAATTTGCGATAGTCAAAGATTACTTTTTTAAGAGTTTCATTACGAGTAAATAGTGTTCAGTAGGATCAGTTTCAAATAAGTATTTTCTTTGTCAGAGTTTCGGATTTGAGGTAATATACATATCCGTAAATTTTTATGTAGCCATTGAAGGCTGAGTGTTTTGTATTATTAATAGCATTGAAAGTTTTTCATTTTTTCGATGTTTTGCATATTTGTTGAGTAGGCAATAGACATATTGCATTGAATGCTTGCTCCTTTTCCGATGTTTTGCATAGAACATATTGTGTTTTTGTTGACATACACTAACAGTTACCATTGTTATCAGTATTTCATTCGTTTGTCTTAGGATAATTTAGCGTCTTTACATAATGAGTACGAACCTGTGTCGGATATAAATGTGATTAATTGGTTAAGATGATTTCATTTATAGAATTTTTGTAATCTTATGAATATTTTTCGTAAATGCTTTCTGTGTCAATAGTATTCTGTTGTGTCGTCTTGGCAACTTGACTATTTCAAATGATGTACTTCGAAACTCGAAAAGCATAATAAGAAAAATGATAATAATACCGGATTGATGTGGCGTGGAGATTAGGGTCTCCTCCTCGTGGCACTAATTGAAAAATGTCCTGCACTGTCGTTCCATCAGAAAGACAGCCCTGAGTCCATTTTCTTCGAAGATACACGAGAAATTGAACTGGTTGTCCCGTTCCATATTTTTCCAATAAATTCTGGTAACGGAGAATTGTAGCAAGAGCGTTTTTTTTACTCTGCAGAAGTAAGTCTGTGGGTAACAAGCAGAAGAGAATGGACAAAGAAATATTTATTGATTTATTCATTAATTTTTTTTCATTTCGTACATGGCCCGTTTCCCTGCATCCTTTCCCTTATGCGACCTGGACCGTGTGAATGAGCAATTATGTGAAGTAGCAGAAAGCTTTGGTCAGAGGTCGTAGCATTGCATGAGTAGAGTGATTCGATGATAGGTAGTACCAACTCCTAAACGCGAGCAAGTTTGACCAAGAAGATGAGCAAGCCAGGTCGGAGTGGTCGCAAAGGCACGAGTATTGGCTCTGTTAGGTTGGCGAATCATCCCCTCAACCACCTTTTGAACGAACAACTGTTAGGCGAGGTGTCCGCAGGTCCATTTGTTCCTGGGTAGTGGCACTGGACAGACGTGGAGACGCAGCTCTGTATTTTAGTAATGTTAACAAAGGTATTAGAATGTCTCAAATCTGCTCGTTAACAAACTCTAGATGTTGATATCAGGTGTGAGATTACCACCAATTATTTTCATAATTTAGTCAAATTTCAGTAATAACTTTGCGTTTGTGCCTTGGTCAGGCTACGCACCATGGACCTTAAGGTTACGGTCGTATTGTTGCTGTGTGCTTAATAGAAGTTCACACTTTTAAATTGTTTTAATGTGGTCTTTATTTTAAAGTAATATTTTGGGGGATTTGTATTAATTTGCATCTGATAAATGGCAGTTTCGGCCTGGAAAAGTATAGTAGACGAGTGAATAACCGTACGATAGTGGCTGAATGTAAGACAGGGAAGGAATAATCTTTTTTGGTCATCAGTCTACTGACTGGTTTGATGCGGCCCGCCACGAATTCCTTTCCTGTGCTAACCTCTTCATGTCAGAATAGCACTTCTTGCAACATATGTCCACAATTATTTGCTTGACGTATTCCAATCTCTGTCTTCCTCTACAGTTTTTGCCCTCTACAGCTCCCTCTAGTACCATGAAAGTCATTCCCTCATGTCTTAGCAGATGTCCTATCATCCTGTCCCTTCTCCTTATCAGTGTTTTCCACATATTCCTTTCCTCTCCGATTCTGCGTAGAACCTCCTCATTCTTTACCTTATCAGTCCACCTAATTTTCAACATTCGTCTATAGCACCACATCTAAAATGCTTCGATTCTCTTCTGTTCCGGTTTTCCCACAGTCCATGTTTCACTACCATACAATGCTGTACTCCAGACGTACATCCTCAGAAATTTCTTCCTCAAATTAAGGCCGGTATTTGATATTAGTTGACTTCTCTTGGCCAGAAATGCCTTTTTTGCCATAGCGAGTCTGCTTTTGATGTCCTCCTTGCTCTGTCCGTCATTGGTTATTTTACCGCCTAGGTAGCAGAATTCCTTAACTTCATTGACTTCGTGACCATCAATCCTGATGTTAAGTTTCTCGCTGTTCTCATTTCTACTACTTCTCATTACCTTCGTCTCTCTCCGATTTACGCTCAAACCATACTGTGTACTCATTAGACTGTTCATTCCGTTCAGCAGATCATTTAATTCTTCTTCACTTTCACTCAGGATAGCAATGTCATCAGCGAATCGTATCATTGATATCCTTTCACCTTGTATTTTAATTCCACTCCTGAACCTTTCTTTTATTTCCATCATTGCTTCCTTGATGTACAGATTGAAGAGTAGGGGCGAAAGGCTACAGCCTTTTCTTACACCCTTCTTAATACGAGCACATCGTTCTTGATCGTCCACTCTTATTATTCCCTCTTGGTTGTTGTACATATTGTATACGACCCGGCTCTCCCTATAGCTTACCCCTACTTTTTGCAGAATCTCGAAGAGCTTGCACCATTTTGTATTGTCGAACGCTTTTCCAGGTCAACAAATCCTATGAAAGTGTCTTGATTTTTCTTTAGCCTTGCTTCCATTATTAGCTGTAACGTCAGAATTGCCTCTCTCGTCCCTTTACTTTTGCTAAAGCCAAACTGATCGTCACCTAGCGCATTCTCAATTTTCTTTTCCATTCTTCTGTATATTATTCTTGTAAGCAGCCTCGATGCATGAGCTGTTAACCTGATTGTGCGATAATTCTCGCACTTGTCAGCTCTTTCAGTGTATTCTTTCCACCTATCTGCTCTCTCCTCTGCATTTAACAGTGGAATTCCTGTTGCACTCTTAATGTTACCACCGTTGCTTTTAATGTCACCAAAGGTTGTTTTGACTTCCCTGTATGCTGAGTCTGTCCTTCCGACAATCATATCATCTTCGATGTCTTCACATTTTTCCTGCAGCCATTTCGTCTTAGCTTCCCTGCACTTCCTATTTATTTCATTCCTCAGCGACTTGTATTTCTGTATTCCTGATTTTCCCGGACCATGTTTGTAGTTCCTCCTTTCATCAATCAACTAAAGTATTTCTTCTGTTACCCATGGTTTCTTCGTAGCTACCTTCTTTGTACCTATGTTTTCCTTCCCAACTTCTGTGATGGCCCTTTTTAGAGATGTCCATTCCTCTTCAACTGTACTGCCAACTGCGCTATTCCTTATTGCTGTATCTATAGCGTTAGAGAACTTCAAACCTATCTCGTCATTCCTTAGCACTTCCGTATCCCACTTCTATGCGTATTGATTCTTCTTGATTAATGTCTTGAACTTCAGCCTACTTTTCGTCACTACTATATTGTGATCTGAGTCTATATCTGCTACTGGGTATGCCTTACAATACAGTATCTGATTTCGGAATCTCTGTCTGACCATGATGTAATCTAATTGAAATCTCCTCCTCTTGTGATTCTTGAACAGGTTATTCGCTATTACCAGCTGAAACTTGTTACAGAACTCAATTAGTCTTTCTCCTCTTTCATTCCTTGTCCAAAGCCCATATTCTCCTGTAACCTTTTCTTCTACTCCTTCCCCTACAACTGCATTCCAGTCGCCCATGACTATTAGATTTTCGTCCCCCTTTACATACTGCATTACCCTTCCAGTATCCTCATACACTTTCTCTATCTGTTCATCTTCAGCTTGCGACGTCGGCATGTATACCTGAACTATCGTTGTCGGTGTTGGTCTGCTGTCGATTCTGATTAGAACAACCCGGTCACTGAACTGTTCACAGTAACACACCCTCTGCCCCACCTTCCAATTCATAACGAATCCTACACCTGTTATACCATTTTCTGCTGCTGTTGATATTACCCGATACTCATCTGACCAGAAATCCTTGTCTTCCTTCCACTTCACTTCACAGACCCCTACTATATCTAGATTGAGCCTTTGCATTTCCCTTTTCAGATTTTCTAATTTCCCTACTACGTTCAAGCTTCTGACATTCCACGCCCCGACTTGTAGAATGTTATCCTTTCTCATGGTAACCTCCCCTTAGCAGTCCCCTCCCGGAGATCCGAATGGGGGACTATTCCGGAATCTTTTGCCAATGGAGAGATCATCATGACACTTCTTCAATTACAAGCCACGTGCCATGTGGATAAACGTTTTTGTTGTTGTGGTCTTCAGTCCTGAGACTGGTTTGATGCAGCTCTCCATGCTACTCTATCTTGTGCAAGCTTCTTCATCTCCCAGTACCCACTGCAACCTACATCCTTCTGAATCTTCTTACTGTATTCATCTCTTGGTCTCTCTCTACGATTTTTACCCTCCACGCTGCCCTCCAATACTAAATTGTTGACCCCTTGATGCCTCAGAACATGTCCTACCAACCGATCTCTTCTTCTGGTCAAGCTGTGCCACAAACTTCTCTTCTCCCCAATCCTATTCAATACTTCCTCATGAGTTATGTGATGTAACCATCTAATCTTCAGCATTCTTCTGTATCACCACATTTCGAAAGCTTCTATTTTCTTCTTGTCTAATCTATTTATCGTCCATGTTTCACTTCCATACATGGCTACACTCCATACAAATACTTTCAGAAATGACTTCCTGACACTTAAATCTGTACTCGATGTTAACAAATTTCTCTTCTTCAGAAACGCTTTCCTTGCCATTGCCAGTCTACATTTTATATCCTCTCTACTTCGACCATCATCAGTTATTTTGCTCCCCAAATATCAAAACTCCCTTACTACTTTAAGTGTCTCATTTCCTAACCTAATTCCCTCAGCATCACCCGACCTAATTCGACTACATTCCATTATCCTCGTTTTGCTTTTGTTGATGTTCTTCTTATATCCTCCTTTCAAGACGCTATCCATTCCATTCAACTGCTCTTCCAAGTCCTTTGCTGTCTCTGACAGAATTACAATGTCATCGGCGAACCTCAAAGTTTTTACTTCTTCTCCATGGATTTTAATACCTACTCCGAATTTTTCTTTTGTTTCCTCTACTGCTTGCTCAATATACAAATCGAATAACATCGGGGAGAAGCTACAACCCTATCTTACTCCCTTCCCAACAACTGCTTCCCTTTCATGTCCCTCGACTCTTATAACTGCTATCTGGTTTCTGTCCAAATTGTAAATAGCCTTTCGCTCCCTGTATGTTACCCCCTCCACCTTTAGAATTTGAAAGAGAGTATTCCAGTCAACATTGTCAAAAGCTTTCTCTAAGTCTACAAATGCTAGAAACGTAGGTTTGCCTTTTCTTAATCTTTCTTCTAAGATTAGTCGTAAAGTCAGTATTGCCTCACGTGTTCCAGTATTTCTACGGAATCCAAACCGATCTTCGCCGAGGTCGGCTTCTACCAGTTTCTCCATTCGTCTGTAAAGAATTCGTGTTAGTATTTTGCAGCTGTGGCTTATTAAACTGATTGTTCGGTAATTTTCACATCTGTCAACACTTGCTTTCTTTGGGATTGGAATTATTATATTCTTCTTGAAGTCTGAGGGTATTTCGCCTGTTTCATACATCTTACCAGATGGTAGAGTTTTGTCAGGACTGGCTCTCCCAAGGCCGTCAGTAGTTCCAATGGAATGTTGTCTACTCCGGGGGCCTTGTTTCGACTCAGGTCTTTCAGTGCTTTCTCAAACTCTCCACGCAGTATCGTATCTCCCATTTCATTTTCATCTACATCCTCTTCCATTTCGATAATATTGTCCTCAAGTACATCGCCCTTGTATAGACCCTCTATATACTCCTTCCACCTTTCTGCTTTCCCTTCTTTGCTTAGAACTGGGTTTCCATCTGAGCTCTTGATATTCATACAAGTGGTTCTCTTATCTCCAAACGTCTCTTTAATTTTCCTGTAGGCAGTATCTATCTTACCCCTAGTGAGATAAGCCTCTACATCTTTACATTTGTCCTCTAGCCATTCCTGCTTAGCCATTTTGCACTTCCTGTCGATCTCATTTTTGACACGTTTGTATTCCTTTTTGCCTGCTTCATTTACTGCATTTTTATATTTTCTCCTTTCATCAATTAAATTCAATATTTCTTCTGTTACCCAAGGATTTCTACTAGCCCTCGTCTTTTTACCTACTTGATCCTCTGCTGCCTTCACTACTTCATCCCTCAAAGCTACCCATTCTTCTTCTACTGTATTTCTTTCCCCCATTCCTGTCAATTATTCCCTTATGCTCTCCCTGAAACTCTGTAGAACCTCTGGTTCTTTCAGTTTATCCAGGTCCCATCTCCTTAAGTTCCCACCTTTTTGCAATTTCTTCAGTTTTAATCTGCAGGTCATAACCAATAGATTGTGGTCAGAGTCCACATCTGCCCCTGGAAATGTCTTACAAGTTAAAACCTGGTTCCTAAATCTCTGTCTTACCATTATATAATCTATCTGATACCTTTTAGTATCTCCAGGGTTCTTCCATGTATACAACCTTCTTTCATGATTCTTAAACCAAGTGTTAGCTATGATTAAGTTGTGCTCTGTGCAAAATTCTACCAGGCGGCTTCCTCTTTCATTTCTTAGCCCCAATCCATATTCACCTTCTACGTTTCCTTCTCTCCTTCTTCCTACTACCGAATTCCAGTCACCCGTGACTATTAAATTTTCGTCACCCTTCACTATCTGAATAATTTCTTTTATTTCATCATACATTTCTTCAATTTCTTCGTCATCTGCAGAGCTAGTTGGCATATAAACTTGTACTACTGTAGTAGGTGTGGGCTTCGTATCTATCTTGGCCACAATAATGCGTTCACTATGCTGTTTGTAGTAGCTTACCCGCATTCCTATTTTCCTATTCATTATTAAACCTACTCCTGGATTACCCCTATTTGATTTTGTGTTTATAACCCTGTAGTCACACGACCAGAAGTCTTGTTCCTCCTGCCACCGAACTTCACTAATTCCAACTATATTTAACTTTAACGTATCCATTTCCCTTTTTAAATTTTCTAACCTACCTGCCCGATTAAGTCATCTGACATTCCACACTCCGATGCGTAGAACGCCAGTTTTCTTTCTCCTGATAACGACATCCTCTTGAGTAGTCCCCGCCCGGAGATCCGAATGGGGGACTATTTTACCTCCGGAATATTTTACCCAAGAGGACGCCATCATCATTTAATCGTACAGTAATGCTGCATTCCCTCGGGAAAAATTACATCCGTAGTTTCCCCTTGCTTTGAGCCGTTCGCAGTACCAGCACAGCAAGGCCGTTTTGGTTATTGTTACAAGGCCAGATCAGTCAATCATCCAGACTGTTGCCCTTGCAACTACTGAAAAGGCTGCTGCCCTTCTTCAGGAACCACAAGTTTGTCTGGCCTCTCAACAGATACCCCTCCGTTGTGGTTGCACCTACGGTACGGCTATCTGTATCACTGGGGCACGCAGGCCTCCCCACCAACGGCAAGGTCCATGGTTTATGGAGGAAGGTGGCTTTAATGCAGTGGTTTCCATTGCCTTCTGCATCCTCATGTCGTTGATCATTGCTGATTCTTCCGCCTTTAGGGGCAATTTCCCACCCCTAGGACAAGAGAGTGCCCTGAACCTCTATCCGCTCCTCCGCCCTCTTTGACAAGGTCGTTGGCAGAATGAGGCTGACTTCTTATGCCGGAAGTCTTCGGCCGCCAATGCTGATTATTTATCAAAATTTAGGCAGTGGCGGGGAACGAACCCGGGACCGAAGACGTTTTGATTATCAGTCAAAGACGCTACCCCTAGACCACGGGTACGGTTCAAACTCTTATGTCTATGAAATGCCCATTGATGAAATCTAGACTTACATGATAGTAAATGTTCCCCCCCCTTCCTCCCCCTCTCCCTTCAGCTCAGTAATGAAGTGTTGTTTCTGAAGTGTTTAAACCAAAATTGACAGTCATTGTTAGGTGCACCACTTGCTATCCTTTCTTCAGCGTACGTCTTAACAAAAATTGAAATATTTTGGCAAATACTTTTCCGCCCTGACCAAATTCGCTTGTAGTGTCTTTGATGAACTTATTCTCCGTGACCTACAGCAATTAAATATAATATGCATGGGTTTGGGTATAATTGTGTGCCTTCTTAAAATTACATTGAAGCCTGGTCTGTGGCCCCTCTCCATTTCCATAATTACTTGGCGAAAGTGAATCATGTTAACTAGAGAGACCAGTTGTGATGATGCATATTCCAACAAATACATGGCTAGTTGTTAAAGTGCCACCGGTACTGAATAAATATAAATGAATCTATACCCTCGACTCATTATTTCTTTCATCATAAAGAATAGGTAAACGACAGTCGAATGCTGGGTCATGAAAGGAAATAATGGCTCTATGCTCCCTATTAAGCCCTCCCATAGGTGCTTTCTTTAGTGGTGGTGGTGGTGGTGGTGGTTAGTGTTTAACGTCCCGTCGACAACGAGGTCATTAGAGACGGAGCACAAGCTCGGGTTAGGGAAGGATTGGGAAGGAAATCGGTCGTGCCCTTTCAAAGGAACCATCCCGGCATTTGCCTGAAACGATTTATGGAAATCACGGAAAACCTAAATCAGGATGGCTGGAGACGGGATTGAACCGTCGTCCTCTCGAATGCGATTTCTTTAGTGGTTCTAAACAATATTGCGTTATCAATTGTGTTCAAATTTTTACCTGTTGGTTAAACCCTCCTGCTAGAAATTATAATACCCGGCAATAACTCGCAGGGGCCTGTAATTTCGTGGACCACAGGATTTGTTAAACCATTACTACAGGGGATAACTTGCAGGAGCTGTAGGATATAAGCGACAGTAATCTTCCTATCAGCCCTGAGTGCTAACATTAACTGTACCACCGGTAGTAGAAGGTTACTTTGCAGTTAAACAGGAGAGATGATAGTACGCAAATTTGACGAACGCCTTTACTAATTGCAGTCATTTCTGATTTCCCTTGGTCAGGATGTGATGTTGTTTGCCTATGGTATAAGAGTCGATCTCAGGCAGTTGTAAGTTAACTAATATTTCTATATAATAAATAGCACCAACCATGAGATCCTGTTAAAAGTTCAATGCACAAAATTATAATTAAAAAAATGACCAAATCAACACGGTGTCTTCGAAGCTGTCGATTGTCATGGCCACATCAAGTAACACGTAATTTTTGTATAGCTTCCGAGTAGTACTTGGCGATGCCTCTGAGTTGCAGTATAGCCCCTAGGACTCTTCGTTTTCTTATTCGCACGAGAATCTTCGGATTTCGACCAATTCAAATATCAACACCGTAGAATGATAAACTGCAGTCTAAATAAGAAGTTATGCTGCCGCTGTCGAATCCCAGCACATACGATAGCTGTTGGAAATCCAAAAGTATCACTGTAGGTTTGAAAGAAATACCTCAATCAGATAGAGTAATATAATGCTAGTGGTTAATTTGCCGAAGAACATGCTTCAAAGTGTCAGCGTTAGGAGTCTTCGTGAAAAACTGTTAAGTTCACGTAATGCAAGGTACAGAAAGCTGGTTGAAAACTAAAAGTGATAGCATTGAGATATTTGGGGAAAGTTTAACTTTGTATAGAAAGCATAGCGTAATGGGAAACGCAGGTGGTGTATTTTTCGCAGGATGCAAGAAATTCAAGTCCGCCGAGATAGAAATTAAAGATTCATGTGAGACTGGTCCAATTTCAGTATCATGAGTGGGCTTAAAATGGTAACTGGATCCTTATATGGCCCACCAGGCTCATCTCCTGATGTAACCGAAAACTTCAGAAAACACCTCATTTCACTCGTGTGTAAGTTGCCCAATCATATTGCATTCAACGGTGGAGACTAATCATCCACCAGTGAACTGGAAAAATTACAGTTTTGTTAGTGGTTGGCGTGATAAAACATCATATGAAACCTTACTAAATGCCATCTTTTAAAAATATCTAGAACAGGTAATCCGTGACCTCACTCATGATGGAAAAATATTGTATTTAATGGCAACAAATACACCTGACGTCTTTGAGGACAGTCAATAAAAATCTTCTGGGTTTGAGGCCGCATTATCAACTGTAAAATTGTTGACAATGCGGCCTCAAATCCAGAAGAATTTTTTTGATTGTGAAAACGGCAGCGGAAACCTACGTTTACACGTCATTGAGGATGTTCACATTGAAACTGACGTCAGGATCATGACGTTGATGTGTCAACAATGGTTACCAAAGTACAGGGCACAACTGAAAATAGGAGAAATATATTGGCGTCCTTTAAACTACATAAAAAATCTGTGGTGTCATCTCTGAATGATGGATTTGAAAATTTGGCACGGGGTGGGTGCATGTAGAGGAGCTACGGCTCAAGTTTAAAACAATGATTCACTATACACTGGATAAATATGTACCCAGTAGAACAAGTCATAATGGGACGGAGCCTCCATGGTATACATTCACTGTAGAGAAACTTCTGAAGAAACAAAGGCTACTGCATAATAGGTATAAAACAAAGAATGTGACTATTCATAGAGGGATACTGAATGAAAAACGGTTATCTGTCAAGATAGCCGTATGTGAAGCCTTCAGTGACTACTGTGGCAGAATATTGTAAAATGATCTTTCAAAAGCGCAAAGATATTCTGGTAAGAACTGTTAGTGGCACCAAAGTTAGTGTCCAGTCACTCATGGATGAGAGAGGAACACAAATTCCGGGTAGCAAAGCTAAAGCTCAAACGCTTAAACCTGTTTTCAAATGTTCCTTTACAAAATAAAACCCACGAAAATTGGCCCACTTTAATCCTCGTACCACTGAAAAGATGGGTGAAATCTGCATTAGTGACAGTAGTATTGAGACACAAATAAAGAAATTTGTGGTAAGGTCTTATGGGACCAAACTGATGAGGTCATCGGTCCCTAAGCTTACACACTACTGAATCTATCTTAAATTAACTTACGCTAAGGACGACACACCCACCCATGCCCGAGGGAGGACCTGAACCTCCGACAGGGGGAGCCGAGCGGGCCGTGACAAGACGCCCTAGACCGCGCGGCAACCCAGCGCGGCTCTATTGAGACACAGCTGAAATCGTTAAAATTCAACAAATATCCAGGGCCTATAGGAATTACTATCAATTTCTATACTGAATTTGTGAATGAGTTAGCCCCTCTTCCAATTATAATCTATTTTAGATCCTCGAAAAAAAAGGTGGTGCAAAGTAGCTGAAAGAAAACACAGATCTCGTCTATTTACAAGAAGGATAGTAGATGTGATAAGCAAAACTACCATCGATCTGTTGTCGAATCTTAGAACATATTCTGAGCTCAAACAGAATGAGGTGTCTTGAACAGAATGGCCTCATCCATGCCAACCACCATGGATTTCACAAACATCGATCATGTTAAACCCAACTCGCCCTTTTTTCATGTAACTAACTGAAAGCTTTGTATTAAGGCACTCACGTAGTTGCAGTATTTCTCGATTTCCGAAAGGCATTTAACTCAGTATCGCAACTGCGCTGTCAAAAGTTCGACCATATGAGATATTAGGTGAGAACTGAGACTGACTTGAGGAGGTACATAGGGAGTTACCCTTGAGAATCATCGTCAGCTGCAGAAGTATCTTCGGATCTGCTACAGGGAAGTGTGTTGAGATTCTTGCTGTTAATATCATCTATTAAAGACGTTGCACGCAATATTAATAGTAACCTCAGACCTTTTGCAGAGGATGTACTTATGTATAAAGCGGTACTGTCTGTAAGAAACTGCATAACTAATCATATAGATGTCAACGAGAAAGTCTACCAATGAAGTTCCAAGAACGTGTTAAATGACAATTCTAGGAATATACAACAACCTCCTATGTAACGATCTCATAGGGATCGTGAGGACAAGATTAGAATAATTAAAGCATTCTCAGAGGCATTCAAACAATCATTCTTCCCACAATCCATTAGTGAGGGGAATGGGAAGAAACCCTAATAACTGGTACAATGGGATGTACCATCTGATTTGCACTTCACATCCATTTGCAGAGTACAGATGTAGATGTATAAGTAGATACAGGTTGACTTATACCCTTCATACACGAGGAATAACTGAAGCTTATTGCAAACGACTACATTCAAATGCCATTTCTGATAGAAATTCACACTTCCTCATCATTACATAGCCTGCACTACACCTACCTACTTATGAGTAAATGTTAAGGATTCCATATAGAAGTATGTAGTCCACTTCATACCAGGTGGGCATTTGCTGCGTAATATCTTTGTAAGCAGCCTCTTTCATTCACATCACAGTAGTTTGCAGTTTATGGATGCAAATATCGCTTTAGATTCACACTGGTACGATTAATCTAAGTGCGACTCCTGGAGGAGGGAGTTCTGAGTTCTGTTGCAAGTATAAAGCCGACGGTGTGTGTTTGTATGTCTGAGATCTCCTCCCAAACCTCTTCGATCAACTTCAGTCACATCTCACATGGTAAAAGCAGGCCTCAAAAGTACAAGCACTATGGGATTCTAAGTTCCTAGCTCAAACAGGAGTAGAGATACAGGGTAAACTGTGCTTTCCCCAGACCCTGGCATATAGCCTGCCTTTTACGACAGTAATGTTGTGTGGGATTGGTATCGGCATGCCAAATCAACCTGCTTTCCAGGGAAGCCTACATGTCAGAGGCAAGAAGTGGTTTTGAGGACTCCAGCATGTAGGCTGTCTTGCAGGACACTCGTGTTCCTTTGGAGTAGCATAGGCCTACTTTATCGACCTGCTTTGCACGGTGGCTTCTGTGTCAAGCTTCAATCTCCTGATTTGTTGCTTGGCTTGCACAACAGTTGTGTTGTGTCAGTAGTGTTGGTGTGTTTTATTTAGGAGTTACGGGGTTACATGTGTCAATGAGCATAGCTGGGGACAGGTTGAGATAGACAGTGAAGAAATGCACAGAGCAAGAGGCAGAAGGAAATGGACAGAGGGAGGGGGCAGAAGAGTAGATGCATGAGTCAGAGAGAAGTTGGATATAGGTACTGGGCATGTGGAAAAGGAAAACGAGGAGGCAGACATGGAAGAGAGAGGGGAAGGAACATATGGTCAGAGGGATGGAGGTGGAAAGTATGATGAAAGAGCAGGGTGCAGGAAACGGGAAAAGAGAAGGAAAGGACGATATGGAGAGAGGAAAAGAGACTGGGGAGGGGGAGACAGATAAATGTGGGAGGATTAAATGGATAGAGAGACAGAGAAAAAGATGGGCACAGAGAGGTGGAGAGGGAGGTGGGTTCGGTTTATGTGTCGAACTCATACAAGGGCAGAGCTGCGTGGAAAAAGTTTGTTACCAGTAAAGAAAAAAAATCTGGGTCGGAGGTTCGAATCCTGCCTCGGGCATGAATGTGTGTGATGTCCTTCGTTTAGTTAGGTTTAAGTAGTTCTAAGTTCTAGGGGGCTGATGAGCTCAGATGTTAAGTCCCACAGTGCTCAGAGCCATTTGAACCATTTTTACTGAGTTTGTGTGGCTGCTTTTGCAGAATCCGCAGTGCGTACAGCTAGGTGCCATATTGTAAAGCGGAAGGAGGCAAGCATAAGCGCACCTTAAATGCTGACAGGTGCCGTCTGGCGAGGTGTGTATAACCCCACCGTAAGTTATCAGCGCCAGATGCGCCCGAGTTAATAGCACTACGGCCCGCTAAACAGCGCGCTCGGAGTTTAGCGGCGCTGCTACCTAGTTAGGGCGCTGCCTTACTCTCCGCCAGCCTCCTCCACGTACCTATTAAACTAGCGCTTCCATTTACCGCAGGTATTACATTATTTTCCACGTTCTCTCACACGGTCCCTTTACGTATCTCATTTAGGACGCCGAAGAATTCCAGATCCAATGTGTCCTTCCACACAAACAATCACCAAGTACGAACTTGCAGCATGCTGCAGATGCAAAATAGGTCCGCAATATGTATTGCAATTGAGATTAATGGTTGTAACTTCTTTATAAGTTGCACTGAGAAGTAATTATTTTTTGTTTCTTGATGGTGACTAATTTCGGCACCTTAGTCTGTTTTCAAACTATCCGGGCTGTAAGTATGACAAATACGGACGATAGCCTGCATACAAAAAGAGCCCCTACAATAATCAAAGCGGCATATGGTCGACTTAAGAACAGCAAATTACACCAAACGGGACGAAAATTATAGAATATTAATGTCCGTCCCATGTGGTGTAATGTGCAAATGGATTAGGTGTCCAGTAAACCTGCATAAACGATGAGCCCCGCTGAAGATAATCTAACTTGGAGAGATACCTGAAACCAGGGTTCCGACTGAAAAAAAAACAGGATCTGCAGCATTGGTCAATAAGCTTTTCCCACTTAAGACGATGAATGAATAAAGTCATTATATTTGCGTAAAGATACCTGTCCTTAAGTTGTGAGAGGAACGATCGTGTTCTTTCCTATTGGTAAGAGTAAATAGTTTATTTTGCTGTGTTTAGCAATCCTACCGTTTGCCAGATATCCCCTTGAGAATTAGCGCTGCATTCTAAAGAACCAAATGGTTAAAATTGCTCTGAGCACTATGGGACTTGACATTTGAGGTCATCAGTTCCCTAGAACTTAGAACTACTTAAACCTAACTAACCTAACGACATCACAAACATCCATACCCGAGGCTGGATTCGAACCAGCGATCCTAGCGGTCGCACGGTTAAGACTGAAGCCCCTAGAACCGCACGGCCACACCGGCTAGGTCTAAGGAATCAAGTAGTGGCATTATATCCTCACATTTACGCCTTATGTAATCTCTTCAGATGCAGTTTTCTGCAATAATTCACGCATGTTTGTAACAGCCATTAGCGTTATATTACGCAGCCAACTCTTGCCCTATTCGTTACTTCTGTATCTGGAATGTCTTTACTGTTGGCCAGCAGCAGTACGTACTCATCACCTACTCGAACAGTCCATCGGACTTCCAAATGTGTTCCGTTACACATTTGTAAAGCTTTATTTCTGGCTTCGCAGTTGTACATGTTTCAGACAGAATTTTGCTCCAGACAAAGTTTATCATGAATCTTCAGCAAGTCTTTAGGTCTACATTCTTAGATGCGAGGTATGTTTCGAAAGTAAGTTTCGTCATTTTTGACACACGGAAACTTTATTGTTAAAAACAAATAGACAATCGCATCATGAACTATACACGTTGCTCTGTTTCTCGACGCCGTCGCCACCGACGTTGAGACATTTGTCACATTGTGTAACCAGTTTGAAGAAACTACTCTGGAACTGCCTCACGGTTTGCTCCACATCAGCAATAGATTCGAAGCAACGAACAAAGGGTGCGATTTTCAGTGCAAAGGACAGGTGAAAGTTCTATGAACATGCAACGCGAGAGATCAACCATTTGACGAGACATGACCGCTTCACCATACATGGCCTGTAGGCGTTCATGGATGACGGGCACGCTAGCCCCATGTGGCCATTCATATTGGACAACAGCACGCACTTCCATTGGCGTCTTCTTTATCTGTACACGTCCGTCTGCCATCGTGATGTGCAGCCTAATAACTCCAGACACGCCTGTCCGCTGCCGCTCTCTCTACGTCGGTGCTGTGAGCACACGTCATCCTCCCACCGCTGACGCTATTCCGTCACTGAACGACGGGTGTGGATTTCTGTGGTTTTTTTTTTTTTTCACCCAGAGTACAATCTTCTCTCTCAAAAGCAATGATGAAGTTTACTTTCGAAATGTGCCTCGTATTAGCACCTTAATGTGCCTCGTATTAGCACCTTTTGATTTATACAACAATGGCTGCTTTGTCCCTGTTATATATTTACGGGCTAGCACACGTTGAAATTATTATGTCCTTGCGAAGAATGCATACATAGAATTATAGTTTTCCCACGTAACATAGAACTAAAACCAGCTTTGATCATGCAGAATAAAGGGATGGGAATGCCTAAGCCACCAGTAAGGAATAAACCTCGCCTTCTTCAAAACATTTTCAAATCTAATATATTATATTGTGTTCCCATCAAGTTTAACACGGAAGTAAACATTGAGGTACGCATCTGTTCGCGTTTCTTCTTACCTTTTAGGAGTATGGGTCCTACGGACTGTTAAGCACGTCTGCTTTAGTAAAGCCACGAACTATGTTTCACACAAAACCTGTTCATCAGCTTTAGGAGGCAATACATGTCAAATCCCAAGTCAAGCCACCTCCACAAAATGACCACGCAATTTGAAGCTGTACCTTCACGTGGTAAATGTTACGCAATATAAAATCACAGTCGAGAGAACAAGCCGTCCATTCCTTTATATTTGGAACCACGTTTCATCTTGCTGCCTGACAGCAGCCGACGTACACCCTCGTGGTCACGACCCTTCGCTCCTAGCGCGTATCACCCACAGCGCCCGTTCCTGCGCTCGCGTTGGTAAGCATGAATCGTTCCCACTCTCTGCAGTAACAAGAATATTTTGGTCATTGCTCGTGGAGAAAATCTGAAGCATGTAGAGTACGAGAATTGGCAAGAATTACCTGAAAAAAATAATTTGATATGTTCTATTACGCTCTGATTTGCTACTATAAGTGTATTTATCAGGCGTTATATTTGTTTCAGGTTGTAGAACTACTCTCGTGGTGAGGTACCGAGTGTTATACATTTCAATGTCACAAGAACTAATGCTTAATCATTATTAAACGTCGTTTCAAAGGTATAAAAGTCTAACTTCGGCGTTATTTGACACGATTTGGATTTAATACTGCGTTGCAGGCCACTTAATCAGTTACATACATATTTCCCGTGTATGGGACAAGTCTAATGGAAAAGATCACTCGAGCAAATGGTTTCTCGTTTCATGTAGGTTTCTTTTTATGGCAACTATTCACCACATTTCGTAAGCCATACGTCGCCGATAATTTGAAGCTTTATTCGCGCATCACTCTTGTCCACATAATTATACTTGATAAATGGCAAATGTAATAAATGCAACTATTCAACGTTCGTTGGAAGTTTTCGTGGGAATTTTGCATTAAGTCGGCAAGGATCTGAAGTCAGGCGTAGGGGACACTACATGGAATAATCCAAAACCACATGTAAGGGATGGAAGATTATCCACTTGTGAGTCGACAGCATGAGCATTGATTGCTATCCAACATATTTATTGCTGGTGAGGCAAGGTGACTTCATGTCAACTGCGTTACAACATAATATTAATTGTTACTTCCAAATATAAATTATCAACGTAAAGCAAATCCTGATGTTCAAACACAAAAGATAATATATTTCATTAGGTGCCACGAAAAAGGGCCTTGTGTAGGTCTTCCGGGTGATTGAAATGAAGTGGACAGAATAAGATTTTTGCTCCGACGAATGTAGAGTAACATCATCAGCAGAAGAAAATGTTTTAACAGTAGCAGGATCTGTTATTGATAGGAAAGTAGGGTAGAGGCTGAGCTGCTATGAACCATTCAACGATAACATTGTTCTCGTCCGATTCAATAACAAACCAACGCCGACAACGATAGTTCAGGTACACAGACGAACGTTACATCAGAAAGTATATAAGGATAATCAACGGGTAATCTAGTATGTGAACGGGGATGTAAATCTAATAATTTTGGGGGATGTGAACACGGTTTTAGGGGAAGGAATAGCAGAAAGGTTAATGAGTGAATGAGGGATATGCATAGCAATGTAATAAATTCCAGATGATATTAGCGAATATTCTGTACAAGAGTCATAATTGGAGGAGGAATGTTCAGGAAAGACCCGAAGACACGGGAAGCTTACAGCTGAAGTTCACCATGGGCTGACAGAGATTCCGAAACCAAATATTGGATTGTGAAGCGTGCCCAGGAGCAGATGTGCACTCAGATCAAAATTTAGTAATGGTAAAGAGTGTACTTGTATATAAGAGAATCGTATCAATGTGAAAGGAAATCGTACACTGAAGTACTGAGGAATGATGAGACGCGTCTGAGGTTCGCTAAAGTTGTGGATACTATAATAAGGAATAGCGCAGTAGGCATTTCGGTTGAAGAGGACATCTCTAAAATGAGAATCAAAGATGTTGGACAGTCAGACATAGATAAAAGGAAGTTGACTTCGAAAAAGCCTTAGGTAAAAAAAATACTTCAGTTGATCCATGAAAATCGGAATACAAAAATGTTCGAAAAGATTCATGGATACAGCAATGTAAATCACCTAGGGGTGGAATAAATATTAAGTGCAAGGCAGCCAAGGGAAAATGACTGCCGCAAAAATTAGAGGAAATCGAAATAGAAATGATCGTAGGAAGGACATTCTCAGCATACTGAAAAGAAAAAAAATACCTTCGTCAAAATTACAAACAATAATTGAGGTCAAATATGGCAGAATGAATAGATAAGGTACAGTAGGGATTGCTAAAATCATTGGGGCAATGGCAACGACACGACTATTCAAGCTCTTGTTCCGAAGACCGAAGAAGCAAATGAAGATATGTGTGAAAACTATCGTACCTTCAGCTTAATATCTCTCGCATCTAAGCTGCTAACACATACACAGACGAATGACTTGAGGAAAGATAAATGCACAAGAGAAGCAGTTTGCTAAAATAATTGGGGCAACGGCAACGACGCGACTACTCAAGTTAGAGTGCCACCTTGTTCCACAGACCGAAGAAGTTAATGAAGATACGTGAGAAAACCATCCCACCGTCAGCTTGACACCTCACACATCAAAGCTGCACCACATATACATAGATGAAGAAATTTTTAATCTATTAGATGACGATCAGTACGGATTGAGGAAAGATAAATGCACAAGATAAGCAGTTATAACCTCGCGCATGATAGTGGAAGCAAGCTTGAAGGAAACTCAAGATACGCTCATTGAATTTATCGATCTAGAAAAGAGTTCGACAGAATGATATGGAGCAAGGTGTTTGAAATTTTGAGAAAGTGGAAGTAAGTTACAGGGGAGTACGTATGATTCAGAACATGTGTAAGAACCAAGTGCGAACAATAAGATCGGAAGATCGAAAACTAAGTCTTGTTTACATTATCAACCGCTACGTCAGGACTGTCCTTCTAGTGCCTTTACCTTTGCTAAAGCCAAAGTAATGATCATCTCACAAATGTTCAATTTTCTTTTCATTTCTTCTGTGTATGATTTTTGTTGGCAACTTGCATGCAGGAGCAGTTATGCTGATTGTGCGGTAATTATCGCACTTGTTACCTCTTGATATTACGGTAAGTCAGATGGTATGTTGCCAATCCCACACATTCGACACACTTCCACCAATGATCTTAGAAATTCATTGTCGTAAGTTAAATATCCCCTCTGTCTTACTTGATGTTCCAAATCTCCTTTAAACTCTGATTCCAATACTTGATCTCTCTATCTCTTCCCCATCGACTCTGTTTCTTCGTCTATACATCGGTCAATTCTTCTCCCTCATAGAGGTCTACTGTGTATTTTTTCCTCCTCTACGCTCTCTCCTCTGCATTCAACCGTGGAATTCCCTCTGCACTCTTAATGTTACGACCGGTACTTTTAATTTTACCGAAGGCTGACTTTTCTGTATGCTGAGATAGTCCTTGTGTCAATCTTCACATTTTTCAAGCAGCCATTCGTCTCATCTTCCTCGTATTTCCTATTTACTTCATTCCTAAGTAACTTGTATTTCTGTATTCCTGAATTACCCGAACATTCTTGTACTTTCTTCTTTTATCGCTTAACTGATTTCTTCTGTTATCCGCCGTTTCTTTGAATTTACCTTCTTTGCATCTATTCTTTACTTTTCAACTTCTATCGCAGTCTGTAGAGATGTCTCTCTTCAATGAAACTGCCTACAGAGCTATTCCCTATCGCCGTATCTATAGCCTTAGAGAACTTCAAGCATATCTCTTCATTGCTTGTTATTTTCCCATACCACTTCTTTTCGTATTGATTATTAATCACAAATCTCTTAAGCTTTAGTCTATCCTTCATCATTACTAATATGTAGTCTGAGTCTGTATCTGCCCCAGGGACGCCTCACAACCTTGTATCTGATTCCGGAATTTCTGTCTGAACATGATGTAATTGAAATCTTCTGGTGTTCCTCTGCCTCTTCCAAGTGATTCTTGACTGAGTATTCGCTTTTATTAGCTGAAATCTATTGCACAACTCAATAAGTGTTTCTCCTCTCTAGTTTCTGGTACCAAACCTGCATTCTCGTGTAACCCTTTCTTCTGCTCCTTCGCCTACAACTGCATTCCAGTCCCTCATGATTATTAGATTTTCATCTCCCTTGATGTACTGAATTACCCGTTCGATATCCTGATGTATATACTGTCTCTGTCACTTCCTCTTCAGCTTCCGATTTCGGGAAGTGTACCTGAACTATCGTTGTCGATGTTTGTTTGCTGTTGATTCTCATGAGAACAGCCATGTCACTGAACTGTTCACAGTAACGCACCCTTTGCCCTACCTCCCTATTCATAACGAATTCTACTCCCGTTATAGCATTTTTTTTTTTGTTTTCGATATTACTCTATACCCATCTTACAAGAAATCCTTCTCTTCTTTCCATTTCACTTTACAGACTTCCAATACATGTAGAGTGAGCTTTTGCATTTCTCTTTTCTGATTTTATAGCTTTACTACCACCTTCGAACTTCTAACACTCCACGCCCCGAATGGTAGAACGTTATCATTTCGTTTGTTGTTGCTGTTTCTTTTTTTTTTTTTTTTTTTTTTTTCATGGCTACCTTCTCATTGGCAGTCCACTCCCGGAGATCCCAACGGGGGAGAATGCCAGAATCTTTTGTCAATGTAGGGATCATCGCGATACTTTTTCAATAACAGGCCACATGCCGTGTTGATGTACATTATGTGACTTTAATGGTTTCATTTGCCTTCTGCATCCCCAATCCATTGATCGCTGCTGATTCCTCCGCCTTTAGGTGCAGTGTACAGCCTGTAGGGCAAGACAGTGCCCTGAACCTCTGTCCGCTCGTCCGCCCTCTTTGAGAAGTGCTCGGCCACCAAAGATGATGACTTTTATTCAGAGTTTGAGTCGAGCGTGCCTCGAACCCGGGATGTTTTAATTACTAATCAAAGACACAACCCCTTGACGACGGGTGTTAGATCAGCGTACATTTGCCAATAAAACCGTGAGGCTTTTCTGAGAATCCTATAAACACTGGATCCAAAGCTACGACCCGATCCTCATTCAAAATTAAACGTTAACTCAATTCTTTATTCATTACTTTGAGTTGTTATCTGCACTGATCGTTGACTAGAGTGGGCATTCAAGTTGTTATCCAATACAAAAAATGTTTAGTAGTAAATATTTAGTTATCAAATTTATAACGGTGTTCCACTCTTAGTTTCACTTCAGAACAAATAGCAACTTGATACAGTTACATAGTGCATCCGAACAATTAGACTACACGGCCACGACGGGAGGGATTGATGGTTCAAATGGCTCTGAGCACTATGGGACTTAACTTCTGAGGTCATCAGTCGCCTAGAACTTAGAACTACTTAAACCTAACTAACCTAAGGACATCACACACATCCGTGCCCGAGGCAGGATTCGAACCTGCGGCCGTAGCGGTCGCGCGGTTCTACACAGTAGCGCCTAGAAACGCTTGTCCACTCCGGCTGGCGGAGGGATTGAGCTAGTGATTATCGAAGAGACATGAAATGAGAATTACATTGCTTGAAAATTTACTACGATGACTGGCAGAAAACAGTTAAAAATTTCAGTGATTTGGTATGTTTCATTCCGTTATTCATGCTAGAATACCAGCGGAATAACTGATACAAAAACGCTCGTCTATTTCCAGTAGCGTGACATCTGGTGTAAGTAGATTACATCCGACTTTACATTCACGCTGAACTGACAATGAACAAAGTATAATACATGATTTGCTTTCGTTCCACAGAGGCAATGTTACAGTGTAGATCAATTGTCACTGGTAACGGCCTTTGTATGCGTCGTCTCCTGTGTGTTGGTCCATCATTGTCGATGGAGTTTCCGACGTCTAGTGAAAAACACTTCAACTAAGTCTTTATACAAACGTTCCCGTACAAGAAACGCTTAGGATCGTAGAAAAAAATTTACGTCATTTAAAAAAAGAACTTGCAGATGAACAAGACATTGATTTTATTAATCTAATCACAGTCGTAGTCGACACAAAGATTTTGAATTTAATGAACAACTGTATCAGCAATCCGATGGTCTCCCTATGGGACATCCATTAGTTGTTATCCTTGCTGACATTTTCATTAACTCTCTAGAAGAAAAGTCTTTCAATTGTTTCTCAGCTCCAGCGCTAGCCATTCTCTCCTATTTCAGATATGTCGATGATATTTTAGTCAAGTACCTGTTGATGGCATTGACCGGATTTTCAATCTCTTTAATGAGCTTCACCATAAAATATCCTTCACCAGTGACCTCGCAAACGAGGCCCGTCAAATGAATTATCTTTACTTTACGCTTACAGTAGAAGAAAATAGAACCTCATTAAATGTTGTTCGTAAAGAAACATAATTCGAGGAAGAAATTAATTTAATCAAAACGATAGCAGTTATTAACGAATACTAACCTGCCATAGTGGATGACATCCTTAAAAATAAAACTGTTAAAAGAGTACTACACTCGGCACCTCTATTATTGAATCCAGCCTATGGAATTTTTTTTCTATTCCTTTCTTGGGACCAATGTCCTGTCAGATTCAACACCTTAGTCGTAATAAATACAACTATAATGTCACCTTTTCAACCAATAATAGATTGAAAAAATTTTATTCGTAATTTAAAATCGAGCCGTTCCTCTTTGGAAAACTCTGGTGTCTATAAGATTTTTAACGACACCTGCTCTTCTTACTATATAGGACAAACAGGATGTTTCTTTACTGTCAGATACAAAGAACATCCTTTAAGAAAAAATGGCACTAGCATCCTTAATTCCTCTTTTGCCGACCACCTTCTGATTACAGGCCACGCTCTTAAAACTGTTCGCGTTATCATCATTTGGCACACCGAGAAAAAAGGGCGTAGATTCGATGTTCTCGAAGATTTAGAAATTTTTAAACATCTTTCCCTATTCTATTTCAAAAATTTTGTGACTAAAGCTTGTCGCTTGGTATTTATTTTATGCTTGACGCGTGAGTACTGTTTCTTTCTTCTACTGTTAGTCAGTACTTAAAAAAATGTTTCCTATAATTTTGTACTTACGTTATAGGTCAGTTTGAGTGTTTTACTTCTGATGAAGACACTCAAAGTAGTGTCGAAACCTAGCTCATAAGACTTCTTTTTGCGGCGATCAAGCCGTCATTGTCTTTATTTTACTTTGAAATTATTTACTAATGTCGCACACAAAAGTAATCAGAGTTTCTAGTAGCCATCGAGCTAAAGCTACTGATGAGAGCAGCCAAAACAATGACGACTGGCTTGGGACTGGTTCCCAGCCACTGCTGGAAACGCTGATTAAACTTCGTGTCGCCAGCAGATATATTTTGAGCATATTTTGCACCAGACTAATGAGAGACGACACTAGCATTTTGTGCGTGATGGTTCACTTCAAACTCATCGCAAATGAGAACGAAAATGATATTTCAAGTTTAATTAGATCTGAAAGAAATATTAAAATTGCAGGAACTGAAATACATTCATGTAGAACAAAATTTCATTCAATTCTTTTCTTTGTGCTCTTGCATTTTTCATATTTTTCGGCATTTGTTAATGTTATTACTAGCTATAAATTAAAATATTGTGAAATGCAGTCGTGAAATGAAGTGAAATGAAATGAAGTCGCCCACGTAAGTTTTAGAATACAGCACTGTAGAATTCCAGGCAACTTGTAAGAAAATGTAGCAGCATGTTACACTTACGTGCGATACTGAGATGAGTTCAATTTTTAATGTCAGCATATGAAGTTTTTACCTGTGTTTAAGAAACGGTTAACATGAATAGACCTGCATAATTATCAAGTTTGAATATTTCCCGTGATTGGATAAAATCTTCTCGGTTTTCAAACTGCTTCAACTACCATTGACAGTAACGGTTAACATTAATAGACCTACATACATATGATGACTGAATACTTCACGTGATTGCATAAAATCTTTCGGTTTTCAAACCACTTCAATTACAATTGACAGTAACGGTTAACATTAATGGATCTACATACATATGAAGACCGAATACTTCACGTGATTGGATAAAATCTTGTCGGTTTCAAACCGATTCAACTACAATTGACAGTAACGGTTAACATTAATAGACCTACATACAAATGATGACTGAATACTTCACGTAATTGGATAAAATCTTTCGTTTTTCAAACCGCTTCATTTCCAGTTGACAGTAACGGTTAACATTAATAGACCTACATACATATGAAGACCGAATACTTCCCCTTATTGGATAAAATCCTCTCGGTTTTTAAACTGCGTCAATTACAATTCACACAGCATGAAAACCGAAGAGATTTTTTCCAATTACGGGAAGTATTCGAGCTTCATATGTAAGTAGGTCTATTAATGTTAACCGTTACTGTCAATTGTAATTCAAACGGTTTGAAAACCGAAAGATTTTATCCAGTAATGGCTCCGCGAATGACTCCGGTGACACATTTCCCGTGATTGTTTGTAGAGAGATTTTTTATTCTGCAATTTATCTGCTTATTCCATGAATATGGACTGAATTTATTCATTGGTTCAAAGCAGATTTCAAAAGCTTGACTGTTATCAAGCCTGAAGATATTTTTAAAGGGTATTCCTAAGCGTGTTAGCTTCAGTATAGCTAATAGGGAGAACTGGAGTGTTATAGCTTTCCGTTAAGGAACAATTTCTAGTACCGAGCTTTACATTTGACCGACAGCTGGAGAAGATTTTTATCACTGACATTCGCCAAGCAAGACTTCATTGTCCTACAGAACGAACGAAAGCTATATAGAAGGAATCCTGTATTACCCCATATAACATTTAAAATAACACTTGACGGTATCTCTTTGTTGGAAAGTAACAACTGGGTCAAGGAAATACAGTAAAACAGTTGTTAACACCTATATATTAAACAGAAGCAGATCTCGGACTATTGCTATTTCTACTGAGCAGCCACCGTAGCAGTAAAATTTCCATGCACGCTCTCCAAAAAATTCACGCTACAGATATACAAAGAAAATTAGCTATACCAGAGCTCAGGTTAAATCTGCCACGGTTAAAGTCTGCAGAACTTAATGTAAGGACATATACACTCCTGGAAATTGAAATAAGAACACCGTGAATTCATTGTCCCAGGAAGGGGAAACTTTATTGACACATTCCTGGGGTCACATACATCACATGATCACACTGACAGAACCACAGGCACATAGACACAGGCAACAGAGCATGCACAATGTCGGCACAAGTACAGTGTATATCCACCTTTCGCAGCAATGCAGGCTGCTATTCTCCCATGGAGACGATCGTAGAGATACTGGATGTAGTCCTGTGGAACGGCTTGCCATGCCATTTCCACCTGGCGCCTCAGTTGGACCAGCGTTCGTGCTGGACGTGCAGACCGCGTGAGACGACGCTTCATCCAGTCCCAAACATGCTCAATGGGGGACAGATCCGGAGATCTTGCTGGCCAGGGTAGTTGACTTACACCTTCTAGAGCACGTTGGGTGGCACGGGATACATGCGGACGTGCATTGTCCTGTTGGAACAGCAAGTTCCCTTGCCGGTCTAGGAATGGTAGAACGATTGGTTCGATGACGGTTTGGATGTACCGTGCACTATTCAGTGTCCCCTCGACGATCACCAGTGGTGTACGGCCAGTGTAGGAGATTGCTCCCCACACCATGATGCCGGGTGTTGGCCCTGTGTGCCTCGGTCGTATGCAGTCCTGATTGTGGCGCTCACCTGCACGGCGCCAAACACGCATACGACCATCATTGGCACCAAGACAGAAGCGACTCTCATCGCTGAAGACGACACGTCTCCATTCGTCCCTCCATTCACGCCTGTCGCGACACCACTGGAGGCGGGCTCCACGATGTTGGGGCGTGACCGGAAGACGGCCTAACGGTGTGCGGGACCGTAGCCCAGCTTCATGGAGACGGTTGCGAATGGTCCTCGCTGATACCCCAGGAGCAACAGTGTCCCTAATTTGCTGGGAAGTGGCGGTGCGGTCCCCTACGGCACTGCGTAGGATCCTACGGTCTTGGCGTGCATCCGTGCGTCGCTGCGGTCCGGTCCCAGGTCGACGGGCACGTGCACCTTCCGCCGACCACTGGCGACAACATCGATGTACTGTGGAGACCTCACGCCCCACGTGTTGAGCAATTCGGCGGTACGTCCACCCGGCCTCCCGCATGCCCACTATACGCCCTCGCTCAAAGTCCGTCAACTGCACATACGGTTCACGTCCACGCTGTCGCGGCATGCTACCAGTGTTAAAGACTGCGATGGAGCTCCGTATGCCACGGCAAACTGGCTGACACTGACGGCGGCGGTGCACAAATGCTGCGCAGCTAGCGCCATTCGACGGCCAACACCGCGGTTTCTGGTGTGTCCGCTGTGCCGTGCGTGTGATCATTGCTTGTACAGCCCTCTCGCAGTGTCCGGAGCAAGTATGGTGGGTCTGACACACCGGTGTCAATGTGTTCTTTTTTCTATTTCCAGGAGTGTATATTAATAATCTTGTGTTGAGGTCGTAATCTGTTGTCCAGTAAAAGTCATGTTCTCATTTAAATAATATATTCAAAAACTACAAGAATGTTACTGATTGTATAGATTCTTCAATATGAGACATTGTTCACAAAACGTTCAAACACAAACATCGAACGTGGAAGTTAATGTCAGATCTTTTCTTTTAAATAATCATTTATAACTTTTTTTATAGTTTGAATGCTGATTTTTTGGACTTTCTCAATAACTGACGCCAGGAAATTTGTACATCTCTCATACGTTTTCCATGGCAGTCTCACGCACATCTTCAGCATACCTTATTTTCTGAATGGCTAACCCTTCGAAACTTCTGCAGCCGCAGCTGTCCGTAGATCTGAAAACAAAGTCGTGATTCTACAGGATGTCCCACAAGGAATGGTTCATTCGAAGCAAAAACGTTTGGTAAACGTAGACTAGAAATGCGTAGCTTAAGAGCGATGAACACTTGTTCATCTTCGCTATTGTGAAACATGTATCATCAGGTGCACAAGTTCTTATCCCTCTTAATGTACCAATATGCATTTTAGAGTCCATGTTTGCTGGACAATATATTCATGCTGCGGTCCGTACTACCACTTCCCAATATATGAAACTTAA
Organism: Schistocerca americana; assembly: GCF_021461395.2. Lineage (NCBI taxonomy): Eukaryota > Metazoa > Arthropoda > Insecta > Orthoptera > Acrididae > Schistocerca > Schistocerca americana. Next base: position 263,345,603 of record NC_060119.1, on the reverse strand, counting down.
ACACCTTGCAGTAGATTTGTATCACAGTATCGAGCATGAAGTTCTCATAGCTCTTAAGATGCGCTTTCTAGGATCTATGTTTACCAGGCTCTTTTGCTTCGAGTGATATTTCTTGTCCTATCCCTGAACATTGACCATTGCTCCATGGTCACTCTACATAAACAGGTCGAGAGTACCGGGTCAGGTGCAATCTACAGACATTATCAACAGAATACATAAAGAGACCTCATTGTAACTGCAGTAACTGTAGGTGCTTGCGACGGTAGTGACGGATTCACGTGAAAGGTGCCTCTGGTTACTCTCTGTTCTAAATTAACTGATGATTTGCCGTCAATGCGAATAGTGATGTGAACAATATCCAGACATCAAATATTTGCCAAACATCATTACGGACCGTGGGACATGAATCTGTGGATGTGATCCTGAGAAAACAAGAGTAGTGCCATTCATTTGGAATTTACAACTCCGTTGAAGACCACACAAGAGCGCCAGCGCTGAGTATCTGCATTAGTGCAGTCTGCTGAGGTGGCAGGCTGTAAGTCTAGAGTATAGTGCGAGTCTCACTATGTTTTTTTCTAGTATTCCACAAAATATTCGTATGATTAGTCATAAGTCGTGCTTCAAGTTTCTGGTAGTGGTGTCATTAAAAAGTAAACAAAAAATAGCAAACGCATGTTTTTAGTATACAGTAACGAACATTTACTGACTAAAACTGGATCGCTCATTCTATTAAAATATTTCACTATTTTAAAAAAATCAGATAAATATTCGCTTGACGCCTTCCTTAGAGACAATTTACATTCCTTCCGAACTATGTAAGTGTAGCCCACATGTGGCTTTAATTCAGGGAAACAGTGTCGACAACAACTGACAAGCTTATACCAAATAAACTAAAAAGTGACGGAACCGACCACTGATGTTAGACAAAACAGCTCAGAACACTTTAGCAGCGAAACGTAAAAAGCAAACCGGATTTACAGTAATAAAAATTCCTAAATATTCATGAATTTTAACGGATATCGAAATTTAGCGCGGACTTCAATGCGAGATGCTTTTAACTCTGACTCGAACTCTGGCAAAAACTAAATACCTTCACTGGACAACAGAGACGGTAATATTACCGATGACAGTCTTCTAACGTGGAGTTTTAAATAAGTTTTTCCGAAATTCCTTCACCAAGGAACACAAAATAAATATTCCAGAACTGGAAAAAAATGGTGACTATGTAAGTAACCTATAGATAGCGAAACAACTCAAATCATTTACTACGCAATTCTTCCTGTCCAAGTTGGGTAACAATTAGGTCTCCTTCAGGTCTCTTCTGCGAAAAGCTTCTGTGAAGTCTGGAAGGTCGGCGACGAGGTACTGGCAGAATTGAAGCTATGGGGACGGGTATTGAGTCGTGGTGGGTAGATCAGATGGTAGAGCACTTGCCCGCGAAAGGCAAAGGTCCCGAGTTCGAGTCTCGGTCCGACAGACAGTTTTAATCTGCCAGAAAGTTTCATACGCAGTAGTTATTGTGTTAAGACACTAGTTGTCGTTTGAAAATTTGTCTCACTATTAGATTGCCTTTCCTTTCTGGTTTGTACCCGATCATTAATGTTCTACTTGATCAGTTCTTGGGCGTAAATACCGCCGGAGCAATTGTAGTAAGGCACGAGTTTCCGTTAAACAAAAGAGCGAACTTGTGGTTAGGTGTAGCTGTTAACCGCTTCAATTCTTTGATTATAATTGCATTTCTCAGTCATTAGCTATAACCTGAACAAAATGTGTACTAACCTGTTCGTTTCTGTGTTTGAAGACTGAGTCTTTATTGGTGTATTTTAGCTGAATTCTGTGGTTCCGCCGAGTGACTTCTCTTGTAATAAGTGTTTACAAGTAATGTTTTAAGACGTTCCTTCACGGCAATCGTAATAAATGACAATCAGTTTAAGATTGAAAATATTAACAGCCTACTGTCACCAGAGCTTTAGTCAAAACACAATTGTCAGGAGAGATGGGTTGAGATCCAGTCGCACCTTGGCTGCCGATTGAAATTAAGAGGATGTTTGCTTTGAAGTAATCGTCATCATTGTCATATTGTTTGCTTATCTGTTTAATCTTTAAACACAGGTGCACATCTTAACCCCGAGCCTTTCGACATATAGTTCTCAAATTAAAAGGTAAGTCATCTGTTTTTAGTAACTGAATCACTCTTCTCATCAATGATGTTTATTAGTTTTCATGTGTTGCAGATGGGCATTTAATAAGACAGACCTCGTCCAGTGCGTTAGTAAATACCGTTGTTTCACCCGATAACGGGCGGCCTGCAGGTCCGGCCGTCTTGTAATCAATGTCGTATTGTTTGCTGGTTTTCAGCTACAGGACTTAAGATTTCTTTTGCCAAGATTTAAAGCTTATTCAACTTAAGGTTTAAGGCCAAAAGAATTTTGTAAATTTGCTCATCCGTAGCGTAGCGGTAGCGTTACCGCCTACCACGCTGTAGGCCAGGGCTAGATTCCTGGCTGGGACTGGGTGTTGTGTCCTTCATCATCATTTCAACATTATTGACTCGCAAGTCGCCGATGTTGCGTCACCTAAAAGGGACTTGCAATACGGCGGCCGAGCTCCCCCGAATGGGGCCTCCAGGCCAACAATGCCATACGATCATTTCCATCGTAAAATACTTCGATTATTTGTAAAACACAGTTTATATATTGTTAAATTAACAGGTTGTGTGAAAAGAAAGTATATTGGTGGGTTCTCACTTCGACGTTTTCCTTAATTCCAGTAAGTACCACGTCTTTGGGGTGGCCACCTGCCTTCTACCTTGCTTGTTGCTATTGTTTGACATATTAATCCTGTTTGAGTCACGGTCGTTGCGGCGGCCTCCACGCCACCTGTTATTACGTCAGCCTTCAGGCATTTGTTAATTGACTGAAAGTGCGTCCAGCTGTTCTAATGCATACAGGAGGGAGTTCACTTCCTTCTTGTTTACATGAATTAGTTTCTCCTGTACATAAACTGGAAATTTAAGAACTATTATTTGTACTAAGTCAGACTCTTGTAAAGGATCAGTGAAATACGGGTTCTTTTCCCAGTAGTGCTGAAAGACTTACAACTATCGCAGCCAATGTTTTCAAAGCTCCTAGCTTCAAATACTTCTGTTCTTCTACTGTTTCGTGTAGTTTTGGTTTAAGAATGCTTTAACAAATTCTTGGTATGTTTTACAAGCGTTACTGGCTCTTGTGTCCCATGATATTGCGTCTCTTCAAAATTACTTTCTACAACTTTGATTTTCTGCTGCTATGTCACGTTGTCAGGTAAGATGCCCTCAAACTGACTAATGAAAGCAACAGGATGTATACTACCTTCGCTAGAAAAGTTACGAAATTTGTAAGCATTGGCATTGCTGACTACTTCATCAATATCTTTTCTTCTAGTCCTATTCTTAATTCCTTTTACCCAGATAGTAACTCAATAAAAATTTCAACACTACTTTTATTAGTATCTTATGTAGGCAACGTAACAGCTAACGCTGTTTTGTGGCTTACAGTGTGTTAACTGTAAGACGGCAGAGTTGTGAGGGGAGTGCGGGGAGAGGAGGAAGCAAGCATTGGCTGGCGAGGGGAGAGGAGCCGTTGGGGGGAGGGGGGGAGGACAATGCACGCCTACCAGTTGCAGTGGTGGCACTATAAATTGCGCGTCATGCTTACACGAAAGCAGACGAAAGGCTTGGAAGTAAAACTCGCTTTAAATGTTGTTTGTAAACGAAACTGAAATCGTGTCATGTACATTAATATATATATATATATATATATATATATATATATATATATATATATAGGGTGTCCCAGCTATCTTGTCCACCCAAAATATCTCTGGAACAATAACAGCTATTGGAAAACGACGTTCACTCGTATCAATGTAGGGCCGGGGCCGATGAATGTACATATTTGGAAACATTCTAAAACGAAAGCATATGTGTTTTTTAACACAAACTTATGTTTTTTTAAATGGACCTCCTATATTTTTTCTTCAGCAATCCATAGCATGACAAAGCACATACACAATGGTGTTGATTGCATCACAATATTCCCATTACATCCCGAGATATTGAGACGCGAAGTTGACCCTTGAAACACCCGACATGCGCTGATAGCGCACGTCCTGAGGCTCAGGTGTGAACCCCATGGTGCCCGTAATCGCGATGTGATTGACATGCGTAATCACACTTCCAAACTTATCAAGAGGTCCGAAACGAATAATACGGTCTGGTGCCATCCTGCATTAGCGTCGTACATTCCAGCAGGTATTTATCCCTTAGGCTAGGGGTGATGCGGTTCTGTAACATATCTGTGTACCGCAACGTTAGTCACAAAGTTAACTTCGCTTATCGTTAATCCGTTACTAAAAAGGTAATGCCGTTCAACGTTAAAACTTTACTTTACTGCAGATCTAGCGCAAGTGACAGTTAATCATTCACTCGTAATAGTAAAATTCATGTTGATGGTTTTAGTGAAACGAGCAAGTGGACTAAAAGTTTTACCGTTGTTTAGGTAAAAATGTTTTGATTTGGGAAGTTCAGGTAGGACATAGAAAATGAATGTAAACATGTTTAACCAATTAGTTTTATTATCACATAATTATCAATGTTATGTTTATCTAATGCGTTAAATGACAAATTGTTGCAAACAAATGCTTCTTAACATCACTGGGTAAAATGGCCCTTGTAGAAACTTCCACTGTGATACCAGCACTACATACTAAACATAGCGTTCACATCTCATGCTCAAAGTGATGTCCATAGGCTTGCATACATAGGGTCACTCTGCGGATGAAGGATGCCCTACTTCGTGCTACTGTATCCTCTTTGATGGCTGTACAAGCATTAATAATGCGTTGCTTCATGTCCTCTGGTGTTGTTGGTTCATGTTGGTAAACAGCATCCTTCACTGCTCCCCAAAGAAAATAATCCAGCGGTGTAAGGTCCGGAGATCGGGCAGGCCACCTAACTGGGCCACCTCGTCCAATCCACCTACCAGGGAACTTACGGTTCAGAAGTCGTCGTGCTCGTAAGGCGTTATGTGCAGGGCATCCGTCATGCTGATACCACATGACCATTCTCCGGTTCAGAGGTACGGTGTCCAAGAGAACAGGAAGATTGTGTCGTATAAATCTGGAGTATTGTCTGCCATTTTGGATGCCATTTATAAAGAAAGGTCCGATAATGGTATCTCCAATAATCCCACATCGAACATTAGCTTTCCACGGACGTTGTTGCTCTACCTGACGGAGCCATTTTGGATTGTCTGCGGACCAATAATGCATACTCCTCATATGGACAATTCCTTTGTTGGAGAATGATGCCTCGTCGGTAAAGAGAACATCTGCAAAAAAATTTGGATTAGTCAGAAGTTTTTGCTGAGCCCACCGACCCTATTGCGGAAGTCATTTCCATGAAGATCCTGGTGTAAATGAACAGGGTAAGGATGAAATTTATGTTTAAGAATACGCTGTGCACTTGATTTCGACACACCAACTTCACGTTCAATTCGACGTGTGCTGATTTGAGGATTCACAGCTATGGTAGCGAGCACAGCAACTTCAGCACGTTCATCTGTGCGTGTTCTAGGACGATGTCGAGGTCTTGGATTTAAACTTCCCGTTTCACGTAGACGAGATGTGAGACGACCAAACATCCGGCGCGAAGGCGATGGCTTGTCAGGGAATCGTCTTCTGTGCAGTCGTTCTGCCTGAACAGCATTTCGTCCACCTACAACAGGATACAGTACAGGTATGCAGAGTAGGGTAGAAAACAGACATATTAACTTAATAATCATAATGTTCGCTAACAGTACTATCAACAAACAAGCAATCTCATAACGTATTTCCCGTCAACGTACATTCTCCATAGATCAGCAGCATTTCTACCATATCTTCATGTGTGTACATTATACTGTACAGTATAAGTTCCACAACACAACGTTTATTCACAATGTGTACTACCTCCGTGCCGTCACTAGATTATTCTGATGCACGACTACACTGGCAAGCGGTGTACTGCACGCCAAAGCAACAACAAATGGGAAGCTCGGAGGGTGGTGGAGTACAGGAGTTTGCATGGGTCGCAAATCATAAACAAGGCGAAGTGGTAACTGTGGCAGTAGTGGGAACTACGTTGGACACTTCACTAGGTAGAGCCAGGCCCTGCGCGACAGGCACAATGGGTCATATAACGCATTAGATAAATCTTATTTTGGGTGTGCAGGATAAATAAGACAACGTGACGGGTGTACACCGATCGGTACTGGTTCATATTGTGTACGTAGATACGTAAAACGTGCAAGAGGGAAACCATTATGTGCTTATGAGAGTTGATGGCAGCAGACCGTATTATTCGTTTCGGACCTCTTGATAAATATGGAGGTGTGATTACACATGTCAATCACATCGCGATTACGGGCACCATGGGGTTCACGCCTGAGCCTCAGGACATGCATGTCGGGTGTTTCAAGCGTCAACTTCGCGTCTTAATATCTCGGGATGTAATGGGAATATTGCGATGCAATCAACGCCATTGTGTATGTGCTTTGTCATGCTATGGATTGCTGAAGAAAAAATATAGGAGGTCCATTTAAAAAACATAAGTTTGTGTTAAAAAACACATATGCTTTCGTTTTAGTTTCCAAATATGTACATTCATGGGCCCCAGCCCTACATTGATACCGGTGAAAGTCGTTTTCCAATAGCTGTTATTGTTCCAGAGATATTTTGGGTGGACAAGACAGCTGGGACACCCTATATATATATATATTTGTCTACTATGCGCTCACAAACCATTTGGAAATGTACTGTAATATGAATGTGTTTCGAAATAATACAGTAACCAGTGGTGTTTCCATACAAAGCAATAGGGTAGCAAGGAAAAATGAAATATAAGGTAATTCGGACGAAATAGGGGACTCCTTCAAAGTGATCGCGAACAAAATATCTGAAATGGAAACACCTTTTCTTGCGAGGCATTTGTGGTGATACGCCAGGATGCTTTGTCCCGTGTATGTAGCTGCTCTCACTGAAGACTTGTAAATGGGGTGAAGCAATTTTTTCTGCTCCTTTTCCCTTTCGCAGCATTCAATCACACGCAATATAATTTTGCGAGCATCGCTACGTAATACTGGTTTCCTTCTAACCGTAGGCCTACCGGTAGGGGTTGTTGGCGACTCTCGAGATGGGCCAGCAACTGCCTCTTCACTCACGTTGATAATGTTTAGCACAACCGCACAATAAAAACGCGCTGAACAGTACAGCGGAAAACAATAACGAAGCAGACGACAATGGCTACCCTGTACAACACAGTCAGCTACGTTATGTTGGCAGCAGTCGAAACTGCGTGCCTACCGAAGCCTCCCGACGTTTACCGACTTCTACCGATTCAGGACTAGGGAGAGGTCTGCCATCTAAAAGTTTACACACTGTAAGCTACTTGTACTACTTGTTGATTCATTAGCAATGGCAGTGTCAATATCATCACCTATGATAGCACCAATCACCTTATTTATCATTAACATTCATGGCATCTACAACAGAATCCAACTCTCCAATTTCACTATTGCTGCTTTCTGTAATTATTTTTTCTTGGGAAACCTCAGTTTCTACACCAGATGATTCTGGTATATATCTATCAACCATTTCATTTTGTTCGTTTTCCTCATCTACCACTGAATCTAATTTTTCCTGTATATTCTCCATTACTGACTTTAGATTAAAATGCTTTTCACTTATGTTACTGATTTCATCTGGCATACTCTGTTGTTGGCTTACCTCTTCAATTTCATTATCCTAAGGCTACGATACAATTTGACAATAGTCTTAAAAATCCCTATGGGTGTTAATACTAGCTTCCTCTCACTAGCTGTAAAGTGATTAGCGTACAAGATACCTTCTTCTCCGACGGGATGCTGCTGCTAGCCAGCTTTGTCGTGTTGGGTGTCTCCGCCTGCCGTAGTCAAACACAGACGCTTTTCTTTCTCATCCACCGCTTGCTGACGTTGGACTGCAGCTGGTGGAGGAGACAGGTGTTTCTTCCATGTCATCCGCCTTGCCTGCAGTGCGCTGCTCTGCCAACTGCTCCCTGAAGCGTTGTTCCTCGTAGCGGTGAAATAAAACTTAATCCCTTTGGACCGCCCACACACACTTATAACTTCACACTTCGATTTTGCGTTTTCGCTCTCAACTACGCGACGCTGATTAATCATCGGCATTTATAATTTTTTTTTGCCTAACAGTTTAAAGGAACTTACTACAGTTCAAGCAGGATATAATTTCACAGTTCATACAGTGTCGCTTTTTATCTTTTTCACTGTTCATACACTATTGATTTAGGCGTTTTATGACAATCAGTACACTCCACTGTTCTCACTATGATTTTCACATCTCACTCAGTTCACATTCTCATTAACGGATAGTAGCCTCTTCTTTAAATAAACGTTACCCGCAAGGGACGCCATGAATAGATCGTGAGTCCCTTTGGAAGTCAGATCTGGAAGCTGGAGAGATCTGGAGAGATTGAATAAGAGTCTCTGACCGTCCATTCCACCAACCTGTCGTCTTCTAAGGTTGTGTCCCCAGCACAGTAGACAGCTAGTCGGTCATTCGGTTGAGGCTGCTACGCTGTCAATTCGAACCAGTGATTGTGGTTTTTGCGGGATGCCACTTGCCCAGGTTAGTCTCTGTATCTACAGACGGCAAGATCTGTAGTACTGACAATGATGGTAAGCGACCTTTTTTATTAATGTATCCTGTTTGGTTATGATTCAAATATTCACACATTTACACTCTCTTTTACAACACTCAACATGGATTTCTTAATTGTACGGTAACTTTTCCGTCCTACTTCCAGAAGAATGATACACATGTCCGGCTCTCCGGTACGCAGTAGACAGAGTGACTGCTACATATTCACAACAAAGTTACACCTGATACAGAGTACAACATGTCCATCTCTGAAGAACACCCAGAATGGGTTGACTATTACATACTCACATCTAAGTAACGCACGATACTGAGATACGTGTCTGGCCCCCCAGAACGCCTGGAACGGAGTGACAATCGCTGCCTAAGTACTTCGTCTCCCAGGTGCACCAAAGCACCCCGAAGGTGTCCCAAGCACTTTGGTTGCAGTATCGTTACTCTTATGTTTCTCAAAACTAGTGAAATTTAATAAACAAAAACTATAGATTGATAGGGTAACCATGAGAGATTATCTCACTAAAAACTGAGTTAAATACAATGAAGAGTACATAAATAATTAATAAGAGAAATTAGGCGTTTGGCGCCGACCAACCAGAAGCAAGTTCAGTACAAATGGCGGACTCTCCCACGAGACTGGTACATACTGTACCATCTGTCACTTGTACCTCAGTCCACTTTTGTGCCGTATGCTACTTCATGTGTATCAAGCTGTATCAAGGCGAGCTTCTAGCAACATAAAAAACTGCTGGTGACAGCCACGAAGATCACAGAATACTGATAGAGTAGACCCATATTATCATTCATGTACAATCGCTCATTCGACGAAAGATTCTTACCTAAAGACTGGAATGTTCACAGATTATGATGTGTCGGCAGCTGGGCCAACACCTTGTAGATCGAGATGGCTGAAAATGCACGCTAGACTAACGCAGACGGGCGTGAAGTACTGGAACAGGCTACGTAATTAATGCTATGAAGAAAAGTACGTAGCTGGATTAATACTTATCTTTAATCAATCATTGTGGTACATCGCTCTTGACGATACACAGGAGACTTTAATTACAATCAGTGTAAGGCTAATGGCGCCTTGCTAGTTCGTAGCCATTAACTTAGCTGAAGGCTATTCTGTCTCTCGGCTAATGAGAGAGAAAGGCTTCGTACATCTAGTCGCTAGCTAGGTCGTCCGTACAAGTGGGACGAGTGCTT